>NC_051851.1:2500000-3125000 GCF_905115235.1 Hermetia illucens | reverse complement strand
GGTATGACAGACGAAAAGGTCGGAGCTCTAGAAATGCATTCCCTACAGCGCTTAAAGCCTGCCACCGTGACGGAATAAAGATCTGTCCACCCTTAAGAAGCTTACTAGGAAGATCTTAACATCTGCTACACCCACAAATATTGGCAGCCTTACAATGATGGCTTGAAGAAGTACAAGCCGGCCATGAAGACTGCCAAGAGGCGATCCTGGTTGGATTATTGTCGGAATATTGAAAGCACCATTAGTTTCTCCGGAATGATCCTTCTATTGTCAAAAGCTAGATACTCCTCCAATTGTCAAACCCAAAGCGGTTCCCCTTCTTTAAAATCTTGACGATCACCTCCTCAAATCAGCAGATCTACAGTGACTGCGAATAACCCTGCGCGGAGTCCGTCCAATCCTGCGATTTTACTCCGCTTGAATGCAATGATGACCGGAATGATTTCTGTTCTGCTTGGAGGAACAGTCTGCCGCTGCACATGGGAGGCATGAACCACGTCTGCATTGCCGTGGTGAATTCCCCTTCGCCGACACACAATACTTGGGACTAGTCAATTAACTAAAGGAGACTTCTGACAGCTACCTTGGTGCGAGTAGAGACGATTCCGTGTGCGAATATTTCTTTTTGGCCGTTGGGATATCTCTGGATCCAGTAATCATTAGGGTCCCGTAAGCAGTCGTAATAGGCTAAAGTGATGACAACGAGTTTTAATTTGCACCTCGACGAGTGAAATTGGAAGACTGCTTCTACATGCGGCTGAAGAAAGAACTCATACACCGATTGTCAGTGAGTGAGGAAGACAAGCTGAAGCATCAGGTGGGATTAAGATCGGCTAAGAACTATTAAAATCCCTTTGATTGCAGCACGGAGACCACCCGCGTCATTTTGATCTGCGCGGACTCTACTTTGCGTTGGGAGGGTAATCTTAAATGTAGTTAAGGTTAAAGCCTACTTCCCAAAAAGGGTAGTCGCATGCCGACACCCTCATCGGCCCCGATGATTTGTTGGTACCACCGTAACTACGGAGCTCGAGCGACGATGTACCAATGGCTGCAATTTCAATGCAACAAAAAACTAGGCTCGCAGGGTGCCTTGGGGCAGCTACCCGAAGCACAGCTTACACGTCGCCTTACAGTTTTCGACCCTCTGAGCAGACGTTGCTTTCTGGTCGACACAGGCGGCTGAGGTGTCGGTTCTCCCCGTATTCCGCTTAAACAAGTTCATACCGCAGAACTTGCGACTGGCTACCGCGAACTCCTTTCCCATCCGCATCCCGCATCCCGTTTTCGTGGCGATTCGTTCTGGCGGACATTACCAACTACATTTTTGGCGCAAACTTCCCGTGTCACTATGGGGGGTTGTTGTTGGACCTGCAGAACAAAGCAGTAATAGACCCCGCAATTTCTTTGTCAGGAAAAATTTCCACCTGCGAAGACGACACTCTTTCCATTGTTTTCGATTATGTAGCCGACCATCGCATTCATGCACTCCTCAGAAAACTGCTACATTTTCACGACCTTGGATCTAGCCAAGGCTTATCACCAAACCCCTGTTACTTCCGAAAAGGCTATCTGCACACCTTGCGAACTCTTCAATTTCACCAGGATGACTTTTGGCTAGTGCAATGCTACGCAGACCTTTCAGAGATTAACACACTCTGCCCTATGAAACTTAACTTCTGTTTCGTACATATGAACCATGATTGGTCACTTTTTCTTCCAAATCTGAGCATTTGGACCATCTTAAGTGCATTTTTCAACGCCTCCTCGAGAGCGAGCTCGTTCTAAACGTTCTAAACGTTGCAGATTCCTACAGGAGCAGGTGATGTTTTTCGGCCACATGATTATCCATGACGGAATCTTACCTGACCCAAGGAAGGTTGAAGCGAGAAAAAGTTTTCCCTTACTAACCACGGTGAAGGATCCTCATGGTGCCGTAACTAGTCATTTCATCCACAGCAGGAGGAATTTCACTGAATGTGATGTGGTTAGCAACTGTAGTGAAGTGTTCCTTCCACCACGTTTCCTTCACAGAACCATTAGAAGATTTTCGACCACATGCAAGCAAGTGCTTCCGCAATCAGCTAGTTCGTATGACTACCCTTCGGGACGTGGCCGACGACCTGCATAGCGTCCGGGAAAGCAGAACGTTTGATGGCGGCCCCAATGTTCACCGATATTGCTCAGTGTATCTGCAGCTAGATAGCTCTTCCACAGTCAAGGGGTAGCTAGATCATACAAGCAGACTATGTTGAACTTGGGGGATCGTAGCTCCTCAGCCCTGCAACACGCAGGTGAACGTAAGCGACCATCAGATGGTGGTCCCTTTGGAGGCGGATGCCAACGTCGCCCTTGTTACGCACATCCAGGAGACAACACCTGTAAAAAAAATGTACTGCTGATCGCAATTGGTCGATCTGATGGCTCGTACGGAGTCGATCAGTTGACCTTATGGCAAGCTCTGGACTCGAAGAATGTGACATCCATATCGAAGCGGTGGAAATTGAAGAGTTCCACGAACCTCATTATGTTATCGTTACGGTCGCAAAGACCATGTTTTCCCTTCACATATCCGAGCAAGGTATTATAATACTTCCAATCACCCATCATGATCACAATGTCACCTTTAGGAAGCCCCCATGCACTTCAGGCATGTAATTGCGGGTGGCATCTTTTCTCATCATTATACTGGAAGTTTTCGTTGATGCACTGCACTGTACAATTGTGATGCTCCTTAACCTGGATCGGAATCTTGCTGTCAAAAATCTGTCAAAAATCTGTCAAAAATCTGTCAGAAACCGCCTCCCAGATAAAGAGGGCGGGACTTGCAGTAGCTGTCAGAAACAACCCGATACCAGATTCACGTCCGTTATCACTAGGTTTTCCAGAGTACAGAAGTACATTGTGCTGAGTGTGGCAAGAGGGAGATGAGTACTCGCCACAGTCCCACCATCTTATCTCGCTTAGGACCAGGATGTCCAGCGTTTAGCGCTTAAGATGACCATCTGTGAACTTTTATTCCGCGGTGAACCATGCATAAGCTGCATCCATTTCCAGGCTGCATATATCTGTTAAGTATGATGAAATGGAATAATTCTACTTCGTACTTCAACGGACAGAAAACGTGCTGGGCTGGGGGAGATTTATAGACGTTCTGGAAATAAATGAATCCTCACAGATATTTCGCGAAGATAATTGCAACGCAACCTCCAGCTTAGTGAAATTATGTAGAGTTCAATTATTTAATTTCCGACCTTATAAAAGAGATGGTATCTCAAAGAAATCAGAAGATTGTCAGACACCACACTACTCTGACAATGTCCTCGGTGGTTTTTGCCTATTTCCGGCTTTTAAAGAGAATCCAAGAGAAATATACGTTCCAGGCATGGTACGACAATTCCATTCAAATCCAATTCACTTTCCACGTCGCGTCTTAAGATATCGGCCCTATTTCATCCGTTCATTCATCCATCTATCGAGCCACCCATCTGTGGTTCGCTGGATGTACACAGCTGTGGTGCGCCTCATTCTAACGTATGGCTCTATTGTATGGTGGCAGGCTTTGGGCAAAAAGTAGAATTGAACAAAGCTTAACTGGCTTCAAAGAATGGCTGCCAGGCTCTGCAGTCCTGTAGGTGCTCTCAATGTACTACTGCACCTCCTCCCCCTTGACTTCCACATCAAATACGTTGCACCGTGCTGTGCTGTCAGACTACTTGAGCCAGGATGTTGAACAGCAAAGCTCTAGGGCCATTGTGCCATCCTAGAAGAAATACTTCGTAAAATCGGGGTATTCCCCACAGAATAAGTCACACGCAAGCTGAAATTCACGAGAAACTTTGCTGTGGACTTTCCAACCAGGGCATAGTGAAAGACAGGCGGCGTGTTACAAGACCATGGCACAGTATTCTTCACTGACGGATCAAAGGTGGTCCGTGGAGTCGGTGCGGGGGTTTTCTCGAATACATACAGTATATCCGAGTCATATGCTCTGCCAGGTTTTGGCAATGTATTGCAAGCGAAAATTCTGGCGATACTGACAGCCTGTCGATGGCTAACATAGCGTAACATAGCCATTCTGATCGATAGGAAAGGGACCATTTAGGCCTTGTATACGGCGACATAAACGTGCTGAATAGTCTAGGCGGCAGGCTCAAGTTCACCCTCCTCTGCATTGCCAGTGATACGAACATAGATTGGAATGAGCGGACTGACGGAGCTCTGTTCTTGGCAGTTCTTCGGCGGGTCCAGGCTGTGTCCCGCTAGCGACTGTCAAGGGTGGAGCCTCGCACTATTTAGTAGCCGCGGACCTCAGATAACGAAAGCTCATCACCTACGCCAACTCAAGGAGGATTTGGTCCGCTTATAACAATACATGATCGCGAAAGATCTTGCGTTAGACATGTGGAAATGGATACAAGATTAGGCACTTCCTTTGCAGTTGCCCAGCTCTAGCTAGAGTCAAGCTACGAACACTAGGTGAATCATTCTTTGGGAACCTCTGTCTGCAGAGTTTGTGAGTTCCTCTCCTTCGTGGATGATACGGGATGACTCTGAAGATATGAGCCGGCTGAACTCTGCCTCCTTGCAATCAAAATAGCAGTCATGATCTTAGTAGTTTGGGGCAAAATGGTACACCGTAGCGCTAATTGGGCTCCTCGAAGCGGCCACTGATACCTACCTGAAAAATATTACTTGAAGTGTCTACCTTTAACCTTGGTAAAAGCATTGAAATGAGTTGCCTGTTATGTATCAGGAAAATTTTGCACTGCTCGTTTTGATGCTTGGATATCTTTTTGAGCACACCATGCCCTCTAAAAGTGACCATAATTTGTAGTCCAATGGGTTAAGATCTCGACTAGCGGAAGGCCAATTGCCTGCAGAAATAAAACTGGAGACGTTACTTTCGAGCCAGGTTTCAGTTGAGCGAGCCTTATGTGCTGGCTCAGACTACTGGTGAAACCCCGAATACTGATTTTTCAAAAGGGATTGACTGAAAGGTTTAATAGGGGCCTCCAAAATACCTGCTTGCTACACTATTGCCGATATTTTAACCCTCTTTTCGCAGAAATACATGCTTGTAACAACATCGTAGCTAACGTTCCACCAACGTCCCATTACTGAGGCAAGAGGGTGTAAAAATGTTTTTATCAGCAAAAGGGGATCGTTTGATACTTGTTCCCTACTCTTGTAAAAGCTTTTTCCATTTTACCACCCTATTTATGCCCTCTGTCAGTAAATGTTCCGCACATCGTTTGTAAGCTGTTAGTCCTAAGTCTTCATTGATTATGCGAGATTATGCGGAAAAGCCTTGCACTGCCTGACATTAGCCTAACTGTCAAAATCTAACAGCTATAAAATTGTAACGAATTTAGAGGTTTTCACAATTATATCAAAATTTCTAGGAGCGCAAGGTAGATATGGAGCTTGACGTTACTATAGAATAATAGAAATATGCATGTCCTATAAGAATTTACCGAAAATGATGGAGAAATGATTGGAGATTTATGCTGACGATATTATTGAATAATTCAGTCGGGAAGATACTGGGAAAAAGAAGGTAGGATAACATTAATTTAGCGTCCCAGTGAACATTGGTGCTGTTACTGGCTCCAAACCTTATCCTCTCCGTGTGCCCAATCCTCCATTCTTGCCTGCACCACATGGCTTCGGTGAAGCCTCAAATAATAAAAGGCTAACTGTCTCTTCAAACCAAGTTTCCTCCTGCATCTATCTTTCATTGTGACGTGTGACCTTGGCCCGATAACAGCATTGCAGCACCCTAACCCACACCTGCTTGAAGACATGCGGTATTTTGGTCACTGTTATATCTTCCTTCCGGGCGGAGCACCCCTTTTCCTCCTCATCTTCTCTTTATAGTAGCCCCCTTCACTATTTGTGGTGACTTTAATCTCCCTTTGCTTCCTAGCAATCCACCCTCAGCGAATAATTGCTCCCATTTTTGTCTGCACTTTCATGCACACCTCAGAACTGACTTGAAGTGTGTTCTTGATCTTGTTCTCTCAAGCATACCTATGCTATTTGAATGTTCCTTCTTACCTTGCTTGGTTCAAATCCCATGTTTTGTGTAAGCCGCAAAAAAGGCGATTTTCAAAGTGTCATTTCAGGACAGGCAACTTATCAACTGGGATTTTATCCTCACTTCGTTAATATTTAAGCAAGCCCTCGAATCTATTGAAATTATTCTCATCTGCTTCCTTTTTACGTCCTTTCCTATCCCCAGCACCCTATCCCCTTATTCTTATTCATTAATCGCTGAGATCTATAAGAGCCTTCGTCAGGAATAAAGTACAAGGAAGCCCCGCTCACTTTAAAACTCTTCAAACTCCTGTAAAGTCACTGATAACTAAGCCCAGGAAGACATACCGACAAACCGACTTAGCTTGTCCAAAACTCTCGTGGCTTCATATTCGCAACCCAGCCCAGCACTATCGCAGTATTATCAAATTTGCATGCTCCACTTAATACCCCTAGGTGGGGCTTAGGGCATCAGCTACAGCTACTTACACTCGTCCGCGGTTACCTGAAATGCGAGTCCATATCCGCGTGTTGCGGTGGCTATCAATTTCATCCAGAGAATAAGGAACCTCACCCGATGTGGTATGGGTAAGAATCGTAGTGAAGTGTTCTTTCCACCTCTTCAGCTGTTCATCATCCTGAATAAGGAGTCGACCGTTAACGTCCTTCACAGAATCATCCAAATACTTGCGGCCATATGCAAGCTGGTAGAAGTTGCAGAAATTCACAAACCTCCCACTATTATCGTTATTGTTATCAAGACCGTGTTTCCCCCATCACATGTCCGCCCACTTTGGCATTCAGATCACCTATCACATTTAGTAGCCTCTTCTAAACCGCCTATAACTGCTCGTACGAAGCATCTTTCTCCACTATATCGCGAGTCTCCGTTAGTGGGTATTATGGTAAAACAGTGAAGCTCCTTAACCTGGACCGGAGCCTTGCTGTCAGAAGTCCTGCAGAAACCGGCTCCCAAGTCAATAGAGCGGGACTTGCAGTAACCGTAAGAAGTAACTCGACACCAGATTCAAAATCACATTGCCCTGAGCGTGGCAAGAAGGAGAGGAGTTCTCGCTTATATCGTTGGAAATCCGGCCCAGGTTGGAGAAAGTTAGCATTCTGAGGATCCTTGCTACTATAGTCGAGACGCGTGTGCACCATTCCTGTGTTAATTTCCTAAAGGAAGCCGAAGGGGAAGTTAAGATACTGTAAATAGTTCAAAGAATTGTGGCGCGGCAAGATTCGCGGCATTCGAAATTTATTTCGAAATTTATTTCGAATGTCGCGAATACCAGCGGACAGATGACGTCACCGGCGCTCTCCACTCAGTTCAGACCTCGCTACAAGAGTGAAGAACAGAGTAGGTGACGAGAAATGTCAGATGAAAAAATAATTATAATAAGTAAAAGAAAGACAGTTGGCAGTCATTGTGAGAAGAACGATGGAGTTTTCAAGATTCTTCAAAGAAATTATCTGCATGAATATTAGTGACTTTATCTAGCGCTCAATGATGCATCCAGTAGCAAGCTGCATATATCTGCTAAGCATGATGAAATGGAATGATTCTACTTTTTCATGTTTTCGTACTTCAACGGACAGGAAACGTGCTGGGCTGGGGAAGATTTGTAGACGTCCTGGAAATAAATGAATCCTCGGAGATATTTCGCGAAGATAATCGCAACGCACCCTCCCCAGCCTAGCGAAATTATGTAGAGTTCAATTATTTAATTTCCGACCTTACAAAAGAGATGGTATCTCAAAGAAATCAGAAGATTGTCAGACACCACACTACTCTGACAATGTCCTCGGTGGTTTTTGCCTATTTCTGACTTTTAAAGAGAATCCAAGAGAAATACACGTTCGTCGCATGGCACGACAATTCCATTCAAATCCAATTCACTTTCCACGTCGCGTCTTAAGATATCGGCCCTATTTCATCCGTTCATTCATCTATCTATCGAGCCATCCATCTATCTATCTATCCGCCCCATCTATGATTTTCCGAAGGCAATACGTTCCATTAGATCTGAAAATGATTTTCATGTAAGATAGCAACATCCAAGTTGAGTATGACAGCTTTCTAGTGGCGTTGCCTTTGCGAATGTCGCCCAGAATTCCACCGGAACGTATTAGATATATCGGAATAACGGGGAGCAACAAGGAGGAAGGTCTACCTTTTGGAGCAACTAAAACCTAAAGGAATGCAAACCTTCACGCTCAATACTCGACGCGGATTTAAACTTGAGACTTGGGACCGAGCCATGGCACTAACCTTTCCCGATGCCAACCGATGAGATTCGAAACGTTTGCCTTGGTTTGATTTTCGACGTATCAGACCTCTTCAATCTCTCGTTTGTGTTTTCGTGACGGATTTTTGAAGTGATGGAAATCAGAGTAAACGTGACAAAAGCGGAAGTGAAAGCATTATCGTTTCACAAAGACAAGATTCGACGTAGGGTAGTCAGTCACCATTCGCTGGTTCCAGCCCTTGTCGCATCTTCTTAGCCGGGGGAAAATCAAAGGGGGTGGGAGCGCTACAGGACAATATAGTCGGCTCCTTTGCAAGGATTTTCCAAGGATGATGCTTCTGTTGACGCTGAATGTTACACTAATTTCAATTTTGAGCTGAAGTTGGCACGCTTTGTTGGCATATACTGGGGAAAATTACTTCCAAATTTAAGGCACGCTGGAGGGTCGCTCGGTTTCCGCTGCCTGAACTTAAGTTCTTCTGCAAAAATTTCCAATAGTGCCCTGCACTTCGCTCAGAATTAATACTAATGTCCTTTTGTTTGTTTGTTTGTCACACTGGACATTTTCATATTCACTGCCTAGTGGCTAGCCATTCCGTACCAAACGTTTCATCTGGAATCTCCATTTAGCCTAGACTGAATCTAAAAAGGTTACAGTACAGTGCTGAATTCCTGACTATCCGCTAAAACGCCCCCTGGAACGTCTAGGACTCCGACCCGGAACCGTCTGACATATTACACCAGGCCAGGCCAGGCCTATTCAGTATAGGAGCGCAACGCCGTGGATTCAGGGAGTTTCAGCTATCCTCTATCCATCTCCCTCTCTTTCGCCTTAAGGATACTATGAGTGTAACGTCCCCCTCGGCTCAAAATGTCCTCGCTCTGCAGCATGGCCTGAATCATGGTGTCGGGAGACGCAAGATCTTCTTCCATCGAAAGGTGATGGTGATGGCGTTCCCACATTCTGCAGAAGTAAAACGTGTGGCAGGCACTATCCTTCGAATCCTTGCAATAGATGCAGTCGAGCGACTGTGATTTCCCGATAGTATGCAGGAAAGGTCGAAAATACCAATGTCCGTTTAGCAGGTGGGTTAGGCAATAGTCAACCTCACCTTGCTTTCGATTGAACCACGGCCACATGTTTTTGATGAGATGCGCGGTCCAACTACCGGTTCCTTTTCCATCGATAGCTTCCTTATTTTCCTAACTTTTTCTGAGGTATATTCTCCGCTTGACAGCGTGGATAGCGATCGGAATAACTCTCGCTAACACCACTACTGCTGGCTCCAAGAAGGTACGATAGGTGGACATAATTGGCAAAGTTCCTTGTCTTTGTACTTACACCAAGTGTTTGAGGTACATCTCGATGCTGAGGAAGTCAGCCCATATTTCGGAACCGTAAAAAAGGACAAACTGAACCGCAATCATCAACAAACGATGCCTGCTAAATAAGGGACCTCTGACATTGGCCGGCAAATCGCAAACATTCTAACCGCAGCCTTGTCTACGGTGCTGCGAATCTGGTCGAAGAAGCTCATCTTCGTGCCTTGGACAAGACTTTTGTTCCACCAACCAGAATAGAGAGGAACCCTCACCTTGGTCAACACAACGACTTCGATTTTCTGCAGGGCTAGACAGAATCCAAGTTCAGCCATTCATCTTCTTACTCGCTGCATCATCATTCCTAGTGTACGCTGAGTTTGCTCACCCATGTATGGGGTAACCAGCGCCGCAAGATCATCCGCGAATCCAACCAGATCCGATTCATCAGGCATCTTGAGACGTAGAAAAATATCGTATAAAGCGTTCCAAATGTCCGGACCAGGATAACTCCCTGAGCTACCCCGATGTGATCATAATTCTGCATTGTCCTTCCCAGGTCACGTAGAGCAGGGGACAGTCCTTTAAATGGTCCTTCGAAATTCGCAATAGGAGCGTGGAGTATGGAAACGATTTTCCAGTGCCTCAAGCAAGTCGCAGCACCTTGCAGAATTGAAGGCGTTTTTCACGCCGGGGGTCACAAGGAGCATCACTCGCGAACAGTGGTCAATGTGTTCGTCGGCCAGTTTTATCACTCCACTCTAAAGCCATATTGTGTTGGTGTACAGTTTCCTGCAGCACGTATTGCGTCAATCAGTCTTGAATTGATGAGCCTTACACACAGGTTCACCACTGTGCCCAACATACTGAGCGGACGATATGCGATCATGAAAAGGAAAGTATACTATATTTTGCCTGGTCCCGTCCAACTCACTCTTTCTTGAATCTCATGAGAAGAAACCCCTCGGGGTCGCTTTTGTCCTTGCTTATCAGTGCGAGTCTCGCAAACTTCCAGCAGGAGGGAAAACACCCGCAAACATGCAATGAAATTGCCGACAAGCGAGTTCGGCTTGTATTTAAATACGAGTTTCAACGTTTCGCTGAAAATATCCTCCGGTCCTGGTGTCTCTTTTGTCCTTCAGGATCGCTTCCTCTGGTTTCTTCGCAGTAAATAATAGGCATTACTTGTTCATCGGCAACGTCAGCTTGGATGGAGTGGACAGAAAAGAGGTGTGCAGGCCCTCTTTTCTTCCACCTTCGCTGCTTCTATGGAGCAGGGTGACCGATGGTCACCGAGTTTTTTGGTAACCAGCTTATACCCAAAACCCCATGGCTCTCTGGCCAGAACATCAACGGTCGGAAAAAGAATACCGCGATCTTCGAAGTAGCCTTAAGAGGGCTATACGGGGAAGCAAGAGGAATTGCTACAAGAAGTTGTGCCTTGAAGCAAATATGAACCCGTGGAGCGCCGCTTACATGGCTGTAATGAACAAAATTTTTGGACGAAAATGACGCCAAGTGACGTGCCTGCGACGCTTGTTCAAAATAATCGCAGTTATTTTCACACAACAGGAAGAAAGTGGACCTCAACCAACGGTGCAACAGGACGTCTTCACAATCCCAGGGGTTACCGAGGAGGAACTCCAGGAGATCTGTGGACGAATCGGAGGAAATAAGACTCCGGGATTGGACGGAATTCCGACCAAAGCCCTAAAGTTGGCTGCTAAGATCAGGCTAGCATGGTTCATAAGTACATTTGAATTATGCATGATTGAAGGAATGTTTCCCGCTCAGTGGAAGAGGCAGAGGTTGGTTCTACTACCGAAGCCCCAAAAACCACCTGGCACTATGGGGAAGATGCTAGAAAGGGTGATATAGTACAGGCTGCTGTCGTTCGTCGAGGTAACGGGTGGTCTATCGGAGCGGCAGTAAGGGTTTCGTAGTGGTAACGCTGGATGTCAGGAATGCTTTTAATGCGGCCAACTGGAGTTGGATTAAGGACACCCTGGCTAAACTGGGTGCCCTTGGTTACTTGGCTCGGATAATTGTGAGTTACCTTTTGAAGAGACTTCTTTGGTACGAGACGGACGATGGACCGAAGAAATATATTGTGACAGCAGGTGTTCCCCAAGGCTCCGTACAAAGGCCTATGCTGTGGAACCTAATGTATGACGGAGTGCTCGGCCTTCGCGTGCCAAAGGAGTCAACATTGATTGGTTTTGCAAACGACCTGGCAGTGGTAGTCGACGTGTAACTGTAAGCAAGCGAAACCATTCATACTGTTACAGCATAGCTCCAAATGATGAAATTGAACCTGGCGGAAGATAAGACGGAGGCGGTCGTTATAACCAATCGCAGGAAAAACAACACTGTCAAAATCCTGGTTCTTAATCACGAGATCGTTTCAAAATCAATCATTAGACACCTGCGGGTAATGATTGATGCCAAGTTGAGCTTCAAGGGGCACGCGGAACGGCAGCAAAGGCTAGTTCATTTCAAGCAAGGATGATGCCAAATATTGGAGGGCCGAAATCTAGTCGCCGGCTGCTTATCGCAGGTGTGGTGAAATCCATCCTGTTATATGCGGCTCCTGTCTGGGCGTTCACACTGGATAACACAGTGAATCAGGGAAGGGTAGGTTCGGCATACCGGCCAATCACGCTAAGGGTGTGCAGTGCATGTAGATGGGTCGAGCGCAAGCATGGAGGATTAAATTACCACCTAACGCAGTTCTTACGGGACGCGGTCGATACAGGAAGTACTTGCATCGCTTCGGATTGGATGAGTCTCCAGATTATCCCGAATGCGCTGCTACACCCGAGGACCCGGAGCATGTTATGTTTCACTGTCCGAAATTCGCGAATGAAAGAAGGAGGTTAAACGATGCTCTCAACGCAGTTATCGGACCCCGTAATTTCGTGGAGGAGATGCTGAGATACGCAGCAAACTGGAGTGCGATAAGCAGAATAGTGACTGCGATACAGGAGAAGCTGAAGAAACTGCAACGAGCTCGGAAAGCGCGACGGACGCGTGACTTAGTAGCGCTGGTGTAAACCAAAGCCGTCCTTGCGAAGTAATACTTCACAGTGGTCCCACGGGGATATGGGCGGAGTAGTGGTGGTGGTTTTAATGATCGAGAATCCATTTCCACTTCCACCCATAAAAAAAACAGGTTACTGAATAATGTCAGATGGCATGGTTTTGCATTCAAGTATGCTAAGTGTGAGCTGACACAATTGGTACTGACAACTACCTTAGATGTCGGTTGCGAATGGTTGACATGTTCAGCCGTGACATACAGATGGAATTTGGATTGGACAAATGTCGAATCCAAGTCATCCGTAAAGGTGACCTTCACATCCAAGCTATGTCCGAGGCAAACTTCTAAAAGTACATAGGAATTCTGCAAGAAACCCATGCTCCACTTGGTGATCTAAAGGATCCTTTGCTATCCGAATCCCTGCGACGTGTGTTGGTGCTGAAATCGAATCTTTAGAGGAAGAATAAAATAAGTGCACTGGAAGTATTCGTTATCCCTACACTGGCTTATGCATTCGGAACCTTGCCGTGGACGAAGACCGATCTGGAAAACGTCCAGCCATGTCCGAATTCTGAATGCATCATCCAAACTCTGTTATGGAGCGGATGAACCTGCCTCGTGACATCGGAGGTAGGGGCGTGAGTGACGTGGCAGCACAACATCATCGCCAAGTCGACTCGCTGTGCGCTTATTTTTACAGGGAAAAGCAGGCGAGTCCCTTGCTTGTGGCTGCCTGTAAGGTAGACTGTGGACTGACTCCACTTAACTTAGAGGATCGATCTTTCAATCCTCTGAATGGAGTGAAGTGAGACAAAGAGCAGATTGATGAAGTCTAGGGCAAACCCATGAATAGTCTTTTTAATATCCATGGAAATGTTTCGCAGGACGATGGCAGTAGCTTTCATTTTCCGTAGGACAACCACTCACTAGCTTTTCTTCCTCTATCCTTGTCTCTTGGATGAGGTATATCTTCTCCGGTGAGGTGACTTACGTTTCCGCCTGGTTGGGGAGTTCGGCAATTTTTTCGCTAACATAGGGATGTCGCAGCTTGGGATTTGCTTTCTTTTCTGGTGGCCTCTATTCTATACACGAATTCCTGGGCGTCTCTCTTTTTGGCCCCCCCCACATTCTTAGCCTTAAGGGTGTCACTCCATTTTTCACTTCCAATCGCCTTCATCGTTGGACGTTTTTACTTATCAGTAGGTGTCCCTAGTAACTTATATTTGGATTTATAGTGGAACCTCCCATTTTAGCTGCCAGACATGGGGGGCGTTGTATATTCTTGCTCTTTCTAAAAATTTCGGCTGTTGCCGGTTGTGTCGTTGCGAGTGTTGTTGTTGATGTTGTCGTTTGAGTTTGGGTTCCATCAGCAAGCCAGTATCTCTGCTAGAAAATGAAATCGTTTTAAGTGATCCTCATGATTGGCTATGCGATCAGAGAGGACATGCGTGGTTTGACACAAATCCCCATGGGAGTTTGGGTTCAGAACTGGGATAAGGCGCTAGTCAAGAGTCAATCTCTACTGAGCCCGTACTGCGAACTTGGTGGTATAGCTTTGAATGTACTTGAAGCCCTGCGGAGGCTATTATCCGGACGGAGGCAGCTGTAACTTAACCTGAAAGCCCAGATGTCACTTTTGTGTACTAAGGTAACAGAATACCACAGCTGTCAGCTCATATGCATCCTATTTCGAATCGTTTACTAAATCATAAATCAATGCCATACCGAATCGTCGTTGGTATCGCCACCCACGTTAGTGGACCACCAAGTTAAAACAAGTGGTTATGCAGGGCTACCAACTAGGAGGTGTGAGTCGACTTGGTTCGGAAATAATAAAGGTCGTTTCCATCTAACAACTTTGCCCTGTCTGTCCGAGCCCGTTTTGCAGATTTGAGGATGTACATGTATAGGTAGGTAGGTATCAGTGGCCGCTCCGAGGAGCCCAATTAGCGCTTTGGTGCGCCGTTTTGATGCCACTGCAAACTCCTAAGACCGTGTCTGTTGTTATGGGAGCAGGGAGGCAAAGTCCAGCCGGCTCGGATCTTCAGAGCCAGCCCGTAGCATTCACGAAGGAAAGCAGCTCTACCACCCTTCAGCTATAAAATTCCCTAATCCCCAAAGGACGGTCTACCCAGTGTCCGTAACCTAACTCTAGCTAGAGCTGGGTGAACGTAGAGGAAGTGCCCGAGGGTCCCCCCTCTTCTCCGTAGCTTCGACAAAGCGAATTGTAGGGTATCCCAACCCTGGCGACATGGGCCCCTATATGCCAATGCACTGTGCAGACCGCCGTAAAAGGAAAGCAGGTCTCCCACCCTGCAGCTAGAAATCTCTCTGAGGTCCCCAAAGAATGGTTTACCCAGTGTCCGCAGCCTGACTCTAGCCAGAGCTGGCCAATCGCAGAGAAAGTGCATGAGGGTTTCCCTTCCTTCCCCGCAGCTTCGGCAATGCCAGTTGGAGGGTATGCCGAGCCTAGCGGCATGGTCTCCTATGGGCCAGTGTCCCGTGCAGACCGCCGTAATCTTGAATACATTTTCACGCGTCTGGCACAGGAGCTCTCGTGATCGGGCTATGTTATAAGCGGGCCAAATTCTCCTTGGCACAGCTTGTAAGCCTTCGCCATCTCAGGCCTGTCGCTGCTAGGTAGTGCGAGTAGACTCCGCCCCCGACAGCCGCCAGCGGAACACCGACTGTATTCGCCGAGGGACTGCCAAGAGCAGAGCCTTGCCTGGCCGATCCGTCAGCCCTCCTCTCCCTCTCCCTCCTCTCCTCCTCTCCTCTATGTTCCTATGCTCGGGAACCCTGAGGAGAGTGAAATTGAGAATGTACATAGTTTCGCAGAATTAAACCCCTAACTTTCAAAATTCAGAACAGTGCTATGAATAGTATCTACAGATAATCAGATTCCCCATTTATTTAATTGACTTAGCCACATACTGCCTTCATTTATCCGCCTTCAATCGAGGGGATAAAATCTATGCAATGATTCTGCAAATCGCTAGGGTGATTTTTCAAAAGTCTTACGCTCTCCTCTCAATTTCCATAAAGGTTTGTCATGATTACACAAATCCTTATTAAGTATTCGTGGCTCATTTTGCTTGATTCAAAGAGTGATTGAAAAGGGGTGCGTCATCCATTGCGCCGTTACCTCTACCACGAAACATCAATTGCAATTTTAGTATGCCGGGAAGGTTGCTTCTCCCGAGGAATAACAAATCAACCCTCTCTAATAATAATTATCGTCTTCAGCATGCGAAACAACCCCAGTTTCGAATCGTGGTGCGGAAAAACCGGAATTCTCCGGAAAAGGAGTATAACTCGTTGGGTCTATAATCGCCATCGAAATACTATAAAAGCAATAGCAGCATCTTGTTCTAAGCACTGCCAGCAAGTGGTATTACTTTTCATTGTGCACAGTTGCATGGAACTGGATTTCTAAAGTAGTAAAAACAATCTTCAATTTTCTACGCCAATTCCAGACTAGTCTTTTGCCAAACAATTTCGCAGCAGGAGTACTTTGCGATGCAATTTTCATTGCTTTCCCGTAACGCTCCTCTGCACGGTCTAATCCGAAATAATCGTTTCCATTCGATCCTTTTAAGCTATTGACCCTTTCTCTTGGCAGTTTTCGGCGAGATGGAGTGAGGATTTTCCGAGGAGTGCAGTATTACCTAGTTTGCGTTCAGGTCAGGTTTTAGTAGAGGCGAATTCAAGGGGAGTCCTTGTAAGATGAAATTGCAAGTTTGTTCATTAATCGGTTGTTTCCTTGAGTTTACCAAGAGGTAGGACATGGCTCCCAATGCAGAAGAATTATGCACTTGACTGCTTTCATTGGTCATATCTTGGGAGGGCTATCATAATTAAAAAGCCATCAGGACGTACTATAGCAGCCAATCAGGTACAAGTCAGCGCTTGACATATGCATGTCCTTATTTCAGTTTCGTCCTTAAAACTCAAAAGTCGTCCCAACCAGGTAACACTGCTCAAACCAAACACCATAGACAGTTAACAACTTCCACGATCTTCAAAGATATAATTATGACAAACATGATGGGCTTGAAAGTGGTTTTCAAAATAGCAGTCATTTCTATTCTGGCATTCTGAAGGGATAAAAAACCCTTTTTCCACTTCACGTTCCGCGCCCCTTTCTCCGCATTGCTCTTTTGCCTCATCGTCATCGGGTGGAATAAAAGACGGGATTAAAGTTCATGATGAGGAGGAATCGCTCGTTAAATTGGCGTTATCCACATCCTCGAGAAAGATGTCTTACCTTCTCTCCCTCGTGGCGATTTCGTGAGGTTATTGTGCAGCCTTGATCCTGCCTCCGGTACACGTATGTATGTGGGAGAGAAGTTGAGCACAAAGTAAAGACGCACCTGGAGTCCCATCGACAAAAGGTGAGAAGACAATTAGAATGTAATATGGCAGTTAGGAGTGGTCCTTTCAACATAATCAGGATAAATATGAATTGAGATACTAATGAAAGCGCCGAAGTGGAAGATATTAACGATATGAAATGGGAGCCGCCTTCTTGTATTCAGAAGGCTTTAATTTCTTATCTTTATTCCCATAACAAATCCCAGGAATGTGGGCGCCAAACACGACAGATTCCCCACGAAAGGACTCGGGGGAAGGAGGTGTAATAACTACATGAAAACGCTTACACAGAACAAAGCAAACCTGCGAGTCCGTGAAGTAAAACTCGTAAAGGTCGAAGAAACGTTAAGAGGATAAATTCGTTGAATTAGCTAGCGTGGAATTCGGGGTAGTTAAGTCTTTGTGTTTCTCTGATTTTACGATTATGTCACAGCAATTAACCGTGTGAAGATTATTAATAAATGTATTGCAGATTGGGCTTGAGGACTAAGGAGAACGGTAGCAGTGGTACAGTGAACAGCCGGAAAGTGCGACAATACACGAAAATATCTGAAATAGCCTTATCATGCTCTGATAGAAGAAGGAGAATAGTTCCGATCGGGGGTTGTTTTACGAGCAAGTGTATAATGAGGAAAGTTGACTGAAATAAAGGAAAGTTTATTGTTAGAATTTCAGTTAATGCGGGGATGGTGCGAGCTCAGAATAGATTTATGTACTCTGACCATCCCATTTTCACAAGTAAGGAAGAAGGATCTTTTTGAAAAGCTAGGTCAAGTCGGGTATAAAAATTCGATGCAATACGACCGCCAACCCCCGACCCTAAACCACACCTTTGGGCCATCGTTCGTGATTACCTGAAATGTCCTTCAGTTCCCTCCACGATTTCTCGAGAGGCCCGCACTCCTTCACTGCTGTCCTGCGACAAGTGCTTTTGGGGCGATACCCATAGGCCATCTTGGGATAGTGAATTCCACTACATGACGTGGCCTGCAATTCAACTTTCCCTCCTCCTTAATGGGTGGTCACTTCCGCTTTCCGATTACAGTGCGTACTACTGCCAAACCTGGGCGCTTACCAAGTTCGTCGTTTATGATAGTATCAGGCCAGCGTACTCCATACTCCAAACCATGCTTTCTAAGTATATAAATTGGTCGGGATCTTCAACGCTCTGCCCATTAATGCAGATAGAGAAAACGGGGTAACCCGTAAGACTAAGAACCTTGGTTTTGGCCAAGGTCCATGATCCGACTAGGAGTAAACAGATGTCATTAGCGTAGTCGAGGTGATTGCGGAAAGGTGTCATAGTCCATTGAATTCCTCCATGTCCTCCGAACAAAGCAATACCAAGAACGTCACCAACAACAAAAAGAAATTATACCGGTGAAAAGACGCAACCCTGGCGAACTCCGCTTCATCATCATCATCGACGGCGCAACAACCGGTATCCGGTCTAGGCCTGCCTTAATAAGGAACTCCAGACATCCCGGTTTTGCGCCGAGGTCCACCAATTCGATATCCCTAAAAGCTGTCTGGCGTCCTGGCCCACGCCATCGCTCCATCTTAGGCAGGGTCTGCCTCGTCTTCTTTTCCTACCATAGATATTGCCCTTATAGACTTTCCGGGTGGAATCATCCTCATCCATACGGATTAAGTGACCCGCCCACCGTAACCTATTGAGCCGGATTTTATCCACAACCGGACGGTCATGGTATCGCTCATAGATTTCGTCATTGTGTAGGCTACGGAATCGTCCATTCTCATGTAGGGAACCAAAAATTCTTCGGAAGATTCTTCTCTCGAACGCGGCCAAGAGTTCGCAATTTTTCTTGCTAAGAACCCAAGTTTCCGAGGAATACATGAGGACTGGCAAGATCATAGTCTTGTACAGTAAGAGCTTTGACCCTATGGTGAGACGTTTCCAGCGGAAAAGTCTTTGTAAGCTGAAATAGGCTCTGTTGGCTGATAACAACCGTGCGCCGATTTCATCATCGTAGTTGTTATCGGTTGTGATTTTCGACCCTAGATAGGAGAAATTGTCAACGGTCTCAAAGTTGTATTCTCCTATCCTTATTCTTCTTCGTGTTTGACCAGTGCGGTTTGATGTTGTTGGTTGATTCGTCTTCGGTGCTGACGTTGCCACCATATATTTTGTCTTGCCTTCATTGATGTGCAGCCCAAGATCTCGCGCCAATCACCGCCTGCTCGATCTGGATGAAGGCAGTTTGTACGTCTCGGGTGGTTCTTCCCATGATGTCGATATCGTCAGCATAGGCCAGTAGTTGGGTGGACTTGAAGAGGATCGTACCTCTTGCATTTACCTCAGCATCACGGATCACTTTCTCGAGGGTCAGGTTAAAGAGGACGCATGATAGCGCATCCCCTTGTCGTAGACCGTTGTTGATGTCGAATGGTCTTGAGAGTGATCCTGCTGCTTTTATCTGGCCTCGCACATTGGTCAGGGTCAGCCTAGTCAGTCTAATTAATTTCGTCGGGATACCGAATTCTCTCATGGCCGTGTACAGTTTTACCCTGGCTATGCTATCATAGGCGGCTTTAAAGTCGATGAACAGATGGTGCAACTGTTGTCCATATTCCAACAGTTTTTCCATCGCCTGCCGCAGAGAGAAAATCTGATCTGTTGCTGATTTGCCTGGAGTGAAGCCTCTTTGGTATGGGCCAATGATGTTCTGGGCGTATGGGGCTATCCGGCCTAGCAAGATAGTGGAGAATATCTTATAGAGATGGGATAGCAACGTGATACCTCTATAATTGCTGCACTGTGCGATATCTCCCTTTTTATGTATGAGACAGATAATGCCTCGTTGCCAATCGTCAGGCACTGATTCGCTGTCCCATACCTTGAGCACAAGTTGATGAACCACTTGGTGTAACTGGTCGCCTCCATATGTAACCAATTTGCCTGTAATTCCATCGGCTCCAGGCGACTTATGATTTTTTAGCCGATGAATTGCACGGACTGTTTCTCCTAAACTTGGTGGTGGCAGAATTTGTCCGTCGTCTTCAGTTGGCGGGACCTCCAACTCGCCGATGTTCTGGTTGTTCAGTAGCTCATCAAAGTACTCAACCCATCGCTCTAATATGCCCATTCTGTCGGAAATCAGATTTCCCTCTTTGTCTCGGCAGGATGAGCATCGAGGTGTATAAGGCTTCATCCTCCTGACTTGTTGGTAAAACTTCCGCCTTCTGTGCCTGGTGCGGTTGCTCCCTGTACTTTTCTAGTTCACAGACTTGTTCGTTCTCCCAGGCTTCCTTTTTCCTTCTGTGAAGTCGCTTCTCCGCTCGACGAAGTTCGTGATAAGTCTCTGCGCGTGCCCGCGTTCTTTGAGAATGCAACATTACTCGGTGTGCGGCATTCTTCCGTTCCGTTGCTAGCTTATATTCATCGTCAAACCAGCCGTTCCGACTCCTTTTACGGCTGGGGCCAAGTATATTTGTGGCCGTATCCATGATAACGTTCTTCAGGTGGTTGTGAAGATCATTTGTTGATGCTTCATCTCCAGGTCCTCTGTTGACTGCGGTTATTGCGGCATCCATTTCCCTCTTATAGGTGTCGCGGAGGGTTGTGTTGTGGATGGCTTCAGTGTTCACTCTCACCTGATTGTCAGAGGGGATTCTAGGTGGTATTGTTATTCGGACTCGGAGCACCATGCCAACGACAAAGTGGTCCGAGTCTATATTGGCCCCCCTATATGTTCTGACATTCATCAAAGCTGAGAGGTGGTGGCGTTCGATCAACACGTGGTCAATTTGGTTGAAAGTGGTCCCGTCTGGAGAGGCCCACGTATGTTTGTGGACCGCTTTCCGCGCAAACCAGGTACTTCCAACAACCATTTCGTGTGACCCTGCTAATTGAATAATCCGCAGTCCGTTATCATTTGTGTTTTCGTCTAAGCTATGGGAGCCAACGTATCGCCTGAATACGGGCTCCTTCCCCACTTGGCTGTTAAAATCCCCAAGTATGATTTTGATATCATATCTGGGACAGGCTTCGAGGGTTCGTTCTACTGCCTCGTAGAAGGTATCCTTCTCCGACTCTGCAGTCTCCTCTGTAGGGGCGTGAACGTTTATGAGGCTTATATTTCCGAACTTGCCTCGCAAGCGCAGAGTGCATAGCCGTTCGCTTATGTTTTCAAAGCCGATAACAGCAGGTTTCATTTTTTGGCTGACTAAGAAACCTACTCCGAGCACATGGTTTACTGGATGACCGCTATAATATATGGTGTAGTGGCTCTTCTCCAGGAAACCGGTCCCTGTCCATCGCATCTCTTGCAACGCTGTTATATCAGCCCTATATTGGGACAGGGTATCGGCTAGCTGCTTATCAGCTTCATCTCTGTACAGGCAGCGCACGTTCCATGAGAAAATGCGCAAATCGTTGTTCCTTTGTCATTGCCGGGTCCGTCGTTTTAAAATCCGTCCTGTCCGAGGCTCCTGTTGTGGCTTCGTAACGAGTTGTTTTCCGTGTAGGGTTGTCAGCCCTACCCAAGCCCCAACCTGGAGGACCAGTTGGTACAATTTGTCCCGTTTTTAGGCGCGGGAGACTCGCCTTCATCCTTCTCCATCTGCAGCTTTTCGTCAAGAAAGAGCTCCCAGCGGTCACCACGTGGAGGTGGAGATAGGGTTTGGTAGTAGAGCTGTTGGTGTTGGTTCAGCAGGCATTTCCCAGGTTTTATGCTCCATCGTGGGTACCAATCCACGTTTCGCCCCGGGACCTATACTACCCTTTGACCACCTTCTTACTTGCTCCATGATAATAAATGGGATGTGACTGGGTACAAAAATGAGATAAATTGTGTACCATTACGCAATTCGATAGTTCGATAACGGCCACCGGGTAATATCGATCGAGATGAGCGGTAACGGCACGGTAGTTGCATGATTGCCGAACCTTTATGAAT
The DNA here is from genome assembly GCF_905115235.1 of Hermetia illucens. Classification (NCBI taxonomy): domain Eukaryota; kingdom Metazoa; phylum Arthropoda; class Insecta; order Diptera; family Stratiomyidae; genus Hermetia; species Hermetia illucens. The sequence continues at coordinate 3,103,059 of NC_051851.1, read as the reverse complement.
GTTTTGTTATAGCACGTCGAAATTGGGAATACTCTAAATAATGCGAACTCCTCCATGCTGATTAATGGTATTTTAATTTGGAAAATAGCGTGCTTGACGGTCAGGCGGCCTTCCACCGAAGTGAGCTTATATAACTGAAGGGTATCTTCTGGTTCCACAGGCAGATAAAGACCAGCCGGGAGATGAGTCCTTATTTTGTTGCCTCCTGGTGGAATTGGTGAGGCGATAGTAAGAGGTAACTTATTTGTCCTTGGTGAGTTTCCGACATCATGTCGAGTATCGCTGTTTGGGTCCTTTCTATACTACCCATAAGGACCATGCTGTAGATAGACCAGGAAAGAAATAGTTGTTGAAGCTGGAATTGATAGAGGGCATCAGTGACATTATTCCCTTGATTTACCACTTCTTCCAGTTTTTCTTCTAGGGCCTTGCATCGTTGGTCAATTGTTTCCTGGTTCTCTTTCATGATATTGATCGTCGCGTCCAAGATAGAAGTGTGATTTTTGAGCAGTGACATGAACCAGTTTTCGTTTTGGTCAATATCATTAATTTTTTCCGACATTTCCGTGGCGTAATTCGAATCCAGAACTCCAAATAACGAGTTGGCGACTGTTCCTATAATGTTGAAGGCGCCTCGTTTCATTCTCCCGGGTGTTTGCTTCGTAGCAAGTAGCTCGTTTTCTTCCGTGAGGTGTAAGCAGCGGTGTCGAATTTGATGAACCACTTGTTCACATGGCCCTTGAAGAGGAGCTGCTGGCAAAGCTGTTGTAAAGTTACTGTGCTCTTTTTTAAGGCTCGTAATTCAGACTTGTATGGCTGCAGATTGAAATAAACTATCAACTTCCAGTAATTGGATATCAAGTTTAATTTTCCTTAATTTTCGAAGTGAAGTCCTGGTTGAGTGAATTTAACTACTTCTACGTCGCTGCCCTTGACGAGTGGGACTAACAGGGACATCAACAGAACTGGCATAAATACATTCCCCACCGTTCGCCTCTTCCTTTGTCGAGATGGTGTCTTTGTGACCTCACATTCAGAGGCTCCTTGTGCCGATTCGCCTTCATTATGATTACGTTTCTTGCCATGCTTAGCTTCCTCACGAAATTCCGTTGCTTCCTCGATATTCTGTGTTGGCGGCTTAATTAGGGGTGCTAACTTATGAATCGGCCGTTTTAGGATGCCAAACTTTGTGTGTACGTCGGCTACTCTCGCTAAACCATCTTCGCCATAATAGACCCTGACGATTCTCCCAAGTGGCCATTTCATGACGGGAGAGTTGTCTTCTTTGATGATAACTACTGACCCTTCTTCAATATTTGGTGACTTGGTTTTCCATTTGTTCCGGTGCTGAAGTTCGCTTAAGTATTCTTGGGACCAGCGTTTCCAGAATTCTTTCTTGATTTGCGAAACCAGCTTCCATCTTGTGTTAAGACCTCCCCTTGAGGGTTGTGCATGTGGATCGACAGTAGCTTTTAATGGCTCGCCGATGAGAAAATGGCCCGGTGTTAATGCGTCTAAATCGTTTGGGTCACTTGATAGTGTTGTAAGCGGTCTTGAATTGAGAATTGCTTCTACCTCGATGCTCAATGTGCATAGTTCTTCGTAGGTTAATGATGCTGAGGCAATCTTTTGTTGCAGCAGATGTTTCGCCGACTTTACGGCAGCCTCCCATAAACCACAAAAGTGTGGTGCTCTGGGAGGGATAAAATGAAATGTAATTTGCCTTGCACTGCATTCCTTTAGAATCCTTTCCTGTGCGTCTTGAGAGTATATCGTTGACATCAGTTCCGTTAACTGACGCTTCGCCCCTACGAAATTAGTGGCATTATCACAGTAAAGGTTCTGACAATGTCCGCGCCGTCCAATGAACCTTTTAAGAGCACCAAGAAAAGCGTCCGTGGACAAATCGCTAACAACTTCAAGATGAACAGCCTTGGTGCTAAAGCAACAGAATACTGCTAAATAACTTTTCTGTGGACGACTTCCCCGTGAACGATAGTGAATCCAGATGGGGCCGCAAAAGTCGACTCCACAATTGATGAAAGGACGCGCTGGTTGAACTCGATGGGGTGGTAAATTACCCATCATCTGCGTATACATCTTTGGCCTCGCTTTTATACAATAAGTGCACTGTTTTACAATAGATCGTGCTATATTTTTCCCCTTTATAGGCCAGAACCGTTGTCTTGTTATTGCCAGTAGGCCCTGAGGCACTATATGCATATTCTTTACGTGCCAATCGGTCATCAGCATTTTCACGAATAAATGGGCGTAAGGTAGAAGTGCGGGATGTTTGGCTTCGAACGAAATATTAGATGCTTCTAATCTTCCTCCTACTCGTAATAAACCTTCCTCGTCCAGGAATACTGACAGTCCCAGAAGAGCACTTTTCTTGTCAACTTCCTTGTGCTGCCTTAAATGAGTTATATCATCCTCGAAGTCTTGCTGTTGGATTGCTTTCACTATAACCCATAAAGCTGCATCCAATTCTTGTGGAGTCAATGGTTTATTGTTTCCGAGGTTACGAGTGCTTTTTGAAGGCTCAGTTTTGCCATCCTTATTTCTTAAAAGCTTTATGAAACGGGGGCAATATGCTGTCACCCTTTGAAGCTTTTGAAACGAATTCGAATGTTCAATTTTGTTCACACGCCTTCTTCCTGCTGCGAAATTACCGGGCAAACGATCTTATCCATCTTCTCCTGTTCTTTACTTCCCAAACTGTCCTGTTCTGGACCTGGTTCAGTGGACAAGCTGATTTCTCCCGTCTTCTCCTTTGCTTCATCCCTGTTTGTGTTGGGCTTGAAACACGAAGACCACAATGCTTCTCGCCCATGTAAGAATAATGGCCCATAGAACCATAAGTAGTGCTCAAGAAGCTTATCCGGGGTAGTTCCTCTTGAAAGAACATCTGCTGGATTGTTAGCGGACTTCACATGCCGCCACTGGTCTTTGTTTGATATTGCATGAATTCTGGCGATTCTGCGACCGACAAAGGCTGGACGTACTTCTGTTTGGCCGTGAATCCAACAAAGAATAATTTGCGAATCTGTCCATAGGTAGGAAGTAGCTCTTTCGATCTTGAGGTCTGCTTTTATACGGGATGCCAGCTCTGCGGCTAATACTGCGACGCAAAGTTCCAGCCGTGGAATTGTGAGACTTGTCATCCCTGCTGTCATCTTGGCTATGGGAGCTACTCGAGACCTTGAGCACAGTAGTCTGCTTATTACAGTACCGTCGGGCTTGATGGATCTCACGTATGCTGCAGCTCCATATGCTTTCTCCGAAGCATCCGAAAATGTGTGAATTTGTACTGATGTTGGCACTCCTTCAGCGAACACATGTCTCGGGATCTTGACTTTGTCCAGCTTTTGCAAGCCTTCCCGATATGTGCACCACCGTGTCTGCAGCTCCAACGGGAGAGCCGCATCCCAATCATATTTGAGTGCCCACAGCTCTTGAAGAAACAGTTTAGCGACCATTATCACCGGTGCCACTACACCCAGTGGATCGAAAATCTGTGCTATTTCCGAGGCGATTGTCCTTTTAGTTGCTCGGCGCTGTTCTATTGGATTCACCTTAATCTGAAATACGTCAGACCTTGGCAACCAGATCAGTCCTAGTGTCTTTATTGAAGCTTCATTGTCATCATTAAGACGCACCTCCAAATCTTCAGATGGGATCTCTTGCAGAAGATTGTTATGGTTGGAACTCCATTTTCGAAGTTTAAAACCTCCTTTTTTCAGGACGGTCACTAATTGCCTTTGAATTTCCTTTGCAGTTGTAAGATTGTTGGCACCGCTCATTAAGTCATCCATATAAAAATCTCTGCTGAGCACTTCGCAATCCAACGGATATTTTGTAGCGTTTTCAGATGCGAGCTTCTGAAGGCACCTTGTCGCTAAATATGGTGCAGAAGAAGCTCCATAGGTTACCGTACAAAGCTCGTAGCATCTTAAAGGTAGGCTTGAATCTTCTCTCCACCAAATTAGATGGAAGCGCCTTTCTCCTTCTTGTAGTCGAATCTGGCGGTACATCATCTGTATGTCTGCCTTGAATACAAACTTCGGCAGTCGAAATCGCAATAAAATTGTGAAAAGTTCGTCTTGTACGGTTGGTCCCACATGCAATATGTCGTTCAAGGTGACGTTCGTAGAGGTCTTTGCTGATGCGTCGAATACGACCCTTAATTTTGTGCTGGTACTATCTGGTTTAAGTACGCAGTGATGCGGTAAGAAATAATGCGGGTGAGGTATCTGATCCGGGTTGACATCCTTCATGTGACCAAGGTCGAGATACTCCTTCATGAATTTAGTGTATTGCTTTCTCAAGTCCCCATTCCTTGCAAGCTTGCGTTCTAGTGCATAGAATCTGCTCTTGGCGATGTTCGTTGAAGATCCAAGTTTCTCAGCACTGTCTGAGAATGGCAAGCTTACCGTGAACTGGTTATTGCTTAACATGGTGTTCTGATTGAACATTTCTTCGCATTGTTGTTCCGCGGGTGTCTGTGCCGCGGAGGCCTCTGGTAGCTGCTCGATCTGCCAAAATCTCTCAATACTGCGCTCTAGAGGTTCGTCCATCGTGCAGATGCCGCATGTAGCAACAGATGCATCTCTTTCCTTCAGCTTTCCTGTAACTATCCATCCAAGTAACGTGTTCTGCAGCAGCGGCAGTTTGATTTGTCCAACGCACAAAAGTTCATGGTAGTATTCTGCTCCTATTAGCATATCGACTCGTCTCGATTCATTGAACCTCGGGTCCGATAGGTTAATGTTTTTAGGAACATTCCATGAAAAGATGTCAAACGTTCGCGAAGGCTACGGCGCCACGATCTGAGGCAGAACAATTGCTTCAACTCTCGTTGAATACCTGGTCACTCCTGATTGAACCTCAACGCTCACTCTTCGATGCGTCTCCAGCTTCGAATGTCCCACTCCTTGTAGGCGCATTGGCTTAGCAGTTGCTGGCGGTATATTTAATTTCCGCAATAGTTTCTCTGATACGATGTTGACTTGTGAGCCCGAATCTAAGATCACTCGACAGCTGACTGTAGTTCCATCGGGTCCCTTTACATTAACTATTGCTGTACTAAGGAACACGTAACAGTCAAGTCCATCGCTGTCGTTGCTAACCGCCGCTAATGTAGCCTTCTCGGTTGCCGCCTTAGAAGGCTTTCGACTCGAGGCAATTTTCTCAAGATTCTGCGTTTGGTCTTCCGATGATGTTTCTTCCCGGGGCTTAAAGTGAACCAAGGTGTTGTGTTTCTTGGAGCACTTCGTACACCCTCTCGAAGAGCAAGATGATGCAAAATGACCACCTTTCAAACAATTGATGCAGAGCTTGTGTTTCCGGAGATGATGAAAACGATCCGTGAGTGACAAACGCAAAAAGTCGTTGCATGCAAAGAGTTGATGCGCCTCTTTACAGATTGTGCAACCTACGCTGACGGTAGTGACTGACATCGTTGTTCTAAGTAGCTTCTTTTTGCTGTCCTCCGCTTTAATATTTTTGGCATCCAGCGCTTAGAGTTTCTAGGAATTGCAGAAACTCGGCCAGCGATTGCAACTGTTTAGGATTTGCCAACGACTGCTCGTACAATGTGAGGGTCGTTTTATCCAATTTCCTGAGTACTATGTGTAGGATTAGTGGATCCCAAGTGTCCACCGCAACTCCCAAATTTTTCAACCCATGAAGACACTCTTGTGTGGTGTCATGCAATGACTTTAGAGTTGCGGCTGATGTTGTATCTGATGATTGCGATGATTGGCCCAGAATTTTGTTGAGGAAGGGTGCCACTAGAAGCCGAGGATTGTTGTATCGGTCTTGCAGTAATTTCCAAGCCGCGGCGTAGTTTAAATCCGACAAAGCTAAATGTCGTATTAAACGTTCCGCTTCGCCTCCAAGATTCATTTTCAGGTGCCACATCTTTTCACATGGTGCAATTGGCTGATTATCCACCATCTGGGTGAACAGGTCGAAGAACTGCTGCCATTGTAAATAATCTCCTTCGAATTTGGGCACAGTAATTTTCGGTAAATGGGTCCTTACATTACTGGTAGCAGCAGGCTGCTGTGTGCATAATGAATCAATTGCCTCTGCTATCATTACAAGTGTATTTTAAACTTGCTGCTCTAACTGAATATATGCCTCCAAATTGTATCCTGTTGCCGCAGGATCCTCTGATGCCTTCCAGATGTTATTGTGGATTTCTTCGATCTGATCCCAAAAGCGCTGAATGGTTGTGCCCTGCAACTCATAGTATTGCCGGGATTGCTCCACCAGAAGCGCATTTTGAAGCACTCGTTTTAATGCTCCTATGACTGACTGTTGTCGTCTGACCTGTTTCTGCAGCCCGGCTTCCTCACGAGAAATGACTGCTGGTTGCTGCTCCATCGTCTTGTGCTCCGACTGAGCCTGCAGTATTTCAATATTTTCTGCAAATTCTGCCGAGTATTTTTGAAAGGCATCTCTCATGAGATGGTAGTACCGCTTTGCAAAGTATGGATGAGTTTGATTAATTAATTTATTCGCGTATTATTTTATTCGCGTATATCTTACGTTTACATTGCAATATAATGTATATTGTATGTATAATATTATAGTATAAAAAAAATCTGCAAAATACGAATATTAGAAGCATAGAATTCAACAGGTGCCATAGTCCATTGAATACCTCCATGTCCTCCGGACAAAGCAATACCAAGAACGTCACCAACAACAAGAAGAAATTATACCGGTGAAAAGACGCAACCCTGGCGAACTCCGCTTCCGACCTCAAAATCCTCCAAGATTTAACCTCAGTGCAGCGCGGGACGCGCCACCATATGTCGCTCTGATAACAGCTATTAGTTTCTCCGAAATGCCAATCCACCAGACACACTCCCTACTCACATCGACAGTTCTTACGAAACCGATGAGGAATAGGTGGGACGAAGATCAAAATTCCGGGCACTGTTCCAAAGTGATTCGCAGGGTGTTGTCTGCTCTCTGTCGGACAAACTTTCGATATATTTTTTCTTGCGGATCTAAGATTATTTTAGCTATTATCCCCACAACGGTGGGAACCACGCAGATACCCCTCCAATTGTCATACGCAAACGGGTAGCCTTCTTTGGAATCTAGACGATCATCCCCTCTCTTCCACTCTCTGGGAAAGGTATCAAATCCAAAAGATTTCCGTACAAGTGGAAATAGAAGATCTCCAGTAATTGCACTTCGGGAATCATTGCCATCATTCGGGGCGGCCAATAGAGCCTTCAACCCTTTCAGTTCATCAACCCGCTTCCATGATTCCGAAGTCTTATTACTGACGACCTGCGAAGCATCCGAAAAAAGGAGCATTTTTTACAGCAGTCCAATACTCGCAGATACTTTCAGTCGGGTTGCATGAAATGATAGCCGCTCAATCAGCGTCACCTACAGATGAACTGGATCATACAAGCGATAGATGTTGAATTTAGGGGGCGCAGCTCCTCAACCCTGCGAGAAGTGGCGGACGCAACACACAAGCAAATGTAAACGATCATTAGATGGTGATCTCTTTCGAGACCCATGTCAGCATCTCTTTTGCTACGCATGTCCAGGATACAACTCCTAAGTCTACTGTGTCTAATGGTCGATCTGATTGCTCGTACTGTGTCGGTCAACTGAAAACCCACTGACTTTATGGCAGCTGGTGTGCTCCAACAATATGCCACCAATAACAAGGCGATGGAAGTTGCAAAACTCCACGAACTATTACGGTCCGGCCAAGATGTTGCCAGATCCTACCCTGAGGTTCAGATCACCCATCACGATCAGAATGTCACCTTCAGAATGCTTACCCTGAACTGCGTGTAAGAGCTCGTAGAAAGCATTCTTTTCTCCGTTCATCCATAACACCGGACCGGAATCTTGCAGTCAGCATTAGGGTTGAAATTCTTGCATTTGCAGAATCTGGGCCGCCTCCTCTTTCCAACGAGGTATTACCCGCAGTAATCCGACGATTTTGCATTTTTGGCCATTTTTCCTACCCGGGGGTCACGGAAATTTTCAATTTTCTCAGGGCCTCTGAGGCGGATGACTATCCACAATATCTCGACTCCCCGGCCTCGTTGGGTTGAAATTCTTGCATTTGCAGAATCTGGGCCGCCTCCTCTTTCGAACGAGGTATTACCCGCAGCAATCCGACGATTTTGCAGTTTTAGCCGTTTTTCCCACCCGGGGGTTGCGGAAATTTCTAGGGTTTTCTGAAGGCCTCCTGAATCTGGGCCGCTTCCCCTTTCGAACGAGGTATTGTCCGCAGGAATCCTACAATTTTGCAGTTTTGGTCATTTTTCCTACTCGGGGATGGCGGAAATTTTCAATTTTCTGGGGTTTTCTCAGGGCCTCCAAGCGGGGCACTATCCACAATATCTCGGCTCCCCAGCCCCGTAGGGTTGAAATTCTTGTATGTCCAGAATCTGAGCCGCCTCCCTTTCGAACCAGGTATTACCCGGAGCAATCCTACAATTTTGCATTTTTTGCCATTTTTCCAACCCGCGGATCGCGGAAATTTTCGATTTTCCAGGGTTTTCAGGAGGCCCCTGAGGCGGGACACTATCCACAATATGTCGGCTCCCGCCCTCGGAGGGTTGAATTTCTTCCATTTCCAGAATCTGGGCGGGCTCCTCTTTCGAACGAGGTATTACCCGCAGCAATCTGACGATTTTGCATTTTTGGCCTTTCTTCCTACCCGGGGATTGCGGAAATTTTCAATTTTCTATGGTTTTCTGAAGGCCTCCGAGGCGGAGCACTATCCACAATATCTCGGCTCGCCGGCCTCGGAGGGTTGAAATTCTTACATTTTCTGAATCTGGGCCGCCTTCTCTTTCGAACGAGGTATTACCCGCAGCAATCCGACGATTTTGCATTTTTGGCCATTTTTCGAACCCGCGGATCGCGGAAATTTTCAATTTTCTTAGGTTTCCTGAAGGCCTCCTAGGCGGGGAACTATCCACAACATCTCGGCTCGCCGGCCTCGGAGGGTTGAAATTCTTGCATTTCCGGAATCTGAGCCGCTTCTCCTTTCGAACGAGGTATTGTCCGCAGGAATCCTACAATTTTGCATTTTTGGTCATTTTTCCTACTCGGGGATGGCGGAAATTTTCAATTTTCTGGGGTTTTCTCACGGCCTCCGAGGCGGGGCATTATCAACAATATCTCGGCTACCCGGCCTCGTAGGGTTGAAATTCTTGCATTTCCGGAATCTGAGCTGCATGCCCTTTCGAACGAGGTATTGCCCGCAGCAATCCGACGATTTTGCATTTTTGGTCATTTTTCCCATAAATTTTTCCTTTCCTAGAAATTTTCAATTTTCTTGGGTGTTCTAAAGGCCTCCTAGGCAGGGTACTACCTACAATATCTCGGCTCCTCGGCCTCGTCAAGTTAGAATTCCTGCCTTTCCTGAATCTGGACCGCCTCCCCTTTCAAACTAGGTATTGCTCGCAGCAATTTTTGGCCACTTTTCCTACCCGGGTATCGCGGAAATTTTCAATTTTCTAGGGTTTTGTGAAGGCCTCGCAGGCATGGCATCATCCACAATATCTCCTCCCAGGCCCCGTAGAGTTGAAATTCTTGCATTTCCAGAGCCTGGGCCACCTCCCCTTTTGAACGAGATATTACCCGCAGGAATCCGATGATTTTGAATTTTTGGCCATTTTTCCCACTCGGGTATCGCGGAAATTTTCAATTTTCTAGAGTTTTCTCAAGGCCTCCGAGGCGGGGCGTTATCCACAATATCTCGGCTACCCGGCCCCGTAGAGTTGAAATTCTTGCATTTCCAGAGCCTGGGCCACCTCCCCTTTTGAACGAGATATTACCCGCAGGAATCCGATGATTTTGAATTTTTGACCATTTTTCCCACCCGGGTATCGCGGAAATTTTCAATTTTCTAGAGTTTTCTTAATGCCTCCGAGGCGGAGCACTATCCGCAGTATCTCGGCTCCCCGGCCTCGTAGGGTTGAAATTTTTGCATTTCCTGAATCTGGGCCGCATCCTCTTTCCAACGAGGTATTACCCGCAGCAATCCGACGATTTAGCATTTTTGGCCATTTTTCCTACCCGAGGGTCGCGGAAATTTTAAATTTTCTAGGGTTTTCAGGAGGCCCCTGAGGCGGGACACTATCCACAATATCTCGGCTCCTGGCCTCGGAAGGTTTAAATTCTTCCATTTCCAGAATCTCGGCTGCCTCCTATTCCAACAAGGTATTACCCGCAGCAATCCGACGATTTTGCATTTTTTGCCATTTTTCCAACCCGCGGATAGCGGAAATTTTCAATTTTTTTAGGTTTCCTGAAGGCTGCCTAGACGGGGCACCATCCACAACATCTCGGCTCCCCGGCCTCGGAGGGTTGAAATTCTTGCGTTTCCTGAATCTGGGCCGCATGCTCTTTCGAACGAGGTATTGCCCGCAGGAATCCGACGATTTTGCATTTTTGGCCATTTTTCCTACCCGGGGGTGGCAGAAATTTTCAATTTTCTTGGGTTTCCTGAGGGCCCCCTAGGAGGGTTACTATCCACAATATCTCGGCTCCCCGGCCTCGTGGGGTCGAAATTCTTCCATTTCCAGAATCTGGATCGCCTCCCCTTTCGAACGAGGTATTGCCCGCAGCGATATCCCCAATATCTCGACTGCCCGGCCTTGTAGGGTTGAAATTCTTGCATTTCCAGAATCTGGGCCGCCTCCTCTTTCGAACGAGGTATTACCCGCAGCAATCCGACCGCTTTGAATTTTCGGGCATTTTGCCTACCCGGGGATCGCGGTAATTTTCAATTCTCTTGGGTTTTCTGAAGGTCTGCCAGGCAGGGCACTATCCGCAATGTCTCGGCCCCTCAGTCTAGATTCCTCAGCCTCGTAGGTTTCAAATTCTTGCATTTACTGAATTTGGGCCGCCTCCCCTTTCGAATGAGATATTACCCTTTTCCCACCCGAAGATCGCGGACATTTTTAATTTTCGTGATTTTTCGGAAGGCCACCGAGTCGAAATTCTTGCGTTACCTTCAGTATCTCGGGTCCTCAGCGTCGTAGCGTCGAGATTCTTGCATTTCCTGAATCTGGGCCAACGAGGTGTTGCCCGCAGCAATCCGGCAATTTTGCGTTTTTGGCCATTTTTCCTACCCAGGGATCGCAGAAATTTTCAATTTTCTTGGATTTTCTGAAGGCCTCCGAATTGCCGGAACACCACACGGAGTATTGTTAGTACTTGAGCCTTTCTGGTTTTCATGCTGAAAACTGCTCTTTCAAGCTCTCTTATTTTAAAAAGGGAGCAATTGTCAACTCTACAGGATGTCTGAAGAGTAATGTCGTATAATGCGGTCCATCTGGTCGATACTTAGTATGCAGGATTTCCACTTAGTCCCGATTTTCCGGGTGAAAAGTTTATAACCAAATCTCCACGGGTCCTCATTTATCTCGTCAACCAGGTTCTGCAAGCCGCGAGGTTTGCTTTTATTTATCGTACTACGGAGACTCTGTTTTTCTGACCTATACTCTGGCTTTATGGCCCATGCCTTCTTGGAGGGGTATTTACGTTGCGCTAAACAGCCAAGGTTATGACATTCCTTTCGTAAGTCGGCAATTTCTGTTGTCCACCTGTACATAGAAGGCTTGTTTCAGCTGGGTCCCCTGCGGGACATAGAAACCTTGCACGCTGCTATTATCAGGTTCACCGCTGAGTTTAAGACAGTGTTAGCTGCAGCGCTACCACTCTCGAATCGCTTTCTAACGCGACTCTACCTCTTACCAAAACATCGTTGAACTTGGTGATGTTCAGGCTCGCGACGCTCCACACGCAGGGGGAGCGTTGGGTTGGTGGACGCCGGCAAGTAGCTTCAATCGCTTCGAACGCGAAGTACTGGCAATTTTCCTGCCGAGAAGTCTTGTAGGACTCGCCATCCGTCGACCAATGGTGCCAGAGATTCCAACCCAAAAGTAATGTCAGGGGTACTTCCTTTCCAGCCTTTGTGTCGAAATGATGCGTGGATCCGGTGTTTAAAACTACGAGCCCGGTTCTCGCCGCCATTTCCATTATCGGTTTCCCTATGCGGTCTCGCTGTGGCAGGCCCATTCAAAGGCCGTAGCATTAAAGTCACCGCCTACCAGGATTTGCTCCTTCGTACCCGAAACGACGTCCTCCAGGGAATCATGCCGGCGCCGAAATTCCGACATCGTCTCATTCGCCTTCGGATAAACGGGTGAAGTTGTCGGCCATGTCCTAAGAAGTCTGGTTCACTGCGGAAACTTGAAGACGGATCGACGAAATATGGGGTGCTAAGGGCTTTGTTATTGGTTACGATTGAATGTGACCGGGACCCACTGCTGTTTTGTTACCGAGGAAAAGTACGAGAAGTTCAACGTAGTGTGCGCAGTGAAAAAGGAATTCCACTATTGTCCTGGGAAGAGAAGCAGAAGCTATAACATATAGTAAGCATTTCGCTACCCTATAACGTATCGCGGAAGAAACTAACCGTGGTCGTAAGTTATTTGTATGTTCCATGATGATGAGCAGCCAAGGAGGTGGAAGACACACTTTAACACTATTCTAAAGGCGAACCGTTTTCAACACGATAATGTGAGAGGTGTTTGCATGCTTCCTGCTGTCATCATCATATTATCCAGCTACGAATAAAGGAACATCTCAAAGACTTGATGAACAGAGATCAACCTGATTTCCGCTCTGCATTTATACCGATGTTAACACCCTTCAGATTGTTGAAGCTCGAAGCGGAACCCAGCAGGATTGCATTTTGCATTAGCCAAATAGCTTTGGACTTGGAAAAGGACTCAAATAGAGTTAGACTAAAGACAAACACCACCAACAGCAAAATTTACTGTCTGACTGGTCATAACGACTTTGACCAACTGCATATATAGGAAGTGTTGTTTCCTGACCACGGCACCGAACTTAATGACAGCTTTTTCAACACTAACATCAAGTTAAGGCTCTTCCGCTTCATTGATCGCCACAGTTACTCAAAGGCTTCAAGCATGGTATTCTGACTTAAGACAATAATTAATGAAGAACTTGGCTGACGTACAGACCAGATATTCATGAATCTATTGATCAGGAAGCGAAAACGGCAGTGGATAGGTTACACATTAAGGAAGAACGAAGAACGGATTATACCATGCAACCGAACCTACCGTCACAGAATGGGCGACAAGTGGGTCGCCCTAAAACAACGCGGCGTAGAACAGTGCCAGAGGACTACAAGCTCCTCGGAAAATCGTAGAGGTAGTAGAAGCGCATTGCCAGGAACTGATAGCGTTGGCGTGCAGGCGTGGTTGATGCGCTATACCCCACATAGGGGACTATGGTAACCATTTAACAAATTCTTCAAACTCGAGTCCTGTCCACTTCTTCCTAACAACATGTTATGGTATATCCAAATTCTGTTTTTTGACACCTGCCAGCGGGAGTTGTTCCACAATTTGACATTCGAGACAAATTGCATAAAAAAATCAATGGAAAAACTTCATATTCAATCAACGAACAGACAAAAGAACTAATTACACAGTTTGTTATCTCTCATTTATGTCACCACAAATAGAATCTCTGTGGACTGAGTTTTATGAATTTATAGAATTAATTAAAAGGAAATATTGTTCATTACGTGGCGACTCTTTTGTTTCACATTTTAATTAAACAATGGCTCTAGGTAAAAATCTGTCAAATTCGGTATCGGAAATTGTAAAATTCCATGCAAATAAGCCAACTGTGCGTCTGTATGTATGTCCGGTGCAGGATGGAAATGGGAAATGGAATAGAATGAAAAACTTATTAACTTTCCCCGGAACAAACACAGGCTCACAGCGGTATGAACAGCGTCATGAGTTTAATTTTTCAGATGGCCATTTTTCACCTTTTGTTCTATTTTGGCATCGAATTTTTTGTTTTGTTCCCTTCATATTTTCGTCCATATTATAGCCACAAGCCTTCATTCCATCCACCGATGATGAGACTCCCACAAAACTAATTTCTGTACACTCGCATGTCCTTTTTTTCAAACATGGCGGCTGAGTGTACTTTATGGTGCAGTATCATCAGGTGGTGGAATACTTGATGCAGTGGATTCATTCACAGCGGGACAAACCTGATTCAGTGCGAGTAATGGTTGTCGGGCATAATTTTAATAATGGAAGGTCGTTTTTAAGGTTCTGTTTGCAAAATAAAACCTTATTAAAATCGGTTCAATGTCTGTCTGTCTGTCTGTCCGTCTGTCTGTCTTTTGTTTTTTTTTTTTGAAGCGGTGGAAATCTTGAAAAGACACTGGCCTGGACACGCCAGCGTGTGGGATTCTTACCCACTAAAACCACCCCCGACTCCCTCCAAGCCCCGTGGAACCACCGTAGGGTATTACATCACGGGGCGGAGGCAGCTCATTTTAGCTTGGTCCCCTTTCGTCTCCACGCGCGTACGTAACCGCGCTTTTCTAGTTTCCTCTGCCTTTCGCAGTTTGCTCTGGATAGATACGACCATGCAGTTGATCGCATCCCAATCTTCCTGACATGGTAACATTCTTCGCACCAGATTCTCTGGTACGAGCACCTCTCCTAGAGTCTCCTCTAGGTTCTTCCTTTCCTCCACAAACTTGGGCAGTAGAAGAATACATGCTCTGGGTCCTCTGGGACTCCATCGCAGTTTGGACAATCGGGTGAGGTATCTAGTTTAAACCTGAACAGGTACTGGCGATATCCTCCATGCCCCGTGAGAAACTGAGTAAGATTATAATTAATTTCACCGTGCCGTCTCTTCAACCATTCCTTGATGGCAGGGATGCGCCTGTGTGTCCACCGACCCTTTCCCGAGCGTTCCCAATGCTCTTGCCATCTATTGAGCGGTCTCTCCCTTTCGGCGTTCTTCGTCTGCGATAAGATAGAGATAGACTTCGCATTATATATATTCGTCATCTTATCTGCCAAGATGCCAATGGGCATCATTCCAGAAATGACGAGTGCTGCATTATCTGAGACAGTCCTGAATGCCGAACACACCCTTAGGGCTGTTCTTCTGTAGACTGAACTGAGTTTGTTAGGGTTAAATGTAACCTACAATGCCTTTCCCCAAGCTGGAACTGCATAGAGTAGGATCGAACTCACTACCGTAGCTATAAGCAACCTGGAAGCATGCCGCGTTCGGCATCATTCTTGCCTGGGCCACACTCGCAGTGGATGCTTTGTCATAAACATACTGCACGTGTTGCTTATAGCTAAGCTTCCCGTCGATCATCACTCCCAAGTATTTGATGGCAGACTTAGAAATGATGATATGATTCCCAATTTGAATACGGGCAAAATTTCTTTTACGGCGCTTGGTGATGAGGACCGTTTCCGGTTTTTCTTCCGCAAGTGTCAGACCAGCACTCTCTAGCCAATCCTTAACAGCACTGATCGCTTCGCATGAGTATAACTCGCATCTTCGAGATGCTTTGCGACCACAACCAGTGCTATATCATCGGCGTAGCCCACCACCGTGGCCTCCTCCGGAAGGGGAAGATTAAGAACACATAATGTTCCACAGCACTGCGCCCAGCACGGAGCCCTGTGGGACACCCGCGGAGACAACGTACTCCTGGGGTCCGTCATCGTTATCATACCAAAGCCTCCGTTCTTGTAAATAGCTGTTGACAACAGCTGCAAGATAAGCGGGGATACCAATCTTCGCCAGAGATTCCCGTATTAGATTCCAATTGGCCGAATTGAATGCATTTCTCACACCCAGGGTAACTATGCAATATTTGCTAGTACTGCCCTTTCCGTGGATTGCACCTTCGGCCAAGCCAATAACCATTTTGATGGCATCAATGGTTGATTTGGCTTTACGGAACCCATACTGCCCATCTGAGAGACCTTCCTGGCTCTCAACAGCAGGGAGTAATCTATTATAAATTACTCGCTCTAACAGTTTGCCCACCGTGTCCAAAAGACAAATAAGTCTGTAGGAGGTTGGCTCACCTGGAGGTTTGCCAGTCTTAGGCAGTAGCACCAACTTCTGTCGTTTCCATGATGCAGGAAATATCCCCTCGGACATGCACGCTTCGAACAACTGAGCGAACATGTCCGGTCTGGATTTCACGGCAAGTTTAAAGGCCTTATTCGGCACGGAATCCAGGCCCGGAGCTTTGTTATCTCCTATCCTAGCGCTGATCTCCAGCAGCTCGTCACTGGTGACTAGCGGTATTGCCCGTCTGTCTCTCTGTCTTTTTTTTCGGCGTTGGAAGGTGGAAAGGTTTAAAACCTACTGCTGGCTCCTACCACGCAGTTATGTGAGACTTCTACTCACTATAACCACCTCCTTCTCATTGCACTCTCCCCACGGAACTCCTATAAGGTATTGCGTCGCGGGGCTGGATCAGCTTTTAACTGCGGCTCATTATGGTTCTCTCCCTTCCTTGTTTTCGTCGTAGTTCTTCCTGCCTAAGCTTTTGATGAATAGCTTGCAGTTCGCTTACAACCTGGTTCCAGGCATCCGTTGACTCCAGCATAAATTCCACAATGTTTTCGGGTGTCAAACGTCTGCCTGCGACCGCTTCCATTCTTGTTCGGTGCGCAGTGAACCTAGGGCAGTCAAATATGACATGCTCCGCATTCTCAGCCACGTTACTACATCTTGGACAGCACGGTGATTCTTCGGGATCAAATTGATGTAAATAAGCACGATAACCTCCATGTCCACTTAAGAATTGTGTTAACTAGTAGCTTAATTCCCCATGGTTTCGTTCAAACCATCGTCGAATATCCGGAATGATGCGGTACGTCCAATGACCAGTTTGGGACTCGTCTCATCGCTTTTGCCACCGTTCGATAGATTCCCAACGTGCCAACTGCCGTCGAAATGCGCTAGACTCTCCAGCTGCATACGTTTGGTCGTAGAGTCGCCGGCCTTCATTCGCCAAGGGAGCATCCCTGCTAGTACACATGCTGCTTCTCTTGATGTTGTCCGATACGCACTGCATACCCGGAGTGCACTTAGCCGATACCCAATTTTCGGCAGTTGACTTTGTTATTCAAAACAGTTGCCCAAGCTGGAGCTGCGGAAAGTAGCACGGAGCTGACTACCCTAGAGAGCAGAAGACGTCGACTTTGGCTTGACCCACCAATGTTCGGTAGTATCCTCGAGATCGTTGCAGCGATGGAAGACGCTTTAGTTGCGGCGTACTCAATGTGTCTTTTGAAGTTGAGTCTTCTGTCAATAATTACTCCCAAGTATTTGAGCGATGGTTGGGAGTAAATTGTGTTTTCGCCAACTTTGATTTTTCACACTTCGGAGCCTGTATCTTGTCGAGTGCCTCAATGATTTTTTTCCATTTTGCACTATTGAACGCATTTTTTACGTCGAGGGTTATTACTGCCCATCATTTTCCTTCTTCTATTGCAGCCTGAGCCAAGCCAGTCAGCATGCTGATTGCGTCGACAGTTGATTTCGCCTTACGAAATCCGAATTCGGAAAGGCCTCCTTCCTTTTCTGCAACAGCGAGCAGTCTGTTATATATTACTCGTTCAAATAGTTTACGAATGGTATTGACCAAACATATCGGTCTATAGGAGGAGGGGTCACCCAATGGTTTACCTACCTCTCTCTCCCATTGCTCGGGGAATTTTTCTTCCCTAAGGCATGCCGTGAAAACTCGACCAAACATACCTGGCGCTGTCCTAGCGGCTACTTTCAGGGCAATGTTAGGGATTCCATCGGGTCTTGGAGTCTTTTTTCAGTCAAACTTTTTGCTGTGTCTAGAACCTCCTCATTTACCACTATCGGAACTTCGTCGGGATTTAAATGTACTGCAGGCAGGCTTGTACAATTCACATCTACTGGGAATAGAGTGTTCACTATATTCTGCAACAACTCTGGACAAGTAATCGGTGGGGAGCGCTCGCCTTTTAGTGATGACATCACCGACCTATATGCGCCACCCCATGGGTCAGAGGCAGCTTCAGTACACATCCGCTTGAAATGTTCGGATTTGCTCTTTGCGATAGCTACTTGCAATTTTTTTCTCGCATTTTTATATTGCACGTGTAGGTCCTCGAATTCAGGTCGGTTTCTTCTGCGCTGGGAGCGTCTCCTAGCTTTGAGGCACTTTTTCCGGCATTCCTTAATTTCAGAATTCTGTCTGTCTGTCTGTCACAAGCGCTTTCCTCAGAAACGACTATACCGATTGACACAAATTTTGGCGAGAAGGTGGGAACTGTGGACCCTCAGACATACAGCGAGTGATATCCTTCTAGGTTGAGTTTAGGGGGGAGGGGAGGGGGTCCCCATACATGTAAAAGGAGGGTGTAAATTTTTTTTTACCGAATGTAGTCATGCGGGGTATCAAATGAAAGGTCTCGATTAATGGTTTTCGAAGCCGGTTTTAGTTTCGAGATTTGTTAGAAAAGCGGAGAATGGGATGGGTGGAAAGGGAAGATTTATTTAACGGACCCATTCTCAGAAACTACCCAACTGAAAAATCTGAAAAAAAATTATGGAGCTGCCTATATAAGGTGCCCAGGCCGCTAAATACTCTCCATATCGATATCTGTTTAAATTAAGTTAATAATAGTATATTACCATATTTTTGGGAAAATTGAGTAAAACCCCCGTTAGGTTTATCCCAGAGTTATAGAATTTGGTAGGATTATAAAATATAATATGAAGTATATTATCCCCAAGTTTGATCAAAATCATGCTATTAGTAACAAAGTTACAGTAGCTCAAAGTTGTCTTTACCGTGTAAAATTACAACTCGAAGTACTAAACTACATGCTAAATGCATAAATTGGATTGGGGAAAAAGAAATGTCGTATTTTGTCAATAGATGGCGACACTTAAACATATCTTGTGTTATACTTATCGCATCGGGTCATACTATACGGCGTTTTGAAGATGACAATCCGTGCTGTCTCTTTGACAGTATTGTGGTCGTACTTTTCAGTCTCAAGTTATAGCGCGTCAAAGATGGAGTCCACCAAGCAAGAAATTTATCATATTTGACGTTTTTACTACCTGAGAGGTAAAAATTCAACGAAGGCGGCCGAAAAAAATTGTGAAATTTATGGGCCTGATACTGTAACGATTCGCACAGCACACGATGAATTTTGTTCTGGTGTAGTGGATGTCGAAGATACACCCCGTACTGGTAGGCCAATTAATTGGTTTCCAAAAAAAGCTGGATGTTTGAGTGCCACACGAGTTGACGGAAAAAAATCTCTTGGACCGAATCAACGCCTGCGATGCGCTGCTGAAACGGAACGAATCCGACCCATTTTTGAAGCGGATGGTGAGTGGTGATGAAAAGTGGATCACGTACGACAACCTTAAGCGAAAAAGATCGTAGTCAAAGCGCGGCGAGCCGGTCCAAACCATCGCCAAGCCCGGATTGACGGCCAGGAAGAATTTGCTGGGATTGGGAGGGAGTCATTCACTATGAGCTGCTCAACCATGGCCAGATCCTCAATTCGGTCCTCTACTATGAGCAACCTGACCGTTTGAAGCAGGCGATTGACCAGAAGCGGCCAGAATTGGTCAATAGGATTGGTGTTGTGTTCCACCAGGACAACGCTCGGCCTCACACGTCTTTGATGATCCGCCAGAAGCTCCGGGAGCTCGGATGGGATGTCCTATTGCACCCACCGTATAGTCCGAACTTGGCACCAAGTAATTATTATGTCTTCCGGTCCATGCAAAACGCTCTTGGTGATACTAAGTTGGCCTCAAAATAGGCTCGCGGAAACTGACTGTCTGAGTTTTTTGCAAATAAGGAGGGGGGGGGGGCTGGGGTCGGGGTTTCTATAAGGAGGGAATAATGAAGTTGCCTTCTAAATGGCAACAAGTTTGCGAACAAAACGACGCATATTTGACTTAAATCGGATACTTCTAAGTATGTTAAATAAAGCTTCAAATTTCGATCACAAATACGACATTTCTTTTTCCCCAACCCAATACATAACGGGCTACGTACAAATGGGATAGTTCTACACTCAAATATACTTACACAAGAAGCAAACAAAACCTTTCATACCTGTAGCGCCCAGCTTTCGGTTTCCCGACTTGTTAGGTTGAATATCTGCTCCCAATTAGAGTTTTCAGGAGCTTACGCACTGAAAATGATAAAGCCTGTGCAGGCATTGTATACCTGTGAAAGGCTTTTACCGAAGCATCGAAATTACTATAGTTGTATTTCAACCATTAGTGAAACCCCAATAAAAATATAACCCCTGTCGGGGGGAGGACGACCTCCCCCATACCCGGTGATACTAGCGTCTACCTTGGAAACTCTCATGCAAATTAGCGTATCAAATTTTTAGGTAACCAAAATGAATATCCTCCTCAGCCTCCCGGCACGGGTTTGTTATTTTTTAACTTTTGGTCTTGTTTCCATCATGGCTTGGGCAGCTAATTGTTTTTTGATTTTAATTTTCCATTTTTCATCTCAATTTAATTGCTGCCTCGTAGTCGTGCTGACGCAAATGAATTCACGATATCCCTGGCCCCCGCGGAGGGCGAGTCCGTTCTTTCATAATTCCACGACCTAACTTTGACCTGGCTAATGTTTAAAACAATATTTCCGGAGTTGTTAAGGCTTTTGTTATTGTTGTTTCCTCCATTCCGTCCAGTTGTGGGTTTGAAGCCCAAACGAGCCAGCCGAAAAAAAAAAACAAATGCTTCCTTGGCTATATGGAGAAAGATTTGGAGCCGAGCGGGTATCCTGTTGCCTGGCACGATAGCATCAGCTTCCAACTTCACCCTTGTGTTCCCTCCTGATATCATTTCTGTATTTAGAGGGTATTCTGTCGCCGACTGTGGAAATTTGTGTTGATCCTCGCCCTTAACTCCGACTAAGAAAATCCAGAAGAGAGCAAGCGAAAACTAACTGAATTTCATTAATTATATTCCCTTGTCGACAAAAGGAAAATTTATCCTTCGGGGCAGCGTGCGTAGTCAGCAGTTAATTAGTTGAATAAATTCTGCAAGCTTTTGAAGTACGGCTCCATTGGTACTGGTACTGCGACTGGAATGCTTTGGTTAAAGAGAGAAGCAAATTTGAAATGGAGGAGGGCATTCGCATGTTCTGGGTACTTAAGGATGCAAGAATCAATGAGGAATCGTAAATTTTGATCGCCACAACAAATCCTTGCTGGGAGCTTGCTTGTAATTTGTGGTTACATTATGAAAGAAGCGATAAACGTATGTGTGTAGGTGTAGAAATGACTACAAAGTTGTCCTTATCTCCTATTTCATATATTCATGTCCTTTTCCAGTTTTCATTAGATAATTTCCAGCAAACATTGGAATTACAATGAAGAGAAGTTTCTCTCTTTACGTGCTTATAAGGATATTGTGACAACATTATTATTATTCTATTAACAAAAGTCGCACTGCGTCCTTAAAAAGCTGCTGTGCCCCTTTCCCAGAACGTGTATGAAGGTTTCGTCACACTCCGCATAGTAGTAGATAGTTTAGTTAGCAGTGGTCAGTGAGAGTTCCCACTATGATTCAGAGGTTCTTCTTGGAAAGGTTTAAATAGTCCTTTGAGCGCTTAGGTTCGTATCCCCCAATAAGCTCCCTGGACTGCTCGATTTCTGGTAGGCTTGACCAACTATTTCTCTTCATTTTTGGCTGTCATAGCCACGAATTCGTTTCCGATTCCACAGAAGGGTTCTGGCCCGTGTAAAAGCATTCCTACTCCCTTCTTGGCTAGTTCGTCCACTGCCTCATTGCCTTCTAATCCAACATGGTGTCTAGACTTCCTTGTTCGAGCCAAGCGTATTTGGTCCCTAAAGGCATTCCCATACCAATTTCTAAACTGGTGAACTCTACCGCCTGGTTGAGCCTAAGTGCCTTGATCGCCGCTTGGCTGTCAGTTAGAATAGCAAGACTCTGCCCCTTTTTTGAAAATTGAAGAAGGCACATCTGCCTATTGCGTATATTTCCGCCTAGAATATGCTAGTGTGCTAATCCATTGGCTCCAAGTTTATTTTTCTTGGAGCAATGACCCCGGAACCCGCTCTCTCGCGCTGTGAGGGATCCGTCAGTGTACCAAGTAACCAGTTAAACCGGCTTAAACCAGCCGGATATCACAGCCACGCTTTCCCAGTTTGCCTTGATATTCCAACGTATTTCAAACTTCCTATCGAAGTGAAACCGCGTCTTCTCTCAAAGGATATCAATCTTCCCTCGATTTAGGCACCTCTCCGGCTGACTGATACTCCCAGCCAACCTGAAGTTGCCCCGTTTAGCTGCATTTGTATGTGCAGATGGAGAGGGGTTAATCCCAGGGGTACTTCAAACTTCCTATCGAAGTGAAACCGTATCTTCTCTCAAAGGATATATAATAAATCTTCCCTCGATTTAGGCACCTCCCCGGCTCACTGATACTCCCAGACAACCTGAAGTTGCCCTCCTTAGCTGCATTTGTATGTCCAGATGGAGAGGGATTAATCGCAGGGGTGCCATTGGGAATGTCCTCATTAACCCATTGATACACACGCAAGCTAATCTTTGGAGTTTGTGTAACTCCCTGGTCTTTGTGCTGAGTTCAGTTCTTTCTGTCCAGATTACCGCCCCAAAGGTAATCATTGGCCTAGTATCCATAGCCATAGTATCTTCGGGATGTAACTCCATTTCTTTTCCTACTATGGACCTGGAAGTCATCAGAGCCTTCATAGCTTTTCGACAAGTGTTTCCGACAAGCCTCTTCCAGAGTAATTTTTGGTCTAGCGTAATTCCTAAATATTTGACCCCTGCTTCTCATTTCACCTCCATGCCATGTAACCTTATGGCTCGCAGGTGATCAAGCTTACGTTTCCAAGTGAATGGTACTATAGCGGTCTTGGTTGGATTGATACGCAGCCTCGCCTTCCTACACCAGGCACTAGTAATCCTTAATCCACTTTGGATTCTATCGCATAGGGTATCCTCATATTTGCCTCTATAGATGCAAACAATGTCGTCCGCGTAACCGTGGGACTGTATTCCAGCATTTGCTAGCTCGTCCAGGAGTTCATCCGCTACCATACTCTACATAAGCGGTGCTAGAAACCCACCATGTGAACAATCTTGAGTTGTATTCATGACAATAGAATTTGTACCAGTCAGTACTTCTATTTGCCCAATTTGTAACATTAATAAGGGGGTTTCCAACTCCCTTGCGGATCCCAAGATGCTCTATCTTGTACCTCTGTGTGCGATGTGTTATTTTTAATGCATTCGTCAGGGCAGTTTCAGTTGACCGTCCTGCTCGGTAAGGGTGTTGACAGTGATAAAGGGGATTACGCTTTAGAACGTGAGTTTTAATATAGTTATCTATGACCTTCTTCACCGTCTTCAGTACGAACAATGTGAGGCAAATTGGTCTGAGAGATTTAGAGTGAAAAGTATCCTTCTTACCAGCCTTCGAAATAAAGCTCACTTTTGCCCGCTTCCATGGTTTATATCTCAGGAGTATGCTATCCCTTGCCATCCTTAGAAGAGACTCTAAGATGATTTCAAGGCCTCTCCGGATTAGTGCCAGGAAGATGCCATCTACTCCGGGTAATTGCAATGGTTTAAAAGTTCCCACTCCCCACTTTTCCTTAGCTTCTGAGCATACCTCTTTTGCTATTTTCCAGTTCTCCTTTCTATTTTATTCGTTGTTGGGTTGTAAGACAGAATATTGTTGTCTCCCACGCTGAGGTATGAACCCGGGAAAGAGTTCTGAGAAAGAGCAGGTGTATTCTGTCTTCCTCATTCTCGTAAAGTGTACAATCCTCTCCTTCAGACAGGCAGAAGAGATTGCCTCGTCTTTGGCTAGAGCTTTGTAAAGCCTGGTTGCTTCTGTGGTTTGTTCAATCTCCCTGAGCTGTTCCGGTTTGCTTCCCTGATCGGGTTGCTATACGCTGTCAGTGCATTTTTGCACCTCGGTCAGCCTTCAGTTTATTTTGCCCGGTTGAAGGGTTTTCGTACCTCTGTTCTTATTCTGGCTAGTTTCCTATTTTACCAGGATACACCCCTACATGAGATAACTGCCTTAGCCCGACAGCTGGTCTCATATGCGTCAATGACGACTTTGATGAAGTTTTCCACCACTGTTCCTAATTCCAGTTCGCTCCTGATACCACCGCCCCTTTGAAGGTGAGCCTTATTATTGCACAGGTGCGTTACATGAGCATTCCAACGTATTCTCCTGGCATTCTTTATTATTCATTTTATTTCGTACTTAACCTTAGTATCGAATTTTATTATTCTGTGATCCAACATAGAGGGCTCATCCGAATCCTTCCAATTCCCGACCAGCAAACCATCGACCATCCGAATATTCCCCAGAGGTTTGCCTTGTATGTCTTGTCTAGTGCTGGTCACGAATGTTGGAGTGCTCCCTATGCTATATATCTCTAACTTATTGCTAAAAATAAATTCAGGAAGGTGCTCACCTCTTCGATTGGACGTTGGCATCGCAGCCTAGGAGAAGTGGTAACGACCTTTTCTCACAATAATTCACCAGTCTAGCGATTAGGATCTGGATGTCGTCTCTTGGGAAGTATTTCGATGCCACGACTGCTTCTTGAGTGCTCCTGGGCTTCCAGTGAGACTCGGATAGTCACAAAGTCTCCGGTCAGGAACTGTAAAACACATATATACTTTAAATTACGTTTAAGAGTGATGCAAGTTTTTGGTTTTTTGCTAGGAGTCCCAAATTACCTGCACGCTTCCTCATTGCAGACCGCGAATTTGTCTCCCGTACACCCAGATCTCCTGAGCCAGCACTATTCCAATGTTCTCCTTGGAACTTGCCCTTGAAATTACTGTAGATATAGCTTTCCCATAATGGAGGTTTACGGGTTCTATTTTGGTGCAGACCATTGGCTCCGTTATTATTTGGTGCTCTTCTCCAATGTCGAAGTATCACCCTCCTCATTCGGCGTGGCACTCTCCTGCGTGTCGCTGTCCATCCTAACCCCGAAGTTCGAGGTCTAGATCGTCCAGCTTCTGTTCTTCACTGGGCAGCAAGTCTACTTCTTATTTATTATTATTCCAGTCCTTTCTGTTTTCATGGCCTCCTAGATTCATTCGGAAACCTCGGTAAGTTTTCACTGTCACCATGTGTGCTACTGGTATATCATCGCAGGGGGCATGTCGACAGTTCTACACCTTCCCAGCCTGGTCGTTTAGGAACTATGGTTCTAAGTCACTCTGCAGTATCCTCGGTCACACAGTCCACCAGTGACCTGTTCGAAAGCGTATTGTAATCTAGCCTAAAATTGATAGACAAGGGTATCTTCCTCCAAACTACAATTTTTAGTTTTCAATGTAAATATATATTAAAGGAACAACTTACCCCCTTCAACAGTACAAAGCTTTGTACTGATGAAGGAGGTAAGTTACTCCCGAAATATATATTTACATTGAAAACGAAAAATTGTAGTTTGGAGGAAGTTATCCTTGTCTATCAATTTTCGTACTAGCATAGCTTCCTGATTCCTGACTTTACCCCTGACCTACCAGGGTTTTCTCTCCTTTTGGGTTCAGGTTTGCATTTTTAGGGAGCATTCCCTACATGTAGGTGATTCTACACTGGTGTCCGCTTTCTTGACTCCGATAAATATGGCTTAGGGCTGCCTTGGGCCTTCTGGTTTCAGGCCTTTCTTCAGATAACGCAAGTACCTTTTGATACCTGCACCACTGAGTCTTGTCTCCTTCCTGATGTCTGATATATTGATCTCAGACGTGCTTTTGCTTGTCCCTGCTTTTTGAGCAGTGGTCTTTTTTTATGGTTGCCCTCGCAGTATGCCAATGTTGACCTTGGATTCACTATTTGACGTCCCAACTTCTCCCTTTTTAGGTGTAATCACCGGCTTTAAGTGTTTGGGAGAAGTGTGACTTCCTGGTTGGCCAGTTTGAATGCGATGCAGGGTCCCGACCTTCTGGGTCACCACCGGATAATCACTGTTGTTCAGCCAACTTTTCAAGGCGTCAGTAACCAGTGTTCTCAGTCTTCGACCTCCAACTATAACATGCTCGTCGCTCCAGAAGATATATGTATGCAAGACTGAAATCACCACATCTTTCGGTCTGTTTGAGTCTTGGAGCATACCGCTTGGACTCAAAATGTAGCCCAAACGATACAGTTCACTGTAAACCATCTGCCTGGGAAACTGCTATTCGTCCGCATTTGCTAATTTTTGTTCTCGGAAAACAACGAGCATCATCACATCTCCAGCAGCTCGAGACACTCCAGTAAAACTGGGATAAATGCCAAGTTGGCCTGCTAGAAGTCAATCTTTGCAGTTTACAACGTCAACGAGAGAGGTTTTCGGCTACCAGGGCCAAAGACACAAGCCATCTCAGAGTTCTCCAGACCCATGAATTCACCACAACTTAGACGTTTCCTTGGAATGCTCAACTATTACCGTCGTTCCTATTCTGTACGCAAGCGAGCTCCAGTCGCTGCTTCACGAGCTTCTTAAGAGTTGTCCTACGAAGAAAGTCGCATTAAATTGCTACTTAATGCCAAAGTTGCGATCGAACAGGACAATAAGGCATCCTTACAGCTGGCAGTTCGCCATTCTTATCAGAGAGGCAGCCACTGGTTCTTCGCAAGGACCCTTGCAGTAACGCCATTAGCGTGGCATTGAAACAACAGCAACCTGATTAAATGTGGATTCAGCTGGGCTTTTCCCCCAGGGAACTGTCCAAATCTGAACGGTTATACTCCATCTACGAATACGAGCTCTTAGTAGTTTTTGTAGCTTTAAGGGTTTTCAAACACCTCTTGGGGCGTCATCACTTCAAAATTCACACTGACTATTGGTCAGTCGTATTTGCCTTGACCCCACGTTCTGATAGGACATTGCTTCGTCAAAGTAGGCAACTCAACTTCATCAGTCAGTTCGAGATCCGCATAGAATATACAGCAGGCGCTGCAAACATCGCCCCCACGCTCTTTCTCGAGTGAAAACAGTCACGATGCCCATCTCTATCACATCTTGTGCAATCAACGGGGGCATGCCAAGAACAATCAACTATACCACCTGCGAGCCAACCTCCAACTTAAACTCCATTTGCTGGACCTTGATTGTATTCTGGTTGCGTTCCTCTGAATCCAAGCAATCAGAACACCTCAAGTGCATTTTTCAACGTCCTCTTCAAGTCCGTTTAGTACTTAACGGGGAGAAATGCAAATTCTTGCAATTGCAGGTGAGATTCCTCAGCCTGATAACCCTTGAAAGCATCCAGTTGGACCCAGTGAAGGTGCAAGCGATTTCGAACTTCCCGCTACCAAAAACTGTTAAGGATCTGGGAAGGTTCTTGGACATGTTAAGCTTCTTTCGTCGTTCCTTGCACAAGGACACCCAGGATCAGTCAATCCTGATAGGAGTGTTTCCCACCTCAACATCATTGGCCCGTTGTGAAACTCGCACGGTTTTAGGTATTGCGTCACAGTGATCGACAGATTTACGCGCTAGCCTGAGACGATATATTACTGCAGAATCTTGTGCTGAGGCCCTCTGTCGAGAATGGTTTATAATCAAACCAAGTTTGAGTCCTCCCTTTTCCCAGAGTTGGGCAGACTGCTCGGCTTCATACGCCACCGGACAACCGCATACTACCCGCAGTACAATGGGTTGCTCGATAGGTAATACAGGACGCTGAAAGCAGCTATAGGGCCCAAGACTTGTTGGTCGCAGGTCCTGCCACTCGCTCTACTTGGCCTCCGGACAGCCAATCGGAGCAAGTATACGGGGATACCTGAAACATCCCAGCGACCCTGTTATCAACATCAGGTCTGGTCGCAACACTATTAGTCTTTTGCGTCCGCCCAAGGACGCAATGACATGGTTGACGAGTCCAGGAATCTCGAATCTTGTACGCATGTAATAATTAGGACGGACGCTGCAGCATCTTACCAGGGCCTCTTCGAAGTCCTCTAGCAAGGCTCACACCATTCAAATCTCAACGTCGGGGACATAGTCAAGGGGGCTGGCTCGAGTAAAGCCCTTCTTCTAGGAAGAAGGCGGAAACAGAACGAGATTCGCGAGACGTATCCATTTTTATTTGCTGCAGGCGAGTTTAGGGAGCCGTGCGTCTGGTTCCTCGCTGAAACCCTCCTTAGTTTCAGCTTCGGGTGGAAAGTTTGGCGGGGCGAGTAACTCGCGTTTTGGATGCAACTGGGAAGGCAGTCGTGGTAACCAACCGGATCGCACCAGAATTAGAAGTTATTCTAATGAGATCCGGAGAAGCAGCCACACCAATCGAAGCGGTGAGTACCTTTTTGAATTTATACTTAGCAACAGAAGAAATATAGAATCTAGAAAACTAACCAACAGTAGCGACCAGTACCAGGCAAGAGGTACTAGGGGGAACATTTTGATGAACAGGCTGGTTATGAATTAGAGGGTGTCAAATGAGCCCTCTATGTCAGATGACAGAATAACAAGACTCGATATTGAAGGAACTCGGAAGAAAAAAGAAGAGTAAGGAATCCAAGGAGAACCGATTAGGACTTCTATACAAGGCACTTTAATGACAACATGGCTCATCTACAGATGGGCGGTGACAATAGGAGTGAAATAGAGCTGGGCGCATATGGAGCCAGCTATCTAGCTAAAACAGTTACGGCATTAACGGATATACCCTGGTAGAACAGGAACCTAGTTAGGATAAGCACAGAAGTTCAGAACCTCTTCAACCGGACGAAACAAACCGGAGACTGGCAGAGATGAAAAAGTGCGCTGACGACGTACAGTAACACGATCCAGGAAACAGAAGCTTCAGGGAATTCTGTGAAGGGATCGAACTAACCATAGAAACATCCAGGATGTGCAAAGCTATAGCCAGGAAAATATCTTCCAACTGTCTGAAGAAGGCAAATGGAACAATTATTGAAGATGAGAAGGACAGGATTCATCTGCTTCTCAGACTTAAAGACCTACGGTTTGCAAAGATACCATTTTCAGATTAAAGATGTCCAACCATCTTAAGTGGACTATCGGGTCATGAAAGTAACTACTCAGCAGAACAGTATCATGTGAGGAGGAGAAATTCTCCCCGAAGTCTAGTCATCTAACTTTGTCTAAACTTTATAGTTATCATCATCCACCTCCGCAAGATTTTCCATTGAACCGTCGTAGCTGCAAAATTCTCTCAATCTGAGGCTGGGCAAAAAAATTCTGGTACTTCCCTCATGAATTCTAACTATTTTTAGCCGCCTTTCACCTCAAGATTCAAATCCTGAAAAGAAAAACTGAAAATACAAAATAGATAAGTTTGGATTGCCTTGCTTTGTAGTAGAGGTCTGTGTGCCTCCCCGTTTATGACAGATAAATACCAACTCCCAACTGCTTCCGGGTATCTTATTAAGACTTTCATAAGGAAGCATCATTGTGCACTAGAACATGAAAGTCATCCTCAAGTGCATTTTAGCCTCATACCTTTTTGCAATATCGCCATATTAGTAAACCATTCGGAAGGGATGATATTGAACTAAGTGACTGTACCCTGGAGAAAGGCATGCACAGCTACTATGAATGCGACCATTCAAACCATAAGATGCTTAGTTCAAGGAAAACTTCGCCATAAGCGGTATGTGTAGCCGTTGAGATTCTTATCGTCGGATTTAGAGATACTTCCTGTGCTTTTAATTAAGCTGATATGAAAGTTCGCAGTGTCTTCAGTGATATGTCCTTGTATTCCTCCGTTTCTTACACCCATTCAATGGCTCATGATTTTATTCTATGGATCTTTCTGCTTCATTCCCTGCTTCGGGGTGAAGGATCCCCCTTCATCCCTGAACCCACCCCACACATTTCGTATTAGTGACGAGGTGGCGGTTGTGGTAAAAGTTGAGGAAATATTAATGTTTGTATTTTGATACGTGCCATCCTTAAGAGACAGTGGGAGGACTTGGTGTCAGGGAAAACTTTAACATCTCTCTGGGTGAAAAGCCCTCCATATCCGTTCATCGTTTGAGCATTGAAGTAAATTGGGTTGTTGTCATGAAATGTTTACTTAATAGAAATGACACATACACGTGCAGAGTTTCCAAGAAGCATCAGGTGTAGGTCAAGGAGAAGCCACTCGAACTCTCGTCTATTTTCGCCTGTGTCCTTTGAATGTGAAACTAATTGAAGTGATGCTTTTAACATTTAATTAATTATGATGACTTCGGTTTTAGATCAAAGGAGGACCCTTTCAGATGGAATGTTTTGCTGTTTGATCGTCGTGCCGCATCCATTTGTGCGTCTTTGCGTAATTTTGAGGTTGGCTCGTTGCAGAATTGAATTAGGCGTGAAAAGTACCTGGCAAAGTGTCTAGTGAATCCAATTCATTCGTAGTCAGTGAGATGAATGTGGTTCCAGTGTTCAGCCACGAGAATAATTCAAGTGTTTTCTGATCAAAATATCATTGACATATTTAGAAAATGATGCAATTACACCTGAAGATATCTTCTATCTTTCAGCTTTCCTGAAGTAGTACGAAGTTCGCTACTACTCAGCGGTCGAACGTCACTCACTCATTGAAAATGGTGTTTGAATTCAAATTCTTGACTTCACTTTGAAAAAAGGAACCTGAGTAACCACTCAACGGAATGAGTTCCCTGTGAAAACCGTCTGATGCTGACAGGTCTGGTAAAATGCTAGTATCTTTGTTGCAAACTTCATTTGAATAATTCGAAGAAAATTTTCATCGTCTACTAAACATTTTCACTTGAATAAAATACCATATCAAGCAGAAACTTCATAAGACATCCCCGACAATGGCACAAGTGTTTAGTTTGTCCTTGATGTCCTGGTACGCTCTAACTCATCCGTTCATTCATCCATTCACTGTGGTTCACTCAGTCGTTCATCGAGCTCCTAACACGACGGGCTCAACATTTTTCATGGTGAAATGTAACTGACACAATGCAGATGAGTGGAAAAATATGATTCTTGTTACGTAAGGTGCTTCAGGGAAAGTATGAGTATATCCTGTGGAAGTAAGTTGATATTATGTACCTTCTTCGTTCTGAGATGGATAGTATATCAAAAGAAAGAAAGAAGAAGAAAAAAGGAAGCCCTACATAACTTAAAACCATAAAAACAAGTTTAAGCTTAACCTAGGCCGGAACTAAATTACTGTTTGGGGTATGATGATCCTAAGTTCACATCTACCTGATGTCGGGTCGGAACAAATGGGGAAAAAATTACTCTAAAGCATTCATCACAGACGACTTTTTTTTCTTGGAGTAGGGTAGGTGAATGCTTTCACGCCCAGAGTGTTGGACCCCCGCAACAGTACGCTGTCGGACTACCAACGAAACACCTCCCTGTCATCAGAGAACTAGCCTAGAACCTTTTGCCACATTACTTCGGGCTAGCCCTCCCGCTCTCCTGGCTTTGGGAGCTATCAAGTCAGGGAATCCTTTTCAGGGAACCCCTTACCATCCGATCCCTTTGCCGATCGATTTCAATTTTCTTCGCAATAAGAAGAGCCCGAACATAATGAGCAACACGACTCCAGCTGCCTGAGCTCCTCAGCATTTCTTTGACAATATTGTCTGGAGAGAGCTCCCCTGTGTCTGCATAAAGCTGCTGATGAAAACCGTCCCATCTCTCATAAGAGACAAAGGTGTGTTCAACGTCGTCCGCCACTTCATTGCAGAACACACAATCAGGAGATCGGACCTTCCCAATTCTCTGCAGGTAAGACTGAAAACCTCCATGACCGCTTAGAATTTGGGAAAGAGGTAATCAATCTCATCGTTCGTTCGGTTCAGCCACGGGTCTAAATTGCCAATGAGCAGCACAATCAATCTGCGCCTTCACTCATTTTCCCAAAAGGGTTGCCACTCGGTAAGAGTGGGTTGACGTTCTTCACCGGCAACTACTTCTCTTAAGTTCTCGCCCTTATGACGGTAGATAACTTTGCACTTCTCGGCAACGGGGATCACTCCCGCCATCACCATCATGGCCGGTTCGGAGACAGTGCGATAAGCAGACGCCACACGCACAGCTCCCCATCTCTACACTTGAACGCCTATCAAGAGCATCAGCTCATATCTCTACGCCATAGAGCAGAACCGACGACGTTGTTCCCATAAGGAAACGTCTCCTAGTAGATATAGGAGCCCCAACATTCCCCGTTAGGCGACTCAAGCCCTTGACTCCAGCTGCAGCCCTGTCTGCTGCGGCTTTGATTTGCTCGAAGAAGCTCGTCTTCGAGTCGAGCATTAAACCGCTGGTTTTGACTCTATAGTCATCTCGCCGATCGATATGGGTCGCAGCTTCGGCAATATTGTTCTGGTCAATATGACTACTTCGGTTTTTTTTCCAGCGCAAGGCTGAAACCGTGAGAGTCATCGATATGCCAAGTGTGCTTTGCGCCTGTTCAACAGTGCGTCTAACAACAAGTACTACTACGTCGTCTGCATAACTGACCAGGCACAACTCTTCGGGCATATCGAGTCTCCTCAGATTATCATAGGAAGCGTGTCAAGCGCACACAGCGGTCGGTATGCAGATGGCTGCTTTAGGTTTCCTGTTGCTTTGCTGATCAGTGGGAGTCTCGCTACCCTCCAGCGACAAGGAAGAATACCCTCCTTCAAGCAGGCGTTGAACGCCCCGAACAGCAAGTCTGGCCGTTCGCGAAACACCAGTTTGTAAACTTTCGCCGGGATACCATGGAGACCTGGCGCCTTCTTGTTTCTCATGATGAGAACCGCTTCTTCCAGCTGTCCTATTTCCGCACTATTGACATCAGGGGTAAATAGGTAGATATCAGTGACTGCTCCGAGGACCCCAATTAGCGCTATGGTGTGCCGTTTTGATGCCACAAACTCCTAAGACCGTGACTGTTGTTATCAGAGCAGAAAAGCAGAGTGTAACCGGCTTGGATCTTCAGAGCCAGCCGGTAGCATTCCAGCCAGCTCTCCCACCCTGCAGCCAGAAGTCTCTCTGAAGTCTCCAAAGAATGGTTTGCCCAGTCTCCGTAGCCTGACTCAAATCAGAGCTGGGCAAGGAAAGTGCATCAGGGTTTCCCTTCCTTCTCTGCAGCTTCGGCAATGCGAATTGTAGGGTATACCGAGCCTGGTGACATGTTCCCCTATAGGCGAGTGCTTCATGCAGACCACCGTAATCTTTAATGCTTTTGCATGCGTCTAGCACAGGAGCTCTCGTAATCGGGCTATATTATAAACGGGTCAAATTCTCCTTGACTTGGCACAGCCCGTAAGTTTTCGTCGTCAAAGGCCCACAGCCGCCAGGTAGTGGGAGTAAACTACCCCGTGACAGCCGTCAGCGAAACACCGACTGTATTCACCAAAGGGCTGCGAAGAGCAGAGCTTCGCCTGGCCCATCCGTCAGCCCGCTCATTCCCCTCTATGTTCCTATGCCTGGGAACCCAGAGGAGGGTGACCTTGAACGTGCCCTGTCCAACCGTCACAGTTCTCCGACCTGGGGAAATGGAAGGTTGATGTACTGCCCCTATGGCACACCGGTAGGTTTAAAGTAATAATAAAATCAAAAAATGACCCATCTCTCTTCTTGATTTCCGAGCTGCCCAAAAGCCTTGCATTGGCGTCGCAGCCTATCAACAGATTGGTCTTTTTTGTTACTATGGTGTTCGTTAGATGTTGTGGTTCTTCTGGCGGAGCTGATCGGTCGTGAGCCATGTAAGCTGAGGAAATATACACGTTCCCTACCCCCGCCTGCTCCAACTTGACCACGACTAGGTCACTGGAGTTCAGGTCAGGGACACAGAAAAGTTTGCAGACACTTCCTTGCGAGAATACATGCTCTTGGTCTGTCCTGATCAGCGCCTCCTGTGCTGTGGAATCAATTAAAATATTTGTTTTGGAGCCCTTTGATGGTTCGGTCACCTCCGAACCAGGGCTCCTGCATTAATGCGATGTCGAAGTCCGCCTCTAGAAAGAAAGCAAACGGATTAGCCGAGGCGCACTTCGAGTGCTGCAGAAGCGTTACCCTCAGCATGATCTGCTTGCGTGGGGGTTCGTCAGTCCCTGTCGGACCGTCGATCGTCATTTCCTCCAACAGCTCGTTGGTGGCGTTGATTGGATCTATGTCATCGTCCGGTTTTGCAAAGCGGAACACTTTATTGACATCAACCTGTACGGGATGTCTGGGAAATAATGCCCATACAATGCGGTGCATCGGGTTGGTACTTCGTATGCTGGCCAATAAGTTTGTAGCCACGTCCCCGTTGGTCCTAATTCACCTCGTTGACCAGGTCCTGTCAGCCGCGAGCTTTGCCTTTGTTTACCATACTGGGGAGTCTCCTTTTTGCTAATCTATACTCTGCTTCATTGCGCATGCCTTTTTGCTGGCGTGCAAACATTGTGCCAAACTGCGGAGCTTATGACACTCGCTCCGTAAGTCGCCAATTTTTGCCGTCCACCAGTATATAGAGGGCTCCCCATGGCTGAGAGCATCAAAGCCTTACACGCTATCGTCATCACATGTATCACTGAGTTTACGACAATGCGCCCTCCTGCGCGATTCTGCCTCATCCAAAACCCTCGACGAACTTCTCGATGTTTACCCTCGCGATATTCCACATTGAGGGAAGCACCAGGTTGGTGCATGCCAGCAAGTAGCGTCAACCACTTCGAACGCAGAGAAGTCTTCCAGGACTCCATCCGTCTAACGATGGTATCAGAGATTCCGACGCAAAAGTAATGACCTGGATGCGAGCCTTTGGCCTCGAGCATTTACAGAGGTGATACCTATCCGGGCATTCATGATCTCGGATTTCTGAAGAACACATAGGCCTTAGACTAGAAACGAGAACTTTCTGCCCCAGTTATCCCTTGACCGCTTCGCGAAACGTCCTCTTGCTTGTCGTCTTCGGGCCTAGTTTGACGAGGACCTATGGAAGACACTTCTGCTTCGTTGTCTTTGGATTTTGTCTTGTAATGAATTTCACAAACGACTTCCGCAAATGGATTGCCTTCCGTCGGCTTAATGAGTAGAGTTGACGGTCTACTCCTTCGTTTCCTCGTCTTTTCTGTTACTGGTTTTTGGTTCGTAGCGTCCTTATCTTTGGACAGTCAATTTATTTGTTTTATCCTTCTTCGCTTTCTTTTTTTGGGCCCTGGAAACTACTTCGATAAAATTTCCTTCAAGCATATCGTCCTCCTTCCACTTTTCCCCAGTTCGCTTTGGAGTGCCCTACCTGTGGTCCGTTTGGCGCTAGCAGTGTTCTCAGCGGGGAGTGCGGCTATTTCTGCTTTCCAATCGTCTTCCGTTACTCTACACGTTCGTGCAGATAGGTTTATTCTCCATGGACATTTTTACCAGCACATCGTCTGCAAGGAAGTTTGCCGCAATAGTCAGGAACGGGTGTACTCTCGG
The DNA here is from genome assembly GCF_905115235.1 of Hermetia illucens. Lineage (NCBI taxonomy): Eukaryota > Metazoa > Arthropoda > Insecta > Diptera > Stratiomyidae > Hermetia > Hermetia illucens. Next base: position 3,067,732 of record NC_051851.1, on the reverse strand, counting down.
GGACACAGCCTCGACCCCAATCCCATGAGGCCCCGTTAAAGGTCGCTGACGACACCTGAGACATAATAGCATCTTGACTAGATCGGATGTGATCGAAAGGACCATTTGGTGCCTTGAAACCTACTTTGAAAATTCACTACAAATGTGACGATGCACTTTGGAAGCTGATGTGGGACGGATTACTTCGCCCCGCGCAGACTCCGCTACGTGCTTGGCTATGGCTTGACCGGTGGGGTGTGACAGTTGGTGGGTAGCATCGAACGCCTGGCGGCGGAGTGGAACTGACAGGTATGGCTTAAATGCGCCGTTGAAATCTTCGTAGTACGATGAATGGCTGTCAAGGTCTAACTCATGAAGTTTAAGTGACGAACTGACTAGCAGGAGAGATTGTCCCCAGCTTGGGCCTCGTGGAAAGCACGAGACGTAATCGGGAGGGCATTATGACTGTTAGCAAACGTCATTAACAGTGTTTCAAATGCCTGGAGTATATTCCGTTGAGGCCTGAAACTGGCTGATGGAGCTGAGTTTTGATATGGTAAGGGCTTATCCCAATGTGGGGTCGAAAAATACAAGAGACTCAGCGTGTGGGTCAGCGTGAATTGCCAAGTAATGACCCTCTAGGATTCGTTGAAAAAACATATATCTTTAAAAACTACAAAAAGCTCGCGATCTTAGGCGGAGTATCACCGTTCTGACTCTGAGAGTTTTCTGGAGAAAAAGCCCAGCTGAACCCATACTTCATCAGATTGTTGTTGTTCCAAAGCCGCGCCAATGGTGATGCTCCAAGTGTCGGTGCGAATAGCTGACGACTACGCCCGTGATAAGAATGGCAAATTGACGGCTACAAGGATGATCTGCTTGCAGCGTTCGAATGCAACCTCGGCAGTCGCATTAAATTGGCACCCATTTAATGCGACTTTCTTGGTAAAACAACTCTAGATAGATAAAAAGACAGACAGTAAACCCATTTTAATAAGGCTAGGATGATTGACCGCCCCACTGAGACTTTTTAGGAAGAGATATTCTTGGCAACAAGAGACCGTGGCTCGAATGAAACAGTGATGAATGTGGGATGGGATGTGGGTCAGGTAGGTGAGTGTATAACGAAGTTTACACCGCAGTAGAAAACCAAACTACTGGTGCAGCGAGCAAATCTCGCTATTGAGATAATTATTTCTTCAAGCGACTTTGCCAAGGGGCAAGAGTCGGAACATCAGGAGCTGGAGAAATTCTAGGTTCGCTCAGTGGGAGAAGCAATAACGAGCTACGCTACCGAAGCCCCAAGGACCACCTGGCGTACTTTTTGTATGGTTCACTTTCGTTTTAGACACTTTAGGGAAGATGATCGAGCGATCGTAGCTCTTACCGGGTTGGCGGACATGAAGCGAGAGCTATTAGTTTTTTGACAACATGCAACTTATTGACAAACATAAGAACTGACTCCGCGGGGCTTCCACCATACTGAGTACGTGGTCGCAAGTCTCGAGATCCCTGGAGGTGTTGACCTTCGATGTTGCCTGTCGGGAGGGTGGAGTCGGCCGCATCTTCGAAATCGCGTTCTTACACAAACGCAGCATTCCCGAGTCGTTTAACCCTGCTCTGGTATCCAGAACAGGATCGACGAGGATGTGAAGATTCTCCCTATAAACCATCCCTGCTGGGCTGGCCGCGAACTCCTCTCGCTGGACTGTACAGACGTTGAGGGCGACGAAAGGCAAGGACCGCGACCACGACGTATCGTTCCGAGCCATTAGATCGACCTTCAGCCTTCAGCCATTGGACTGTCGATGGTACGCAGTAGTCCCAAGCCATTTAAAGCCAAGGAGCTTTCCTAACTAGTTGCGTTGAGCTGGGTTGGGCTGTTTTGAAAAGAAACTCAACGGTTGTCAGATTTGATTCACCTATTGGTGAAGAGCGGCGCCTACCGCTGTATCTGAGACATCGACCAACACAGCTAGGGCTGAAGAAATGCCAGCAGTGTTGCCTCAACAAGCTGTTGTTTGACTGTCTCATGGATGGCCTCAGCAGACCACGCGACCTCGCGAGAGTCTTTAGTTTTGGGCTCAGAAAAGTAGGCGTTCAGGCCTTGGCCAAGAAACGACAATAGAAATTTAACGTGTCCCAGAACCTTCGCAGATCCTTCACCGTGGTAGTGGAAAAGTTTTAATCGCCTCCACCTTGTCTGGGTTAGGTTAGATACCTTCAGGGGTAACTAAGTGGCCGAGAAATTTCATCTGCTTCTGTAAGAATCCGCATTTTTCAACGTTTAAGACAAGTCCGACCTCAAGGAGACGTTGAAAAATGCACTCGAGATGCTCTAAGTCTGCGCAGCGTTGAATAAGCCGAAAGTCAGCCAAGTGAACTCCAAAAGTCCGAAATAGTAGCCGCATGCAAATAGCCGTCTCCGGAATGTCTTCGAGAGCTACAGGGATTTGGTGGTGCGCCCTGGCTAGATCCAAGGTCGCAAAAACACGGCAATTCGTTAGTGAGTGCGCGAAATCATGGATGAGTGGTATGAGATATCGGTCTGAAACTGTCTGAGCCTATAATTTCCGCTTGGCCGCCATTCGTTTAACTTATGGACCATATGAAGCCGAGAGGACCAACAACTGTTTGATGGTCTGCAGATGCCCTGTTTCAACAAATTTTCAAACTCCCTCTTCGCAACAGCAAGCTTCTGGGGTGAAAGGGTACGCACCTTTGAACAAATTCGAGAATCGGTGCTATTGATATGGTGCAGTACATCGTGCTTCACCGGCTTGGAGAAACTACTTTCCGTAGTGATGTTGCGAAACTTTCGGAGGAGCGCGCGAATGCGATGGTCGGCAAGGTCCTAGAAAATCATTGAGAGATGGTCATCTAGGCAGGTAGAAATCTTCCCTGACGTTTGTAACGTGATTACGAGGTCTATAATCTCTTGTTCTGCAGGTTAACCAGGAGCCTATAGTGACAAAGGAAGTCTACGCCTAATAGGAGGATGCTGAAATCCGCTAAAATGAAACGCCAAGGAAACGTTCGGTCGTGTCTGAAACTCTCGTCCATCTGCCCTTAGCCACGGGTGCTGATGGGAGACGAGTTCGCGGGAATAGGGTGTTCGGATGGGGAAAAGGGGAACCGACAAGGAAGCAACGTCTGCTTAGGGAGTCGAAGATTATAAGGCGACGTGGTATTGCGCTTCGAGTAGCCGTGGCGGAGGCCCCTAGCGAGCCTAGTTTTCTGTTGCACCAAACGTGCATCCGATGGTACATTTAGTCGCTTTAGCTCTGTATTTCCTAAGGTACCAACGAACCCCAAGAAAGATGAGGGTCCCGGCGTACGACTATCCGAACGCCTTTTTCGGGAAGCAGACCTCGACCGTGATTGCAATCGAGACCTACCTCCCGAACCCAAAGTACCAACCGTCGCAGCGAGCTTGGTGACCATCGATTCCAAATCCTCCACTTTCCGAGTCGTGTCCCGGGAAACTTCCGCGACTACGGGGCACGCCTACACGTCGTGCACCTTGTTCGCTGCGGTGGACAACACCTCCAGCGATCCCGAGCCCGGGCAGGCCAAAAAGGTGCCGGGGCTCACCGGAAGTCGTTGAAGCTAGAGGGTCTGAAGCAGCTCAGAGCCGACTTTGTCCCCACCCAATTGCCTCATTTCAGTGTTATAACTGACATTTGTCTTCCAGCCGCTACCGGGCCACCTATTGGCTTTGCTGCCGCCATTAATACAGCGGCGATGGTGAATTTATAATAGTGCCCCAGGTTCGATGGATACGATAGCAATGATCATGGATCTGGCTCGTGAAACAATCCCCGCTGAGGTTTGCTGCACTGTGGTGAATCTCTCTGCCAAGTAGGGTCGAATTAATGATATTTTGGCTAACTACATATGTGTCCTTGACTACTTGGCGGTTAATCGAGTATTAATTCTCGAAGCATTTTCCCTGGTACTATTCGAATGATGGACCGAAGGAGACAGCTATGACATAATAAACTTGATAGAATCCAGGGAGCCTATTGAAAGAGAAATGGCTTCAAGTGAAGTGATGACTTTGTAGGAAGTGTTGTTCAAAAACTAGTGTTACTACAGTGAATGAATTCATGACATTCGCGTCATGTCAAGAGTTTCCCTAACTTGCTAAACCTCTCCTCCCACTCACTTTCATCTTTTTTGCTGTTTCCAACTAATCTCAGATGAAAGCAAAATGGGAAACCACCCTAACTATTTCAGATCACGTTCAACTCCGCCACCCTATTTAACAGCTTGGCGCTTCGATTGGAGTCCATCGATACTGACTTAATATTTCTGTGAAATAAATGCACAGCAGGATCATATTTTGGGGCCGAAAAGAAAAACATAAACAAACTTTTGGTAATTTAATCAAGTATTCGCAAACTTAAGGAATTCCTCAAGCGTGAATAAAACTTTGTCCTGATAGCAGTAAACAAACAACATTAAATCCCCGATGCGTTCTAGGAGGCAGTCAAAGGATCTTGTAGTTGACCGGTATGGATTCTCTATCCCCGCACTGAAATAAATAATTCATGTAGTTTAGATTTCAAAGGACACACTGTGAACCTCTGCCAGCGAAATTACACCCCGACAGCGTGGGGACGAATTTATTTATTTCCATGAAGTAATAATGAAAATCAACTTTGTAATTTAAATCAAGATTTGAAGCTCCTCCGGACCTCCGTTAACTGCGCGACAGAAACAAAGACATTCGAATCCTACGAAGCGCCAGGAGCGTGTTTTAAATTCGACAACTATCCAAGGAGGAAAGGTTGTTGTGCTACTATCACTCAACATTTTTCTTTGCCGGTTTCTCCTTTATTGCGTGACTTGGAGAAAGCCATTCAAAGGACTCCCGGAAAACTTTCGTAATTAAGCAAGAAATTTTACTTTCATTCGAGCACGGGAAAGTCATTAGATAGGACGAAGTTGTTATGCTTTTGACACCATTCCGGCGGTTGAAGGGGAATTCGGTATTCAGTTTTTGTACGAAATTATTAGGTTTATAACAATTCCAGAGATAACGCTGTCAATGCTTTCCAGAGTAAGATATGCTTCGGATAATGCCATGCCCACCATACGTGAGTTTGCTTATTTTCAAAGGGAGCTCGCAGAAGACATGTTTTTCCATATTATCCACAAATGATAATGGAAAGAATCTTTCTTCTAGAATATTTCAGGGAGAACAAACTGTAACTACAAAAGATAATAGATACGATAAACGCTGCTGAAATTAAATATGAGTTGGTAAAAGGTAAGTGCATTGTTGGTTGGTAGCGAACTCTTCGAAAGTTCAACTTCAAACCTGCTGTCAGGAGTATCTCCTTCATATCAACTTAATCTAAGAAAAGTGGAGGAAGTTTCCTTGAAATTCAAGCCAATGCACCTCAGTGAAATTAAGTTTGCTACAAAATGTTTATAGAAACAAAATAGATAGAAAAAGCAGTTCAGTTTTAAGGTATTAAATCGTATCTTAGCTGGGAGATGAGAATGCTATTGAAGGTCTCAAAAATGACGTAAATTAACTTCGTCATGTTATTTAATTAATTAGCACTTCGACTCCACTTGCACTAGGCGTATGACTGGGACGAATCGGATATAGAAGAGCCTACCCTACTACTGACCAGGACAAAAGAAGGAAATCGTTAATGAGTCACCAATTTGCATCCCTTAAATCAGCGCTCATGAGCAGGATCAGGCGGATAGTTCAACCCAGGACTCGGGTATCTAGAATTACACCACCGCGGTCACTAAAGTCAGAGATGGTTTTTAAAAGATCGAGAAGGGGTTCAGGTATACCTTCACTGAGATGATGCTGCTAACCAAATGGGAAATGATCAAATTAGGAGTGGTTATTTTTAATAGTCAAAGTTGGAAAAGTTAAGCTGACGTTCGATATGCTTCGCGCTGGAGGGTATGTAGTTTAAGTGACCTGAAATTATTTGGCGCTAACTTCAATCAATTTTTTATTCTCCTCTGACCTTTTTGCTCCATCCTCTATCTTCTATCTTTGATCCTCTATCCGCTACCGTCAATCCTTCATCCTCCATTTCTTGTCCTCTTTCCTCCGTCCTCAATTCTTTATCCTTTTGCCTCTTTTTTTAAGAGTGGAGGTAGAAATCTTAAAAAGACGCTCCTGCACCAGGTCGTAGCAGTGTGTGGAATTCTTCTCCACTAAAACCACCCCCACTTCTCCGCCCATATCCCCCGGGACCACTGTGAAGTATTACTTCGCGAGGAGACTCCGGTTTGCAGCGCACAACTAAGTCACGCGCCCTTCGTGTGTTTCAGGCTCGTTCCACCTCAGCTTCTCCTCCACGAAATTATGGAGAACGATAACAACGTTGAGGGCGTCATTTAACCTCCCTCTTACATCCGCGGATCTCGGACAGTGGAAAATAACATGCTCCGACTCCTCGAGTGTAGCGGCGCATTCGGGACATTCTGGAGACTCAGCGATACAACTACTTCCTATATCAACCGTGTCCCGAAAGGAACGGTGTTAGGTTGTCATTAAATTCTCCATGTTTGCGCTCGACCTATATTTCAATACACTGAATCAGTGTATGGGTCCAGCGACCTTTTTCGCAATTATCCCACCGTTTCTGTCATCTCCCGTACAGCTCCTTCCAGGTGAGCATTCGAAAGCCCGCAGTCACTTCGGCCGGATTCACCCTTCTTCTCCGATAGAGGCAGTGTGCCTCATTCTTTAGAAGATCCAAGGGAATCATCTCACGAAGACACACACTGCCTCACCAGATTCCGTCCTATTTGCACTGCACACCCTCAGCCCGATTGGCCGGTATGCCGAATTTACCCTTCTCTGGTTCACTGTGTTAACCAGTCTTTGATAAGGTGGCCCTCATCTCCACACTTCCTACACTTCCTCTATTTATCGTACTCACTAGTATGTGCTGCTGCAAAGTGACCGAAATTGAGGCATCTGAAACATCCCTTGAGAGATATTTGCTCCCCAACTCGGTACACGATCCAGCCTATTTTTACCTTGCCTGCGGTAATCAGTTTAATGTCTGATTCAACTGGCAAGCGTTCTGTGTACCTCTGCCTTTTTCATTCTCTTTATCGCGCTTTCGTCTATTGCGTTGAAGTTGAATTCTTCTTTTAGTGCAGAACGTGCGTGATATGACTTCGTCCAGGTCTGTACACTCGATTACTATTTGTGGATTTCGACCTTGCTTGCTCACCTACCACCCCCTCCACTTGGCCGCAAAAGCTATCTGCTGTCTTCTCGCTGGATTTGTTTAGCTCCGGCATCAGATCGCCCTTCCTGGTACGCCTGATACGACTCACACTGCCACCCCGGTGTGTCAATTTCGGATCGGCTTTAAAATTCCGAGGGATATCGACATAAGACATATTTTCTTTTTTGGATATAATGATTATTTTCGAACGGGCTGGGTACCAAGGTCTTAGTTAATTCCGTCCATACTGTCCGCTTTTTCACGTACCTTATGTTGAGAAGGCAACGCATCGTCTCCCGCATGGCTTTGCCAGCGCCCTAATGTAGGACAACTTAATACCACGTATCGGAGCACCAAAATATCAGGATTTTGATGGATATTCCCTCTCTCCTTGATAAACTCACACTTATGCGGTCGCCCAGTGGAACAAACGCTATTGTAGTGTGTTGCCGTCCACGGTCGTCTTTTGGAGCATCAGTTATTAAGTCAATCCGAGGACTATCCAAGTTCCTTTCCGAATCTCACGGCGAATCTCGACTACCTAGAGGCAATGTTGCCATCAGGCGTCCTTCCAAGTTTTGAGCTTTCGGGAAAAGAATCCGGTGTAGATCTCATTTCCACTCCACTAAGAGGTCTTGTAGCAATGGAGGCCAAAGTAGTCAAGTTTCCCACTCCTGTGGCAATGCGGAGGCTGGGAGTCCGCTTGCCCACTCCTAAAAACCAATTTTATCCACTGGTGGGCGTTTACTTCTCACCTATCCGGCCTACGTATAAGCCTGCCCATGCACGCACATCTCCTGATGCGTATATGTGCATGCCCACAACGCATCTACCAAGCGTTCCCTTATCCGTACGAAGGGATGTGCCTGATGGGAGATTTGACAACGCCACACAGGAGATCGAGGCACATGGGAGAATGGTTAATACTGTTATGATGAGAGTTCAGCCTTGCACAACCATGGCGCCAACACGGCCACCAAGACTGTCGACCAATCAAACTGCCCTAACAGGTTTGCCAGCCGTGAACACCGACTACGCGGTTTAATGTAGATACTCCCAACTCCGCCCTGGAATTGCTCCACTCGGTCCATCAACTCAAACACATAAATCTGAACCTTCTGGAATAGGGCAATCGCCTCGAGTGACTATTGCATCGCTGATGACAACTTTTCGGTTGCCGCGGTATCAACTTCGTGCGAAACGACAGATTGATGTGCCACAGTTTGGCCCCAAGGCGCTCGGTGAGGTGCGAGCTGCCACCACCCCCACATCTAGCCCACGATCATCCGCTAGCCACAAATGGGTGCCCAGTCGCTCCTTTACTACACTGGACAGGGACTTCAGGTCCTACTTAGCGTTATAATCTTCTTTAAAATTGCTTTTCCGGAAGTTCCTCGGGAACACCCTGTCACCTACCTTGAAGGTAGATGGTCTTGTCCACAAGTTGTGATGCTCAGTTGTTCTCTGCTGAGCCGATTGTAGTTTCTCTTGGACCTCCTGCGTAAGGAGCTCTACTCTCGCATGACTAGAGATGACCGAGGAAGGATCCTGAAGAAGGTTCAATTGGCGCAGCAGAGAGTAGGACCCTTTGTGAGTGATCATATTCTGACCAAAAGGCAAAAAGTATTGGGTGTGTCCGGTGACTGAATGTACGGATGATCTCAGCGCGCAGCAGATATCGGGTACCTTACGGTCCCAGTCGCACTGACGAAGAAACACGTAAGCTCTTATGGCACCTATTTGGGATCGGTTAACCCGTTCGGAGGCTTTTACCTGAGGAGAATACAGAGCAGTGAACAAGTGTTTAATGCCTCTTCATCGCCTAACCTAAGTTAGCGGGACGGAATTATACCCTATCGTCCATCAACACCGATTCAGGAGTGCCAAAGACATTAAACATTCGATCCACTAGAAATGGGGTGGCAACTTCACTTATGAAGCGCTGGACCGGCTCCCGGAAAACGAATTTCGTGAGGTGATCAAGCACAATGATAGCTATGACGGTTCGCGACTTACCCCGTGGATACGGCCTAATGAGGTCAATGAACAAGTCTGGAACGCCTTATCGGGGAGTGGAATGGGAGCCATAGGAGGGCGAAGCGTTTGATTAGGCGCCCTCGTGGTCTTGCACGTGGTACAACTGTCCACGTATGACTTTACTTTTTGAGCCATACGGGACCAAGCGTACACGCTTTTTAGACAATGTAGGGTCTTATCAAACCCCCCATGAGCACACAGGGAGTGTTCATGAAGTCGATCAATCAAACCCTCCGTCAACACTCCCGGAACACAAATTTCCCAACTGGAAGCTTCCTCCGATCTACCGAGGCGTGTTCTTTTCTTTTGTATATGTAACAACTCAAAGAGTTGTAACAACTGCGAAGTCGCGGATGAACCTACGTCGCGGACCCCCAAAGAAAAGACGCAACTGTCTGACTCATTTCGAAAGCGGAAACTCCACAATAGCTTTTATTTTGTCACGGTCAATCCGAACTACTCCATCCCCGATGATATACCTCCTTCCGTGCAAAATGCCTTTTCTCCACATTGATAGTATAACCCGCGCTCTTCAGATGAGCCGCAACCTGTTAGCATTGTTCGGAACTAGTACAAGGGTCTACCTAGAATGGCGAAGGCGGTCTTATCCATTGACGCCTCATCGAAGGGTATCTGCAAGAAAGCGTTCCTAAGGTCAATACCGGAATTGGATTGAGCCTTAAACAACCGACTCAAGATCCCATCAACGAGAAGCATAGGATAAACACTTTTTACCGTGCAGAGATTGGCTTTACGAGTATCGAGGAACATTTTCATCTAGCCTGGTATAACGACAACCGCCACCGGAGAAGCTCAAAGCCTTTGCGACTTTTCGACGACCCCCAGCGGGCGATCCCGGATAGTGATGCTGTTTGATCAGTTCTGCATCTCCTACATCAATGTGATCCGATACTAACGATATGCGTTGTTTCATGAAAGAGGGAAACATGGAGCTGGAGCCCCTACACCAGCGACAGAGCATGCCGCTGGCCACAGGTGTCATCAACTGTCTTCAAAGCTCTCGAACCTTACGTAGACGGAATACTCTTTGTCAAAAAAAGCCAGGTGCTAAATTAAAATCACGAACAAAATCAACTCCCAATTACAGATTTTGACCAAGGCTGGGGATGATCCAGAACTCCAAGTCAGCTGTCCCCTAAACGTAATCGTAGCAGAAACCTTTTCAGGCGTGGAATTAGGGGTCTCATCGGCCGTTATTAACGTGAGGCGTAGTTTTCGGATGGAAACTAATTTTTCACGCAGCCAGTATTGGCTACAATGCTCATGACGAATCTGAGTTAGCTGTTGCGGTTACTTTCATAAAGTTATCGTTAGAAGACACTATGGCCTTGTCAGATTCAGACGGACTACAGACGTCAAATGCAACCCCGGATTCATCGCGCTGCGAAGGAACTATGCCTGGTGATACGGACGGACTACGGACACAACAAATCTATGAATTAGTTGATGCAGCCTTTCCCATTTTCTAGGACGGCTGCCAGTCTGACGATAAGAAGCCACTAGTGGTAGGGTGCTCCCTTCCGGGCCATTTTTTGATGCACACGCCGTGCAATTAGGTTTCTACGTGTCAGGCGCACCGCAGCCGTAGCAAAATATCCGACGGGGTGCCGACATAGGTCAAAGCGATGGTCAAGCTTACGGCAATTCCACCACAAAGGAGCTGGCAGAATAGCCCCCCGCTAGTTGTCCACTTTTTCGACGTTCTATGGTGTAAATTTCTAGCCGCCTGAGACATCGCTGACAATGGGGTTGAAAGCGGAACGAGAGGAGGGATGGAGTGAAGAGTTCGGTCCCCGAGACGTTCTGAATCTTCTCCTCCATCACTCCGCCTAGGAACTCCAGCTTCCTACCTACCTGACGAAGCTGCGCTACGATTCTAAAACGCTATCTGGGCAGCGCTCTCCTAAGCGGAATGCTCATCCCTGCTCATAGCACTTCGAGCAGCTCGTTGTGGGCAAGGAACATGGAGAGGTGGTCCTCTACCTGTAGAATATCCTGGAGATACTCGTCGAAAGGCTCGTCCTACCCCTGAACCCGATTGCTCATGAGCTTCTGGATGTCTCCATTCGCTCTACAAGTTTCTTGCACTGTCGATTCCAGGGCGGGGGACTAGCCCCACGCTGACGACGCCCATACCATTCTACGGCAGGTCCTGTTAACAACCAGTGCAGATGCCGACTGAAGGTGTGAAACTGCCATCCCAGGGTATCTTCCGTCAGCACCCGATCCAAGGCATCGAAGTCGTCCAGGTAATTGTCTCCTCTGGAGAATCTGTTCAGGTCTGTAGTTGGTCTTTGACCTGAACTCGCAGATGGCGGATGGTTTTAATTCCACCTCACTAGCACTTCTATGACACCGGCAAATTGGAAAAAGCCTTTCACAAGGATCATAACCTGTTAGTCTGTCAAGGTTTGTTTAATTCAGAACAATGCTCAACGCTACCAAATTGATTGGATTTTTTTTCATTATTCGCTCGTTCTAGTATTCTCTCATGAATTGGGTCATGACCCGGCTCCTGTCATTTCTAATTCAAAATCATGAAACCATACATGACCCACATGCTCAGTCACAATCCTTCCGAGCACGGCAAGGACTATTTGCCTAAATTGTAATAGAATGAACAAACCATTCCCATGTAATATTAAAATCAAATAAATCTAGGATTGCATTCGCACACAAGGATACTCACAGGAGTAAAGCGTCTCCAGCCACTTAACCTCTTCCACTCAATCATCACCCACTCAAAGCAGAGGACTTGCAATGCTGCACATTTCAAGGATACCCAACAGAATCGAGTCGTTACGGTTAACCTTAATACCAACCATTCTGAAATTGGAATCGTCCCAACTATCGTTTGATGAGACCTCATTTTCCACTTATATTTGTTTTCCCCTCCACACCGGAAAACACAAACACAATAAATGGAAAATATGCTATGATAGTTGATGGCAAGTGGAAAATGGAAACGGAGGCACCTTCACGATTGGCACATGATGCAGGGTCAAATGAAATGTTGAGAGCCATGAACGATGCACGGATGGAGCGACTAGAGCTCTCTATTATCTGATTTATGATGCCATCGCGTGATCCTGAAAATTGTATTTTCATGTTTTCATAAATTTCCACGAATGTCGAGACATTTCCAGATCGCTCGACTCTCCGTGTGACCGTCGTCAACAGCAAATGTTACCAACTGGCAAGAGTTGTTTCCTTCTGCCAGGACCCACCCTCCCACGTCGTTCCGACCGCTCTGTCGACGGAACATGGTGGTTCAGCGTCATTAAAGTTAGATGATATATTCGTCAACCTCTTTGTGGAAAGCGCCACCACCATTTCTTATTATTCGGGTTCCTCGGCCAGGACAGTTTTATTGCCTCATATATGTCTTTCTTTTCGCCATGATTGTATGTAATATTGGGACGAAAACGCTCGTAATTTCCCGTGCAACGTGAAGGCGACGAAAAACTCTAGTCTAACTAAAAAGTCATTTTCCCAGCATGGACCAGACAAACGAAATCCGGGAAAATGTGATGAAAGTTGGGGCGGACGAAGGAGCCGGTCTCTTTATGAAAAACTAAAAAAAAAGCTCGACGCCGCTGCCGCAGAAAAGATTTCAAGAAGAACAAGGACGAAACCCGCCACCGCCATGGCAAAACTTTTTGCTGTATTCACTGAAATAATAAATTCGCTGTAAATTAGAAACGGAACCCCAAGCACTATCATAAATTTGTTACAAAGTGGAAAACTTTTCAGAATTTTTCAGTTGAGTTGTCATCTTTCAGTTCAGTAGGTAAATCAGAGTGGAATCGCCCAAAGCAGTGGTACGAAACGTTTGTTGCGAATATTCCTGCTGTGCCCAGATGTCTTTCGGAAAATGGGACGCTGAGGACGTCCAGTTACGCCAATGACATGGAAGCCGAACATGGTTATATGACAAATCAATTACTGAACCCAACCTACGATTTTAGAGATGCATTTCCAGCTGAAAGCTATGTTCCTTGCAACTGGTTTTATGAGCTACCCTTGATCCGAGCTTGGGTATATGCAATCCCACATGCCTGAAGCACAGTTGCAATGCATTCGGCGACGTCCTGGCTTTGGTCCCGGAAGAGATCCCAATGCATGTATATTCCACGAACGCATTCAGCTCCCGAATTGAAACCAAGGAGAATGTTCACTTTTTACCTTTCGGACGGGAAAAAGACAAAGTATCTTCTGTAGAAAATCATCATCATTACACTTCCCGGTTTGAGTATCCATTGCACAAACGGATGTCCCGAGGAGGCCAGCGACCAGGTGGGCACAGTTCCAGTATTAAGAACTCTCCCAGTGAATTCAGGAAACTCAATTGAGGGAATGAGATGTTGAATCGAGAAAGAACTTCTCGTGTCTGGGTACTTCCTGTTGTAGCTGACTGCCACTTCTGCTCATGAAAGAACGGGAAACTTTCTCCCGATTTCCTTGTTTTCCAATTTTCCCATTTTTTCGTCATTGATTTATTGTTCAATTCGCCATTTGGTCGACCCCCGCTTTCGTCTGCTTCGTCTCTCGTATGGGCTCCGTCCTCAGTGTCATACATTTCCAAACCACCTTTCAATCGATATGGAAGTTCTGTTTTCGATTTTCGGGGAACAAGGATCACTTTTGTTATGACGTGCGGCTTTGAGAGTCCCCATAGTGTGGAGAATGGTTGCGTTGGTTCAGAATTAGCTTTCTATTATGATACAGTGTGTACATATAAAGAATTGTGTTTCAGATGTGGAGAGATAAAAATATCTCGAATCGGGAGTTCAGGGTTTAACGGAGTTTAAAAAGTTTATAGGAAATTGAAGGAGTTAGGAGCCAACCTAATAGAGCTAGCTTAGCCGAGCTCTCCCAACCTTGAGAGGCTAACTCTGATAAAGTTTTGAATTTGGTTAAATTGGGCGCGATATGTAAAACGTTCCCGGGGAAATTTATCACGGAGTTAATAGTCCTTACTAAGGACCCTTTAAAAAAAAAGTCGATTGCCAAATCTTCTACAACATTCCGCGCTGAAGAGCTCCACAGATTTTCATCCCCATTCGGTTATTTCTGGCGTTCCGTTGATCCTTCAACTGTTCCCCAAAATTCTTAGTCGACTGTTCACCGGACCGGCATCCCTGCCAAACTACTTTCACGGGTGTACCACCAAGTCAAAATCCTGTTTCGGTTACGCTAGTAATGAGTAGGGGTACAGAAAATGGTTTTGACGTTTTGTAAATTAAGTGCAGATCTTTTGTGTTGCTTCCAAAACCGATTGTTTACTGGGTAGACTTCATTTAAATCACTGTTCTGGTTGGCCACCGAATAGTCCTATATATCCTCTAATGGAGAGCTCTCTAGCGCTGTTGCAATCATAACGAAAATATATATCCTTGGATTGTATTGAAACGACTGTTTGTCCGCAGAGTAAATTGCTTTCATCATACATAAAACTGCTTTCTAACAATCAACCCCGTCTTTCCTAGTTGGAGATGTAATGCCTTTTGTGGCCCCCCGACCCCGAGTTCGCGAACATTTGATGGGTTATTTTGGGCATTTTTTCCTCATGTGGTGATTTAATTGGCATTAGGAAAGCAACATAAGTGCTCTTGATTAATGGAATGTTTTGAAATAATTAAAGTTATAAATCATTATTGGCAATATCAAGGGCAATCATACTGAGCTGATAGTCGACTTGGCTCTATTAAGGAAACAGGGGAGGAGAAACCATTAAGCTGGACTGTTTGGTTTTGATGCCAGTAATCAGACTTAACGCAAAAGAATGATTGAACAATTTACGTCAAAAGGTACTTAATGTCTGACATTTTATTGGCCTCGCTTTCGACATAAATATATATGACACTCGCGAAAGCCTTGTATGAGACCGATGTAAAATTCATTCAGAGAAGGAGAAGTGAAGTCTCATTACAATCGGAATTGTCTAAATGTCTCATCTACACATCCCTCCATCTGCCGAAACGAATTTTTAGAAGTATACAATGACAGTATGCTATTGGAGATTTTCAAAAGACCATCCTGAGTGGCCACAGACGACCAAAAGGGTTGAGCAATCTTCAAACCTAAAAAGAAGAAAGTTGCTCAAATTAGCCGTTTTTTTCATAGCTTAACTACGAATTCGAAACACGATGTAGGCTAGTATACCCAGTCTAAACACCAACCTACATAATTCAGTCCAAGCAAGTAGAGAAAGTTATGAAGTTGTAGGACTCTTGAAGCCCTAGGGCCCTTACGGTTGCAGCAACAAAACAACAAAAAAATTCTTAGCCAGAAGTTTCTTCACATGGTCAAAGGCACTCTGCTTACGTATGCCACCACATGCCACAGTTATTATAATTTTCAATCTACGAGCATTGATCCCCACGATTGCACAACTTTGTCGTAGGAATATCCCTTCTTAGCCTCCAACTCATCGCGGGCGCAAGAAGACCACGTTGAATTAAGAACTGTGCTTGTGTCAGCACCTGAAGATCATGCTAATTATCGATTACGATACAATGGTCCGCTGTTAAGGATCGCTTCCCAAAAACATACTGCAGTATGAAAATCCTCATAAGCCAAGTTCGCCATGGACAGCATTCTCTTCACGCATCGTCTTTGGTTGTCCTCGGCGACTCGGAAACTTTCGAAAGCAGCCAGGTAGTGAGGGCCAGGCAAATCTTCAGATGAAGCGCTTTGGTGGTCATGCACATGAACACAACAGCATACACTTTTAGCGGTTTTGCGTTTCGCAACGGCCGCCCTTTTATTTGGAAGGGGCCACATAGACCCTTATCCACGTTTTTACACTCGAAGCCTATAGCTATCCGATCTGCAGGGTGATCCCCCATCCTGGGGGCGCCACCTGCCCCTTGAACCTGATGCATTTCACACATCCCCTAGTCCACTTCTTTAGTCGTTGTTGTAACGTCGGAATATAATATTTTTCTCAAATTAGTGCCAGTCCTTCCCCCCAAAGTGTATTCTCTTCTTGCCCTTAGCGAATCAGTAAGTCTGACAAATGACACTTGCCTAAGATAATAGAGTTCTTCTGATCATAGGCGATTGGGGTCTGGTCCTACTCCCAAGACGCCGCTATTATCTTCAATAAAAGGATTGAGGGTGCTCAGCTAATCAGACTTTTCCACTGAATTATGCTTATATGACCCTCAAAAAGGATCCTCTGCTGACACTTAATTATTGCGTGTTCAGCCTGCTGCAATTCCAGGATTGTTATTGGTTCTAATATTCTCGTTTTCCACCTTAGAAATCTGGCAGTCGTATTCACCAACCGTGTGAATGACAAAAATGGAGAAATTATCTCCACTGACTGCGGATTTTCTATGGGCGTATACCCTAGTTTCGACTGCAATGAAATAAGTCGTTGAGAGTTCTCCTTCTAAAAAAGAGGCCAGTGAACCACAACTAGTGATGCATTGAACACATTCATAAGTTCCATTGTAGTTGCATCCTTCGTAATACAATCAGGTACGGTATATAGTACACCTCCTCACCGACATACCCCCTTAACGCCTCGGGAACTACCTCCATAAGGACCAATTTCCTGAATTCTGACATAAATTCATGACTGGCATGTCCCAGAAGCTTCTTAACTCTAATTGTAACTTTTCCATTGCTACATATGTGGACCCGACACTACCCAGCCAAGCCGTGTATTTTGAGCAAGGAATCCATCTTTCACAGATACCTAATCCAAGAATATCTCGAGCAAGATATTAGATGCAGGGGAAGGTCTCACCGATCCGTTGTGGTTGGCGACGGAGTCCTCTTTCGATTATTTGCCTTACAATAAGTGCCTTAGTCTCAAACTTCGACCCGTGCTCTAACCGAATGATCAAGTTAACTATTGAAGACACCATTCCTGCGGACATTTCTCCTACCCCTGAAACCTCCTCATTATTATCAATCGATTCTCCAGGAACTGGTCCAAATCGTCTAGCGTTATGGATAACTTCCAATTCCTTTGGAATGTGTCGAATTCCCTAAGTGTTGGGACATTCATTTTCCTGGTTACTAGAAAAGGGGTAAATAGAATGCCTTATTTATAGTTGAACCCCGCCCTTTTTAGGTTTTGAACTACCGATCTCATCGTATCCAGCGCTTTCCCCATAGTAGCGGGGTCCTTCTGCGCTATCTGGGGAGCCTGAATCTCCTTCTCGATCAGCTCGACAATTAAAGAAGAGCCGATCCAAGAATTCCCAAGCTTTTTCATGCACGTCCTTCCATACATCTCTAAATGATCCACAACCCGATTAGCGTCACCCCTCAGTTTACTCTCCTACATCATCACGCGTTCCTCCCTGCCGACCTCAGACCCGTCGTAGGAGGATGTTTGCGAACTCCATGATTCTCAAGCGTTACATAAAAGTCTGCCTTTAGTGTCTCAATCGAAACTACCTCTGGCTTCGTATACGTCGTTTCCTTCTACTGTCCCAACCATCTTCATGATCCGACCTTTGGCTATCCAATATCAAACCCTCTCCCTCCCTCCCCCTCTGTCAAGGCATGCACAAAAAGAAAACCCTACGGCGCAGAGTATTTAAGAGCCGACCCCGCTTGTGAACGGGACGTCTTCAGCCTTTGTAATGTTCGTTCCTGGAGAAATTATCAACGGTCTCAAAGTTGTGGTCTCCTATCTTTATCCTTCCTGTTTGACCAGTGCGGTTTGATGTTGTTGGTTGGTTTCTGGTGCTGACGTTGCCACCATATATTTTGTGTTCATCATCATCAACGGTGCAAGAACCGGTATCCGGTCTAGGCCTGCCTTAATAAGGAACTCCAGACATTCCGGTTTTGCGCCGAGGTCCACCAATTCGATATCCCTAAAAGCTATCTGGCGTCCTAGCCCACGCCATCGCTCCATCTTAGGCAGGGTCTGCCTCGTCTTCTTCTCCTACCATAGATATTGTCTTATAGACTCTCCGGGTGGGATCATCTTCATCCATACGGATTAAGTGACCCGCCCACCGTAACTTATTGAGCCGGATCGCTCATAGATTTCGTCATTGTGTAGGCTAGTAAATCGTCCATCCTCATGTAGGGGGCCAAAAATTCTTCGGAGGATTCTTCTCTCGAACGCGGCCAAGAGTTCGCAATTTTTCTTGCTAAGAACCCAAGTTTCCGAGGAATACATGAGGACTGGCAAGATCATAGTCTTGTACAGTAAGAGCTTTGACCCTATGGTGAGACGTTTCGAGCGGAACAGTCTTTGTAAGCTGAAATAGGCTCTGTTGGCTGACAACAACCGTGCGCGGATTTCATCATCGTAGTTGTTATCGGTTGTGATTTTCGACCCTAGATAGATATTTTCTGTTATTTTCATTAATGTGTAGCCCAAAATCTCGCGCCGCTTGCTCGATCTGGATGAAGACAGTTTCTACGTCTCGGGTCGTTCTTCTCGAGATGCTGATATCGTCAGTATAGGCAAGTAGGTGTGTGCACTTAAAGAGGATGGTGCCTCGTGCATTTACCACGGCAGCACTTTTTGCAAGGTCAGATTAAAGAGGACGTATGATATTGCACCCCCTTGTCGTAAACCGTTGTTGATGTCGAATGGTGTTGAGAGGGATCCTTGCTGCTTTTATCTGGCCTCGCACACTGGACAGGGTCAGCCTAGTTAGTCTTACCAATTTCGTCAAGATACGGAATTCTCTCATGGCCGTGTACAGTTTTACCCTTTTCAGAGGCGGCCTTGAAGTCGGTGAAAAGATGGTGCAACTGGTGGCCATATTCCAACAGTTTTCCATCGTTCGCCGCACAGAGAAAATCTGATCTGTTCCCGATTTGGCGGGAGTGAAGCCTCTTTGGTATGGGCCAATAATTTTCTGGGCATATGGGACCATTTGGCATAGCAAAATAGCGGAGAATATCTTATAAATGGCACCCAGCAACGTGATACCTCTATAATTGCTGCACTGCGTGATGTCCCCTTTTTATGAATGAAACAGATAATGCCTCATTGCCAGTCCTTTCTGCCCTTTCTGCCGGAAATCAGATTTGCCTCTTAGTTTCGGCACGATGACTTGTTGGTAAAGCTTCTACCTTCAATTAACACGTGATCAATTTGGCTCCAAAGGCCCACGTTTGTTTGTGGACCGTTTTTCGCGCAAACCAGGTACTTCCAAGAACTATTTCGTGCGATACTGTTAACGGAATAATCCGCAATCCATTATCATTGGTATGATGATGATGAGTTCCTACTTGACCGGTAAAATCCCTAAGTATGATTTTGATATCAAACTTGGAACAGGTTTCGCCGGTCCGCTCAACTACTTTGTAGAAGATGCCCTTCTCCGGCTCTGCAGTCTGCTCCTTCCGCGGTTTCGTAACTTCGGTTTTCCCTGTTGGGTTGTCAGCCCTACCCAATCCCCAACCTGGAGGACCAGTTGGTACAATTTGTCCCGTTTTTAGGCGCGGGAGACCCGCCTTCGTGCTTCTCCGTCTGCAGTCTTTCATTAAGAAAGAATTTCCAGCGATCACCATGTGGAGGTGGAAAACGGTGGCAGGCGTTTCCCAGATTTTGTTCTCCGTCGTGGGCACAAATCCACGCTCTGGGAGCTATACTGCCCTTTGACCGCCAAGTAGTCCAAGTATTTACATTGCTTGTGATTAAATAAGTCTCCCGACTATCCAGAATGCCCCACTTCACGCAAAAACCAGGAGTATGTTATTTTCCACTATCCTAGATTCGCGGATGAAAGAACGAAGTTGACCGTTACCCTCAATGTAATTGTCAAACCCCCTAATCTTGTGGAATAGACACTGAGTTCAACCGAGGCAAGCATAATAATATTCACAATCATAGAGAAGCTTGAGGAACTGGATCGAGCGTGAAAAGTGCGACAGATGCGTTACTTGTTCATATTAGCGTAGGCCAGAGTCCTCCTTACGAAGAAATAGTTCTAAGAGGTCCCAGGGAGATATGGGCAAAAAAGCGGGGGTGGTTTTAGTGGGTTCGAATTCTACCTAGTGCGGCAACTTGGCATAACCGCGTGTTCCAAAGACATCAACCCCAACCCATAGAAAAAAATTAAGGAAGTCTCAGATAGTCTCATAATAGCCGTGATTGGGAACGTCTACCCATTGATAGGCCTCCCCTATAAAAAGGAGACAAAATGTGTATGATTTTTTCTCGCGGAATCAAAGGAAATTTTTCTTGGGCATTAGATTCTTCGAGACTAAATCAACATATACAGTCAAATGGCGGACTGAATGTAGTTATTTTCTCAGTTTAGGGGTGAGGAGACTAGGTTTTGGACCAGCCTCTCAGTTCCAATTACGATACCATGTCCTACCCTTTAATACCAATGTAGGTTGTGTTCTACAAAAAGCAATATCAGAGGAATGATAAAAACTATGAACTCAGTTTTGGCTAACATTTTCAGTGGACAATCATTTGGATATAACCGAATGTAGGTGTCTAGTTCCTGGGAGTTGTTTCCACTCCCATTCTAATTGGTTGCATCGAGAAGTCTCGTAAAGGCCGTTCTATATTGGACTTTCCACATAATATTGATTTATATGTCATCCTGATGTCTCTAGACCGTCTCTCCTCCAGGATATATACTAATCCTCGAAATTCTGGAGAAGAAGGATAAACCTTTTATCAAATATTATCATTCCACACAAAGTCCTTTCACTCCTCTTGTTCTTAAACCCAATCTTGAACGACCCATTTATTAATATTTTTTTTTCCTCATGGCAGGAACAACAACCAAGTATAACAAGGATTCCACCACATTCAGAATTACATACATAAGCCAAGCGTACTGGCAACAAATCATTGTGATTTTGATTCTGCAAAGAACTCTCCTTCCCCTGGCTTAATTGAATCGAGAGCAAGAGCTTGCGAATTGAAAGTGCTGCAAATGAAAGACATTACTTGGGGCTTAAGGAAGTTTCGCTTGATCCGAAAAGAAAGAGTGAAGACGACGACGAAGAAGTGAAAACTATGAAAATCAGGAAGAAAAACTCAGTAATGAAAAGGCATAACTTTAGCAATTCGTTTTCGTTTTCCAAAGTAGAAGTGATGGCGGAAGTGTAGGAGAGGCAGGGATACTCGTATTTAAGCCTTTTTGCGTGAAACTTTATTGTAATTATGAAGTGGGAGCTATCAAGAGGCTACAAATAACGAGGTTATCTGCCTCGACCCCAGCTTTAGCTCTCGGCCGAACTCCATGTAGGGAGAACTTTCTCTATTTGCCTCAATTTGCCTAACTGAAACTGATTGCCAACTTCATCGTCCTTTTTTCATCATTACCTGGTTAAAAAACCGTATCTCATGGCTGGGTACATAAATACGAGCACACATGTGCTCTTCAGTAATTACATTCGAGTAGCTCGCATGCAAAATTGGAGGATTCTATGGAAAATCCGAGTTTCAGTTTTGGTTAAGGCTTTCCATTGGACCATGTGTGCTCCCCGACGAACGAGCCATCGACTTCCTTAACTAGCAGAAGCACTTAACTCCATTATTCTATAAAGGATGTGTGCATGCAATGTATTTCACTGGTTGAATTAAATACCGCAGACTTGCAAACTCATTTGATCCGGGTCTTCTCTACACAGAGACGCAAAGAATCAAAAGGCACATAACACTGAAAGGATTCGCCTGGAACAAACGAAGGATCTGCAAACGATGATGACTTTATGCTTTATCGTGCTCGTCTCAAGTGAAAGAGTTGAATGCGGTGGAGTGCAAGGACGATGACGAGCACTTCAGGAACAAACTATTATCGGATTGTTGCCACAAGGCACAACCTCTTCACATCGCTTGCTCCTGCCTGCCTTCCTTCGACTAACTTACTCTCACTAGGAATTCGCACTATTGTGCATGTCATTTCATGGAATAACTTCTGTGATGAGTTTAACTTGAACGTACGCATTTCATTACGAAGTTTAACTTGTTTCTACCCTCCGTCTTCAAAGGACGACCGGGCGGTGAGTTTGCACGCGCATCCTGGAAATACCGGCTAGCAGGATTCGAATCGCTCAATTGTTCCTCATATCTCTCACGTACTCATCGCCATCTTCCATCTCCGCTTCTCGAAATTCTCAGTTAAGTAATTCAAGAACCTCTAATTTGCTGTCTGTTAATTTCGCTACAATTGCTTTCTATTACGGAGTGTATCACTCTATTATGAAGTGTCCCGCAGGGGTTGAACCCAGTGCTGAAAACTTTACCGACATCTTGCTAATTGATTTTCAGAGTAGGAACTTTACTGGGAAGGTAAATTCTATTGAAAATGACAAGTGGAAAGAAAAGATTTTTGTTACAAATTAGTCGGTTCATGTGGAAGTAGAACAGTTGGCCATGAGGGTGGGGAGATAAGGATATAAGACCTGGGAACAGGTAGATTCCGAGATTGACGTCAGAACACGTTGGTATATATACACACATTCATCGAAGTAATCCTGCAGAGCCGCTGAAATACGAGCACAATAAAGGACTTGAACCAGAAACAGCTCCATCAACCCCCACCCCCACCCCCAATATAATTGCGAAAATATCAACTCATTTGCGGAAAATATAGCTTGACCGAGAGCATACAATACCCACAATAAATTTATTTTCGAAAATTGATATATTATTATCGCCACCCCTCGGACATTTCAACCACTCAATCATAACTTACCACAGTCATTTATAAAATCCCTGCTCACATATAACCGAGATATATGACTTCAAAGCATCTCCTTATCTTAAATCCTTCTATTGTTCGAAAATTTCTTTTTATGAGTTCTCACCAAGGTAGGATAAGATGAACTGCTAGGCAGCAACCAGCCACGGAATCAGTGGTTGGCCATTCCTTTTCAAACAACTTTCAAGACGAATTTTATTTAAGGGCGAGAAAACAGGAAGGACCACATATCAAACTGGAAAACACTTGAAGGCTGCCAAGGTACATTTACTTTGTTTTAGTGCCGCTTAACAAAGTAAATGGGCTGCCATTTTTCATGTTTATTGCCAATAGATCACACTTTAGCTCCGAAAAATTGTTACACCCTATGGGATACCCCCGGCTTCCATGTTGCTACCAGTAGGAAACACAATTCGTCGGCCGTGTTGAATAGCGAAAGCTAGGCAAACTCTTGGGCGCTGTAAAGCATTCGCACTGTTCCTACAGAGGAGAGTGGAGTCAGATTGTGAATTTCAAATAAACTTTCTAGATTTCGAACATAATTTTGTGGATGTACATAACATTCACAGATTTGGTCGCTCTAATTTAACCACCCCTACTTACTCCCAATATCAATATTTAATGGAGGATTTTTCCCCTTTTCCCTTTCGTTTATAAGTACACTTGCCAGATCCATATATTCTGAGAAGCGATTCTGGCGGGTCTTTTGAGCCTGTCATTCAAATAATAGAGAAAATCTGAAGCTATGAGTAGATACATCAGGATATGACCATCGGTCGATATACCATATCCTCACATGAAGCGAATAGAGGGACCAAGTTCGATAAAAATGTACAGATGTTCAGAAGTCTTTCCACTAACTGGAGGGCTCCGTTCTTGAGGAAACACTGTTTGTAAGATCCTTCAATCAAAACATCCCAATAGCAAATGTCCTTTATATACCATACGAGTAATGCAAACCCTACACCCTTGAGACGGAGTCATACCCAATGCTTTTTTCATACCCTGATTAATGAAATTAGTTCTACTGCCTCTCTTCCTTTCCTGAATTGACTCCACTTTTTAAATGGTGGCCAATATACCCTCAATGGAGTAGAGCGCGTCAACCACAGCTAAACGCCACCATTACCAATTAGCAGAAATATTCTTCAGCCTTCCTCTTCCCGAAAAACCTACACATCTCATCAACTCTTCTGTGCCGTGTATTCCTAGGGCGACCCATTTGTCGCCCTCTCTGTGATTGTGAATTTCAGCAGGTGAACCCTAATGCACGATATAGACAACAATTGTCACCTTTCCTAAAATGTGACCCATCCACTGCCACTTTCGACGTCCAACCAAAATTTCTAAGCCAACAAAGCTCTTCTTCCTAGAGTGGGTTGAACCTTTGAATCTTCAGGCCACAATGGTGATCACTTTCCATATGCAACTTCCATATAACAGCACAGAGAGAATATTGGCGCGGAGTAACCTCATCTTCAACTTGGTGTTAAGATATTTGCTCTTTTAGACATTAGATAAAACAGGGAAGGTAGATATAGCGCTTTTAATGCAGCGACAAAATGTAACCTTGGTGGACTTCGCCATAGACTTCAAATTCCTTTGAGCTTTTACCGGAATGCAACACGTGGCTGTCGCTCTGATAATGGCTGTTAGTCTTCCGTGAATGTCAATCCTGCGTAGAGCATGTAGGCACAGTGTCTATTCACGTCATCAAGGCCTTTTCGAAACGGATAAAGCAGAGATTTTAAACCCTCACATTGCTCCGATAATCACAGGGTTTCTGATGTGGCCAGTTGAGCGGAAACCAGCCCGTTTTCCGTCCATCAAGCTTTTTATATGTTCTTCTAGGTATTATCTTTGCGACGCCAGGGAACATGGAAATGCCCCCCGCCCAACTGTCACAGTTAAGACAATTGCCTTTTTCGCAATCTTTATTATTATTTTCCTCTTCCACCCACTAGGAAAGATCTCAAATTCGCAGCGTTTAACAATAAATGGATGTAGTTCCTTCTGATTCTCGGGTCTTCCTTCATTTATTTCGTCGAAGATATGAACTTATTTTCAAACATAAAGAAAACTGGGGCAAACCAGAAAAATGCGCAGTACTTATATATACTGACATCTTTTAAATCGGTGACTCATACACAGAATAGGGTTCCAAAACAGGGCTTTACTTTTCAGAAACAATAAACAACGATCTTTCGACCGAGTACTGAGTGATCTGGGAATATGACTGATGATGATACAAGCATGCCTCTCTGGCAAGTGCAATAGATTTACCGAGGCACCGGAGCGCAAGATCAGTCGACCCCTCGGTGCTTTACTTTCATAGAACCGCTTCCATGATTCCGTAGTCAGCCAGGCTTTATGATCTTCCCTTGAGACGTGGCAAGAGTCCTGACAAGTGCTTGAGAAAAGACCATTATTAGCGGTCCAATGCCCATAAATATTCCAAGGGTTTTGTTGATGGGCAGACGGACAGACGGAGAGATGGACAAATGACCAGACGGACCTCTGAGGAGTTGGCATATCTCCCAACAGGCGTGACCTCAGTTGGCGGATAGGGACATACCTGTTGATGAGTAATTATGGTTTCATGCACTTTTTTTTCTGACTATGAATGGGTTAGTATTTGCGCAAGGAAGGAAAGATACTCAGAACATAAAACCACCTGGAAGGACGAGAGAAGGAGGAAACTTACGGTGAAGAGGCTCGGAACGCAATTATCGGCCGCATTTGATAGTGAGCAAGCGAGCTCCCGGTCGTCGGTATCCCTCGAACGCTGTGCCTCGGTGGTGGACAGCTTGGCCACAGTGGCATATAATTATGTCAGTGATTTGGATCTGGAGAAGGAGGTGTTCAAGCAAAGTACCGCATTACCAAAAATACCGGTAAGAAGGCCAAACAAAGATGATCTGAAAGCACGTTGGACGACAAAAACCGTGATAACACCCACCACATATGTTCAAGATGCGCGACAGTAGGAGGTACACCAGGACCAAGAAAGAGGCCCATTCAAAAGAAGCTCGTCAACTCTGAGATCCCCAACCATGGGGCAGCGTATGAAGCCCAAAGTGAACGAAAACAATCAATGGACTAAAGCTACCAACAAAAGAGCGAAAAGAAAAGCAAAAGTGCTAATTCGTCCACAGGTGATTCTTATCTTCAGTAAGGTCAATCTGTCCTACGCGGTCAAGGCTGGTCTGGACCTAAAAGATCTGAGCGGAAATATAAACAGAATTCGAAGAACCCAGAAAGGGGATCTCATGTTCGACTCACTTAGGGCGAATGCCGTAGTGCGTGCCCAAAAACATGAGATCTACATAGAATTTAAGGATCTCGATGAAGTAACATCGAAAGGGAAAATTTGTACTGCTTCCAAGGAACAATTCAAGTTCGAAGAAATTGCGGAGGAGTCTATTGCGGGTTTACGAGAAGCGTATGGCAGCACTCAAATGGCCACAATACGAGTACCAGCGGAGGCAGTGCAGAACTTATTGGAGGCCGGAAAATTTCGGAATGGATGGGTCTGCCGTTAAGAATGGCAAACTTCACTAAAGAGGTGCTTGAAATGCCTCATGTTTGGGCACTTTGCGAAGGCATGCACCAGCAGCATTGATCGATCCGAACGATGCAGAAGGGGTGGGGAGAAAGGCCATATTGCCAGAGGGACCCCAAATGCCTATTGTGCAAAGTAACAGAGGGGCAGGATAACTGGCATATTGCCGGCAGTGGTAAATGTCCCGAATTTAAGAAGGCGCTCACTGCAATGAGAAAATGGGGTTTATTCAAATAAATCTGAATCATTGCAGGGTCGCTCAGGATTTACTTGAGCAGACCACGTTCGAATCTGAGATGGAAATTGCGATCATAAGTGAACCGTGTAGAAACCGTCACGGTGGCATATGGGTGACAGATTCGACGGAATCCAAGGGTGATTGTTGGTGATTTCAATGCTTGGGCCCAGAATGTGGTAGTAGAGAATCAAATGCTAGGGGGCGCAGTTTATTAGAA
Source organism: Hermetia illucens (assembly GCF_905115235.1). NCBI lineage: Eukaryota > Metazoa > Arthropoda > Insecta > Diptera > Stratiomyidae > Hermetia > Hermetia illucens. The sequence continues at coordinate 3,040,794 of NC_051851.1, read as the reverse complement.
GCTTTTGCGCAGATGGACATAGTGTTGGCTAACGAAGGTGCTGTAAACACCTTTCAGAAAGGAGCGCTAGGCTCGGTTGTAGACCTGACTTTTGTCAGCCCTGCACTGGCGGGTGGTATGTCCTGCTGCGTCAACGAACGCTACACCCACAGCAATCACCAGGCAATCTTCTTTGAGACATATGTCGAGCCAAAGGGCAAAGAGCTATCATGTCCGAATTCGAAAAAGATTTCAGGCCGTTCTTCAAAATCTTTAGATGAGCAGACCTTCATAGAGGTGTGGTTAGATCAATCCGATAGAGCAGGCGCCTCCATCCATGTGGCTCAATGCATCGCCAAAGCATGTGATGCGTCCATGACTAGGAGGTGCTCATTCCCCAGTAGAAGACCAAATTACTGGTGGAATGATGAACTCACCGGCCTTCGATCAGCCTGCGACCGAGCCAGAAGAGCGACTCAGAGGGCCGTAGGTAGAGTCGATTATGAGTAGAAAGTGCGCGCCTATAAAGCAGCCCGCAAAACCCTCAAGCTCGCCATCCAGCGGAGCAAAAGGAAATGATTTAAGGAGCTCTGCTCAGAAGCGAACGTAAGCCCGTGGGGGAGTGCTTATAGAATCGTTATGGGACAATTCAGAGGCCGTTCCTCTCCGCAGATCACGTGTCCCACCCTCTTGCTGAAAATCATCCAGAGGTTATTCCCCCAGCAAGAGGAGAGCACCGACATATTCCAACCACCTCTGAATGCGACGGAAATTCCTCCAGTCACCAGAGACGAGCTGCTGGAGATCTGCGGCAGAATAGGAGACAATAAAGCGCCGGGCCTGGAAGGAGTGCCGAATAAGGCCCTTACGCTTGCCGTGAAATCCAGGCCGGACATGTTCGCTGAGCTGTTCGAAGCGTGCATGTCCGAAGGAATATTTCCGGCGGCTTGGAAGCGACAGAAGTTGGTACTTCTGCCTAAGCCTGGTAAACCTCCAGGTAAACCATCGTCATACCGACCCATATGTCTTTTGGACACGGTGGGGAAAATGTTAGAGCGGGTAATCTATAATAGATTACTCCCGGTTGTTGAGGGCCAAGGCGGTCTTTCAGATCGGCATTATGGGTTCTGAAAAGCCAGATCAACCATTGATGCCATCAAATTGGTTACTGGCTTGGCAGAAGATGCAATTCACGGAAAGGGTAGTACAAGCAAATATTGCGTGGTAGTAACCCTGGACGTGAAAAATGCATTCAATTCGGCCAATTGGAATCTAATACGGAAATCCCTAGCGAAGATTGGTATTCCCGCCTATCTCGCTGCTATCGTCGATAGTTACTTAACTGAAAGGAGGCTATGGTATGACACTGATGACGGACCCCAGGAGTACGTTGTTTCCGCCGGTGTCCCACAGGGGTCCGTATTGGGCCCACTACTGTGGAACAACATGTACAACGATGTACTTAATCTTCCCCTTCCGGAGGAAGCCACAGTGGTAGGTTATGCTGACGACATAGCACTGGTTGTTGTCGCAAAGCATCTTGAAGATGCTGAGTTATACTCAAGCGAGGCAATCAGCACTGTCAAATGCTGGTTGGAGAGCTCTGGTTTGACGCTTGCGGAGGAAAAACAGAAGCGGTCCTCATCACGAAGCGCCGGAAGAGAAATTACGCCTGTGTTAGAATCGGGAATCATATCATCACTTCCTCTTGCTGAAAATCATCCTGGGGTTATTCCCCCAGCAAGAGGAGAGCATAGACATATTCCAACCACCTCTGAATGTGAAGGCAATTCCGCCAGTCACCAGAGACGAACTGCTGGAGATCTGCGGTAGAATATGAGACAATAAAGCACAGGGCTTGGAAGGAGTACCGAATAAGGCCCTTAAGCTTGCCGTGAAATCCAGGCCGTACATATCCGAGGGAATATTCCAGCGACATGGAAGCGGCAGAAGTTAGTACTTCTACCTTAGCCTGGTAAACCTTCAGGTGAACCATCCTCATACCGACCCATATGTCTTTTGGACAATGGGGGGGAATGTTAGAGCGGGTAATCTATAATAGATTACTCCCGATTGTTGAGAGCCAAGGCGGCCTTGCAGATTGGCAGTATGGGTTGCGTAAAGCCAGATCAACCATTGATGCCATCAAATTGGTTACTGGTTTGGCCGAAGATGCAATCCACGGAAAGGGTAGTACCAGCAAATATGGCGTGGTAGTAACCCTGGACGTGAAAAATTCATTCGATTCGGCCAATTGGAATCTAATACGGAAATCCCCAGCGAACGTTGGCATTCCCGCTTATCTCGCTGCTATCGTCGATAATTATTTAATTCAATGGAAACTCTGGTTCAACACTGATGACGGACCCCAGGAGTACGTTGTTTCCGCGGGTGTCCTGCAGCGCTTCGTATTGTGCCCAATACTGTGGAACATCGTGTACAACGCTATACTTAGTCTTCCCCTTCCCCCTTCCCAGTGGTGGGTTACGCTGACGACATAGCGCTGGTTGTTGTAGCAAAACATCTCGAAGGTGCTGGATTATACTCAAGCGAGACAATCAGTACTGTTAAAAGTTGGTTAGAGGGGTCCAATCTGACACTCGCGGAGAAGAAAACAGAAGCGGTCTTCATGACTAAGCGCTGGAAGAGAAATTACGCCTGTATTAGAATCGGGAATCATATCATCACATCCATGCCGACCATAAAATACTTGGGGGTGGTGATAGACAGGATGGTCAACTATAAGCAACACGTGCAGTATGTTTGCGATAAATCATGCACTGCTGGCGAGGATGATGCCGAACATGGGAGGGCCACGGCATACTTCTAAGTTGCTTATAACCAGGGTGGTGACCTCAGTCATGCTCAATGCGACCCCAGTTTGAAGGGAGGCATTGCGGATGTCAGTTAACACTAACAAACTGAGGGTATGCCTGCCTTCAGGACTGTCTCAGATGATGCAGCATTCGTAATCTCTAGAATGATGCCGATTGACATCTTGTTGGATGTATTCTTCCACTATCCGAGATTTGTGGAAGAAAGGAGGAATTTAGAGGAGACTCTGCTGGTACTAGAAAATCTAAGGCCGAGAATGGTAGCACGTCAAGAGGATTAGGATGTGGTCAACTCCATGATCGCATTTATCTAAACCAAACTGCGAAAGACAGAGGAGAGGAGAAGAAGGCGGTTACGTGCGGAGCTTAGAGAAGAAAGGTGACAAAGCTGGATAAGCTGACTCCGCCCCGTGATGTAATACTTCATAGTGGTTCCAAAGGGTAGAAGGGGGTCGGGGGTGGTGAAGATCCCAGGTCCTGGGGTGCCCAGGCCAATGTCTTTCAAAGATTTCCATCTCCTGAAAAAGAGATGCTATATTCCAAGTTAACGTATCCTGCAGTCCGTGTACTTTCAGAGGTTCCAGCGTCTAGTGCAGTGTGTTGGAGCTTGTGGATAGGTTGGGCTGATAATCACTGAAAGTATGTCAGTTACAGATGGCTTCACAGGTTCTACCGGTAAATAAGATTGTATACATAAGAATCTGCTCCGACACCCAAATAATCAAAGTGGCCGATAGCTTTTACTCTCACCTAACCGACCCCACCCCAATCTCACCATGCTAAATCCTTCACCCTTACATGCTATGTTTTCTTATCACGTGTGTAACAAGAGAATTGAAATAGAATTTCACTTTGCGTATTTACTGTTTACTTTCTCACATTCTGGCCTACCCAATTTTCCCTTTCTTTTGAAAACTTCGATTCCCATCACAGCACGTGGTACAGCTCCTAATTTATTGCCAACACTAAACAAAAATAATATTCCTGTTGTGCGTATTGTTTGGAAAGCATGTTCCTGAGATTTCTTCATTTTTCACGGCATTCCATGTTGTATTCTTCCGCTGTTATTCGTACCTCGAATCCTAGAAATGGCTCACTCAAATACTAGGCGTTCCACACTATGCGCAATTTCGGCTCGTGTTGAATTGTGCAAATGTGGTTCCGGTTGGTGTTGTTCCTTGTTGGGTGAGGCCACATTTCAAATGTTAAAAAAACATTACGCTTACACCTGATATTGAGTTTATTACCAGTTAGCACCTTTCGCCAGCCAGTTCTTCTTATATTAAAAAACAGCAGGTGAACCCTAATGGCTTTTACATGGAAATTTAGTGTACGATTCGTAGGCGGCTGTAGGAGGTGACATTCCCAACATTACGCACGACGCTTTCCCGGAAAGCATATGTCGTAAATTTTCTAATCATAGCCTATTTATCCTGGCCTCCTCGAAAGTATAATATTAACGAACGCCTCTTGAGGTTCTCTTAGTTTCCTTGAAAATTGCTGTAAGCCAGGGACCAAAATTGGAGTAAGCACTACAGGCTCCAACCGGATGACACTCCACCATTTTTGGGACCTGTTTACCTACGTAAATGTAGTGAAATCGATGGCTCTCCTCCAGGTTAGAAGGTTCCTACGAGATAGCTCTATATTTGGCCAACTACTTAGAGCCAAGTGACGAAAAATCACTTCGACCTAAATGGAATGTTCAGCTCAGCAAGAAAACTTGACCAAATTGACCATGGAATGTATTGGCCCTTGACACCGGCCGACCTATTACACCAATAAACCATGCAATGGCTATGGAACTTTAATTGGATCACTTTGAAATATGCGCAGCATGCCGGGGGTGCTGCAACAGCCTCACAACACACGGGGTCAATCATATCAATATCTTTCGTCCATTGAATGGCTTTACAAGTTGAGTCGAGTGGGCACTTTAGATCGAGCAGACCATTTACCACAGATATTATACGTGTGCTGTACACACATGCTCTCCATCCTGATCCCACAGTCGAGTACCACCGCAAACAAGTGCAGGGAAGCAAGCAATTCCTTCAACGGTAACATTACGGAAGGGAAATGGAAAATTGAGAATGTCGTCTTAGCCGCACGGACGGCTCGGTTAAGGCCGGCCATAAAGGCCATAAAGTTGAGTAAGAAATCGCCGAAAGGAAATTTTATCTGCCAATTATTCACTGTGGCCTGGAAATCGATAATGTGTCGAATATAAAGGTAATAATTTATCGGGTTCCTAATCTTGCTGAGCCATTCGGAGGAGGATTTTATGGTTCCCCGGTCTCGGTCCGACACTGCTCCGAACGTACGCCTCACATTATCCTGCCTCCTTTCACTTGCTGGTATCGTTTTAGTGGTTACATGTGTGCTGACTTTTCTAACCGCACTCACTTCATTGAAATCCAATACTTTCTGACATTCATCTCTAATGGAAAATGTTGGTGGAAGCTTATTGAATATTGGCAATTTCGGGTTTTTAGTATGCCAGCGATAAGGGGGATGGCAAGGCTCTGGAAGATCTACGAGGGAATTTCAGAGAAAAATAAGTTTTTGTGGTTCTCAGAGGAAAAACCTATAATCGACCCGTTTGAATAGAGCGGGATTAAAGCTTGATTAAAACCGAATGTAGCAAGGATCATGGTAGTGAGGTCCTGGTTGATTTGTCTATCAAGGTGAGAGAGAACAGACCAAATTACCAGCAGCGAAAAGCTCAATAAGGCCAGGACAATTCGATTTAGGAATCAGAATTTAACGGAGTCATCTTTCAATGAAAGTGGGGTCAAGCAGTGCACTGCAGGATAGACTGACGCGGAACATAGCTCCCTGAGGCCAACCTATCTCTCCCTGAGGATGAGCTGTCTCTCCTCTGGGACGGTGCGTAGCTTTTCAGGGGCCAAGCCTCTCGTCTACCAAGACCGTTAGTGAGTGGTGATAGCCACACCCTGTACGAGGTGACCCTACTATTAACAAAACGCTACGGATCTAGACTGGGGTGTCGAAAAACACCTCCCCCAATCCAGGGTGTTATGCGAACCGTGCCCATTGGATAGTTTGCAGTCGGGGGTAACTGACTGTATTCGAACGGAGCCTCACTGATACCTGGTCGCCTCAGTGAGTAAGTTAGACCTTACCGTGCTACGGGGGGCTATGGCACGGCGGACCTCTTAACCCCCATACTCGTGAGAATCAAATGAGTACAAAACAAGTCGGGAAACCGGAAGCTGGACGCTTCAGGTACGAAAGGTTTTGTGTATTTCTTAGTACGTAGCACGTAATATATCCATATATTATGTGAGAGTATCCACTTTCGGGTGATATTGACATTCATAGTCTTCAATTTTCAAAGAAGCAACAAATTTGAGGTATTATAACTTTGTTAGTAATAGTGCGATTTCCACCAAACTTGGTAAGATCATGCTCTATATTATAGCCTATATCACTGCAATTTCATGGTACTAGCATGAACTTAAGGGGGGTTTCTAACCAATTACAAAAAATTGTAGTAATATACTATTATTAACTTTATTTAAACAGAGATCGGCATGGAAGGTATTTCGGAGCCTAAGCACCATATAGTGGCAGCCTCCTGATTTTTTTCAGATTTTTCGGTTTGGTAGTTTCTGAGAATGGCCCCCTTAAAGAGGTGATCATTTTCAACCCCCCGCGCTCCCCACCCTTCCAACGAATGTCGAAACTAAGATCGGCTTTGAAAAGTACTAATCGAGACCTTTAATTTGATACCCCACATATTTGATGAAAAAAAATTTTACACCCCCCTTTTGCATGTATGGGGACCTCCCCTTAAATTCGACGTAAAAAGATGTAATTCACTGTATGCGTGAGCGTTCACAGTTCCCACCTTTCTACCAAATTTGGTGTCAATCGCTATAACCGTCTCCGAGAAAAATGCGTGTGACGGACAGACAGACAGACAGACAGACGGGGAGTCCCGCTGGGAGAGTGGAAGGAGAAGGAGGTGGTTTTAGTGGGTAAGAGTCCCACATAACCGTGTGGCAGGAGCTTCCACCTTCCATCGGCAAACAAAAAAAAAAAAAAAGACAAACAGACGGACAGACAGACAGTAAACCGATTTTAATAAGGTTTTGTGTTTACACAAAACCTTAAAAAGAAAAGAAAACGAAAACCAAATAAGCGGGGCCCCGTACCGCACAAAAACTGGTTAATCAGGTGGAGGCACGTCTCCGAATTACTGAGAGCCAGGTGATTACACCCAAGAAGGGAGAAGTTGGGACGTCAAGCAGTGGACTCAAGGTTAACATTAGTATACTGCGTGGACAACAGCCAATGAACACCACTGCTCAAAGGACAGGGACCAGCAAAAGCACGTCTGAGATAAGTATCACAGACGTCAGGAAGGAGAGAGATCTCAGTGGCGTCGGTGTTTAATGGTACCTGCGCTATCTGAAGGAAGGCCTGAAACCAGAAGGGGCCCTTAAGAAGGCTCAGGACAGACCTAAGCGTTCAGCAGCAGAGATCAGCCCGCATGAAAGGAATGCTCCCAAAAAATCCAAACCTGAACCCAAGGGGGGAGAAAACCCGGGCAGGTCAGGAGTGAAGGCAGGACCCAGGAAGCCCGCCATTAGCTATGCTAGTGTGGTCAAAGGCATTCGACTGGCCATACTGCCAAAACGGTTTCCCGAGCAAATAGTCACTCGTTAGGAGCAGGAAATCATTGAGGACCTTGTCGTTAAGCAGATGATCAAGGGTTGGATTTCGAAACTGGTGTTCACCGGGATACGCTTTCGACCAGGCCTTCTACTGGCGGACTGCGCGACGGAGGAAACCGCAGAATGGATTAGAACCATAGTTCCTAGATTGCCAGGCTGGGAAGGAGTGGAACTGTCAACATGTGCTAGAGATGATATACCAGGAGCCCACATGGTGACAGTTTTTCTCCCAAAGGCCGCGGCAATAGTAACAGAAGACCTCATGAGACTCCTAATTGCTCAGAACGAAGATCTCCATACTCGACTATGGAGAGTCTTCAGAAGCAAGGTGGAGGGAAAGGGTAAACTCCTCACGATCGGGGTAGATGACCGATCCCTGGAGGCAATTAAACGTCGGAGTTGTCATATCAACTACCGATTTGGCAACATACCCGTGCATGTGCCTAGGGAAAAGCCAAGGAAAGATACCTACCGAGGTCCCTGAAGAAGTCTCGAAAGCCATAGAGGCGGAAAGGACTGGATCAATCAGGGAAATAGACCTGCTGCCCAGAGAAGAGCAAAAAGTGGACGACCTAAACCTAGAACTCCTAGGGCTCAGGGTGGACAGCGATGCGCAGGAAAGCGCCATGTCGGAGGAGGAGGATGACACTCCGACAGTGAAGAAGAGCTCCAAACAACAACGGAGCCAATGGCCAGCACTAAGTTGGCCCAGATAAACCTCCGCCATGCGAGAGCTACATCTGCAGTGATTGCAAGGGCAAGTTCCAAGGAGAACATTGGAATAGTGCTAGCTCAGGAGATTTACGTGTACCGGGGGCAGATTCGCGGTCTGCAAGGAGGAAGCATGCAGGTAATTTGGGACTCCTCTTGTGAAAAACCAAGAGCTTGCATAATTCTTAAACGTAATTTAAAATACATATGTCTTTCAGAGTTCCTAACCGGGGACCTTGTGGCTATCCAAGTCTCATTGGAAGCCGGGAGGAGCACTCGAGAGGCAGTCGTGGTATCGGAGGGGGACGAAATCCAGGACCCACCGGAACAAGTCGCAAAACTGACGAAGTATTACGAGGAGAGGGCGTTACAACTTATTCTCGGCTGCGATGCCAACGCCCACCACGAAGTCTGGGGAAGCAGCGACACTAATCGTAGAGGTGAATACCTTCTTGAATTTATTCTTAGCAATAAGTTAGAAATATACAACGGAGGGAACACTCCAACATTTGTGACCAGCACCAGACAGGAGGTACTAGATATAATTCTAGGAAATACCCTAATGAACGGAATGGTTAGGAATTGGAGGGTATCGGATGAACCCTCTACGCCTGATCACCGGATGATCAGATTCGACATTGAGGGTAACTTCGAAATAGAAAGAATAATAAGGAATCCCAAGAGAACGGATTGGGAATCCTACGCAGCGCACTTGAGCAACAACATTCCACACCTTCAAGGGGGCGGTGACATTAGGAGCGAACTGGAATTAGAAACTGTGGTGGAAAACCTCAATACAATCGTCATTGACGCAGATGAGGCCAGCTGTCCGGCTAAGACAATCAAGTCATCAAGGGATGACGTGGGCTGAACAGAGGCACGAAAACTTTTCAACCGGGCAAAACAAACCGGGGACTGGCAGAGGTATAAAAATGCACTGACTGCGTATAACAACGCGATCAGGGAAGCGAAACGGAACAGCTTCATTGAATTCTGTGAAGAGATCGAATAGATCACAGAAGCAACCAGGCTCTACACGGGTGTAGCCAAAGACGGGGGAATATCCTCTGTCTGCTCGAAAAAGGAAGATGGGACATTCACCGAGAATGAGGAGGACAGGGTACACCTGCTTCTCACAACTCATTTCCCGGTGTCCTACCCCTCGGTGGCAGGCGACAACATCCTGCCTGACACCCCAACAACGAATAGAAGAGGAAGGAAGGGGAGCTGGAAACTAGCAAAAGAGGTATGCTCATAAACTAGACTAAGATGGGCAGGGGAGACTTTTAAACCACTGAAATCTCCTGGAGTAGATGACATTTTCCCAGCACTTATCCAGAGAGGCCTAGGAATTATCTTAGAGTCTCTTCTGAGGGTGGTAAGGGGGAGCATAGCACTGGGATACATACCAAAGGCATGGAGACGGGCAAAAGTGGTCTTTATTCCGAAAGCGGGTAAAAGGGATCCTTTTCACCCTAAATCTTTCAGACCAATTTACCTAACATCGTACTCAAAACGTTAGAGAAGGTCATAGACAACTATATTAGAACTAACGTTCTAAAGCGTAATCCCCTACATCACTGTCAGCACGCTTACCGGGAAGGACGGTCAACTGAAACTGCTCTGTATCATTGACAGAGGTACTACGGGACGCCATAGAAACAAAAGAAATTGCACTGTGCGCGTTTTTGGATATCCAAGGAGCATTCGACAACACATCGCACACAGAGATACAAGATGCCCTGAGCCGCAAAGAAGTGGGAAACACCCTGGCATTCTGGATGGGCAAAATGCTAGAAAGCAGGGAAATAGAGGTACCGACAGGCACAAATTCTATTATCATGAACACCACTCAAGGTTATCCACATGGTGGGGTACTATCACCGCTGATGTGGAGTATGGTAGTGGATGAACTCCTGGACGTGTTAACAAATACTGGAATACAAGTCCAGGGTGACGCGGACGACATTGTTTTAATCTGTAGGGGCAAATATGAAGATACCCTATTTGATAGAATCGAAACTGGACTAAGGGTTACTAGTGCCTGGTGCAGGAAGGTGGGACTGCGAATCAACCCAGCCAAAATCACCATAGTACCATTCACTAGGAGGCGTAAGCTTGATCACCTGAGAGCCATAAGATTAGATGATATGGAGGTGAAATGAGAAACAGAGGTCAAATATTTGGGAATTACGCTAGACCAAAAAATTATTCTGGAAGATACATGCCGGAAACACTTGTTGGAAAGCCACGAGCGCTCTGATGACTTGCAAATGCATAGCAGGAAAAAAATGGGGTTGCAGCCCGAAGATACTACTTTGGATATATACTGCAATAGTAAGGTCAATGATTACCTATGGAGCGGTAATCTGGGCAGAAAGAACCGAACTCAGCACACAAGCCAGGGAATTACATAAGCTCCAAAAGCTGGCTTGCGTGTGTATCAGTGGGGCAATGAGGACATGCCCAATGGTTTCCCTGGAGGTCCTTCTGGGATTAACCCCTCTCCATCTGCACATACAAATGCAGGCAAGGAGATCAATATTCAAGATGGCCGGGAGTATCAGTGAGGCGGGTGAGCTGCCTAAATCACAGGAAGATTGATATCCTTTCTAGGTGGTATCCCGAATTACTGATACCGGGGGATAACATGATAACCAGGTTTCACTTCGATGAGAAGTTTGAAACACGTTGGAGTAACAAGGCAAACTGGGAGAGCGTGGCTGCGACATACGGCTTAAACCAGCAACTGATTACTTGGTACACTGACGGATCCCTCACAGCAGAGGGAACAGGTGCCGGTGTGATTGGTCCAAGGAAAATGTACTTTGAGCCAATGGGCAGGTACACTAGCATATTCCAGCGGAAATATACGCCATGGACAAATGTGCCTCCTTTAATCTGCTATGGAACTATGGGAGGCAGAACATGGCTGTTATCACCGATAGCCAAGCAGCGATCAAGGCACTTAGGTCCAACCAGGTGAACTCTAAACTGGTACGGGAATGCCTTGAGAGACTGAATACACTCGGCTCGTCCAACAAGGTCTGGATACTTTGGGTTCCAGGCCATGCTGGGTTGGAAGGCAACGAGGCAGCGGACGAACTAGCCAAGAAAGGAGCACGGACGCCTTTACACGGACCAGAACTCTTCTGTGGAATCGGAAACGGTTTCGTGGCTATGAATCTAACAAATGAAGAGGAACGGTTGAGGGAACTATACTGGGCGGGCCTACCGGTGATGGAGCAGTCCAAGGTGCTTATTGGGGGATACGAACACATACGCACGAAGGATTGCTTAAACCTCACCAAAAAGAACCTCCGAATCGTAGTGGGAATTCTCACTGGTCACCTAGGGAAGCTAGGGATATCTACGGACACTGCCTGCAGGTTTTGTGAGGAGGAGGACGAAACCTCTATACACGTCCTGGGACAGTGTCCGGCACTTGTGCAGTGTAGGTCGGGGCATCTGGGAGAACACTTAATACCAGATGCAAAGCTGAAAGATCTGAAAGTGGGGAACATACTAAGTTCCTGAAGGTTATAGGCCTGCTTGAGATACTATGATCAATAGGTACACTATAACCAGTAAAAGGACACAATAGTTCTTCAAGGACGCGGTGCGACTTTCCCTTAACAGAATAATAATAATAATAAACTCAATGAAAGTCACCAGCGGAATTCTTACTTCAGATTAACATTGTATCTAATATGCCGACTGAATTCAAAACAAAACATCAATGAAACTAAACAAATTAATTCCACTTGTCGGAAATGTACAAGTTAACACACCATCCCGATGCGTTCTCCATATAAATCTCATCGAATTTCTTATTAAAATGCGCTCGGCATATGCAATGATCTTCTTGGCTCTTATGCGAGGGACCGAGCCTATAAATAATGCTGCCTGTTGTTGGGTAAATTGTCAACGATCCTGTCATACGGTCATAAATAAGATCTTGTCGGCTTAATCGCGTTGTAAGTACAAATGATATATTCGACGTAATTTGGGATGCAACTGGGCCCACCAAGAAGCGAATGGCTCCGTTCATCGGGAAGTTGTCATGAGTCCCGGAACGCACTTCTTGCGACAATGAACTAGATTAATGGCGAAGAATCTTGGCTCTCGGAGAATGCATGGAGCCGTCGAGTATTCTGACACTAACCATTGAAAGCTCAACTGCACTTAGTGGTTTTGAGGAGAATGCACTCGTCTGGCTTAAGATGAATATGTTGAGCAAGCGACTTAAACCTTTGCTATACATGTTGCTTCACTTGAACTACCAAATGAAGGGATCTATCTTTTTGAGCAAGTTTTTAATAGAAGGTATCAGAAATGCAACATACCAAGATAACCTGACCCTTAGATCCACAGAATATAAGAGAAGGAAAAGGAACTCTGCCATGAAATCAACAGGCGGAAAGCCCATTACTGACAGGACGTTCGCAGGGAGCCATGGTTTAAGCTGATTCCCAAAAAGCTCAGTGCCCATCGATCCATGGGAACAGGACAGGCTCCTTTTTATGTCCCCCCATTCCAAATGACTCTATCGATGAGAGTGTGAGTACTGAAGGAACTGTAAAGGAACTAGAGGACGCGGTCTTTTCCACGAAGGACAAAAAGCATTCCCAGCGGAATGCTGAAACTTCGGATAGCTCTTCTGATCGAGTGATAGCTTCCTTCAAAGTAACATATCTCCACGACTTCGATGCTATCGTCAAGCCTTACCAGAGGACTAAGCTTCGTAAAAATTCGGGCCCGCCCACCTGCCTCGCCAAACATAAATGATTCCGATAACTATACACTCTTTTGTCAAAATGTATGGGGTCTAAGGACCAAGCTGTCGGATTTCAAACTGTCTGCCTTGGCATTCCAACATCATGTCATCTGCATTTTTGAAATATGGCTGGATGACAGGATTTTAGATTCCGAGCTCCTCCAAAGTTACTCTGTCTTTCTTTGCAACAGAGACAGCGCTGCGCGTGCAAGACAACTGGCGGAGATGCTCTAAGAGCTGTTAAGTCCCCTCTCCGTACCGAAATCATCTTTTCTTCCTCCTCCTACACCTACGATTCAGTCACCATACGAGTTATTCCGCCAAACGTATGCCCCTTTGTCATACTGGATGTGTATTTTCCCTGCCTCAGCCCGCCTTCTCTGTACGAGGATTTCTTCGACAGGCTATCAGCGTTCCTCATCGTTTTGTTTTCCTGACTTCCATTCATCCTCTATGGCGACTTCAATTTTCCCATATTCTCTTGGTCCATTACTCCTGGCCTTCCCTCCCTCCCAAATAACTCCATCCACCCTTACCTTCCGCTATCCAGTTTCACGTACACCTGTAGCGCCCTCCAGTTTAACCTTTCTAGAAGCCACTTAGATAGCACTCTTGACCTTATTCTCTCTAAACTTTTTGTGCGTTGCCTTTCCCAATCCCTTCACACCCCGTCTTACGTTGCCCCTGACGCCCGCTCGCAAGCCTACCAAGTTCAACTTTCATAAGGCGAACTTCGAAGCACTCAACACCTTCTATACCATTTTATCTGATCTTCTCCTTGTTATGCCCCTCTTCTCCTAAGTGCTTATGCTCTTACCCCACTGGTTCACCACTGAAGTCCACAAAAAACTACGTCAAAAAGACACTGCGAGAAAGAAGCTCCTGTCTTCAAGAACCTATGCTGACCTTGTTTTTCAAACTTCTACGTTCCTCGGTCAAATCCTTAATATGTAAGTCCAGAAACGAACATTTGACCAGTGTGGCAGACTCACTAATGAGCAGAAACCCCAAACCTTTCTGATCTCACATTCACAACTCCCACTGTCCTACCCAGTTACCCCTTTTGTCTATTTAGTGCAATGGCTCCTCAGCTAACTCCCCCCAACAATCTTGTGATTTACTCTGCCACTATTTTCCGCAGTCTATGTTCCCCCCCTTCCTCCGATTCCCTCCCGGTAGTGGATGGAGCCTGCCCCGCACCACCTACCATTCCGCTTATTACCCATATCTTTGTCGAGGACCTTATTGGCAAACTTGTTGCCAATCTCGGATCTGGCTGCCTCTTTTTGCTTCAAACTGATAAGTCCATCTTTCTTCCCCTATCCTTTATTTTCACCAATAGCCGCGAAGCGAATCATTTTCCCGGCTTGTGGAAAGAGGCTCCCATCATCCCTATACACAAAAGTGGTCATCGTATGCTTGCCGAGAATTGCCGCTCCATTTCCCTCCTATCCTCTTGTTCCAAAAACCTGAAAAGATATGTCAGCGACTGGTTGTCTGCCCACTTTGACCACAACATAGTGAAAGAGCAACACGGCTTTGTTAAGCGTAGGTTGAACCCGCTTGACTTTACCAACTCTGTCGCCAAATATCTAAATTCACGGCAAGAAGTACATACCATCTACACTGATTCCGCTAAAGCCTTCGATACTGTAAATCACAAGATACTTCTATCCAAACTCTCATCTCTAAACGTTCCCATGCCACTTGTTTTATGACTTGCTTCTTACCTTTCCAACCGATCCTGCCGCAACTCTTTTGAAGGTTGCACTTCTCTCTCCTTGTTCCCTCCTCTGGCATCTAATAGGTATCTACTCTGGGTCCTTTATTATTTTTATTTTTTATCGAGGACCTTTCCCTCCCCCTAACTTGCCCTTGTTTGCTCTATGCAGACGACATTAAGCTGTTTTCCACTATATCGTCGCCGATGGACTGCATATTCCATCAATCTAACCTAGACACTCTGGTTCGTTGGTCCTCGACTAATGGTTTAGCGCTAAATGTCAGAAAGTGTCACTCTATGTGCTACTCCCTAAAATCCTTACCCACTTCTTTCTTCAACTATCTTAACGGACATTCCTTACCCTGCTTAAATTCCACTCAAGACCTCGGAATCACTTTCGACAATAAGTACCGCTTTGACACCCATTGGCTCGAGGTCACCAATCGAGCAGCAATATTGTCAGGCTATATACTTCGCTTATCCTGATTTTGACTCCATCCAACCCTCCTACTAGCTACTCTTCAATTCCCTCACGAGGAATACCCTCGAGTACTGCTCCGTGATCTGGTCACCCTCCCATAACTGTGACTGTCTTAAAAATGTGCAACGTAATTAACCCATTCAAGCCAAGGCTAACAGTCGTAATACCAGCTGCCGGAGACTACTCACCAATACAATATGGTTTTAGAGCAGGGCAATACGTAATTGAAGCGACTGACGAAGTGGCCCAAACTGACTGAGGGCCACAGTCACCACTGTCGGTCTTCCCACTCCTATGCCAGCGTTCCAGCATCCAATTGGATTTCAGGTACTACGCACTCATCTGATGGCGTTTCAAGCCTAGGAGTTTGCTTAACTCCGAGAACAGGGTAGATTCGAACTGCATTCCCCAGTCAGTAATGACATCGGCTGGAACTGCAAAGCGTGGGATCCATTCCCGATAGAAAACCTCGGCGTACGATGGCGAAACTGTCGGCAGAGGTATTACCTCACGTCACCGCTTGAACCTATCGATGATTGTGAGGCAATACTTGTAGTCATGCAAATCCCGCAAGTTGCCAATGATGTCGATGTGTGAAAACGTTTGGTAGTCCCAGGAGAGGAACCTACTTCTTTTTGTGCGCTCTTGGTGACTTTACACTTCTGGCACGCGATGCACTGTCTCGCCCAGGAGTTAACATCCATATCCATTGAGGACCAGAAATATTTGCTGGTGACCGGCCGATTCGCTGTCTGAATGCCTGGATGTGCAAGCTCCTGTACCGCATACTTCCTTGGAAAAGTGGCCGATATAGACAGCCTAGGTCCCTTTTCTGGGGTCTCGCAGAGTATTTTGCAGGTTGAGCCGAAAAAAGAAAACTTTCGAAATTTGTGTTTGAGATTATCCCTGAGGCTCTGAAGCACTGCGTCATCCTTCCATGCCCTGATGATTGCCGAGAAATTGACCATGGCGGAAATTTTGACTTCGGAAATGCGTGACAGAGCGTCTGCAACTAAATTCTCCCAGCCGAAGACGTGCTGGATGTTCAAAGTAAATTGGCTTATGAAGTTCAGATGCCGAAGTTGACGAGGGGATGCTTTGTTTGGCAGCTGGCTGAGGGAATGCCAGGAGTGTAGCATGTTCCAGCTGTTGTTTGGCTAGCTCAAATGTCTGGACGGCCATTGCAGACCACGCAATTACGCGGGACTCTTTGGTCTTGGGTTCAGACAAGTAGCCATTGAGGATCACTTGATGTTGTGCGACTTTGGGCAAGAAATGACTATAAAAATTGAATATGCCCAAAAATCTTTGGAGATCCTTGACCGTTTTAAGTTAAGGTAAGTCTGTGATGGCCTGAACATTGTCTGGATCCGGTGGAATCCCTCGGGCAAAATCGTGTAGCCTGAAAATTTTACCTGCTATTGAAGGAGTTTACATTTTCCAACGTTAGGTGCAAGGCTGGCTTCAAGGAGACATTGAAAAATCCATTCAAGATGTTCCAAACGCTCAGATTCTGAAGAAGAGGGGACGAAAACATCATCCAAATACACTAAACAAAAGTTTAGGTTTCGCAAGACAGAGTGGATGGACCTCTGAAAAGTTTGCGCCGCATTACACAGACCAAAAGTCAAAAAGGTGTGAACTCCAAGAGTCCGAAGGATATCCATATTGCAGTTTTCGGGATGTCTTCGAGAGCTACAGGGATTTGATGGTACGCCTTTCCTCAAGAAAACACGGCAGTTAGCGAGTTTGTGTGCAAAGTCATGGATGAGTGGTATGGGATAGCGGTCTGAAAAGGTCTGACGCCTATAATCGCCACATGGTCTCCATTCGCCATTCGATCTAAGGATCATGTAAAGTGGGGAAGACCGACAATTGTCTGAAGGTCTGCGAATACCCTGCTTAAGAAATTCTTCGAACTTTTTCCGCGCAACCGCGAGCTTCTGGGGTGGGAATGGACGCAGCTTAGAGAAAAATGGTGCTGAAAATCATCCTTCACGGCTTCAGAAAGACGACTTTCGGTAGTTATGTTGCTGTATTTTTTAAGAACGAGGGTCGGTTACTTCTTCAAAAATGTTAGAAAGACTGACAGTTCACCAGGTGATAAGTTTTCCTGAAGGCCTGAGTGTGATTCTGGGGTCTATAAGAGACCTATTCTGTAGATCTACCAGCAATCGATAGTGGCCTAATATGGGACTGCTGATGTCCGCTATAACAAACCGTCATGAAAACGTCCCTCGAAGTCTCAGACTTAAGCCCACTGTCCTTTAGCCGTAAGTGTGGATGGTTGAGGAGCTTGTCGCGGCAAATTTTAGTTTTTGCAGGGTCAATTTGTGATTTCGTGATACCGGAGGACTGAGACGTCAGCGCCTGTGTCAATTAGAAAATGGCGCTCGCTCAAAGGATCGTAGAGGGCTAGGCGGTGAAGAGCTGCGTTCTGGGTGAATTTACGAGGAGGAAACGAGGAAGTTTCCGAGCGCCAATGTCAATATCAAGAGAAGAAACCCCGAGAAACCCCATAGCCCCCCAACATGTGGAATAAACAGTGATATACACACGGTAAGATGGCGACTTTCAAATTGGTAACTTTGTTGTGATTTACAAACCGTGGTACAATGGCTGAAGGAGGGAGCCTGGAGGTGTAGCGTAGAATACGATTGTCTCATCATATGGCGTTGGTAATCACATGTTCAATATATTTCTAATCTAGACACGTATTGAAACGCTTTGACCCTAGGGATCTCGTTTTGGAATTCGGACGAGTTAGGCCGAATCAGGCAATATGCGCCCTAAGGTAGGTAGGTATCAGTGGCCGCTCCAAGGAGCTCAATTAGAGCTATGGTGCGCCGTTTTGATACCACAAACTCCTAAGACCATGGCTGCTGTTATGAGAGCAGGGAGGCAGAGTCTAGCCGGCTCAGACCTTCAGAGCTACCCCATAGCATTCATGAAGGGAAGCTGCTCTTCCACCCTGCAGCTCTGACAGTTCCCCAAAGAATGGTTTACCCAGCGTTCGTAGCCTGACTCTAGCTAAGGCTGGGCAATCGCAGAGGAAATGACTGAGTTCTTCTACGCGGCTTCGGCAAAGCGAACTGTAGGGTGTGCCGAGTTTTGCGCCCTAAACATTATTTGTACTGCCGTTGTGAGAAGAGCAACTCCGTGAATTGCTTCGAGTCAAGTGCAACTAGAAATGTTCGACCTGAGCTTTAGGTGGGAACTAAATGAGTCCTAATATTAACCACAAACTGCTTAGAAGGAATTTCAACACTGCTAACCAAGGCGTAAAGCTGAAGAGATGAAAATTGAACAACCCACCAACAATAAACGAAAAATTTGATTGAGCAATGATCCCTTTCGAAGAAGGACAGCGACTCTAAGGCAGAGACTATTAACAGCACGGAAAGACCCTTCAAAATGCTCAGGAACAGTCTAAGCCAGAACTCAAGAGGTAAGGCACCCAGGATAATTAGGAAGCGGAGTAGGGGTCTGAAGACTAGACGTTAGCTATCCAGGTACGGTCAAAAGTGACTGTCAATCGTATCTAAAACACATCTGACGTAAATACGCATGAGGAACAAACTACGAATGAAACTTTGCCGTTGAGTACATGATAGAGAGGTGGAAGACCGAACTTATCTTACATTGCATGTCCTTTTAATCTGGAGACAAAATCCCCTGATCAGGCAAAAAGAGCCAAGACCATCGTTCATAAATTCCTAAATAGGAGGGAGGGGGTGAGGATGGATTACCAATCGTTGGAGGCCTTTATGACGAATAAAAGTATTATCAGGGAACGATTCGCCAACATTTCACTGTACGTTCACAGGGAGAAACCAGAGGATGTCACTTCAGGAGAACCAGGGGACTCGGTAAAATAATGGAAGCTCAGGAGGCGGAAGGCAATAAGAAAAGAGATATGTTTCCTTGTGAGGAAGGTTTAGGATAGATATTCAACATTCTATCTTGGTCGAACTAGGGATTTCTTATGAACCCTGGATATACCAATACGAAATTCGTGAACTACCAGAAGAAATTACTTACGGAACTTGGGACACTTCTCGTGAAAAACTAACAGGTTTGCATAGTCTTTAAATCCAATTTAAATTATATGCTATATGTCTTTCTGAGTTTCTGGCTCGAGACTCGGTCCCAGTAGCATAGGAGCAAGACAGTCGTATCGGACCGCTTCTTAGAAGACAATAGCTGAACCCAGAAAGGAAACAAATCGACAAACGTCATATACTGATCCAGCATTTCTATTTTTCTTTTTAGTGGTTACGGTAGGTAAATGCATTCACTGTCGAATTGAGGCAACGGAATGCCATCGGGCTACCGTCTTCCAGCTTTCACATCGTTAGAGAGCCAGCCTGGAACCGTTTGATACACCAATTTTGAAAAATGGATAGACAAGGCGAAAAGGTTTCAACGCCAGCAAAACGCTATGCCCAAGGTTGTTAGCAAGAAAAATTCCAAACTCTTAGCCCCATTGAAGAAAAGAATCCACCGAAAATGTTTTGGTCGCCTCATGCAACACGGTCTCAGATTGAATTTAAACAAAACTGAATTTTTGACGACCGATCCCCATGAAACAGGCACAATCACTGTCAGCGGCAGTGATCTGCCCAGAACTGAGGGATTTAAATACCTCGGGTCAACGCTATCAGCCAATGGAGAACTGCGTTATGAAATTGTTTCACGCATTAACGCAACCTGGATGAAGTGGCGTTCCACAACTGGTGTCCTTTGTGATCGACGTATCAACGAACGTCTCAAATCTAAAATTTACCGCAATGTCGTCCGTCTAGTCGCTCTTTATGGTTCTGAGTGTTGGCCGACCATAAAAAACAATGAACGGCGTCTTGCGGTAATGGAGACGAAGATGCTACGTTGGACTAGTGGCGTCACACGTTTAGATTACATCCGAAATGAGGATATCCGCGATCGTTATGGGGTTGCACCGATCGTGGAAAAGTTGTGAGAGAGGCGTCTTCGATGGTATGGTAACGCAATTCGTGCAAACGAGAATTCACTTGCCAAGATTGGTCTGAACATCGAGGTCGATGGTAAACGACCAAAAGGCAGACCTAAACAGCTTGATACGCTGGATGGGGATTTGAAAGCCTCGAGATTGCACCCAGATCAGGCATTCGATAGAGCCAAATGGCGAAGTCGATCACGACGAGCCGACCCCGCTTGTGAACGAGACAAAAGGCTGAAGAAAAAGAAGAGGGGAGAATCTGTTTAAGAACGTTATCAATTCAAGGCTGACTGTCGGCTATTTTAAAGCGTGGCAATCCACAATTGAAGCCATTGAAAAAGTAGCCCGAACTGACTGAGGCACACAGCCATCACTGCCGGTGAGTGGTGCTCTTTGTGACCTTATACGTAAGAACATGTTCGAAGCGCTGGAAAATCGTTTCCATATTCCAAACTTCCTATTGCGAATATGGAGGCACTATTTAAAGGACCGTGCCCTGTTCAACGAAACCCCAGGACTGGTTACCACACGCACGGTTAAGAAAGCGTGGTGCGGCGAGTTAACAGATGGATGGCTGAATATGTATTCCCCCTGACCCTAGAGAAAGCTGAATGCATTGTCCTGCCCGAAGAGAGGGTTTATAAGGTTTTCTCTATTCAGATTAGCGAAATCATGGTCTTCTTCAAACCGCGGCGTCATGATATACACAAAAATGAGTTTCTTCGAGCGGGTTAGCAACACCGCAGACAAGGCTGCGGTTAAAATGATAGCGAATTTTCCAATGAAAAAAATTTCAAAGTTGCTTTATCCAGTAGGCGTCCTGCTTTACGGTTTCGGCTAACTTCCTTAGTATGGAGATGTTCTGCAAGCGCCTAGCGCAAGTACAACGATAGGTCGCTTTGTGAGCTGTGTCAACCTATGGTACCGTTTTGAAACCAACAATTCTGATTATAGCAGGAATTATTCCGATTGCTCTCCATGCTGCTGAGTGGAGGTTCATATATCGTTGCTTGTGAACTGCGCATGGTAGCAACTTTGGGAAAGGGAATCGAGGAGTGGATGGACTGCGCATCTCACCAAAGACTTGTGGCCGCGGTTCAACGACGATGAGATTGACTATTACCAAACCTAGCTGCTCAGCGGGCACAGGTATTTTCAGTATTACCTGGAAACAATTTGGAAATCATGGTCGCCCGACTGCATTTATTGCAAGGATATGGTAGATGATGTTTCCTATCCCTTTTTCTTCTGCAGACAACGTGTGCGATGGAAGTATGTCAAGTACCTCCGGACAAAATAATTGAAACCATGCTGGAGAGCAGCACATCCAACGCATTCTGTAACTGTAACTTCCTAAAGCACTGAGCAGCGCTACCTTCATTCTCATGCTAGTCTTAGTTACTATTGTTGCCTAATATCTATAATTATCCGCCTGGTGTATGTCTCGTATAAGGTTCACCCTAGTGTAAACCATTTCTACAGTTTCCCATCGCATGGCAGACGAGCAGAAGGTGAAGCCCATCGCTTTGAAACGCAATCTATCTCAAGACTAGGCCGAGCAAGATCAGAAGCGGAGCAGAGTGGGTAAGAGCTCAGGCGCTAAGCAACATCCGAAAAGAAGTGCGCAGCAACAGTCAGCCGACGGGCCACGAACTGCGAAGCACTTCAGTGACATGGCCAGGAGCCACTTACGTGTGGCGCTGGCGGATGGTAATTCTGCTAGCAGCAAACTAGCGCCGGAGGTGTGGACCAATGTTGAGGCCAGGCTGTCGGGGATGGTCTTTGAGCATCTCCTGGTTACCGAAGGCAAATACACGGGACTTATCCCCTGCTTCGTTTCCTGTCAGGTGGTCCGCGGGTTCCACGTTATAGCTTGCGTGGACCAGTTCTCTAGGGACTTTTTCGGTTCGGGCGTCGTTAAGATCAGCGACCCCTGGGAGGACGTAAAGCTCAAGGACATCCCTTACGACGAGATTGCCAGCATACCGGTCGCTGGCATTTGCTTGCTGAAGATGCACAATCTCGTCTAATTTCAGTGCCTTCAAAACCCCAGGATTCCCATGGACGACTGGGTTGTTATCAAGGAGGAGGAACCCCAGACAAACAGCCAACCTTTTCTACTCGCTATAAACGAAGAGTACCTGGAAGCACTGGAAAAAGTCGACTATAAAGTGCGGTTCGGAATCAGGAATGCAAAGATAAAAGTGTTCCGCTTTGCAAAACCCGACGACGACCTAGATCGAATCGACGCCGCCAACGAGCTGTTGGAGGAGATGAAGATCGGCGGTCCGACAGGGACTGACGAACCCCCCACACAAGCAGATCATGCAGAGGGTAACGCAGATAAAGCTGCAGCACTCGAAGTACGCCTCGACTAATCTGCTTGTCTCTTCGTAGAGGAAGACATCGACATCACACTAATACAGGAGCCCTGGGTCGGAGGCGACCGAACCATCAAAGGGCTCCAAAGCAAATATTTTAATTTATTCCACAGCACAGGAGAAGCTGATCAAACCAAGAGCATGTATTCTCGCCAGGAAGTCAGTACGCATTTTTGTGTCCGGACCTGAGTTCCAGCGACCTAGTCGTGGGCAAGCTGGAGCAGGTGGGGTTCTCCGCCCCCGCGTATATTTCCTCGGCTTATGTGGCTCATGACTGATCAGCTCCGCCAGAAGAACTACAACACATCTGACGAACACCATGGCAACAAAGGAAACCAACCTGTTAATAGGCTTTGGAACAGCTCGAAAATCAACAAGAGAGGTGAATCATTCTTTGATTTTATTATTACTTCAAGCCTATCGGTGTGTAACAGGGGCAGTACACCACCCTTCCATTTCCCCTGCTCGGAGAACTGTGACAGTTGGGACGAGGTCCTTGATATCACACTAATAACCAACAATGGGAATCTTAGGGTGGAGGACTGGAAAGTGTCTGACCAGAGATCCTTCTCTGATCAGAGTGAGATACTTTTCAGTCTAGATCTCGTCCCAGTGGTCTCCAAATCTTTCAGAGACCCCGGGAGGATCGACTGGAGAAAGTTTGGTAATCAAACTCTCCAGTGCGCAAATTGGTAAGATTAGCACGACTGACAAGCTGGAGTCAAAGGTCGGGGCTATGGAAAAGGCATTCGATACCGCCTTGAAAGTCTCGTACCCCACTAAGTACAGCAAAAAGACACTGCCACCGTGGTGGAATGAAGATCTCTCCAGTCTCAGGAAGCAGACCAGAGAAATCTTCAACATCTGCTACAGACACAAATATTGGTAGCCATACAAGGACTGTCTGAAGAAGTACAAATCGGCCAGTCGAACATCGAAAGAACCAGTGAATCCACGAGTCTCAGTAAGATTCTGCCCAAGGAACATAACAGCCCATCCTTTCTTAAAAAGTCGAAGAGAAGAACAGAGACATGGGCGACATCCCAACTCAAAAGCTGTATCAAGGGATACCCAGTGGCCATGGTAAAATCACTGTAAGAGGAAACGTTCAGAAAACCTCGAGTTAAAGTACGGAATACGCTTATGCCACAGTTGTAGGCAATTATGAGGAATAAAGATGTCATCAGGAAAAATTTCGTCTACATTTCAGTGCCCTACATGAAGATGGACGAAACGGCGAAATCTATGAGCGACGAAATCTATTACCGATACCACCACCATTATTGATAAAATGCTGCTCAACAGGTTGCGGTGGGTAGATCACCTAATACCAATCGATAAGGGTAACTCAACCCGGGCAGACTACAAGGGCAGCGATGTCATAGGTCAGGACGCTAAACAACTTTTAAGGATTTCGAATTGATGGACCTCGAAGCAAAACTGGGATGTCTGGAGTTCCTTACTAAGGCAGGCCAAAACCGGATACCAGCTACTGCGCAGTTGATAGTGATGATGATGAAAGGTCTATGCACTCGTTGAAACATAGACGGCTCTAGCAGATAATGTTTTCCGAGCATCTCATAGCTCAGCATAAAGCTGAATTGGAAAAGTTTGTCGCCCCATGAAAGAGGAAATAAAATTGGATCTGAATAAAAAAGAGTTTTTGGCGATCGCAATGAAACAGACAACATCACTGCCAGTGGCAGTGACCTGTCCAGAACTGAGCGACTTCTACATCTCGGATCAATGCTATCAGCCAATGACGAACTGTGGATCAAGTAGCGTTCCACAGCGCATAGACGTATGACTGAACGTCTCAATTCCAAAATTTACCGGAATATTGCCCGCCCTGTCGCCCTCAATGATTTTGAGTGTTGGCCCACTATGGCGTTGCACCTATCGCAGAGAAATTGCGAGAGACGTCTTCGATGGTATGAATATCTAATTCGCACTGATGCAAACTCACTTGAGAAAATTGGTCTGAACATAGAAGTCGATGAGAAACAATCAAAAGGTCGGCCAAAACAACGGTGGCTTACTACACTAGATGATGATTTGAAAGCCTCTCGACTCCATCCAAATCAGGGCTTTGACAGATCAAAGTGGCGCCACCGATCAAGACGAGTCGACCTCACTTTTGAACGGAAAAAAGCCTGAAGAAGAAGGTGAAGAACTCTGGACAGCTCTCTAGTCTATCCCAAGAGCTATTAGCTACCATTTAATTTCGATTTGCACAGTTCCTTCCTAAAGATAATATCTTTCTACAATTCGGTGACATTTGCTATTCTTCCCCTTTAATTGCTCTTATGGATGGCGTGCATATTTACTTGCATCAAGCTCACCCTTTCCGGGTTCTCCTTTGTCATTGTCACACATTAATGCTTCAAAACGGGGACTGATTAATGGTCTGCGCCAAATGTACTCTTATCCATGATAAGAAACCCTCAATCCTACCAAAGCCAGTTAAGCAGTTATCTTGGAAATGCTCAGATAATCGCAATGATAAATAGATAAATACATAAAAGATAATTATGAACTCAGACGTTCAACAAACTTAATTTTGGATCATAAAAAGTTCCTCAGACTGTGCCCTAATTTGTTGGCCGGCAGACGTATAATAAGACCCTAGGAAACCCCTCGGTCTGGATGACAAATATCTTCCACATGTCAGTGAAAATATTTCCGAGTCTGATTGCCACTTTTAATTTTGAATCTATTTTAAAGTTCATTCAGTTTCTTCGCGCACATGTGACACAGTTGTCGCGCTCACGACCGGGGACATCTTTAGTTCATAATTTATGACTCCCTCTAATCTTCGTTTTTCTTCTAAGTACCGATCCCCGAACCAAGAAACTTGATGGGCCTGAACATAAAATATCAGAATCCTCCGTGGATTCTTCTCAATCTTGTGCAACAGCGTTTCCTCTTCGATGCGTTGCTCTTTTCTTTCGAGGTGTAAATTCACCCCCCGAATTGCTTAATAGACCATGATTGGCACCAAATAGACTTCAGCGATGTATGACAAGAATCGACGACATGATTGTCGCTGAAGCTGAAAATACACCGGCAAGAATGGGAAATCCAACAACCTGAAGGCGTCAAGGACTAGCTCGACATCACAGAATCCACTAAGTGTAGATAGATGACTGCTAGGACATATAACTCGGGTCCTGAACAATTCAACGATGTGAAATCTTGGAAAGAGCATAGCGAAACGCTTCATTGATTTTATTGTGGAGACATCAGAGCTATTGAACTGGAGCCAAATTATGTCTACGTATCGTACCGTAGAGCGCTAGGATGTCGTCCTGTTCGTCTGTATGAAAGGCGGCCCGTTCGAAGGACTTCCATAGTGCCTGCGAGGGTGGTTTTCCACGCAAAAAGCAATCAAAGTACTATGCCATGTGTGGTAAATTGACGAATTAAGTGCTTTAGAAAATGAAGTTTTGGCGACAAGCTAAATGGTTCCTTCTCCTCTCGCCACAGCGTGCTTTCAATAGTCTGCCATGCCATGGTGTTGATTAATCTCACACTCGGCTATCGCATACAGTTGTGATCAAAGTAGTTAACTGGAGTTTTGCCGAAGTTTGCTTCTAATCGTTTTTCCGACACAGAAAAGGATAATGAAGGAAAACAACGGAGTATTACTAAAGGATAACAAAGCTGACACATTGGATTCTAACCAGGAAAGAAAGCGAACTTTAGCGCATCTTTCGGTTACACGTGTCCATAATTTTGTCGCTCTACTGTAACTCATCGCAATCAGGACGAATGTTCACGGATATAAATGGTGACTAAAGAAATCAACTGTACTCGGAATGTTTTGTCTATCTGCTCAGTCAGACTGAAGTAATAAGTTTCAATTTACACCTGGAATCGCTTCTGTTCTTTAAGGATCAGGACATTAGAGGGCGGCCGCCAGCGTGTGTCTGCGGTGGGGAAGGATAATAGTCGTCTGCAAGGAAATCGGTAATTTTTCAAGATGGTCGAACGTGTATAAATGGAGATAAATGCGACTAAAGCCAAATTGTCCTCGAGAAGAACAATATACAGAGCAAGGACGATAAAAAGATAAGTACGATTTTAATGGAAAGAATTTATCTGTCGGGTTTTTCTTGGGCGTGCATGCATTTTGAGTTGGGATAATGTCATGATGTCCGCTGAGTGGGAGGATACAAAGAGCTAAATTTGCTGAAGTGTCGGAGCTATGAATGACGACGTAATCGAATTGACCGGAACCTTTGGAATTTAGCTAGTTAGGTTAGTGCTAAGAATAGGATGATTCCACGTAGGTCAGTGAAGGTGGTATGGGAAATGAAGTTAGGAAAAATTCATCTACGCCATCTGCTCAGCAAACTGATATTTACCTAATAAACTGGAACACAGAAGCCTACAAAATGAGCCAAAACACAAAGTGGTATAACCAATTGATATATCACATAAAGAAGTTAACCCTCAATAGCAACTGAAGAGGCAGCAAATAGGATAAGTGCGTTAAAACTAGTTTTGAAAGATGAGCTCCTGGGGCAGCAATTCCGGTCATTCTATGAATTTCAGTGCTCAACCTCTCAGTGCTATTGGGATAGAGTTGAAGACATCCCTACCACCATCCAAGAAATATAATAGGATTCAGAGACTTTTGGATACGATTTGGAGACCTACTGAATCCATTGCTTCGACGTCCACACAGCGTCACTTACTGGTAGTACTGTATGGGCAAATCTTCAAAAGATTTGCTTAACCAAGTTTGAGGGCGACAGTCCACAAGGGCAACAATTCTTCAACCTATTTACCCAGACAATAGACAATCAGCAAATTCAACTATGAACAAATTTGGTATTTGGAAATGAACCCTGTTTACAAGGAGGGTCTTCAATATGATTTCTAACCTTATCGAATTTCTTATTTTTACATATTCTGATGAGAAAATTGGACAAGACGACCCTTACACTTTACGAGCAATCGTTGACAAACCCGAAGCAGTTGCAATCATTGGCGGAACCTCTCCAGTGTCGGTCACTGGAAGCTCTGAGCACTCGTAATACCAAACCAGATAACAACAAATAGCAAAAGAGGCTCATTAACTCTTTGCGTGGAATGACGTTCTGTGCTTGACACCCACGGGTCATTTTCATTATATTCGAAAACACAAGTTGTGTATAGAATGCCTGAAAGACTGTCATTTCGCTTTGTCATCCCCATCGAAGAGATTCACGAAATGTGCCGGAAAGCACATCGCCTCACTTCCTTTCACTCGTTGGGGAGGACTATTATCAACGGACAAAACCTAGGCTCTTAGGAAGCAGAATTAGTTAGACAGAGCACTACAAACTCGAAAAACGAGATTGCCAGTTGAAAATAATATCAACAAGCAGGATTAACTTGAGGACAACAGAATGGTCCATGGAAGCACAGTCAGTTGCTAAGCGATTTTAGATTTTGGCTCAATTCAATATAATCTCAGAGAGACTGCGCGGAAATTAATTTGCCAGTGGGATAGCATAGTCAATGTGCCTACAGAAGTTAGAATATTTAAAGCTGGAGACGCATCGAAGTGTAATCATCGGACGCCTGTCAAGAGTGACCAGTTATTCGACGAGAGTGAAGGCGCTTGCTCTTCCCTAGATCGTAGTTGTATAGCCATGGAGGAACTACGATGCATCTTCTTGGAATATATCCAACTACATCACATTGTCTGATCAATGTTTAAATAATGGAATTGAAATAGGAGGAGGACACTACTGACAGCTCGTGTGCATTTTGGCAAATAACGCTAGGGAAAGGATCAGATACATCCTTTTCTGCTGCTTTGAGTGGGTAGCAATCCGTCCACTCAAACTTTCCTTAGACGTCTTTAAAGATTTATTGGACGACGTGGACATTGCCAGAAACTTTATTGAAACAATGCCTCTAATTTCTTATGACAAAGTGTCAGTTAATGGCATCTTTGTCAATGATATACTCTCAAGACGCAGGAGAGGAGAGTGCAAGCCAACTTACCCTTCATTTGGTTTCCCCCAAAGCACCACATTTCGTTGGCTTACGGAGTCAGTTGGATGGGAAACACAAACTTTTGCTAAAATCTCTAGGATGGCTGCTAGTGGCGATTCAACAATTTATGGCCAGCTTGAGTTGGTGCTCGATTAAAGAGCAAGAAGAAGCAGTTCACGATCCAAATATGGTAAGCGGCAAACAAACCCAGCAAAAAAGTGTAAATTCGCCCTAAAAAGCCCGGGATGATCCTGACCTAAAGGATCAGAGCGAAAATACCAATAGAATAGTCCAGGCTATTGAGGATGATGTAACCAGCTTTCGAAAGGAACGGCCTGCCTCAATCGTTGACCTGACCGTCGTCAGTCAAGCACCGGTACGTTGCATGTCCTGATGCGACTACACCCACAGTGATCACCAGATAATCCTCTTTGAACTATAGGAGAGCCACAGGGTAGAAACCCAGTATGTCCGAAACCCAGAAATATATCAGATTGGTCTGCAAAAGCTTTGGATGAGCAGACCTCCATAGAGGTAGGGTTAGACCAGCTTAATAAAACAAGCGTCTCTATTGAAAGAGCTCTCCATCTGACACAATGGATCGCCAAAGCATGTGACGCATCCATTCCTAGGAAGTGCACATTTATCGGTAAAAGGCCCAACTGCTGGTAAAACGGTGAATTCGCCAGCGTTCAAAAAGCCTGTCATCCGGCCACACGAAAGGCTCAGAGGGCAGTAGGCAGGATCGATCAGAGGCGAAAAGAACACGCCTATAAAGAAGCCTGCATAACCGCGAATCGGAGGAGCAAGAGCGAATGCTTGAAAGAGGTCTCCTTAAAGGCAGACGTAAACCATTGATTTAGCGCCTATAGAATCGATGGAACGGTTCAGAGGGTGTTCATTTCCGCAAACCACGTGCCCTTCTCTCTTGTTGAGAATCGTCACGGGTTTATTCCTCCGGAAAGAGAGGGTCACTGACAACTTCCATCTCCAATCTCTGGATTTAACGGCGATTTCAGCAGGCACCAGCGTTGAGGTCGTGGAGATTTGCGGGAAAATAAGCGATAGTAAAAACCTGGCCTGGGTGGAGTACCGAATAACGCCCTTAAGCTTGACGTCAAATCCAAACTGGACTTGTTCACTGGGTTGTTCGAAGCATGCATGTCAGTGAGGATACTTCCTACTGCGTGGAAGCGGCAGAAGTAGATAATGAACCATCCTCCTACAGAACTATTTGTCTTCTGGATACCGAGGCAAACTGCTGTAACGAATTATCTACAATAGTTTGCTACCGGCTGTCGAGAGCCAAGCAGGAATTTCAGCATGACAATATGGGTTCCGCAGACCGAGATCAACCATTGATGCCATCAAAATGGTTACTGGGTTGGCCGAAGATGCAATCCACGGAAAGGGTAGTAGTAGCAAATATTGCGTGTGATCCTGGATGTGAGAAATGTGTTCAATTGTTGGAATCTAATATATTTAGAAGGACGGAGACTCTGGTATGACACTGAAGACGGATTCCAGGAGTACGCTATCTCCGCGGGTGTCCTACAGGGCTTCGTATTAGGCACACTGTTTTGGAACATCATGAAAAATGATATGCATAATATTCCGGCTCCGGAGGAAGCCACGGTGGCAGATTATACCGATGACATAGCACTCATTGTGGTCGCAAAACATCTCGAAGATACTGAGATGTACTCATGCGAACCAATCAGTGATGTTAAGGTTTCGCTAGAGAGTTCTGGTCTGATATTTTCAGAGGAAAAACGGAAGCGGTCTTCATCACCAAGTGCCGTAAAAGAAACGATGTCCCCATTTAAACTGGGGATTGTATTATCACTTCGGCCGCTGGCCATCAAATATTAT
This sequence comes from Hermetia illucens, assembly GCF_905115235.1. Taxonomy (NCBI): domain Eukaryota; kingdom Metazoa; phylum Arthropoda; class Insecta; order Diptera; family Stratiomyidae; genus Hermetia; species Hermetia illucens. The sequence continues at coordinate 3,010,364 of NC_051851.1, read as the reverse complement.
ACTTGAGACTGATAAGAGGCAGGAGTCTCAATTATCAGCAACACGTGCAGTATGTTTGCATCTGCTGTAAATGTGGTCTTGGCAAGGACGGTGCTGAACTTGGGAGGGTTAAGGTTTGGACTTCTAGGTTGCTTATAGCTAAGGTGGTGAGCTCGATCTCGCTCTTTGCAACTCCAATTTGAGGAAAAGCATTTCATAATCGGACAGCCCTAAGGGTGTGTTCTGCCTTTAGGACTGTCTCAGATGGATTCGTCATATCGGAAATGATGTCGATTGACATGACAGATGAGATGACGAAGATATCCAGTGCGAAGCCTTTCTCTCCTTTGTTGTAGGCGAAAACAAGCGAAAGGGACAGATCTCTAAATAGATGGCAAGAACGTTGGGTACGCTCGGAAAAGTGTCGGTGGGCACGCAGGCTCATCCCTGCAACCAAGGAGCGGTTAGAGAAATCGCACGGTGAGATTAAGAATAATCTTAACGAATTTTTCACGGAGCATGGAGGATATCGCCAATACCTAAACAAGTTTAACCTGGATATCTCACACGAAAAAAGGTAACAAACCTGAGCAAACTCCGCCCCGTGATGTAATACCTTGTGGTAGTTCCGCGAGCAGCGCTTTGATTATCTTCCTACTTTTTATAGCTAAAACAGTAGGAGGGAAATCAACTATATTCCCATAAGGCGCTGCCGGCCATTTTTTATCATCGCTGACAAAGCTGTTCTCTGTGAGAGGTCAAACCAGGCGAAAGGAGAGAAATAGCTGTTTGTCCTCAGCGGCCTATGTTTTCAACCAGTAAAAGTATGAGTATCAACGGTTTAACTCACACTTCTCCCCATTTTTCAACCCCCTGATCAGAAGGTTTCCTTGTTTCATAGCTCCCAAGGCTCACTCTTAGCAGTTTCCTTCGGTCATGTATCTGGATTCTCCGAGAAATTAGAGGTGACACTTAAAGCTAAGCGGTAATCAAAACCCCTAGCCAAGGTGTGACTACTGTGCCGAGGGCTGAATTGTAACCAGGGTTAAGATGTCGCCGTGAATGGTGAACACTGGGTACCAGGCTACCCCCAGCTTCAACTAGCTTTGTCTCGGCAAAAATGAGCTCTGTCGAGGTCGAGTTATTTTCCCAAAACATAGGCCATGGCAGCCAACTATTAAGAAATTAAAAACTTAAAAAAAAGCAAAACAAATCATACAAACAAAAAACTAAAGAAACCAACAACAAACCCTGAGCTCTTTAGTGGAGATCCTGAGTCTACACTCGGATTCGCCACTTATTCAAGTGGGAATCAACCCTATTGGGACTGCAGCTTCCTTCTGTCAACATTCCTGCCTGCGGGTTCTAATCGGCGCCACCTGTTGAAGCTAAAGTCTTACCTACGGGTAAAAGAGAACAGCCTTCGGGTAAACGGCCTCCGAGCAAACCACCTTGGGGCAAACCGCCTCCGGGCGGACCGCTTGCAGGCAAAACACAAACCTGAATTGTGGCAATGTTGAAGGGAAAGGACCGTCTGGGGCATCTATGGCTAAAGGTAAATCAAAACGCCGGACGGCAACGAAGCCGATGAATGGGTCTTGTATGACAACACCAATTCTTCCGGCTACGATACAGAGCAGCTAAGGAGGAAACTCCTCCTAGTTGTAAGGACTGCATCCTTGCAAGAGATTATACTATGCTTTGAGATCGGTAGGTGTATACCGTAAAATGTGACAGATAAACTTTGCCGATGAAAGCACGAACGAGTGGTTTAGACAGTACTATTTCTCCTTGAACGATGTGTGGGAGGGTGTGCGACTCACCTTGAAGTGGTTTTCCGAGCTACCATCGTTCAGAAAATGTTTTCTCTGGCTTCCAGAAGAGGAGCGTAATGATGCCGAGATCCTGGAACGACTTTGAGTCCAGAATAACGCCCATTTCGTGCGATACTGCTAACTGAATAACCGCAACTCGTTATCATTGGTATCCTTGTGTAAACTGTGGAGTCTGACGTATCCCCAGAGTACGGGCTCCTCCCCCCCCCCCTACTGGGCTGTCGAAATCCCCAAGTATGATTTTGATATCATATCTGGGACAGGCTTCGAGGGTTCGTTGTACTCCCTCGTAGAAGATATCCTTCTCCGACTCTGCAGTCTCCTCTGTAGGGGCATGAACGTTAATGAGGCTTATATTTCTAAATTTGCCTCGAAACCGTAGAGTGCATAGCCGTTCGCTTATGTTTTCAAAGCCGATAACAGCAGGTTTCATTTTTTGGCTGACTAAGAAACCTACTCCGAGCACATGGTTTACTGGATGGCCGCTATAATTATACGGTGTAGCGGCTTTTCTCCAGGAAACCGGTCCCTTTCAATCGCATCTCTTGCAACGCTCTTACATCAGCCGTATATTGGGACAGGGTATCGGCCAGCTCCTGTTATATTCAGGGCGCGGACGTTCCATGAGAAAATGCGCAAATCGTTATTCCGTTGTCGTTGCGGGGTTCGTCGTTTTAAAGTCCATCTTGTCCGAGGCTCCTTCTGCAGCTTCGTAACGTCGGTTTTCCGTGTACCTAACCTCCAACCTGGAGGACCAGCTGGTACAATTTGCCCCGTTTTTAGGCATGGGAGACTCAAAAAAAAGACAGACCGATTTTAATATGATTTTGTTTTACATAAAACTTTAAAGAGGAGAAATGATGATGTTCATTACCGGACAAAGTGAACGAAATGATGCAGCACTACAGGACGAATTTAAGAGCCGGAATAGGTTGTCTTCTACAGGTTCACTTATTTTGAACCAAGCGATGTCTGACCCCGTACCTATGAAAGGTTGGCCGCGAATTTACCAAATGTTACCCTTGAGCCTCACGAGTGATGGACCCCACATTGATTGTCATTTACAATGATTTCGTGGTTGACCTCGACCAAATCAGATGAACCATTCGCCTAACCATTAAATCATTACAGACGCCATGGCGGTACAGGCTTTGATGCAGACAATGAGGGTGGCGGGCGACCTTATACTAGTCAATATATGGTTGATAAAGCGTAACAGGAAAATCAAACATGTTCCCATAAGACGCTGTCAGCCATTTCCTTAGCATAGCTGACAAGGCCGTTCTCTGTGAGAGGTAACTTCAGGTGAAAGAAAGGAAATAACCCTTTGTCCTCAGCGTGAAGATCCCTATTTTTTCAACCAATGAAAGTATAAGTACCAACGGTTAAACTAACACTTCTCTCCTTTTTTCAACCCCCTAATCACAAGGTTTCCTTGGCTGCTAGCTATCTCAAGGCTCTCTCATATCAACGCAACCCTTGCTGTCTTCACAAAAGTAATCAGATTACAGGCTTTCTCTCTTTGCGATATAACAGCCCTACTTATGTCCTTATAAAAACAAAATTTATTTCAAGACGTTCTCGCTACTTATCCTAATAGTTTCCATTTGAACAGTAATTGCATTCGTTAAATTTGAAGATAGTTCTCCTTAAATGTATGTTTTCTGATTTTTTTCCAGGTCCTTTTTCAACGCTAGGGGTTGCAAGGATTTCTTCTCGAGATATTTGTATCTTGCAGAGTTGACAGAAAGCAATGTAACTACCAAATGAACTGCCATTTGTTAGCATCTTTTATACTGCCCTATCCTATTCACGCTGGCCCTACTTCCCCCTCTCTAGCCATGAAAAAAACACTTGATTACACTTCTTACTCCTATTCTGAAGTTCGCCAAAGTGCATTACTTTACTGGATTAAGCTGAAACATACTTTTAGAGGACAAACGACTGTGAAGCTAGCGCCGTGGAACTGTACTGCATCATGCACGTTTTTCACATAAGATATAAAAAATGTTCAAAGACGTCGAGTGCTTTTCACAAGAACTTACCAGGGTGGGCAGGCTGACTGACTAGCTGCTGGGGTTGAAGAATTTCCACGAGAACGGTGACTGCGAAAGACTCCCTAAGTGATCCGTTTGCAATATTTCATCTAGTTTAGAGTCTCAAAGTGAGTACGTACCTAACACTGTCTTTATAATATGAAGAAAGCTGAGCAGTAATAGCATTCGTCAAAAGGACGAAGCAACATGTTCCATCTAGGGACTCGTAACTCCCGCTAGGCCATGGCTCAGAACTATAATGTCGACTGTAGTCCTTATCTCGCCTTGTTTCTTTTCCAATCCTCCATGCTCGCCGAAAAAGACGAAACCATAAGCGACAACTGAAAAAGTGAAGGAGTTGCAGGAGTGAAGCCAGCAAGGAACAAGCAAATTTGAGCTGATATCGTACAAATATAATTTTGCGAGTTATGCATATTGAGTTGACTTAACGAGCGAAACGTGACTTGTCGAATGTGATAAATTGTTATAGTATGCGCATTTCCATTTCCATTTCCATAAAATATCGACACATACGAAATGTAGCGGAATCGAGCGTTTCTAGTTAGAAATATTCGATGCACACCGCACACACGGGCCATGTCAAAAGCTGTCTCTCCTAGCTGAATTTAGCGAGCAGTAAATTCACATTTGCCATATTTCAATTCGCAGACGCCTGGAATACATGAAATATGGAATAAATGACTACGGAATTTACGAAGAGACAAATTATCGCTGTAAAAGGACGAAATCCAATGTCCTGCAGGACGAGCAAGGAACAGGTAGTTCGGCCGCTAGAATAAGAAATAGAGCACAGCAGGAGCTCTAATGAAGCAGCTTTAATGTGACTATGCATTGGTTTAATACAGGACGAGGCTTTTATTCAATTCTCAGCCTTTCACCCTTTCACTCAACAAACCTTCCAGGAGACTACGTACCAGCCAAGCTAATGGGGGAGAGACTTATCGCAGGGCTTTTGCCGGTAGGCAGAGAACAATCGACTATTCTCCGTCATATTCTGCAACGCAAATCTAAGGCTGCGGTCGCCCATCCCCCACTTGTCATCAATAGGGTCGTTTGGTTCAAGTTATGCTCTCCTGTTTTTCTTTCACCTCAATGAGATGAAAAAAAGTCACAGAAATTGAATTTGTTTGTGCTTGTTCTACGCTGGTGTACAGGTGTATTGACAGGCAAAATGAAGGACGGACGATGCTAAAAGAGCCACAAACCAGACGAACCAACGCTCTGTCGGTTAACATTGAAAACAAATAAAGGGCCCGTGGAATCGATTCATCAAATACGCGACACGAATTGATGGCATTTTCAGCCTGAAGCATGAAAGGCTTTCCCAGTTATTGGTATTTTCCTTAAGTATTCCCTTGAGCGCAAGCATTCAAGGAGAAGTGAAGTGCGGGCAGTAAGCACTTTCCTTGTTTCGATGGTAGCACATCAGCGCTGCAACAGTGCCGGGGAGCTCATAGAAAAAAGACCTCGACCGTAAATAGCTCTGGAATAAATTGAAAACCAAGCGCTTATTCGATTTTGACGTACGCGCTGTCAAGAGGGAAAATCTTGTTGTTTGACCGTTGCAGTCCACAACGGATAATGGCTCAAAACCGATCTCTATAACTGAGGTAAAATTTAACGTTGAACCTCGAAATAAAGCCTGAGCACAGGCTTCCTTTAATCACCTCCTTGTAAAAAGGACACTGCAATGGGGGAGATTCCCTTTTCACCTGGTGTATACGCCACACAAATGCGGGCTCATAGCTTAAAATGAACCCGCCATACCTACATAAGGTCCACATTGCCACTTTGGCTTTTCCTATTTCCATTCCAAGGAAAACGTCTAACTACAGTGCTTTTACGAAAATTCATTTCGTCACTCCGTTTCCTTTTCAATACAATTCTCCGGAGCTCGGTCTCCTGTTCTATCCTCCCAATGTTGTAGGAACGCGATATTTTACGAAAATTTCTTTATAGAAAAATGAAGTAACTTTGCCAGGATATTGTCAACGAGCCTTTGACAAATTGTTGAATTCGTTGACATAGTCTTGACATCTATTTGATTATCATTACACCTATACATATACAGTCTAAATTTTTCCTATTTTCCTGTCCTTTTTGTTTCCGTCTCTTCTCGTTTGTATTTTCGGTTTTTTTTCTTTCAATACAGAGAGTAGGAAGGTGTTACTGAGTGTAGACCGAATTTACAAGGTGTCTCCTTTCATAGCCTGGAAGGGGGAGGGCCGAAGGATATGCCACCAGCCAGGAGAGAGTGCTTATAAATTCATCAATTTATTTGGCATTCCATCGAGAAAATTTCTAGATTAAGGCAATGAATTTATCTGGGAGGGTATATGGCATGATTATTTATTCAAGGACTGCCGCTATTTTTCCAATGAAAAAGGAACCACTTTTTCTGATTGATTTGATTAAATTTTGGCAAGCAACAGTCTAATTCGATTAACTAATTTAGGATACTGAAAGTTCAATTGGGATGGCAATAAGGATGTTCTTGGAAATGGAACTCAGATAAGAGTTTACTGAGGCTACTAATTCACTAATGTAAAACATACAGATAAGGCGGTGTCCTTTCCAACTAGGCATACCGCTCGATTTACAAAGGAACGAAGTTGAGGCCCCGAAATGGTGTATGAAGAATTTCCAATTTACCTAAAAGACGGAAGCGGAGGTGCTAATTTAATAATCGGTGCTGGTGTATGTAAATATGATACACGTGGGCCGGCTTACAGCCCTAGCGAATTACTCCTACGGTGAAAATTGTTCCCTTCTTGCCGTTTTTACATTAACCCTCTAAAAGTCGAACCCTCTCAACACCGTTAGTAGGACTTCCTTTCAATGCCTTATGGGCCGAATGATCCGCTACTCTTGTAAATGTGTCCTCACGATAAATTCAAGCTGTTTGCTCTCACTAGCAAACGTTCGTGCTTCGGGTCTCCATGTGTTATCGAGCATTTTTCTTTTTTCTTTTGTGCGTACACGGAGGTGGAAAATCTTAGAAAGACACGTCCACCGCAGCTCCGCCGCCCGAACGGCGGACCTACAGCGGGCGCGTGTCGGATTCACACCCACTAAAAACCACCACCGGTCTATCCAGCCCCAGCCCCAGCCCCGCGGGACCACCATTGAGGTATTACTTCGCGGGGTAGGCACTCATCCTTCTCCTATTTGTGGCTTTCCTCCTTCTTTGCTCCTTCAGCAACTCCTCCTGCATTTCGATGATTGCGGAGCCAACCGCAAGCCACTTCTCCTCGGACTCCTGCATCTCAGTAACCAAACTCTCCGGGGTCCCGCTCCTGCCCAGCACCTGGTTTAAGCTTCATCTCTCCATCCCAAATCGTGGGCAGTGAAACATCACATGCTCTGGATCCTCCGGTATGCCATCGCATCTGAGACAGTTCGAAGAGTCATCCAACCCAAAGCGGTGCAGATACTGCCTGTAGCCACCACCATGTTCCGTGAGGAACTAGGTAATGTGATAGTTGGTCTCCCAATGTTTTCGCTCAAGCCACGCCCTAATGTTGGGAATGAACCTGTGCGTCCACCGACCTTTCGTAGACTCATCCCATCTGCGTTGTCAGAGATCAAGCGACTCTAACCTTGCCGCATGTCTACGCTGTGCATGCTCCTCCATACGTCTTGCATTGTACAGGACACTCATCTCTTTGGCCAGAATGTCAACCGGAATCATGCCTGCCACCACCAATACTGCCTCATCTGATGTGGTTCTAAAAGCACTGCAAACCCTCAAAGCCATCCGCCGGTAAACCGAGTTCACCTGCTTCCGTCTCTGAGAGTTTGCAAGCACCTCTGCCCACACAGGCGACGAGTAGAGCAGGAAGGAACGCACCACTCCGGCTAGCACCAACCTCCGGCAATGTTTCGGTCCACCAATATTTGGCAACATTTTTGCAAGTGCCGTGGTGGCACTGGCTGCCTTTTGGCGTGCATACTGTAGGTGTTCCCTAAAACTCAATTTGTTGTCAATTATTACCCCCAGGTATTTGATAGCCGGGTTTGGTACGACCGTATGTCCACCGACCTCCACTTTTACAGTGTTATTTTTCCTGCGTTTCGTTATTAAGACCGCTTCCGTTTTCGCGTCCGCCAAGGTCAGCCCGGCCTTTTCTAGCCAGGACTTTACCGCTCTCACTGTTTCCGTTGCGTAAACCTCCACATCATCTGGTTGTTTTGCTGCAACAACCACAGCTAGGTCATCAGCAAAGCCGACAATCGTAGTCCCCTCTGGGACGGGAAGAGCAAGCACCCCATTATACATGATATTCCACAACAGGGGACCAAGTACCGATCCCTGTGGTACCCCGGCTGTGACAATGTACTCTTTGGGGCCCTCATCCGTCCCGTACCAGAGAGTCCTCCCTGGGAGGTAGTTTTCCACCAAATTCACTAAGTGTCCGGGGACACCTATGTCAGCCAACGCCCCTTTAATTCTATTCCAGTTGGCCGAGTCGAATGCGTTTTTGACATCCAACGCCACCACGGCACAGCAGCCGCCAGAAATCAGTGCACCTTTTGCCAGGTTTACCACCATGTCAATTACGTCCACCCTAGAGTGGGCGCGTCGGAAACCAAATGGCGTTCCGACAAACCATTGCTGGCTTCGACGATGGGCAGGAGTCTGTTGTAGATGACTCTCTCCATCATCTTCCCCATTGTATCCAACAGGCAGATAGGACGATAAGACGCTGGGTCTTCACTGCCAGTTTCAAAGCCCGGTTGGGGATGCCATCCAAACCTGGGGCCTTGTTGTCACCGAACCTACCACATATTTCCCGCCGTCGTCATTTAGCTGGACAAAAATTTTCCTTCCCCTATTTTCGTGGTGAGGGAACAAAGTGGTAACAATCTGTTTCAGGAGGCGCGGACAAGTCACCTGGGGTGATTTCCGCAGCCTTTTCATCACCACTCTGTAAGCCTCGCCACAAGGGTTTATGTCGTACAGCTGTTTGAAGCAGTTCTTTTTGCTCCTCCGAATGGCTTCCTTTAGGCGGCCACGCAATTGCTTGTGTGCCTCCTCTCGACCATCGCCACCGGGTGTTATCGAGCATATAATATCGGTGGTATACAGCATACCCATTCAGAGGCCGAGTCAAGTAATATTGGACATTGAATGGGTGAGCACAGTTTGGCTACGAATAGCCTGGACATCATGCAAACTAGCCCGGCTACAACTCTGCCACCCAGTCAAAATCATAAAGATGTCTGTCACCTCCCACAATTACAATGTCGTTAACATAGCTAACATAGCACATGCTCTGACACCAAATTCCAGAAAATTATGCCTAGAATCGATCCTTGAGGGGCTTCATCGATTACCAAACATCTAACTGGGCCTACATCGGTCTCATTGAGGAGTCAGATGGTTGGATAATAGGACATCCATGAAATAGTCTCCGATTATTAGCTGAATATATGAGGACCCATGTAGGTGGCTTAGGGATCTTCCAAAATGACCCCACTGCACTGAGTTATGAGCATTCCTCACATCGAGAGTGACAATTTCAATAGCATATGATGCCACTTTATATCTGCGATGGCTGTTAATAGTGTAGATAGCATCTGTTCTTGATCGATCAGCTCAAAAACTATACTAATATGTGGATATCCTTCCTGCTTACTCGATGATTTGGAGCACCCTGCTGCATATAATGCGCCCCAAAGAGTTCCTTATACTGTCCAGTGAACAAATGGGGCGATACGACGATGGCTCACTCTTTGCCACCCTTTGGTAGCAGCACCAGCAATCGCTTTTCCCACTGAGACGCTTCAAACAAGAGTTAAAAGTGGAAATGAACCACTCTGGGCTTGCTTTTATTACAGCCCTCAAAACCACACGTGGTATTCAGTCCAGCTCCACATTGAGCTTGCTTGGGTGCCTCGCTCCATCCTTTCGGTATCAATACATACCTGCCGCAATGGAATTTCCGTACAAATGTGTAGCTGTCTTACATTCGCTACACATTGGGTTGTCGAACACTATTCGCCCATAAGATTTTCGCAGGGGTCCCTGAGATTTCGGCCATATAGCATCCATAATATAGTATTTTGGCCTGACTAATTTGTAGAGCGCGGTTATCCACCTCAGGCAGTTTCCTACTTTGACCACTTTCGCTAGCACTGCATCAATTCTTTCGCCGTTGACGTACACCACTTCTTCCTTGCTATCCCCGGTGCAAGACTGGATCAGGGCCTTGAAGTATGTCAGAGCACTTCATTCAAGACCGTCACGGTACACTATAGCGTTGCAGTATCCTCTAGGAGGCAATGGGGTCAGCATTGCGCTCGCCCGAGATCATTGCCCTGATTTGACTCAGGTATTCATTTACAGCTGAGTCGACTGGTATCCGACGTTAAACCACGATACAAATCCCACTGCCACCAGTGAGATTTAAACCGCGACCTTCCGTACGACAACCTTGTGCTCTAACCACTCAGCTATCCGGACACTGAAACCATTTACGGAGTCAAAAAAAAACCCTCTTCAACTCAAACAAAAAAAATTTGGGGCTACCAGGATTAAAGGATATATAGGGTCAACAGTACGGATTGCATTGAAGGACGAGCAGTAAGAGCACCCCCTTCGCTCTATATTAACTTTAAAAGGGGAAGGTATCTCCACGCGGTTGAAACATACATATGTAAATTTTTTCTTGCAAATATAGGTATCTTGGATATCATATGAGAGGTCTTGATTAGTACATCCTGAAGACGTCATTTGACGGTCTCTTCCATTACTTTTAGCTCCCCGCGGAACCCGCACTTCATATGAAGCATATCGCCTCAATCAAAGGCCAGATAATATTGAGACAGGAAGAAGACCCTTATTGAACACGGAGCAGAAGAGACATCAGATAAGGATGAGTTCCATTGTGATTCCTAGCTCCTCGAGGACATTCGCTACCAAGATGCCAGCAATACTTCAGAGGGGCCTAGAAATCATTGGAGGCCCACCCTGAGAGTGATAAGGAGTAGCATAGCTTTGGGATATATAGCAACGGCATGGAAAAAGTGGTCTTTACTCCAAAGTCGAGCAAAAAAGATCCTTTTCGCCTTTAATCTTTCATGCCAATTTACCTGTGGACTGACAACAGTGGAAACTGTCTTAGAGACTTCAATTGAAACTAACTTTCTAACGCGTAGTCCCTTTTCTCCATGACAACATGCTTACCGGGGAGGACTGTCACTTGAAACTACCCAGCGTCGGATGTATCACGAAATGTCCCAAAAATTAAGAAAGTAGAATTGTGTGCGTTTTTGGAAGTCAAAGGAGCGTTCTACAGCACATAGCATGCAGAAATACAAGATACCCAAATCGAAGTCGGAAACACCCTGGTTTTCTGGATTAACCGGACAGGTTTCAATCCAATTTTCAAAAACACTACTCCCGATTGTTCACAGGGAGGGGTACAATCACCGCTATTGTGGAATGTAAGGCACATAAACTCAACCAAAGCCTCCATATTACCATTTACTAGAAAGCGCAAACTCGATCACCTGAAAACCATTAGACCGGATCCCTAGAGGTCTTTCTGGGACTCCTCATTTACATGCAGATGCAGACAAAGAGAGAAATCTGCAAAATATCTGGGGGTCGCAACGGAAATATATGCTATAGGTAACTGTGCATAATTCAACTTACAGGGAAGCTACAGGGTGCAGAACATCTCCATTCTGACCGACAACCAAGCGGTTATCAATGCACTTAAGTCCAACCAGGTGAACTCTAAACTGGTATGGGAATGCCACAATAGACGTTCGGCTTGTACCATAAGGTTTGGATACTGTAGGTTCCAGGTCTTATTGGGTTAGAAGAAATAAGGCACCGACTAGCTGGCCTGGAAAGCAACAGACTAGAACCTTTCTTCGAAATCAGAAGAAAAGTCCACGGCTAGGACACTAAAGAAGGAAGAGTAACGGTTAAGTGGATTATGCTAGGTGAACTTACCAGGAATGGAACAGTCCAGGAAAATAATCGGTTGATACGAATCCTAGCGATTGGAGGATTATTTAATCACCACAAAGAAGGGTCTTAGGATCATAGTAAGAATCTTCACTGGTCATTGCAAGTTAAACAATCATCTGGAGGAGCTGCAGGTGCGGTGGAACTTCCAACAAATATCTGTTTTCAACTCCCCGTATCATAAACGAAAGAGGAAAAATGCCCTCCTTCAAGCAAGCATTGAACGCCCCGAGCAGTGAATCAGGCCGTTGGCGGAACGCCAACTTACTTCTGCCGGGATACCGTCAGGATCTGACGCTTTCTTGCTTTTCATTGTGAGAACCACTTCTTCGAGCTCTCTCATTGTGAAAAGAGGCAATACTCGACGCTTTCCGCACTATTGACATCAACCTGAGGAATAATACCTGTACAATGCGGTCCATCTGGTCGTTGGCGTGTAAACATTATGTCAAACGGCGAAGCTTATGATACTCTCTCCGTAGGTCAGCAATTTCTGTCGTCCACCAGTGCATAGATGGTTTATCACGACTGGGGCCCCTCCGGGGCATGGAAGCCTCACATGCAGTCGCTAAAAGATTCATCACTGAATTTACGAAAGTGTCAGCTGCAACGTTACCACCCTTCAAATCGGTCTCCATCGCGACACTGCCTGTTTCAAAAGCTTCAAAGAACTGGCCGATGATCATGCTCACGATATTCCACACACAGGGGGAGCGCCAAGTTGGTACACGCCGGCAAGTAGTGTCAACCACTTCGAACGCGATGTACTAGTTATCACTTGCCCAGAATTCTTCTAGGACTCGCCACCTGTCCATCGATGGACGCCGAAATGTTGGCGTGGATCCGGTGTTTAAACCTACGAGCTCGGTTCTTGCCGCCATTTCCAGAATCCGTTTTTCTCTGGAGTCTGGCTGAGATAGGCCCCATTCACGAACTCTAGCCTTAAAATTACCCCCATCAGGATTTGTGTCCGAAAGGGCATCCTACAGAGCATAAAGCCGGCGCCGAAACTCCGGTATCGTCTCATTCGGCGTCGGGTAAATGCAAAAAAAATGTTATCTCTAAACACCGAATCCAGACAAAGCCACTCCCCTGGCCTTGGGAAAAACACCAAAATGAACGCCGCCCCGTATAAAGATGGCAGCGGCACCCGATAAGTGGAGATGCCATCAAGCCGGGTCCCTGTTCCGGTATCTCTAGCTGATTTTCACTAGATCAGCCTTTACCTTCGCAGCGAACTGCGGTAGCCACTAGTGAGTGGTTGCACTCCAGTGAATAATAATTTGTAAAAAGCCATTTGAGCCCCAGCTCTTTCCGTCCCGAGCCCGCAGTGTGTGCGCTCTCTTCAAAGGCGCCACGATCTTTGTAGAGAACGCAACTTTCGCTTTCATTGCAAGTCTTCGCTTGGTGACCTACCTGACCGCATCTCCGGCATGCTGTCCTCATGTCCGGTTCCTTGCAAATTGATGACGTGTGTCCATAGTCCAGATACCTGTCGCACTTGATGGAGACTATCCGCATTCGTATCCATATACTATCTATCCAATTTAAAGTTTCCCGCTGCTAAGGAGTTTCCTCGCGTATTGCTCGGGTATTTTCACCGCGAGTTTTTGGCGACGAACGTTTACAGAGGTGATAGCTATTGGGAGATTGGTTACCTCTAGACATTCACGCTTTATGGCCTCCCCCACTTCGACTAGGGTCCTCCGCAAATGTCTTGCCTTCCACCGGCTTAATGAGCAGTGCCGACGGGCTAGTCATTCTTCGTTTCCTCGTCCCTTCTGCTACTGGCTTTTGGTTTGTAGCATCCTTTTCTATGGTCAGACGGGTCTCTGACGGCGTAGTCAGTTGTTTCCTTGTATCCTTTTTCACCTTTTCTTTGGCCCGTGGAACCTATTTTGTCTAAAGTCTCCTTGAGGCAGGTGGTCCAGTTTCCGCTTTTTCCCCAGTTCACTTTGCAGTGGGCTATATGCGGTCTGTTTGGCGCTTGCAATGTTCTCAGCGGGAAGTGCGTCTTCTGCTCCTTTCCACGGTCGCCTATAGAAGGAGATGCTGTCCGTTAGTTTCTCCAGTTTCGTCAACTCGTTTTTGACGCCTTTGCTAACGTTCGTCAGCAGGAACGTTGCTTCATCGCTGCCGCAGATTTTCTGATGCTTTGCCTCTTTGGCTCTACTAGACGAACTTACCAAGAAAGGAAGGGTCCAGGGAGAACACGGGTTGATAAAAACCCTAGTGATAGCAGGGGTTTTGTTAAACATCACCAAGAAGGGCCTCAGGTTCATAGTAGGAATCTTCACTTGTCAGTGCTGGTTAAATTACGACCTGGGGAAGCTGCGAACACGGTACAACTTCTCATGAATATCTGTTTTCAATCCTTGTATAGGCGTCCGTATTAGCAGATACCCTCAGATGTGTGAGATAAAAGTAATATTAAATGACTGAGAATATTTAGAATCTCTATGTGTTATGATGAACAACAACAAAATTGGGCAAACTTTCAGGATACAAGTACTTTTCTTCTCCAGAAAAGTTGAAAAACAATTGAAAATTTGTCGCGGAAAATGTAGTTTTCCTAGTACCAATCCTTTTTGGAAACCTGAAAGGAGGAGGGATGGATAACTTCAGTCTCAATGGCTGTACGCCACTGCAGCGTCTCAGGGGGTAGGTGAGGAAAGTGCAGGAACTTTGCAGTCTTGCAGATTACTCACTAAGGAAGCTATCCCAATTCCTGGCAGCTAGGGATAAAATGCACCACCAACAATAAGAAGAAGAAGAAATTTGAGGTCCGGTACGGATAACCGATTGGAGTCGTCTGACTTGGTAACCAGGTCGGGCTTTCGTAATGGACAGCACGGCGTCGAAACCGCTAGTCGTGGGGCGGTTCGACGTCTAGGCGCCACGACGACCAGGAGCACAGCTCCGCCTGCTGCAGCTGTTTCGCCACAATCTGTGTGACCACTTCAGCAGGTTTGCGTAGGCAGCGGATGAAATGGACTGAAGAAATGAACCTCTTCATCATCCGCTCCTACTGCGAAATAACGACGGAGCGGGTACAACATCTTACCGCCCCTTGTTGACCAGAGATTCTCCGAGCGCTTCCCGCAATTCTCGCACGTGACTGTGCAGCGAGTCGCAGACCAGTACCGCTTTATCACTCACAGCGACACAATCCCGGCCACCATCAGGGAGCTTGTTCGACTTGAGGTCATCGGGGAAACTGATGATCGAGAGTCGACGGGGGCAGAGGCGGCGGCATCAACAACACCACGCCGCACTGCAGGCATCAGTTTCAGTAATCGTCGAAGCACTCTTCTTCACCGTCCAGCTGAGGTTTCCGCTGAGGTTCGGGACAAATTCCAAAGAGCGTGTGTAGAATTCTCGGATATGGATCCTTTGCATAGACCAGGCATTTCCAGGCTCTATGCATCTCCAGCAACTCCTGGAATTCTATGTCAAATCAATGATGAAATTGCGTCTCGGCTACGTGCTGATATGTTGCTGCTGCAACTACAATCACTCGTGTATTGTGGTGCAGTTGTGGCTATCAGATCAGAAGATTCGCTTTCGTGTTATTGGTTTGAGTGCCCAAAGAGATCCACCATGGAAAATTCGTCTGAAACATCGGCAGAACTCACTAAGGCAGGACATTGCTAGACTGATTCAGATCAGCACTGGCAATGCCAGCAGACGGCTGAGAAATAAAGTGCAGAGGGTTTACCGGAACTATGCCATCCCCAGTGAGACACTCGTAGTTGAAATTCTGGACACACTAAAACAGAAACTTTCTGTCATATGAAGTCGGTTAAGACGGTATGGCGAAAGTCATTCCCGACGTGTCCAGAATACAACATACACGAGGAACCAGCGGAGTTTTTTCAGATCTCTCAACGAATCCCAACAGAGCGTCCAGACAATACAGTTTTCGGTAACGAAAGCGAAAGAATATTGGGGTGGACTTTGGGGGTTACCCACTCAGCATGCTGAGTGGATTACCGCTGAAGGCACCCGCCATGCCTATACGCCTGGCATGAATTTTGCGGATGTTACCGAAGAGGAAGTTCGACGAGCCATAAACAGCTCGAAGAACTCGAGGGGGTGCAGAATTTCTGGTATTAGAAATTTTCCAGCGTACACAGTCGGTTGGCACGCAGTGCAAATGGGTCATGAGTCGGCCGGAGGAGTTTCCACTCTTCCTCACTGCGGGGATTACCTACCTTATCCCTAAGAAGGACACGGTGCAGTACCCCGCAAACACAAGGCCGATTACTTGCTTACTAACCCTCTACAAATTCATCACGTCCATTATTAGTGGAAGGATCAATGCGCACCCCGAGACCAACAACATTCTTCCGAGGAGCAGAAGGGTTGCCGAGTTGGGTCAAGGGGTTGCAAAGAGCAACTCATTATCGACTTGGTAGTTGTAGGACAAGCAACTAGAGGCCAAAGAAACCGCTTTAGTTGTTATATCGATTATGCTAAGGCTTTTGATAGCGTTCCGCACACCTGGCTAATCGACATCCTACATCTGTATCGCATTGATCCAAAACTAATAAAGTTTTTGGCGACAGTCATGGAAGGGTTGCATACCACCTTATCGGTACGTACATCTGAGGGTGCTAATACCGCAGAGCCCATCCGTATGCGGCGGAGGGGCATCTTCCAGGGGGATTCGTTGTGCCCTTTGGTTTTGTATGGTCCTTTCATGGCTACTGAATGAAGCTAGAGAGCATGGTTTTGCAATAAAGTATGGTCTACGTGCTAAGTGCGAACTCATACACTTGATGTACTTAGATGACATCAAGCTGTATGCTGTTACTGACAACCATCTTAGAAGTCTGTTGCGAATAATAGACATGTTCAGCCGTGATATTCGGATGGAGTTTGGATTAGACAAGTGTCGAATCCAAGCCATCCGCAAAGGTCATCACGAGCCGCATGCCGGACATAGCATTGGTGACTACCACATCGAAGCTATGACCGAGACAGACTTCTACAAATACCTAGGAATTTTGCAAGGAACCCATGCTCGAGTTGGTGATCTGAAGGAAGCTCTGCTGTCCGAATTCCTGCGACGTGTAAAGCTGATACTGAAATCGCATCTCTCAGGGAAGAATAAAATGAGCGCGTTGAATGTATTCGCTATACTTTAACTGGTTTATGCATTCGGAATATTGCCATGGATGAAGACCAATCTGGAAAACGTCCAGCGGCGGATATGGACAACTATGTCCAAATTCCGAATGCATCGTCCAAAGTCTGCCGTGGAGCGGATGAACCTGCTTCGTGACATCGGCGGTAGGGGCGTGGTTGACGTGGCGGCAAAACATCATCGCCAAGTCGCCTCGCTGCACGCTTGTTTTTACAGCAAAGAGCAGGCGAGTCCCTTGCATGCAGCAGTCTGTAAGGCAGACTGTGGGCTGACTTCACTTACCTTGAAGGATCGATCTTTCAATCCTCTGAGTAGGGTGAGGTCGGACCAAGAGCGGATCGATGAATGGAAGTCGAAGGCAATGCACGGTAAACACGTGAATTGCCTTTGGCAGCCATTTGTCGATTTGCATTTGTCGAACAGATGGCTGTGTGCTGGGGAGCTCTTTGCTGAGACGGAGGGGTTCATGAGTGCCATTCAGGATGGCGTAGTTGCCACCCGAGCTTATAAAAAGCTCATCATGAAAGAACGGGCGGAGAACGACCAGTGCAGAATGTGTGGTGCGGCGTTAGAGACGTTGGACCATCTCATTTCTGGCTGTACTGTTATGGGACCGTTGCAATACATCACCAGGCATAATGCTGTAGGTAAGGTTATCCATCAAAACCTTGCCTACAAGCATGAGCTGACCACGGGAATATCTCCGGTTTACCGATATGAGCCGCAAGCAGTATTTGATAGTTTTGCTTACAGCATGTATTGGGACCGGCAAGTTCTGACTGATCGCCATACTGCACACAACAAGCCTGACGTACTGTTAGTTGACAAGACAGGTCGCTCCGTGTATATTATTGATGTTGCTATCCCCGAATAAAGGAACATTGAACGGAAATACGTGGAGAAGAAGGCTCGGGAAATCAAAGAAATTTGGCGTCTCGAGCGGGTGGTTGTAGTTCCCATAATATTGTCAGCTACAGGCATTGTACCTAAATCCCTCACGGCTTCCCTTGATGTCCTGGGACTTTCGCACAATCTGGTTCAAACCATGCAGAAGTACACCATTCTGCATACGTGCTCAATGTTGCGGGGAGTACTTGACGGATTCTCCCACTGACCTGCCACCGGCCACCACCACCAGCCACCAACACCGGGCAGCACCACAAGCGCCCCTTTAGTTTTTAACTAGGTAGGATCGTCCGAGCCTAAATACCTGGCACTTAGTGCTAGTGTTAGGTAAAATCCGGTATCTGCCGAGATTGTAATAACTCGAAAATAATAATCGTTGGCGCAACAATCCATATTGGATCTAGGTCTTGAAGTGTGTTAGAGTACGTCATTCAAGACCGTAATGGTACACTACAGTACACTGTAGGAGGCAATGTGGTCAGCATTGCGCTTGCCCGAGATTATTACCCTGATTTGACTCAGGTACTCATTCGCAGCTGAGTCGACTGGTATCCGACGTCAAATCATGATACAAATTCCACTGTCACCAGTGAGATTTGAACCGCGACCTTCCATACGACAGCCTTGTGCTCTAACCACTCAGCTATCCGGACACCACGATAATAATATAAGAATAATAATCTTTTTTCTTCAGCCTTTGTCCCGTTCACAAGTGGGGTCGTCTCGTCGTGATCGGTTTCGCCATTTGGCTCTATCGAATACCTGATCTGGGTGCAATCTCAAGGCTTTCAAATCGCCATCCAGCGTATCAAGCCACACTTTTGGTCGTTTACCATCGACTTCGATGTTCAGACTAATCTTGGCAAGTGAATTCTCGGTTGCACGAATTGCGTGACCATACCATCGAAGACGCCTCTCTCGCAACTTTTCCACGATCGGTGCAACCCCATAACGATCGCGAATATCCTCATTTCGGATGTGATCTAAACGTATGACGCCACTAGTCCAACGTAGCATCTTCGTCTCTATTACCGCAAGACGCCGTTCATTGTCTTTTGTAGTTGGTCAACACTCAGAACCATAAAGAGCGACTGGACGGACGCCATTGCAGTAAATTTTAGAAGGAAAACATTTCTGAAAACAGGAACATAATAGTAACGCTGAAATAGAGTAAAATCATTTGTTCATCCTGGAAATGGACTGACATTGTTGAATTTTTAAATTCAGGTTCACCTACATTTATTATTAGATTGCACAGCCAGGGAGGAACCTTATTCACCATCATTTCAGTAATTGCCAGTCCCCCAAAATGTAACATGATGCAGGATAAGGTTGGGGCTAGAGTTGGTCCCTAATTAGCACCTCATATACTGTTGGTCCCGCATTGCTCTCTTCCAGCTTCCTCATTATACTAATTTCGACGTACCTTAATTTTTCAAAGTAAAAAATGCTAATCTCACTCTCAATTAAATTTAATATTCGTACAGGATTCTACCTAATTATGCACCATCTAATGGTCACGAAACCAACTCTCAACATAGTTTCTTGCAAACACTCACAAACCACCATGAAAAGATACTCGTAGAGCTTCCAAAACACTTTGTTAATAGATAATGAGTTTCCATACTCCGTTTTAATGGCTTCAGCAAACCCGCATCACTTAGTCCAGACAATGGTCACCATAAATTGTGCATGCAAACGTTAAACTACTGCTAATGCATAAAGTGCCCATCAGGACCCGATGCAAGGCGGAAAGACCAAACGACGGGTGTACGGAGTCCGTTAAATAGTTAACAAATGGGGTAAATTGCATTCGACCTTGCCCTCAAAAAGAGCGAAAGGACGAAACATAGCGTAATGGAAAACAATAAAAGGGAAACCCAAAGAAACTGGAAAGCCCAAGAAAGGATAACCCTTTCGAGTAATTATTTGCATTTTACGACCGAAAGTCCTCTTGTTCACTTGTTTACTAACGATTCCCACCCTTCCGCCCATCCCGCTACGTATCCTTGACTGTTCACTGTGCTCGATCCATGCTCGGTCAGTTATATTAAATTTTTGAACAGTCATAGTGGCACGGAGAGCTACCGGAGAATTTTCACTCATTGCTATTTTCCTCGCTTCTCAAGAAAACTGCATGCACAGTTGTCCTTGTCATGGCATTTTTATGGCCTGTTCCTCATGTTTGTCTATATTTGATGTTGTTGGTGGTGTCGTTCCACTGTCGTCGTCCTTCCTTTCTGCTCGACTTTGACCAAGAAAAAGTTTTTCCCTGAGTTTGCCCTTTTCTGGTGGAGTTTTTATTAAATATGCATCAGTTACCTTTCCACTGCTAACATACATAAATTACTTGTCTGCCCAGGATTGCGAGGCAGGTACTATTCCAGAGCAACAGTGCACGGTGTCGAAACACATATGAACCTCTTCAGGAACTCGAATGTCCTGACGGTTGCAACAGGTTGAAGGATGAGATGCTGATAGGGTCAGGTGCGGGGCTGACCAAGTTAATGGCTCGAATTTATGCGAGCGATATCTACCCTTCAAATGGAAGAAATTCATATTAAAGGATCTATCAAACTTTCACGAGTGCATCCAAGTTAAGGACATCACGTCCCCGCTGCAAAACTGCTATAAATGCACCCAAAAGTCATGGATTTTTTGTCCTACGTTGGGTTATTAAATGCATATTGTTTTCCAGGACCTTGCATGTAGGCGATGCAGCTTCTCCCCCGCGCAATCAGCCGGGGGATGAGGGATGTATTTTTATCTGCCAGGAGCCAGCTCATACCTTTCGGTTGAATATTTTATGAAGCGAGATGTGTTTCAAATTGAATTTACGAAGTACTTAAGCTGACATGAGTGTTTTTATGGGCTGCCTACTTGATCCTTTTTCGGACTCGGGTGGGAGTACACAATCTACAACTAATATGTTTGCGCTCAGACTTGCCAGCGAATGGAGACAATGTAATGAACATGTGATGAGTACGATGGTAATTATGCCATTTTATAGTCATAGCGTTAACATAAATGACTCGAAATAATACACATCTGGTGGTCGGATACTCATTTAAGTGGTCCATTATGGGGTATAATGTTGGGTTAAGTGTGGTTCCGGTGGTTTCAGCTCTTTTTTCCAGACTATTTTTACCATTAGAGTTGCTTAGTGTTTTAATATGTTTGTGGCGATGTTGAAATTATTCGAATATTTTGGCTCGAAATGAAAATTTTGGCTGATTGAAATGTGGTTTGGGGTTGTAATTTGAAAATTCAGCTTGAGCGGGTGCACACACGAAATCCTGAAACTTCATTTTGAATTCTATTTTGTCATAAGCAAATGCACAGCAACCTCATGCCATGGGAAAATGGATGACTGTCCCCTAGTGAATAACTACATAGATGTGGTCAGCTAATTGAGTAATTAATCGCGAATTTAGTGATTTATCCCAATTGAAAATGTTTGCTCCCAATGCAATCATAGATAATATTATTGCAACCACAAAATTATCCTTTATCGCACAGTATGTCGGCAATTGATTTACGAAATTTATCATTAATATCAATGCATTCCTCAGAGACTATTACCAAATAATCTCCCCCAAAAACAAAATGGAAAACAGGAAGCTCAGCTTCGGGTATCATTTACTCAAGGTTCGCGTTGTGTATGTATTACGTCACACTATTCATTTCAATATGGTACTGGCTTTCTATGCATGCACATACATATGCTTCAATGGGCAATAAACACCGTCTAACCGGACAAATTGTATGCATTATGTTGTTAATAATTGTACGATTTACACCAAACTTTCTACTATTATGTCCAAGTTATCACAATCTCGGCAGATGCCGGATTTTACCTAATACTAGCACTAAGTGCCAAGCATTTAGGCTCGAACGATCCTACCTACTTAAAAACTAAAGGGGCACTGGTGGTGGTGGCCGGTGGTAGGTCAATGGGAGAATCCGTCGAGTACTCCTCGCAACTTCGAGCACGTATGCAGAATGGTGTACTTCTGCATGGTTTGAACCAGACTGTGCGAAAGTCCCAGGACATCAAGGAAAGCCATGAGGGATTTAGGTACAATACCTGTAGCTGACAATATTACGGGAACTACAACCACCCGCTCGAGACACCAAATTTCTTTGATTTCCCGAGCCAATGGCTCATAGTTCACCTTCGTCTCCACGTATTTCCGTTCAATGTTGCTATCATGGGGTATAGCAACATCAATAATATACGCGGAGCGACCCGTCTTGTCAACTAACAGTACGTCAGGTTTGTTGTGTGCGGTATGGCGAACAGTCAGAACTTGTCAGTCCCAATACATGCTGTAAGCAGAACTATCAAGTACTGCTTGTGGCTCATATCGGTAAATCGGACATGTCCTCGTGATCACCCCATGCTTGTATGAAAGGTTTTGATGGATAACCTTACACACAGCATTATGCATGGTGATGTATTGCACCGGCGCCATAACAGTACAGCCAGAAATGAGATGGTCCAAAGTCTCTAACGCCGAACCACACATTCTACACTGGTCGTTCTCCACTCGTTCTTTCATGATGAGCTTTTTATAAGCTCGGGAGGCGACCACGCCATCCTGAATGGCACACATGAACCCCTCCGTCTCAGCAAAGAGCTCCCAAGCAAACAGCCATCTGTTCGACAAATGCAAATCGACAAATGGCTGCCAAAGACAATTCACGTGTTTACCGTGCATTGCCTTCGACTTCCATTCATCAATCCGCTCTTGGTCCGACTTCACCCCACTCAGAGGATTGAAAGATCGATCCTTCAAGTTAAGTGGAGTCAGTCCACAGTCTGCCTTACAGACAGCCGCATGCAAGGAGCTCGCCTGCTCTTTACTGTAAAAATAAGCACGCAGCGAGTCGACTTGGCGATGATGTTGTGCCGCCACGTCAACCACGCCCCTACCTCCGATGTCACGAAGCAGGTTCATCCGCTCCACGGCAGACTTTGGGTGATGCATTCGGAATTTTGACATAGTTGTACGTATCCGCCGCTGGACGTTTTCCAGATCGGTCTTCGTCCACGGCAATATTCCGAATGCATAAGCCAGTGAAGGGGTAGCGAATGCACTCAACGCGCTCATTTTATTCTTCCCCGAGAGATGCGATTTCAGCACCAGCTTTACACGTCGCAGGAATTCGGATAGCAGAGCTTCCTTCAGATCACCAACTCGAGCATGGGTTCCTTGCAGAATTCCTAGGTACTTGTAGAAGTCTGTCTCGATCATTGCTTCGATGCTGAGGTCACCAATGCTATGTCCGGCATGCGGCTCGTGATGAGCTTTGCGGATGGCTTGGACTCGACACTTGTCTAATCCAAACTCCATCCGAATATCACGGCTGAACATGTCTATTATTCGCAACAGACTTCTAAGATGGTTGTCAGTACCAGCATACAGCTTGATGTCATCTAGGTATATCAAGTGTGTCAGTTCGCACTTAGCATGTAGGCCATACTTTATTGCAAAACCATGCCCTCTAGCATCATTCAGTAGCCATGAAAGGGGGTTCAGTGCCATACAAAACCAAAGGGGACTCAACGGATCCCCCTGGAAGATGCGTATACGGATGGGCTCTGAGGAATTATCACCCTCAGATGGTAAGGTGGTATGCCACCCTCCCATGACTGTCGCCAATAACTTTATTAGTTTCGGATCAATGCGATACAGATGTAGGATGTCGATTAGCCAGGTGTGGGGAACGCTATCAAAAGCCTTGGCATAATCGATATAGCAACTGAAGAGGTTTCTCTGGCCTCTAGTTGTTTGTCCTACAACTACCAAGTCGATAATGAGTTGTTCTTTGCAACCCCTTGACCCAACTCGGCAGCCCTTCTGCTCCTCGGACAGAATGTTGTTGGTCTCGAGGTGCGCATTGCTCCTTCCACTAATAATGGACGTGATGAATTTGTAGAGGGTTGGTAAGAAATTGATAGGTCTTGTGTCTGCGGGGTCCTGCACCGTGTCCTTCTTAGGGATAAGGTAGGTAATCCCCGCCCCCCCGGAACGGTTGCCCGCCGACTCATGACCTCGTTTATACTGCGTGCCAACCGACTGTGTACGCTGGTAAATTTCTTATACCAGAAATTCTGCACCCGATCCAGACCTGGGCCCCTCCAGTTCTTCGAGATGTTTATGGCTCGTCGAACTTCCTCTTCGGTAACATCCGCAAAATTCATGCCAAGTGTACTGGCATGGCGGGTGCCTTCGGCGGTGATCCACTCAGCATGCTCAGCATGCTGGGCAGGTAACCCCAAAAGTCCACCCCAATACTCTTTTGCTTCCATCACCGAGAACTGTATTGTCTGGGCGCTCTGTTGGGATTCGTTGAGAGATCTGAAAAAGCTCCGCTGGTTCCTCGCGTATGTTGCATTCTGGACACGTCTCGAATAACTTTCGCCATACCGTCGTAACCGACTGCATATGACAGAAAGTTTCTGTTTTAGTGTGTCCAGAATTTCAACAACGGGTGTCTCACAGGGGATGGCATAGTTCCGGTAAACCCTCTGCACTTTATTTCTCAACCGTCGGCTGGCACTGCCAGTGCTGATCTGAATCAGTCTAGCAATGTCCTGCCTTTGTGACTCCCGCCGACGTTCCAGACGAGTTGCAGCAGCGACATATCAGCACACAGTCGAGATGCAATCTCATCATTGATTTGAGATAGAATTCTCGGAGTTGCTGGAGATGCATAGAGCCTGGGAATACCTGGTCTATGCAAAGGATCCATATCCGAGAATTCTATACACGCTCTTTGGAATCCGTCCCGAACCTCAGTGGAAACCTCAGCTGGTTATGTCCTATATTGTTATCGTATTATTACTACATTTTTTATTTCTAGCATGAACTTTTTTAAAATATAAAGGTGGAATAAGTTTTGGTATGCTTAAACTTAGAAATCCAAGCCCCAACACGTCCACCTCCTAACTAGCCGCCCAACTCATTTCCTTCCTCCTCACATACAATACCCCATCTCCCCCCAATAAGAAAACGTCTGTCTCTGTCAAGTTTCCCTTAACAATATCTGCTAAAATTCACAGCATTACCAATTTAGCACCAGCACTTTAGTAGATAGAAATGACATAAGATAATGAACTCCCAATCCATATACAAACCTAACTTCCTTCTCCTTAACCAAACTAAATTAAACCACAGACATAAATTTCACATCCCAACTACTTCACATTCCGCTCCGATCGAATAGCTGGTGAAGGCGGGGGTACTGCCATCTTAGTAGCAACCATCTCAACCATCACAAAGACCACGATGGTGTTGTGCTGTTCATCATCACTTCGAAGCGGCTACCCAAAACCCAACTTAAACTTCTTCCAACTACGCTGTCACTAACTGGAACCTCCTTAACCAGTGACTCGCGGAAAAACTGTCTGCCGTTATCCTCTCTACCTCCCCATCCCCAGTTCGATTCTGCTGTATAAAAGTACACAGAGATCATTCAAGACGTTTCCTGCCGTACCATCCCTTCAAGACCCTTTTTTTGGGGCAGGGTAGGTGAATGCATTTACGCACACAGTGTTGGACTTCCGCAAAGGTACGTCGTCGAACTACCAACTAAACACCTCCCCATCGTCAAAGAGCTAGCCTAGAACTATTTGTCACATTACTTCGGCTAGTCCCCGAACTCTCAGGCCTTTCGGAGCCTTCCAGTCAGCGAATTCCTTTCATCAACGGAAGGGGAGAGGAAGAAGAAACCGCCTGCCATCCGGTTCCTTTACCGGTCGAGCTCAATCTTCTTTGCAACGAGAAGGACCCGAACGTAATGGGCAATATGGCTCCACCTGCCAGCGCTCCTCAGCATCTGCCCGGCAATATTGTCGGGAGACAGATACCCTGTATTTAAATAGAGCTGCTGATGAATCCCATCCCACCTTGCACAAGAAAACAAAAGTATGATGAGCGTCAGCCCCAACTCCATTGCAAAACACACAATGTGGTGATCATGCCTTTCCAATTTTATGCAGGTAAGACTGAAAACTGGGTAAGGAAGTGGTCAGTCTCACCATGCCTCCGATTCAGCCACGAACCTAAGTTGCTAATGAGTCGCGCACTCCACCTGCCTCTAGTTTCACTTTGCAAAGAGAATTGCCACTCATCTAGGGTGCGTTGTCGTCCTTGACGAGCAACCACCTCCCTTGGCTCTTCTCCCTTACGCTTGTATATGACTTGACGCACCTTAGCAAGAAGTACAATGGGGATCACTATCACGGCTAGTTCAGAGACAGTGCGGTACGCAGACGCCATCCGCAAAGCTCCCTGTCTCTGTACTTGCACGAACCGTTTACGATATACCTCATTGCCAAGAGTGTCTACCCATAGCTCTGCACCGTAGAGTAGGGCAGACTGCGTTGAATGCATCAGGAGTCATCGTCTGCAAGGCCTAGGACACCCAATATTTGCCATTAGCCTACTTAACCTGAAACTCCAGCTGCAGCCTTGCTCACTGTTGCTTTGATTTGCACAAAAAAGCTCATCTTTGAGTCAAGAGTCAGCCCCAGGTAATTTACCACTGATTTTGACCCGATTATCGACTCGCCGAACGATATGGGACGCAACTTCAAATTTTTCCAGTGCAAGGTTGAAACCATGAATAGCTTTTCGAGCACCTGTCCAGCAGTGGGCGGTATGAAGACGGCAACTCAGGACCGCCTTTCCTTTTTCGGATCAGCGTAAGCCTCGCCACCTTCCAACGAGAAGGGTAAACACCCTCTTTCAGGCAAGCGTTGGATGCGCCGGTTATATACCTCTGCTGGAATACCATCGGATCTTGGCGCCCTCTTGTTTTTCATAGGGAGGACTGCCTGTTACAACTCTGTTATAAAGAAAAATTGATAGTCCACGGCGCTCTTCACGCCGACATGCAATGCGGTCTATCTGCTCCGCCTTAAGTAAACAGAGTCGCCGCAGAGCCCCGATTTTTCGGGTTACCAGTTTGTAACCGTGTCTCCATGGCTCCACATTCACCTCGTCGACCAGGTCTTGCCAGCAGCGAACTTTGGTCCTGTTTATTGCGCTGTAGAGTCTCCTTTTAGCTGATCTGCACTCTGTCATTATGATGCATGCCTCCTCCCGGCCGTTGAACCGAATAACCCTCCTGTAAACAATCGTTAAACAGACACTGGGCATGAGATGGGGTAGCCCGGCAAATGGCTTTGCACATCTTACCAGTCATCCCATTCCAGCCGAGCGATCTCAGAAGTCTGAGCACTGTCAAGCTCTCCTCGATCTCACAACGGCTCAGGGAAGAAGTTCTCTCCCCCCCCCCCCTTTAGCGCGACCATCAGGAGATACCCAAAGCTCAAATCTCAAAAATATTTCACCCAGCAAGGCACAGACACTATCACGCCATGTCAACATATGCTCTCCATTCACTCCGATGCCGGCATTGTGGTGATTTTGTCTCCCTTTTCATATCCGGTAGACATGTCTACTTTTTTCTTTCTGCCTAGGATTTGTCCCGTTCGCAAGCGGGATCGGCTCGGTAAGATCAGTTTTACCATTTTGTTATATAAAAAATCCTGATCTGGATGCAATCGCGAGGCTTTCAAATCCCCATCTAGCCCTTGATATCCACTTCGATATTCAGACCAATCTTGGCAAGTGAATTCTTCTTAGCGCGAATTTCGTGCATGTGGTGGCCGAGATCGTGCATCACGGCAGTTTCTCTATCACAGTTCAATTGCAGGAGCTTGAACCACATGGCGCTTAGTGGTGGGCATTAACCCTAGTCACCTTTGCAGTGTTCATAAGGCATAATATCGACCGTAGCATATGCCCAGAACAGTGCCGGCAGTGCATCCCATTGCTGTAGGAGAAAGTCATATGGCTACTCTGCGAGTAACGAATGTAGGCATCGTGGTCCTTCGCACGGGAGTCAGCCACACGGTGACAAAACCCAAGACACCTAAAACAGGCAGAAAGCAAATCAGGCGACATGAACATTTAGCAAAATCATTTCATGTACACTCTTTCGGCGGACGTCAACTTGCCGATAACTGCGGCTACGTTCTCAATGACATCATTGCTGACTGCCTCAGGACTCGAGCGTACTAGGCGACTACCAATTTCTGCCTTCTTCCTAAATCGCTCAAAAAACATTGGCACTCGTAAGGTCACCCCATTACATTTCAGCAGGTTCACGGTATAAACCCTAACTCCAAGTGCGAGAGCCGCTTCGCAGGTGACCACCGGCGTGACTTTCTTGTTCTAGGTTTTCACTACCACCAACCAGGCCTCGGCTGACTTAAGAACTTTGGGTTATGCGGAAGTAGCAGAGACAATTGCCCCACTGAAAACCACGACCTAAGTCACAAGCGAAGGTGCGGGTTGGCCACCCCTTGCAGTCCGGCCCCCTTCCCTTTATACAGGACCACCGGAACATCATTAGCCCATACCAAAAAAGCCTCATTCCAGGTAAATCAGCAACAGATTAGAATTTCTCTGTGTGGCGAGCGAAGGACTTCAACTTTAAGGCCGCCTATGGTAGCATAGCCAGAGTAAAACAAGTACAAGGCATGGTAAAGTTCAGTATCCCGACGAAATTGATAAGACTGGCCAGGCTGACCCTGACCAATGTGCGAGGCCAAATAAAAGCAGCAGAATCACTCTCAAGACTATTCAACATCAACAACGTTCTAAGAAAATGGAATGTTCTAACATGCGTCCTCTTTAACCTGGACCTGGAGAAAGTGATTAGCGAAGCAGATGTCAATGCCAGAGGCACCATCCTCTTCAAGTCCACTCTACTACTGGCCTACGCTTACGATGCATAATCCGTATCGGGATGATCCTGACTGGAGAGGGCCACATCTATGGTGGAAACGGAAGACGTGGTAGACCCCGCCTGAGATCGAGCGATGGCGTTAGTCAAGACGCCAGATAACTTTTAGGAATATCGAATTGGTGGACCCCGGATCTACCCTACTTAGAACTACGCCAAACATTCTATTCCCCCTTTTGACCCTCTAATGTCCTGATGGACTGTTCCGCCTCTACTGACATCATTTGCCGCACGGCTTTGTGTAGCGCATGCAACGCTAAAACTCTCGGAGTACCTTTCGCAAAGCACGATCTTTATTTCCACTCCAATTCCCATTACAGCCTGGCGTGCTACACGGTTGTATGTTTTCCAGCTTTATACATAGGTTAAACTTTCTTTTTCACCCATTCTGGGGGTAATATATAAGCGTAAAATATTAACCGAAAAGCTGGTCCATCAAAATGCATGTTCGCTTTCCCAGAAAACCATAATCAGAAACGCGTCAAATGTGACCATCCGTTTTTGCAACGATATGCAAGAGGAAATGCCGGACAAGTTTGTTCCAGGGGTTGAAACCAGGGCATATTATCTCACTACCGAAACCAAAAACCAATCAATCGAATGGCGTTACTCAACTTCGCCGGAGCTAAAAAAAAGTTAAAACCAAGTCAGGGCTCTTGCTCTGACAGATATTGTGATACACTGTGAAAACTCGGACTGCCAATTCAAAACCGCAGATAAGACTATTCACGGGAGTGAGTCTACTCCATGAAAACATTCGACCCCGGACCTTTGCTCAAGCACAAGAACTGCTGACTGATTCCGGCTGAATCATGTGGCCCACCCCCTTATAATTCTGACCTAACCCTAAGTAATTACCACTTGTTCCCAAGATTAAAGGAAGACAGGTTGAATCGCTTAAACGCCAACAATCAAGTCAAGGGAGAGGTTGTTCAATTTCTTAAAGGGTTGGTGGAAGGAGTTACAGACATAGGTCTACAAAAGGCGGAGCATAGTATGGAAAAATGCTTGGATGGAAACAGCGATTATATAGAAGAGAAACGTCAATTTGAAGCTTTAAAATTATGTATCTATGTAAAGCCAAGAAAGTAAATGGTGGTATCTATTTTTAAAATTGTCCAGAACCATACTTTACCTTGTCTTTAGGTTACACCGACTTAGCAACTGCTTCTGCTGGTTGTTCCCAACCAGCCCACTCTCACTTCTGAGCAGCCTTATTTAGGATTCGCCAGAACATCTGTTTGATTTCGTTGGAATGATTCCATGAATATCACTCACTTATGGTCGACCTTTCATATTCGATTGAAATTCATATCTTTGAATGTTTGACTTTATCGAAGGACGAGATTCAGTGCTGGAAAGTTAACTAGATAACCTCTCTCCGCTGGCATCTTATTTTGTCAGTTTGAAGTCAACGCCAACGCAACGAATCTGACTTCAGTCCTCCCCCTTCAGAATTAAATTGTTGTTTTTCGTGAAAAACATCGCCCATTTATTACTTCTTACGCCATTGTTTTCCAGAAACACCTCGTTTGATTTCTGTGTGGTTTGTCAAATTCTGCAAGAGCTCAGCACTTGTTTATGTCTTTTCAAATCCTCTGCTCCG
Source organism: Hermetia illucens (assembly GCF_905115235.1). Taxonomy (NCBI): domain Eukaryota; kingdom Metazoa; phylum Arthropoda; class Insecta; order Diptera; family Stratiomyidae; genus Hermetia; species Hermetia illucens. The sequence goes on along the minus strand of NC_051851.1, from coordinate 2,980,027 downwards.
GATATTACACAATGTTCACGCCCATGAGCAAAACACATTTATTTCATATGAAGAACTGTTTTCCATAAACTCAGCATTACGTGTCTTTTCGCTCCCCCATGCCAAGTGAGGTACCCAAGACAATGGCGCGGCACCCGGGGCATGCGGTGAAACGAAAAATAAATTTATATTTTATAATCAGAATATGAAACGAAGTCCTCGAGCAATAAAAGTAAGGAGACTGGAGGAAAATCGGAGAACAGTATGAAAAACAAAAGAATGTATTGCGAAGTCGAAATCCTGAATTTTAAATTGAATTCCTTGAAAGTTAGTGAGAAAAATAAGCCTCTATGCAAATCAGCAGAGCGTGCCAGTGGAGCAATCCCAGCAATATTGATGTGTGTCGAAGAAGGAATCGAATACAGGAGTTAAGTAAAATGAACCCGACAATTTAAGTGTAGAAGGTCCTGCTCAGGACAAGGTCACATTATATAACCTAATAGTAAAGCATTTAAGTTGGTATCTCCCAGCCCCCTCATGCCGTCACCGAAGAACAGACTAAGCTCTTATGCAAATAAACCGGGAAATATTCGAAGGCTTCCTTAAAATCTCATTGCCATTATTCCCGGTTCCACCATCGTCTGCAAACTACCAGAAGAGAAGTGAAAAATCCATTCTGACAGCATTTCATTCTTCCGGACTGACAACGCCATCATTATGGCAGTCGGACATTCCAACATGGCGGCGCTTGAAATTACGGCATGAAGGCACCAAGGCGTCCCTTCCTCCTCTGTAAATCTGTTTGCTTTTCTAATTTGCATACTTGTTGGCCGAATACGTGGTCAAATAAAATCAAAATCATGATTTTCATCAGCCGTAACCGCTACTGCTGTACATACCACCACATCATTCAGCCCCAGATTATTCAAGGCTAGCGCTTTCGTCCAGCCTCCCCGGGCCTTGGCTTGGCCGGCTTACGAAATTCCCATAATTCCTTACTGACAGATTTATACCCATTAAAAAGGCACCGAACGGCCAGCTCCGAAAAATACAACATAGACGTAGATTGAAGGACATTTTTAATAGTCAGAGGCCGCAACAGGGATCAGGGTGGCGAACAAAAAGACGGAGCATAGCAAATAAAAAACGTCACATTCCTATCGGACAAATTAATTATAGACACCAGAGCGGAACGGACGCAAATCAATTTCTGGAATTTTGTTGTCGGTTAGATGTCACTTTTGCGGAAGCTTCAAAACCAAATGTCTTTGCAGGACGACGCTATTCAATGGAAATTTTATCTTCCATCTTTTCCACATGCTTTTGTTTGGTAGGCACACAAGCAATGCTGCAATTTATTTAGGGCCCAATTCCGGCAATATTGTTGTGAAATTGTTGACGGTTCTCTACTTTTTTGATCGCTGCAAATTACGGTTGATTCCTTGGGAAGGAAAGTTTATTAGTTTGCAAGTTTCAAATGCACAGTGTGCTCTGGAATAATTCCTGGGGGAAACTTCAGGCTCAACGTCAAAAGTTTGTAAATTTATGGATTCCATACAAGCGAACAGTTCCACTATTCCATATGTCCTTTTTTGGGAACACACCTGCAAAAATATAGGGGTGAGTGGATAACATCTACCATGAACATTGGGGACGCTATGCATCAAGCGTAAGGACATACTCAGTAATTCCACTGTGTCCTCAGAGACACAAAACTCATCAAATTGAAGTTAATCCCAAACTATTTTCGCTGCACAAACTATTCACCCACCCCGGTCCATCCCCTCTCAGATACTCAGATACAGAATGACAGATATGATTGACAGTTCAAAGAGAAATGTCGAAAAAAGGGAAAAGGAATTCAGATAAGCGACAATGAGAATTCGTTTCGTATGAACCTGGGCAACCTCTTGTCCCGGAAGAAGACAGCTAGGTGGGGGTAGCAAGGGAGGGAGCTGTACAGCAATAAAATTAATATACATGTGTATATCCCACGAGCACATTCGCTTAGGCCTAGAATGGGAGTGATCGCATGTTCTTTCTATTAAATTCTTTTTTAACATTCAGCCATAACGACAGTTGACATAGAATAACATCTCGAGGAACATATTGTGCCGCTGGATGGATGTGTATAGAAACAAAAGAGCAAACAAGGGTCTTAATAATAAAGGAGGAGATGTCATGTCAAAATTCCCAGACTGACGATTGTGAGGACGGTGGAAGTGCATACTGACACTCCGTGCCGGTGTGTTGAAGAAATTGATATAAATAGCACTCCAGGATCTATTTCGAACTAATGAAATTATTTTTAGGGGAATTAAATAATAAAGTGGAATATGTAAAGGTTGTTTCTGCGACTTCTTGGTCTACCCCCTTTACATGAATAGATTTGTCGGTATATCTGTTACTGACTGAAGAAATAGGTAGATTGGGGCGTGGGCAGATACTGTAGGAAATATGGTTAGCATTTTGATCGCAATAATAGACGATGAACCACAAAGCGAACAGATAGATCATGGTAATCCCGTAAGAGGGTAATGATTTCCTTAGGGTCGGTCAACACTTCTACTTGGCGTCCCTGGCCGTCATCTACGTTTTCCTCGAGTTGTTCTTCTTTCTGACGTTCACCACATTCATACCCCCTATAGATGAATCTATAGAAGGCATGCTTTTCGACTTAGTGGAAAGCTTGCGTTTAGTGCCTTCGGCGAAGCTAGCCAAAAAGGAAAGTAAAGAAACTCTCAACTTGGGAGAAACTGGACGTCCGACTACGGCCAGCCCGTCCGCGGTACTACAGCCCAAATCAACCCGCAAACAGAAGAGGAAGGCTCCGCAGAAGGGAACTCCGGCCACTAAGGAGGGGAGACTACATACTAAATCCTGCCTGCAACAACCTTCCCCTTTATCCTTACCAGGAGGAGCGGAAGAAAAGGAAGATGGTGCCGTGGACGCTACTGGTTTAACGCCAGTATGTGGCTCATGAACCTGGAAAGACCCCAAGCCAGCGGCAAAAGAATGCACTGCGAAGAAAGATGAAGCACATGACGAGGACGTGACGGTACCACTGTACTCTTCTGTCAGCGGTAATACGCGCAAGAAGCGTAAGACCAAGACATCTGTGACGACCAACGCTTTATTGTGCCCCGCACCAGGGTCCCGGCGTGCCGGGAGGTGATAAAAACAGCGAGAGATATCTCAATCAAGTTGGTCCCTCCCATAGGAATATTGACACGAAGACAGGAAAGAAGAGGACGTATGCAGAAGCTGCAGCCTCTGTTCTGGTGGGGTGGGAAAATGTCTGAGGGACAATTTACCATCCTCCGAGAATGCCGGTGGAAAAAAATACTGGAGTCTGGAACGAAGTCAAGCTTCAACAATCAAGGTTTTCGTGATGGGCTTCTCCATTTGGAGTGCACTGAAGAGACTGCCTTAAAGTAGCTCCATCAGGCAATTCCGGCGTTGAATTGCGAAGGTCAGCCGAAGTTCACAGGACAGAACATGTCGGATGTTGGTTACCGGGCCTTCGAAGGAAGGTAGAGGACATCGTCGTATGAGCAGAACCCGGGCGTGAACTTTGGACATTGGAGGGTAAAGTTCATGAATGCCAGGAAGGACAAATCGATAAACGTGGAGGATTTAAACATGGTATTCGAACTGGACCAAAAGAGTCTGAATGTGCTCAGGGGAAGTCAACCCATAGTGCTCCACTGTTTCTTCAATAGATTGAAATTCAATCATATCAGGAAACTGTAGAGCATCATCTTCATTTTGAGAGAAGAATGATGGTCTTCGACTCACACAATATAAAGCAAATCGAGGCGCTCTCCCACACTGGAGCTACGCACGGAAGATAGTGTATAATCCACGTATGGGGGTTCGCACTGGTGAAGGGACTACTGACTGAATCCTACTTGCTAGAAAACTTCTCTTACACCTTTTACGGAACAGGCGGAAGAAAGGGAAGCCAGAGACGTGGACAGAACTGACCTGATACCTGTTTGAGCGATCGAATCTATGCAAACCAGACACCGCTAACCAATCAAGGCACTAAATGAAAAACAGATGAATGCTCTGAAGGATGTGATGAGATTTTTCATGGATGAGGAGATGAAAACTGCTGCACCTGCAAGTGCGGTTTTTCTTAGAGAAATCAAACGCGAGGGGATTGAGACTCCGGCAGTGTGGTATTGGAGAAACTATGCCACACGTGGACCGCGTTTATGTCGTTTATGTCAAAAAACATAAAGATTGATCAAATTAACCTGAAGCATGTCAAAGCCTCTTCCTATCTGTTGGCAGCGAGGTTGACAAAGCTGCCGAACTGCTCCTATATTTTTCTGGTGGAAGAGCCATGGGTTCGATTTAATGGAATTTGCAGCATTGGATCAGTAAAGGGGATTAGGATTTTCTACGATGAAAGATCCACAAGACCGAGTGTCAACTGATCTCAAGACGGTTAGAGGCAACCATGCTGAGACAGTTCTATTTCCTGGATTTAGTTACGGTCATCGTAGAATATCAGATAATGCAGATAAAAATAAAGTTGGCGATGGTACGCTTTGTCGGGTTTTGTTTCAAAGCACAAGTCAGTGGCTTATGGTCAGTGAATAACGTGAACTCCCTGCCTTCAAGGGAATACCGGAAATATTTAATTGCGAGATACACCACGAGTAACTCACGATCATCGGTGTTGTAGTTCCGTTGAGTGCGATTTAGCTGTTTGGAGAAGAAGCTCAACGGCTACCAGATTTGGTTCTCCTTTTGGTGAAGGGCAGCACCTACCGCAATGTCTGAAGCATCAGCAAAAACGGCCATGGGTGCATTTTGCTGAGGGAATGCCAGAAGTGTAGTATCCGCCAGCTGTTGCTTGGTGGTCACAAACGCCTGTGCAGCCTCTGGAAACCACAAAATCAGACGTGAGCCTTTGGTTTTCGGCCCAGACAAGAAGGCGTTAAAGATTGATTGATGTTGGGGGGCCTTGGACAAGAAACGACGATAGAAGTTTAACATTCTCAAGAATCCACTGAGATCCTTAACGATTTTAGGAATGGGAAGCTCGAAATCACCTGCACCTTGACTGGATCCGTCTGGATGCTTTCAGGGTAATCGGTTGGCCGAAAAATTTCATCTGTGGTTGTATAAATTTCCACTTTTCAACGTTGAGTACTAGACCGACATCAAGGAGGCGTTGAAAAATACACTGGAGGTGCTCTAAATGCTCGAACTCGGAGGAAAACGCGACCAGACCATCATCCAAATATACGAAACGGAAATTGAGGTTTCCCAACACAGAGTGGATGAATCTTTGAAAGGTTTGCGCCGCGTTGCACAGTCCAAAAGTCCTCTTAGTGAACTCGAAGAGTTCGAAAGGTGTGCATATTGCCATTTTCGAAATGTCTCCGGGAGCTACAAGGTTCTGATGGAATGCCATGACAAAGTCCAAGATTGAGTAAACATGGTAGTTACCGAGGTTGTACGCATAATCGTGGATGAGTGGTATGGGATAGCGTCCCAGAATGGTTTCAACATTTAGATGTCTTTAGTCGCCACAAGGTCCCCATTCGCCATTGGATTTAGGGACCATGTGCAGTGGCGACGACCAATAACTGTCTGAAGGTCTGCAAATACCCTGCTTAAAAATTTCCGCGCAACTGTGAACTTCTGCGGTGGTGAAGGAGACACCTTAGATAAAAATGGGGAGCCAGTAGTGTTGATGTGTAGCTAAACGTCATGCTTAGCTGGCTACGAAAAACTACTTTCGGACAATTTTTAAGAACCCGGAATGAACTTTCGATAATAGTTGGCTAATCCCAGAAACGATTCGACTTGTTTTACTTCCGCGCTTGCTACTAACCTGAGACCTGGTCTTCCTCCTTCTTCTTTATTAGTCGACTGGTACCCGACATCAAATCACAATACAAATTCCACTACTGAGGGTTGAACCGCAACATTCCGTATGACAGCCTTGTGCTCTAATCACTCAGCTATCCGGATAAGATGTCATCTAGATAGACGAAACTTTCCAGTCCAGTAAGGACGTAATTAGTTAGCCTTTGGAATGTTGCTGGTGCCCCTTACAAGCCAAACGGCATACGTTTAAACTTGTAATATCTGCAATCCGAATCGAAAACGGCCTTGGTCCGATCTTTCGGGTGCACCAATGCTTGATGCTACCCGATAGATAAGTCCAATGTGGACAAATACAATGAATGGTCTAACTGGTCCACTATGTCCTCAATTTGGGGAAGAGCAAAGGAATCAGGTATAGTTTTCTCATGTAGTTTACGGAAATCGGCAACCACTTTCATTTTCTTTTCACAGTTAAACCCAATTTTTTTCGGAACCACCAACAGTGGTGAATACCTCTTACTTGGTTGGACTATTCTGACATTTCGCCCACACCCTCCGTCCTATCTTCCGCCAGGTCGATTTTCATCATTTGGAGGCATGCTTCGATGGATTGAATGGTTTCACTTCCATACAATTCTACGTCCTGGAAGTGTTTCGCAACTACTACCACTGCCAGGTCATCTGCAAAACTAATCAATGTTGCATCCTTTGGCACGCGAAGGCCGAGAACTCCATCATACATTATGTACCACAGTAGGGAACACTTGATGTCAGAACATATTCTTTCAGCTCGTTGTCCGTCTCGTTCCAAAGAAGTCTTTTCAAGAGGAAACTCTCGATTATCTGAACTAAGTAACTAGGGACAGTTTAGCCAGGGTCCAAATATGCCAACCCAATTGGCTGAGTTAAAGCCATTCCTGATATTCAGTGTTACCACCGCGCAGCACTTACCAGCTATTGAAGCCGCGAAAACGCTGTCTTTTGTTGTTGTATTTGTTTAGCTACAGCATCAGATAATCCTTTTGCGTACGCCTGATACGACTCACACTGCCGCTTTTAGCCGCGCACCTTTGTACATTGTTCGGGTTTACGAACTGTAAACTCTACCCCCTTCGTCAAAGTTGGGGTCGTAGTCGAAGAACTACTCCGAACTTTCTCTGGTGGAGTTTTCTTCGTCGAAAAGGCCTTTTCTTCTTGGCCGCTGGCTGAGCACTAAGGAGTTCACTTACTGCATCCCTACTCAGTTTGCCGGCGTTCTTACTTACCTTATGTTGAAGAGGCGTTACCCGCGTCTCCCGCGTGACTTTGCCACATGACGCTTGGGCAATTTTCTCCTCCGCTGCCCTAATACAGGACAACTTTATGCCACGTATTAGAGTCCTGATATTTTGGTCGATATTCCGTTTCTCCTTGATGAACTCACAAAGTTCATTTTTGGATTCACACCCCCACTTCTCTCAGAAATGGTTATACCAATATAGGCATACTGGGTATCAAATGAAAACTCTCGATTGGAACTCTTCGAAGCCTTAGTTTTGACATTAGGGGGAGTCCGGGGTTTGGAACATGACTACTTATAGGCATTTCCAGGCCATTCCCGGAAACTACCCGATTGAAAAAAATCATCCATATTACTTTGTCATCTTTTACTCCTCCCATAGCCATTACAAACCAGGAACCAAAAATGTCTGAGCCCTAACTTCGGGATGATATAAGAAGAAGACCCAATTTTACTTTCCTTCAAAGTCTTTGATCAACCCAACCTTCTTAGACTGCATATGCGTAATGGATTTCCTCCCTTGTATACAACATATATTACCTCAGAGTAATCTGGGATGAAACTCTTCAATTCGTTGTAAGCTTCATTGTCGGATGTAGTTGGGCTGAAAGTTGTACACGTGGCAAGGACCTCAATGAACAGGGTTTGCTGGAAGTCCTAGAAACTACGAATGAAACCAGGGAACATTTCTATTGGTTTGCAGCATATTTGAATAAACATCTGGGGAGTGAATCTACTCCAGACTCCACTTGGTCCAAATATGTTGAAGCTTAAAAGTCATGCATTCAATCCGCGAGTCCTTTCGATGTCAAGTGTGGCAACCATACTTGCTTGTAAACAGCAGTCTACATGCTAATTCTCTATCTAAAGAAGTTAATCCAACGAGCAAACTATACAAGGAAGAATGAACTATTCCAGCATAAAGTTCACCCCGAAATTGGGTTAATCATCTCTCCACATCCAACTCACTATGGTGGGTACTCCTTTTTATGTGCAATTTCACAGAGAAGTGAACAGAAAAATCGCTCGGATCAGCGCATTAATTCGAAAACATCTCTGCTTAGATAAAATCATGATGCTCAAGTCGGAGCTGAAGATAGAATAAGATTGCTCCAACCACCTAAAAACGGGGGAGTATCTTTTTCTCCGCTGAAACTGGAATTAATCAAAGTCGTGGATGCGAGCAGGAGCAGGAGCAAGAGCATGTGCATGAATCAAAGAAATGAACATTTCGAAATGCATCTCTTCCATTCGAGACTGCACCTAGGACAACTCTCGTATCTTTCGAGAAATTGCAGCGCAGGATGTTGTTGTCTAGTGAAAATATGCGAAAACAAAGACTTGGATTAAGGCAACTTAGGAAGGATACCATTGAACGTGGCAAGCAGGGAGGCAACATGACGAAGTGCAGGGCAAATAAGCGCAGAAGAAATAAAAAATGACAGTTCTGCTTCAACTCGAGTAGCTTGTAAGCCAATCTCCGTATCTAGATTGCAGAAGCGAAGGTGCTACTGGCTTCGTGAAAAACCCTGCATTTGAAGGACTTGAATTTATTGCATTCCTTTGAGTGCATACGAAGGACTCGCTTCTCTGTACATTCTAGCTTGAAGTGGAGATGTGCTGAATTTTGTAGCGCTGAAATGGCACCGGTCGAGGACTGCTTTCTATTTACTTTCACACTATCTCCTGTTCGCTGTGTTTCGATTATAACATGCGAATTGTATTTAATATGAACACCGTATTTCATTTGAACGCTTGGCTTGACTTTGAATTATCTTCTTACATATCCACATATCAAAAAGGACGTAATTCATGCGATTCTTTGTAGTCGGTAACATCTGAGAGGATGAAATTTACAGTCAAGGGTCTGAATTTATTACCGGAGTTAGTACGTGCTGCATTTAAAGTCAAATTTAAGGAGTATTTGTCAATTGTGTATGTTAAGTGTTCATCATTAAATCTGCTCCTATAAATGGTGTAAATGAATTACAACAAGATCGGGATCAAGCAGTGCACTGCAGGATAGACTGACGCGGAACATACCTTCCTGAGGCCAACCTATCTCTCTCTGGGGATGAACTGTCTCTCCTCTGGGACGGTGCGTAGCGTAGGCCAAACCAAGTCTACCAAGACCGTTAGTGAGTGGTGATAGCCACACCCTGTACGAGGTGACCCTACTATTAACAAAACGCTACGGATCTTGACTGGGGAGTCGAAAAACACCTCCACCAATCCAGGGTGTCATGCGAACCGTGCCCATTGTATAGTTTGCAGTCGGGGGTAACTGACTGTATTCGAACGGAGCCTCACTGATACCTGGTCGCCTCAGTGAGTAAGTTAGACCTTACCGTGCTACGGGGGGCCACGGCACGGGGGACCTCTTAACTCCCATACTCCTGTTAATCAAATGAGTACAAAAAAAAGAAAAAAAAAACAAAAACCAAACAAGCGGGGCCCCGTACCGCACAAAAACTGAATAATCAGGCGGAGGCACATCTCCGAATTGCTGAGAGTCAGGTAATTACACCCAAGAATGGAGAAGTTGGGACGTCAATCAGTGGATCCAAGGTTAACATTGATATACTGCGTGGACAACAGCCAACGAATACCACTGCTCAAAGAGCAGGGACCAGCAAAAGCACTTTTGAGATAAATATAACAGACGTCAGGAAGGAGACAGGTCTCAGTGGCTCCGGTGTTAAATGGTAACTGCGCTGTCTGAAGGAAGGCCTGAAACCAGAAGAGGCCCTTAAGAAGGCTTAGGATAGACCTAAGCCATCTCTACCGGAATCGAAAAAGCGGGGAGCAGCAGAGATCAGCCCGCATGAAGGGAATGCTTCCAAAAAATCCAAACCTGAACCCAAGGGGGGAGAAAGCCCGGGCAGGTCAGGAGTGAAGGCAGGACCCAGGAAGCCCGCCATCACTCGTGAGGAGCAGGAAATCATTGAGGACCATGTCGTTAGGTAGATGATCAAGGGTTGGACTTCGAAACTGGTGTTCACCGGGATACGATTTCGACCAGGCCTCGCACTGGTGGACTGCGCGACAGAAGACACCGCAGAATGGGTTAGAACCATAGTTCCTAGATTGCCAGGCTGGGAAGGGGTGGAACTGTCAACATGTGTTGGGGATGATATACCAGGAGCCCACATGGTGACAGTTTTTCTGCCCGAAGCCGCAGCAATAGAAATGGAAGACCTTATGAGCCTCCTAATCGCTCAGAATGAAGATCTCCATACTCGACTAAGGAGAGTCTTCAGAAGCAAGGTGGACGGCAAGGGTCCCTGGAGGCAATTAAACGTCGGAGTTGTCATATCAACTACCGATTTGGCAACATACCCGTGCGTGTGCACAGGGAAAAGCCGAGGAAAGATACCTCGGAGGAGGCACCGGGTGTTTTCCACGGGGTCCAGGTGTTTGCAAAGGAACTATAGGGGGTAGAACATAGCTATTCTCACCGATAGCCAAGCAGCGATCAAGGCACTTAGGTCCAACCAGGTGAACTTTAAACTGGTGTGGGAATGCCTTGAAAGACTGAATACACTCGGCTCGCCCAACAAGGTCTGGATACTTTGGGTTCCAGGCCATGCTGGGTTGGAAGGGAACGAGGCAGCGGACGAACTAGCCAAGAAGGGAGCAGGGACGCCTTTACACGGGCCAAAACCCTTCTGTGGAATCGGAAATAGTTTCATGGCTATGACTCTAAGAAATGAAGAGGAACGGTTGAGGGAACTGTACTGGGTGGGCCTACCGGGGATGGTGTAGTCCAGGGTGCTTATTGGGGGATACGAACCCATACGCACAAAGGATTGCTTAAACCTTACCAAAAAGAACCTCCGGATCATAGTGGGAATTCTCACTGGTCATTGTCGGCTGAGCTATCACCTAAGGGAAGCTAGGGATATCTACGGACACTGCCTGCAGGTTTTGTGAGGAGGAGGACTAAACCTCTATACACGTCCTGGGACAGTGTCCGGCACTTGTGCAAAGTAGGTCGAGGCATCTGGGAGAACACTTACTACCAGATGAAAGGCTGAAAGATCTGGAAGTAGTAAACATACTAAAGTTCCTAACGGTTATAGGCCTGCTTTTTTTTTTTTTTTATGGATGTAGGTGGAAATCTTAGAAAGACGCTGCTGTGCCAGGTTGCAGCAGTGTGTGGGATTCACACCCACTAAAACCACCCCCACTCTTCCGCCCCTCCCCCCCCCCTCCCCCGCGGGACCACCGTGAAGTATTACTTCGCGGGGGAGGCTCTGGTTCGCTATACCAGCTCGTCCATGTCACGTCTCCGTCGCGCCGCCTTCCGAGCTCGATCCAACTCCAGTAGTTTTGTCTGCACCACGGCTACTGCCTCACTTACCGCCATCCAGTTTTCCTCCGACTTCAACATCTCTTCCACCAGGTTGGAGGGCTCGATGTCCGCCCCTAAGATGCTGTTCAACCTCCTTTTCTGCTGCAGAAATCTGCGACAATGGAACATAACGTGCTCCAGGTCCTCGAGTGTAGCACCGCATTCAGGATAGTTGGGAGACTCGTACAACTCGAATCGATGCAAGTACTTCCTATAGCCACCGGGTCCCGTAGGGAACTGTGTCAGGTGGTAATTCAATTCTCCGTGCTTTCAGTTGACCCATTTCTCTATGCACGGGATCAATGTATGGGTCCACCTGCCCTTGTCGGAGTTATCCCATCGTTGTTGCCACTTGCCACACAATTCTCTCCTGATGGCTTTTCGGAAATCCGCATTCACCTCGGCTGGATTTGCCTTCCGCTTTTCGTAGAGCCAGTGTGCCTCGCTCGCTAGAAGATCTATAGGGATCATTCCTGCGATAACACACACTGCCTCCGTCGACGCCGTCCTAAATGCGCTGCACACCCTTAGCGCAATTGGCCGGTATGCCGAACATATCTTCCTCCGGTTGACAGCGTGGTTCAACACTCCCGCCCAGACAGGGGCTGCGTATAGCAGAATCGACCTCACCACTCCCGCGATGAGTAGCCTGCGACTATACTTCGGCCCTCCCACGTTAGGCATCATCCTTGCAAGGGATGAGCTGGCATTTGCTGCCTTCTCTCGCGCATAATCCAAGTGTCCCTTGAAACTCAGCTTGGCATCGATCATCACCCCCAGGTATTTGACAACCGATTTTGAGACGACCTCACGATTACCAACCTGGATTGTAACCGTATTGTTCTTCCTACGGTTGGTAATGAGGACCGCCTTCGTCTTTTCGTCCGCCAGGTCCAGCTTGGCCATTCGTAACCATGACTTGATGGTATGAATGGCTTCATTTGCATAAAGCTCCACGTCCTCGGGATGCTTTGCAATTGCAACTACCGCCAAGTCGTCCGCAAAACCAATCAGCGTTGTCTCCTCCGGCACGCGAAGGCCAAGCACTCCGTCGTACATTATGTTCCACAGCAGCAGTCCCAATACAGAACCTTGAGGCACACCTGCTGTCATAATGTATTCCTTCGGCCCGTCGTCCGTCTCGTACCAGAGAAGTCTGTCCGAAAAGTAACTCTCGATGAGCCGAGCCAAGTAGCTAGGAACAGCCAGTTTGGCCAAAGCGCCCTTAATCTAGCCCCAGTTGGCTGAGTTAAAAGCATTTTTGACGTCCAGTGTCACCAGAGCACAGCATTTGCCCATGGCCATTGCATTTCGAGCCAATTCCACGACCTTTGCTACTGCATCGACCGTAGAACGGGCTCGCCGAAACCCATATTGCCGCTCTGAAAGACCACCCGCAAGCTCGATGAACGGGAGCAGCCTGTTGTATATCACCCTCTCCAACATCTTCCCCATGGTGTCTATGAGACAAATAGGGCGATATGAGGAGGGCACGCCGGGTGGTTTTCGGGGCTTCGGTAGCAAGACCAGCTTCTGCCTCTTCCACTGGGCGGGAAGCACTCCTCTCGCCATGCACGATTCGAATGTGCTTGCGAACCACCTTGGTCTGGCCTTGACCGCCACCTTCAGAGCCCTGTTCGGAATTCCGTCCAATCCCGGAGCCTTGCTGTCCCCAATACGTCTGCAGATTTCCCAAAGTTCCTCTTCGGTAACATCAGGGATCGAGAAGACGTCCTGCTGAACTGCCAGTTGGGGTTCTCTTTCGTCCTGCTCCTGCTGCGGGAAAAGAGTTGCAATTATTTGCAACAAGAGCCGTGGGCATGTCACCTGAGGTGATTTTCGCCCGCGGATCTTCTTCATTACAATTTGGTAGGCTGTACCCCACGGATTCGTATTAGCCTCCATGCAGAGCTTCTGGTAGCATTCCCGCTTGCTCCTCCGAATGGCCTTCTTAAGGTTGCTTCGCAGATCCCTGTACTCCTCCTCACGCTCCTGGTGCTCCGGCCTTCCTCTTGTCCTGTGGGAAAGTCTCCTCGCTCGGAGACAAGAGGATCTCAAGGCAGCGATCTCCGTGTTCCACCAGTAGTTTGGCCTCTTGCCGGGGTGCAAACGTCGTCGTGGCATTGTAGCGTCGCATGCTTCGGTTACACGCTGAGACAGCTGTGTGACCCTTTCCACCGCTGTTCCATCCGGATCATAAGCTCCCTCCAATGCGGCCAGGAATGTCTCCTCGTCGAAAGCTCCGATAGACCAGCAAACCGCCTTAGCCTTTCCACCTCCAGAGCGTCGTTGACTGCTTCCCCGGTTCCCAATGCGGAGGAAGATGGCCTGGTGGTCACTGTGGGTGTAGTGCTCACTCACTTGCCAAGCCATCTCCCTCACCAGTGAAGTGCTAACAAATGTGAGGTCAACGATCGAACCCGACCCTCTTCCTCGAAAGGTGGGCACGCATCCAACGTTGTCCAGCACGATGTCCAGCTCCGCAAATGACTCCAACAGAATTTGACCTCTGGTGTTCGTCGATCGGCTTCCCCACTCCAGGGCGCACACGTTGAAATCGCCCGGAATGTTTTTAGGGCTGCGGTCTCTAGCATCCAACACCAGACTGTCTAACATCTCCTCATATTGTGCTAAGGTTACACTAGGAGGAGCGTAGCAGCTGTAAATATGGACACCGTTGACCTTCGTCCTTATAAAACCGGCTGTCGAGGGGGCCATGACTTCTTGAATGGCCTGTCTTCCGCACGCCCAGATTGCGGTGTTGCCAGACGCATCCACCGCCCAAGTCGCACCGCCGTAGTTTCTGTACGGCTCGTATAACCGCGACATCGACATTCGACTCTCGAATGGTTTGTGAGAGCAGGTCCTGAGCTGCCTCACAGTGATTGAGATTGATTTGTATCAATTTCATTTGCCTGTGCGGTTCAGCTCCCTCCTAAATACCGGACATCTGCTACTTCCCGCAATATGCCGGCCGTCCACGCCCTCTTTCCCACTACATAACATACACCGTGGATCTCCGGTGCAATCTTTGATGAGGTGGCCCTCTTCCCCACACTTCCTGCAACTCCTCGACCTATCATGCTGGCTAGTGCATGCCGCCGCAAAATGGCCGAAATCGAGGCATCTGAAGCATCTCTTTAGAGAGATTTGCTCCCTGAGCCTGCACACGACCCAACCTACTCTTACCTTGCCCGCGGTAATTAACTTAATAGCTGATTCCGCCGGCAAACTAATAATAGCGGTCTGTGTGCCACCATATGCTTTATAGGCCTGCTTGAGATATTATGATCAATAGGTACACTATAACCAGTAAAAGGGGCACAATAGTTCTTCAAGGACGCGGTGCGACTTTCCTTTAACAGAATAATATTAATACAACAAGATCAAAGCCCTCAAGCTATGAAACTTACAGCTCCTTATTGGTACAGATGACGATTTAAAAACAAGGTCTGCTCTCTTAAATAATGTTTGCCGCTATTAAGATTTGAACCCCCACCTGCCATTTTGACGGCTTATTGCTCTAAACACTAAACCATCTGGACACCGATAGCTTTTAGACGAACTTAGTTCGTTCCTTGCCTCTGGTTCTCTGCCAGTTAGCAGTCAAATTGCGTTTGCTGCAGCGTGATCCTCATTATCCAAACCTGCATGCTTGAACGACATGTACCCAGGATCTCCATCGAAATGCCTGTCCAGGTGCCCTCTCCCTCTTCTTCTCTTGCTTGTGTAAGAACTCGTTATTTGACTCCGCCTCAACAAGTAAAGCAGGTAGTGGAGGATACTTACTCTCCTATTTTACAGAAAATTCACCTTACCTTAACTTTATCAACTTCAAATAACTAACCTTCATTCTAGTTTTCCTAATTCCTGTGATATTGTCACAACTCAACGCCAGATCCACCTTGATTTTCTGCGTAAAAAAGGCTAGTCGTGCATGCATGTATGCGTATGAGTTTGGGGATAAGAAAAGCCTTTGAGCACTCAGATCCTAGTGATCCACTGTACTTGATTCTCCCGTCGAACTAAATATTCCGCATCCATTTATGTATCGTATAATTTCTCCTTGTGGATGTGATGCTATCCGCTGCAGCTGGAACACATCAAGACTAAAAGTATCTGATCTCTGATGCGAAAATAAAGCACAGTCATTGTTACATCCTTGATGAGGTATTACAGGACTTTTGATCATTTCCAACGGGGCCAAATGGGTTCAGAGAGACAGGGCAAAGTTGCTAGATGATCCTTGTTATTTCACACCTCCCATTTGGTAACCCTGAATAACCACTAGTGAATCTGGTGTTGAACTAACGTGCGCGATGACAACGGCAACGATCCGGTATGGCATTGATTTACGATTTGAAAAACGATTCGGAATAGGTTGCACAGGAGCTGACAGCTGTGGCATTCTGTTACCGTTACACGAAAGTGACATTTCGTGGAAACGGCTTTCAGGTTAATCTTTCAGCTACCTCCGTCTCGATAATAATATTGGCAGGGTATAGTCATAAACACTCACGGGGACCATTTAAGGCGAATACACTTTCCAGCGGAGATAGTAGCTTGCAGCTGGGACATTTTCAGAAGGAGCAACAATGCACCACGGTCATGGCTTCTGACAGCTAAAATGAAAGATTCCACTGTAAATCCCTTTGCGAAAAGCACAAAGTAAGACGGTAACCTACTGGAAAAGTAGAAAGCCTCAGTGTTCCAACGGTGGAGACGACTGGAAGTGAAAAAAGGAGTGACACTGTGTGGGCTAAGAGTCCTCTAGGCCAAAAAGAATAGACGTTAGTGAATTCGAGTTTGGAAAAGGGGAGTGACTCACTCCCTAATCAGGCGGAAATGCAAGTCATTTTTCCGGAGAAGATGGACCTCATCCGAAAGATAAGGGTAGAGGAACAGCGGCTACTCCAAAAGGGGGAAGTGGTCCTACGGAAAATGAAGGCTGCTACCATTGTACAGCGAAACATCTCCTTGGATATCAAACACAACACAATGACGATTGAAGAACTGCTGGACCTTATTACACAGCAATGAAACTCCTGGAAGACAGCCGATGAGGAGCTGAGGAAAAAGCACATCGATAGGACAGGTCCTAGTTGTACAAAATGCCGCCAGAAGGAGAATAAATAAAAAACAAAAGAAGACGAGGAGAAAACATAGATCTCACGATGAAGATACAGGAAGAAGAATTGCACAAGGTAGTAACCAAGCGGACCAAACAGCGCAGAAAAAAAGTTGGAAACTCAGCAACAGCAAACTAAGTGGATTACCACTGGACAACACTGGACATCATTGGCTCCACTTTAGCAGAGTCGAAGTCTACTACGACACCAGCATCAGCACCAAAGAAAAAGAGAAGGGACAAACCACGGTCAAAGACCGTTCTCATCAACACGAACGAAGGGAGATCTTTTGCAGAAGTTCTTCGACAAGTCCGCAACAACGTCAAACCAGAAGACGTAGGGGTGGACGTCAAAGCGATCCAGCGGATTCGAACCGGCAATACACTTATTAAGCTTGGATCGAAGACCGAAAATAAGAGTATATTCTGCGAAACAATCGCAAAGTATTCTAGGCACGAAAGCAGTAGTTTCCAGTCTAGAACCCATGTGCACTCTTGAAATAAGGGATCTGGATTGTCTTACTAATACGGAAGAGGTGGAGGATGCGATAAAAATGGTTTATCCGGATGTGAACAACCTTGAGGTGGAAGTTATGTACGTCAACTCCAGAGGACAAAAATTATCCATTGCCACTGTCCCTGAGAAGACAGCGAGCCAACTTCTCCGTTGTGGGACAATAAAGATCAGGTGGATTATTAGCAGAATAAGACGAAGGGCATTCCCAGGATCTATCCTTGGTCCAGACTTTTGGAATGCCTTATCCGATAGTCTTCTATGACTCTAGATGCCTGATGAGTCGCATCTGGTCGGGTACGCAGATGAAGTTGGGGTACTGGTAACCGCACGCACGGTTGAGCGGGTTCAGCGCACCCTAGAATCACCTGTAATGGTGATCACGGGAGGTATTCCGATCGCTGTCCATGCTATATAACTTAAAAAAGGCGAAGGATATAAGAAGGCGGTCGCTTGTGAGAACAAAGATCGTACTCTTTCCGCATGACAGCAATCTTGGGAAAGAAAATCGAGAAGTAGATGGGCCGCGCTTCTCGTTAAAAAGCTCCAACAGTTGCTTAAGATGTTAAGGTGTTCTTCTTCGTTCTACGAAGCGATGAGGATGCCATCGATGAACCGCTGGAAAGTTTTCAAGACGGAACTGCCCAGCTGCTAGATAAAGGGCGCGCCGTGCCGAGTTTCAACAGGGTCTCGAATTGCTTCTTGACGATTGCAGGTCGGTCAGGTACGAATCGTCGGGGTTTCGCAGTAGCCGGCGGTCCTAGGGTTACCTCGATGAAATGTCGAATATCGTGACGCACTTGTGGAGCCCATCCGTCAGGTTAAGTGATATCCGGATGTCTAGCCAACAACTGGTGGTATGTTGATGAGCCCGAGACTGTCGAATTGTAGTACGCGGCCGTAGGAAATGACGCTTGTAATTTTATCGGTAACTGGCCACCTTGGATGTCCACTAACAATCTGTAATGGAACAGAAAGTCTTCACGAAAAATAGGCTGGTTCTCGTCCATGATGACAAAGTTGCAGTGAAAAGGCTCTCGTAGACCGAGGTCCAGTCTAAGAGCGCGAACTTTTGGCCCCGTTTGAGAGAAAAATCTTCCGAAGAATTTTTGGGCGCCTACATGACTATGGACCGTCTGGTTGTGGATAAAATCCGGCTCAACAGGTTGGGGTGGACGGATCACTTAATCCGTATGGATGAGGATGATCCACCCCGGAAAGTCTATAAGGGCAATCTATGGTAGAAAAAGAAAACGGAGCAGGCCCTGCCTGAGATGGAATGATAGCGTAGGTCAGGACGCCAGACAGCTTTTAGGGATATCGAATTGATGGACCTCGGCGAAAAAACCGGGGTGCCTGGAGTTCCTTAATAAGACACGCCTAGACTGGATACTTGTTGTTGCGCCATTGATGATGATGATAGGAGCGTCGGAGAAGGGACGGTTTGGGGATCATGTACGAGGCGAAATTTAGTTGCGCTGATAGGTGGAGCTGGAATGAAACACGAAAAGTGACTCTACTGTCACTCAAAAGTTCCAAAACTTCCTGAACGCTTGTCTGCGACACATCATCGAAGTATGCTGGCTTGATACTATCTCGAACAAAGAACTTGGTCGGCGCACAAGTCAATTACCCGTAGGCGATGTGATCGGAAGATGGATCGCATTTGAAGGAAGGACAATTTCATTACTAACTACGCCATGCAGTGGATCATCTCAAGGGCACTTGGCGCAAAATAGTAGAGAAGAGCGCGGGTGCCTCGGCAAGCCCTGGAAGGAATTGAAGTCGACTGAATACGATGACGCCGAGCCATGGTTGACATGCTATGCTTCAGCGAGCGGTGAATGGCAACTATATAGCGAGCGAAACACTCTGGAAACCTGCCGTTTCCTGTAGAAGTCTTTGACAATAAGAGTCCTTAATATTAGCCGGGTACTTGTTAAGTCATTCAATCGTGTCTCCCTAGTAAGAGTTTATATTTTGGGATTGTCAAAAAACTCAACAAAAATAATGGTCCCGGCTTTCTTCTGGTTCATCTGTAACGTTTTAAGGACTTTGACTTTGATGGTTTTTAGAGAAAACGGTACATTCCCATTGTACTCAATTTCACCTTCACATTATATTTGAAGGTTGTGTAGAATCAGAAAGGAAAGGATCCTGGTTGTGGTTACTTCCTGAAGCGGTACTCATAATTTTACTATTAACCTTTCCTTTTTTTTAACTCCGCCATGCTCTTAACATAGTATGCTGGCCCCAAGCCCAGGTAAAGGAGGAGGGTTTGAGGCAACGTACTCTGTACTATCCTCAGTAAAACAAAAATAAAATGCTGAGATCAGGGAAAGAGATAAATAGAGTATAGTTGGAGTTATCCTTCTATGCTAAATCCTATCTGATCTCTTTTGGTGACAGGCCCCGCGACAGGTCGACCAAGAAAATGCATACAATGTCGTTACAAACATGATGATCGGATTGAGTCACAAGCCTCGGAGAAACGCTAGGGCGTCCACCTCAGTCGATACGGCAGGACGGGCCCCGGTCCTGTCGAGAAAGGGGTAAGGGTTCTTGACGCATGGACGGCGTCAGGAAGTAAGCAAGTTAGTCCGAATACAACGAACAAAAGAAATACGTGTCTGCACGCTAAATGTTGGTACTCTAACTGGAAAGACCGAGCAACTCGCAAGAGCCCTTCGGAAAAGGTGCATTGACATCTGCGCTCTGCAAGAAACCCAATGGTCTGGTGCCAAAAGCTGCGACATTGAACGCGAACGCGGTAAAAATGGCTACAAACTTCTCTATTTTGGTAACCCACACACTCAATATGGTGTTGGCATTGCCATCTCAGAGGGTTTTCGTGATGCCACTAAAGAAGTCGAACGATTTGATGATCGGCTGATGAAGCTCACCATTATATCAGCTGATCGCACTATTCACTTCTTCACCGTGTACGCACCACAGACAGTTCGACCTGATGCCGAGAAAGATGCCTTCTGGCAACTTCTCGATGAAAAGACTTGTCACGTGCCTGCTGACGATTACACAATCATTGCCGGCGACCTTAATGGTCATGTGGGTGAAAAGGCAGACGGTAACAGGTGCCATGGGGAAGGGGGTTCGGAGCGCGCAACGAAGGTGGCGAGCGTATAATCGATTTTGCGGGCACCCATGACCTTGTACTTATGAATACATGGACCATCAAACGATTGTCTCATCTTCCCACATTTTATAGTGGGAACAGTAAAACGCAAATCGACTATATCCGCGTAAGACGCCAACATTTTGCCACTGTCACTGATTGCAAAGTCGTTTCCTATGAGACCACCGCACCTCAACATCGGCCGTTGATTGTCGTCCTACGAATTAAGCCACCGATAAAACAGCGTGAGGAACGCACTGGCCCGCCGCACATTAAATGGTGGCGATTTGGTGAGAAGAAAGAAGAAACGATCTCACTCATACGATTGCTAACCATTACGAATGTGGAAGAATCATGGAACCAAATGAAAGACACGATCCACAAAGCGGCCTCTGCAATCCTCGGGGTTACCAAGCCGAGTAAACGGTACATCAACCGAGATACTTGGGTTTGGAATGATGATGTTGAAATGAAGGTCCGTGAGAGGAAACGCCTCTACCATAAATTTCTCGACGATAAAACGCCTGCTAATTGGCAAATTTATAAGAATGCCAACCGGGAAGCAAAGAAAGCGGTCGCTGTCACCCGAGCGAACCATTTCAAAAATCTTTACGATAAACTGGACACTCGGGATGGCGAGAGGGATCTGTATCGACTTGCTAAAAGCCGTGATGAACGCACACAGGATGCCGAACACTTCTGTTGTGTTAATGACAAGAACGGTACTTTGCTTACCAACCGTCGAGCCGCAAAGGATAGATGGCGAGAATACTTCGAGCAGATTTCAACTGAAGAATTTGCTCATCCTCCACTTCCAAAATCATTGCCGACATTTGGAGCAGTTCCACCAGTCAGCGCAACTGAAGTCGAGGAGACAATAAAACAAATGAAATCGGGGAAAGCAACAGGACCTGACGACATCGCATCTGAGCTCTGGAAAGCGAAGAGCTGGGACCCAACACTGTGGCTCAGTGAATTCTTTAACCGGGTTTTTCAGCAAGGAAGAACACCATCTGACTGGCAAGAAAGTACCACTGTTCCAATATGGAAAAAGAAAGGTAGCCCAGCAGAATGTTCAAATTACCATCCGATCCGGTTACTTTCCCATACCATGAAGATTTTTGAACGCATTCTTGACAACCGTATTCGCGAAATCGTTGAAATAATCGTTAATCAAGCCGGATTTGTGAAGAACTGTGGGACTACTGACGCAATACACGCTGCGCGGTTACTCATGGAGAAACACCGTGAGAAGCATCGCCCTCTTTACATTGCCTTTCTGGATCTAGAGAAAGCGTTTGACCGTGTACCACACGAACTCATCTGGTATGCTTTACGACAACACTTCGTGCCAGAAGAACTCGTGCGCTGGGTTCAATTGCTCTACCACGATCCGAAAAGTAAAGTTCGAAGTATGGCGGAATGATCGCCTCATGCAACACGGTCTCAGATTGAATTTAAACAAAACTGAATTTTTAACGACCGATCCCCATGAAACAGGCACAATCACTGTCAGCGGCAGTGATCTGCCCAGAACTGAGCGATTTAAATACCTCGGGTCAACGCTATCAGCCAATGGAGAACTGCGTTATGAAATTGCTCACGCATTAACGCAACCTGGATGAAGTGGCGTTCCACAACTGGTGTCCTTTGTGATCGACGTATCAACGAACGTCTCAAATCTAAAATTTACCGCAATGTCGTCCGTCCAGTCGCTCTCTATGGTTCTGAGTGTTGGCCAACCATAAAAGACAATGAACGGCGTCTTGCGGTAATGGAGACGAAGATGCTACGTTGGACTAGTGGCGTCACACGTTTAGATCACATCCGAAATGAGGATATCCGCGATCGTTATGGGGTTGCACCGATCGTGGAAAAGTTGCCAAGATTGGTCTGAACATCGAAGTCGATGGTAAACTACCAAAAGGCAGACCTAAGCAACGGTGGCTTGATACGCTGGATGGGGATTTGAAAGCCTCGAGATTGCTCCTAGATCAGGCATTCGATAGAGCCAAATGGCGAAGCCGATCACGACGAGCCGACTCCGCTTGTGAACGGGACAAAGGCTGAAGAAAAAGAAGAACTCTACTTGTCTCTCCTTCCAAATTCAGAGCCATTTGGCCAAGATGCATGATCTGATAAGAGAACAATGTCAGATGTCATCAGCGTAGTAGAGATGTTTGAGGAAAGATGTCATATTCCATGAAATTCCTCCATGTCCTCCGAACAAGGTATCGTGAAGAACGTCACCGATAACAAAGTGGTCTCCGCTTTGGACCTAAAAATCCTCCGAAATTTTACCTCAGTGCTGCACGTGATATTTTATGCCATCATATGTCGCTCTGATAATGATTTTTAGCTTCCCCGGAGTGCCCCCTTACGTAGAGCACTCCAAATACCTTCCCTGCACACGCTATCCAAAGCTTTTTTCGGAAATTAATGAAGCAGGTGTAGCGACGATAGAAACTCCGCGGACTGTTCCAAAACGCTCCGTAGGGTGCTGATGTGATCAATGTAGGAGGGTTCGGAGCGGAAACCAGCCTGTTCTGTGTCGATTAGGCTTTCAAGGCGTTCTCTGATTCGTTCCACGATTATGTTCGCTATTGTTTTCGCGACGGCAGAGAGCACACATATGACCCTCTAATTGTCATACTCAAAATAGGTGCCTTTCTTTGAAATCTTAATGATTATCTCCTTCTTCCACTCTCTGCGAAAGTTGATCTGCAGTAACTGCAGGTGCATCGATAAATAACTCTGCGGGGAGACTGTCAAGCCTAGCTGCTTTAGTATATTTGAGTGAATTAGTGGACGAAATAACTTCGCTTCTGCCTGGAGGAACAATTCGTATTCACATGTTACGGTGATCGGACATGATAAGGTTAGAAACCGTGCTGAAGCGTTCTTTCTACCTATTCAATTTTTCGTCATCGTGGACCATTGACGTCTTTCCCAGGGCCATCAAAAGATTTGCGACCATACGCAAGCCTTCGTGCTTCTAATATCACTGCCTTCTGTGGCATCCTTTGCTTCCCCGAGTAGCGCAATAGCAAATTCTCTCATGTCAAGGCAAACACTACGCTGAACTACTCAGGATTTTGCTCGGTATCGGATCGTCCGTCGTCACGTCCGCCACCACTCGCAACGGTCAATAGAGTTTTCAACTCCTTCTGCCTATTAATCCACTTTCACGATTCCGCAGTAAGCAAGACCTTCTGACGCCCATTGGAGACGTGCCGACGACCTGTGTAGCACGCAAGAACAGAACATTTTTTATGGCAGCTCAATGCACATCATTATTCTTAAGCGGGTTACTTAGTATATCTGCCGTCCAATCAGCACTGTTGAAAGACAGCAGGCTCATATAACCGATCGATGTTGAACTTCCGAAGTAGCAGCTCCCCAGCGTTCCGGGAAGTGGCGGACGCGACACATAAGTGACCATCAGATGGTGATCCCTTTCGCTACGGCCGCCCAGTCTGTGTTTTACCATCATATGCCTGAGTAAGGTGTTGTTAGAGCATAACTTGGCATTCAAATCACCCATCGCGTTCACAATGCCACCTTTAGGAAGCGTCACCTGAACAGCATCCTTCTCCATTTTCCCTAGCATTGTACAGTGACGTGCTGGTGGTTTAACGTGAGTACCTGTCGAGTTGACTTAATCCCACAGTCTGATTGATTGATTTTGCGATCACAATTGGAGAACCACTAAGAGAAGCGCAACGGTACCAGTCTACACTGAGGGTATGTGTCAGTTTATTTATACTGATGGATACAAGAACTACCTAAATTTCCAGCGAACTTTGAAGTGCGGCACCTATGTTGAAACACAACACCACGTTTGAGGCCCAAAGCTTTCTTTTTGCTTGAACGTGTTATTATTATTCTGTTAAGGGAAAGTCGCACCGCGTCCTTGAAGAACTACTATTGTGCCCCTTTTACTGGTTATAGTGTACCCATTGATCATAGTATCTCAAGCAGGCCTGTAACCGTCAGGAACTTTAGTATGTTCCCCACTTCCAGAAGTTTCAGCTTTGCATCTGGTATTAAGTGTTCTCCCAGATGTATCGACCTACTTTGCACAAGTGCCGGACACTGTCCCAGGACGTGCATAGAGGTTTCGTCTTTCTCCTCACAGAACCTGCAGGCAGTGTCCGTACATATCCCTAGCTTCCCTAGGTGATAGTTCAGCCGACAATGACCTGTGAGAATTCCCACTATGATTCGGAGGTTCTTTTTATTGAGGTTTAAGAAATCCTTTGTGCGCATGGGTTCATATCCCCCAATAAGCACCCTGCACTGCTCCATCCTTGGTAGGCCCGCCCAATATAGTTCCCTTAACCGTTTTTCTTCGTTTCTTAGATTCATAGCCATGAAACCGTTTCCCATTCCACAGAAGGGTTCTGGCCCGTGTAAAGGCATCCCTGCTCCCTTCTTGGCTAGTTCATCCGCTGTCTCATTGCCTTCCAACCCAGCATGGCCTGGAACCCAAAGTATCCAGACCTTGTTGAACGAGCCGACCTTATTCAGTCTCTCAAGGCATTCCCGTACCAATTTAGAGTTCACCTGGTTGGACCTAAGTGCCTTGATCGCTGCTTGGCTATCGGTGAGAATAGCTATGTTCTGCCCCCTGTAGTTCCTTTGCAGATTAAAGGAGGCACATTTGTCTATGGTGTAAATTTCCGCCTGGAATATGCTAGTGTACATTTTCCTTGGACCAATGACACCGGCACCCGCTCCCTCTGCTGTGAGGGATCCGTCAGTGTACCAAGTAATCAGTTGCTGGTTTAAGCCGTATGTCGCAGCCACGCTCTCCTAGTTTGCCTTGTTACTCCAACGTGTTTCAAACTTCTTATCGAAGTGAAACCTCGTTGTCATGTTGACCCTCGGTATCAGTAATTCGGGATACCGCCTAGAAAGGATATCAATCTTCCTTCGATTGAGGCAGCTCCCCGCCTCACTCATACTACCAGCCATTCTGAATATTGATCTCCTTGCCTGCATCTGTATGTGCAGATGGAGAGGGGTTAATCCCAGAAGGACCTCCAGGGATGCCGTTGGGCATGTCCTCATTGCCCCAGTGATACACACGCAAGCCAGCCTTTGGAGCTTATGTAATTCCCTGGCTTGTGTGCTGAGTTGGGTTCTTTCTGCCCAGATTACCGCTCCATAGGTAATCATTGGTCTTACTATTCCAGTATATATCCAAAGTAGTATCTTCGGGCTGCAACCCCATTTTTTCCTGCTATGGATCTGCAAGTCATCAGAGCCCTCGTGGCTTTTCGACAAGTGTTTCCGACATGTGCCTTCCAGAGTAATTTTTGGTCTAGCGTGATTCCCAAATATTTGGCCTCTGTTTCTCGTATGTAATGTTATGGCTTTCAGGTGATCAAGCTTACGCCTCCTAGTGAATGGTACTATGGTGGTTTTGGTTGGGTTGATCCGCAGTCCCACCTTCCTCCACCAGGCACTAGTAACCCTTAATCCAGCTTGGATTCTATCACATAGGGTATCTTCATATTTGCCCCTACAGATTAGAACAATGTCGTCCGCGTAGCCCTGGACTTGTATTCCAGTATTAGTTAACACGTCCAGGAGTTCATCCACTACCATACTCCACATCAGCAGCGATAGTACTCCACCCTGTGGACAGCCTTGAGTGGTGTTCATGATAATAGAATTTGTACCTGTCGGTACCTGCTTTCTAGCATTTTGACCATCCAGAATGCCAGGGTGTTTCCCACTCCTTTGCGGCTCAGGGCATCCTGTATCTCTGTGTGCGATGTGTTATCAAATGCTCCTTCGATATCCAAAAACGCGCACATTGCAATTTCTTTTGTTTCTATGGCGTCCCGTAGTATCTCTGTCAGCTGATACAGAGCAGTTTCAGTTGACCGTCCTGCCCGGTAAGCGTGTTACGCTTTAGAACGTTTGTTCTAATATAGTTGTCTATGACCTTCTCCACCGTTTTGAGTACGAACGATGTTAGGCAGATTGGTCTGAAAGATTTAGGGTGAAAAAGATCCTTTTTCCCCGCTTTCGTAAAAAAGACCACTTTTGCCCGTCTCCATGCCCTTGGTATGTATCCCAGTGCTATGCTCCCCCTTACCACCCTCAGAGGAGACTCTAAGATAATTCCTAGGCCTCTCTGGATAAGTGCTGGGAAAATGCCATCTACTCCGGGAGATTTCATTGCTTGAAAAGTTTCCACTGCCCATCTTAGCCTAGCTTCTGAGCATACCTCTTTTGCTAGTTTCCAGCTCTCTTTCCTTCCCCTTTTATTCGTGGTTGGGGTGTCAGGCAGATTATTGTCGCCTGCCGCCGAGGGTTAGGACCCCGGGAAATGAGTTCTGAGGAGCAGGTGTACCCTGTCCTCCTCATTCTCGGTGAATGTCCCATCTTCCTTTTTCAAGCAGACAGAGGATATTCCCCCGACTTTGGCTACAGCCTTGTACAGCCTGGTTGCTTCTGTGATCTGTTCAATCCCTTCACAGAATTCCCTAAAGCTGTTCGGTTTCGCTTCCCTGATGGCGTTGCTATACGCAGTCAGTGCATTTTTATACCTCCGCCAGTCCCCGGTTCGTTTTGCCCGGTTAAAGAGTTTTCGTACCTCCGTTCTCATTCTGGCTAAGTTCCTGTTCCACCATGGTACATCCCTTGATGACTTGACTGTCTTGGCCGGACAGCTGGCCTCATATGCGTCAATGACGATTGTGTTGAGGTCTTCCACCACCGTTTCTAATTCCAATTCGCTCCTGATGTCACCGCCCCCTTGAAGGTGGGCAATGTTGTTGCTCAGGTGCATTGTGTAGGATTCCCAATCCGTTCTCTTGGGATTCCTTATTATTCTTTTTATTTCGGAGTTACCCTCAATGTCGAATCTGGTTATCCTGTGATCAGACATTGAGGGTTCATCCGACACCCTCCAATTCTTGACCATCCCGTTTATTAGGGTATTTCCTAGAGTTATATCTAGTACCTCTTGTCTGGTGCTGGTCACAAATGTTGGAGTGTTCCCTACGTTGTATATTTCTAACTTATTACTAAGAATAAATTCGAGAAGGTACTCACCTTTACGATTAGTGTCACTGCTTCCCCACACTTCGTGGTGGGCGTTGGCATCGCAGCCGAGAAGAAGTGGTAACGCCCTCTCCTCGCAATACTCCGTCAGCTTTGCGACTTGTTCCGGTGGAGCCCGGCTCTCGTCTCCTGGGAAGTATCTCGATGCTACAACTACCTCTCGAGTGCTCCTCCCGGCTTCCAATGAGACTTGGATAGCCACAAGGTCCCCGGTTAACAACTCTGAAAGACATATGTATTTTAAATTACGTTTGAGAATTATGCAAGCTCTTGGTTTTTCACAAGAGGAGTCCCAAATTACCTGCATGTCTCCTCCTTGCAGACCGCGAATCTGCCCCCGGTACACCCAGGGCCCCTGAGCCAGCACTATTTCAATGTTCTCCTTGGAATTCGCCCTTGCAATCACTGCAGATGCAGCTCTCGCATGGTGGAGGTTTATCTGGGCTATCCTAGTGCTGGCCATTGGCTCCGTTATTGTTTGGAGCTCTTCTCCACTGTCGGAGTGTCACCCTCCTCCTCCGACATGGCGCTTTCCTGCGCGTTGCTGTCCACCCCGAGCCCTAGGAGTCCTAGGTCTAGGTCGTCCAGCTTCTGCTCTTCACTGGGCAGCAGGTCTATTTCCCTGGTTGATCCCGTTCTTTCCGCCTCCATGGCTTCCGCGACTTCTTCAGGGACCTCGGTAAATTTTCCACCCGATGCCTCCTCCGAGGTCTCTTTCCTTGGCTTTTCCTTGTGCACATGCACGGGTATGTTGCCAAATCGGTAGTTGTTATGACAGCTCCGACGTTTAATTGCCTCTAGGGATTGGTCATCTACCCCAATCGTGAGGAGTTTACCCTTTCCCTCCACCTTGCTTCTGAAGACTCTCCATAGTCGAGTATGGAGATCTTCGTTCTGCGCAATTAGGAGTCTCATAAGGTCTTCTGTTACTATTGCCGCGGCCTTTGGGAGAAAAACTGTCACCATATGGGCTCCTGGTATATCATCTCCAGCACATATTGACAGTTCCACCCCTTCCCAGCCTGGCAATCTAGGAATTATGGTTCTAACCCATTCTGCGGTACCTTCCGTCGCACAGTCCACCAGTATAAGGCCAGGTCGAAAGCGTATCCCGGTGAACACCAGTTTCGACGTCCAACCCTTGACCATCTGCTTGACGACAAGTTCCTCAATGATTTCCTGTTCCTCCCGAGTGAGTATTTGCTCGGGAAACCTTTTTGGCAGTATGGCCTGTCGAATGCCCTTGACCGCACTAGCATAGCTAATGCCGGGCTTCCTGGGTCCTGCCTTCACTCCTGACCTGCCCGGGTTTTCTCCTCCCGTGGGTTCAGGTCTGGGTTTTTTGGGAGCATTCCCTTCATGCGGGCTGATCTCTGCTGCTCCCCGCTTTCTCGGCTCCGGTAGAGATGGCTTAGGTCTGTCCTGAGCCTTCTTAAGGGCCTCTTCTGGTTTCAGGCCTTCCTTCAGATAGCGCAGGTACCATTTAACCCCGGCGCCACTGAGACCTGTCTCCTTCCTGTCGTCTGTTATATTTATCTCAGACGTGCTTTTGCTGGTCCCTGCTCTTTGAGCAGTGGTGTTCGTTGGCTGTAGTCCACGCAGTATACCAATGCTCACCTTGGATCCACTGCTTGACGTCCCAACTTCTCCCTTCTTGGGTGTAGTCACCTGGCTTTCAGTAATTCGGAGACGTGCCTCCGCCTGATTAACCAGTTTTGATGCGGTACGGGGCCCCGCTTTTTTGGTTTTTGTTTTCTTTTTTGGTTTTGTACTCATTTGATTCTCACGACTATGGAGGTTAAGAGGTCCGCCGTGCCATAGCCCCCCGTAGCACAGTAAGATCTAACTTACTCACTGAGGCGACCAGGTATCAGTGAGGCTCCGTTCGAATGCAGTCAGTTACCCCCGACTGCAAACTATCCAATGGGCACGGTTCGCATAACACCCTGGATTGGGGGAGGTGTTTTTCGACTCCCCAGTCTAGATCCGTAGCGTTTTGTTAATAGTAGGGTCACCTCGTACAGGGTGTGGCTATCACCACTCACTAACGGTCTTGGTAGACGAGAGGCTTGGCCCCTGAAAAGGCACACACCGTCCCAGAGGAGAGACAACTCATCCTTTGAGAAAGATAGGTTGGCCACAGGGAGCTATGTTCCGCATCAGTCTATCCTGAAGTGCACTGCTTGAACGTAACCACAACCCCCTTGGAACTTGCACCCGGCCAACCGATCCACTCTGAACACATATGACACTCTAAACCAATATAGGTGTGTGCAAACTCGGATCTGATCGCTCTGATTAATCCTATGAGCATTCGCCTACTGCATTACGGCTAGCAAACCAAAATGTGTGCAGCGTTTCCTGAGGCCACCACATGGCGGTTCTCCTCGGCCATTCGGCTTTGGTTTGACCGACAAGGTTGCTGCCCAGTCTTCCTCACGCCCACCTCAAACCAGTTAGAGATCTGTCAGAAGCCGCCTCCCTGGTCAAAAGAGCGCGCCTTGCAGTATCCACCAGAAGCAACCTGATTCGCGTCTGCTTCCACTTGGCTTTCTAGATTACACAAACACATGGCCATTTTGGTGGTACGGGAAGGGGAGTAGGAGTACTCTCCAGACGCCCACCATCTTACTTTGCTTAGGGCCAGCATGTCTAGGTTATATTGTTGGTAGTTTTGTCCATTTTAGTCGCCTTTTACGACAAGCAGGGGAAACTGTGAGTGTATTCTTAAGCCCCAACTCAGAGGACAGTGCTATTGAATGACAATGGACAATCTTCTTCTTCTTTTTCTTCAGCCTTTGTCCCGTTCACAAGCGAAGTCGGCTCGTCGTGATCGGCTTCGCCATTTGGCTCTATCGAATGCCTGATCTGGGTGCAATCTCGAGGCTTTCAAATCCCCATCCAGCGTATCAAGCCACCGTTGCTTAGGTCTGCCTTTTGGTCGTTTACCATCGACTTCGATATTCAGACCAATCTTTGCAAGTGAATTCTCGTTTGCACGAATTGCGTGATCATACCATCGAAGACGCCTCTCTCGCAACTTTTCCACGATCGGTGCAACCCCATAACGATCGCGGATATCCTCATTTCGGATGTGATCTAAACGTGTGACGCCACTAGTCCAACGTAGCATCTTCGTCTCCATTACCGCAAGACGCCGTTCATTGTCTTTTATGGTCGGTCAACACTCAGAACCATAGAGAGCGACTGGATGGACGACATTGCGGTAAATTTTAGATTTGAGACACAATGGATGACAATATCCATTGAAAGTGGGATCAAGTCTATGTGAGTCAAGTTCATTTTCTCGATTCTTCAGGCGGAAAGTCGATTTTGATCATAAAAGCTGGAGTGGAAATTAATGCTTTTGAAGAGACGGCCTACCAGGTCTTTTGGGGCACCTTCGCTAATACTCTGTTTAACCTGTCCGTTCTGGAAAGAGAGAAGGGGAAGCAATAGTGAAAAGTCAAATTCAGATATTTTCGTTGTCTTGTTTGCAGTCCTCCCTTCCTAACCCTTTCCATCTGATACATTTTATGAAGTTCCTTATCCATGTAGGAAGGAACCATATTCCTGTAAATAGTTTTATTTCTTCAAACCAGAGACAAAACTTCGCCATTTCATTGTTTCAAACAATGAAAAAAAACTTCGCCATTTTATTGGCTCAAAATCTTTTAAACAAACCAACGAAGACAAAAATTTACATCAATTCCAAGTCCAGTAAGGATAACAACAAAAAAACCAAACTTCCAATTTCCATATCAAATAGACAGCCTGGGCCTAGTTTGCATGTGGGTCCCATCTCATCCCCATTTTTTTATTGCCGCTTTTTTTTTCCAACTCAGCAGTGAAATCTGTGAAAATTGGCACACAAGTGGGCGATAGGTACCCTCCTAGGATCTGCAAATTTTATTTTAATTTCATCAGAGTTAGCATAAAGCCTACCTTTATCAACTACGGTGACGTGTTGAAATTTACCGTCCGTTTACAAACCATGCCCAGTCAAGGAACACATCTATGGGTGACGGTCTCGTCAAAGTGGAGGGTGCGTTTAGGGGTTGTCTATTGCTTCGCATCGTGCCTACTAAGTAAATAGTGGTATAATTTTTCGGGGGTATATAAAATGACAAAAACTCCATTTAAATTTTTTCCTCAGTTGCAATGACTATGTGGCAATGTAACTTTGTCTCAGTCGTAGTCCCTTTGGGGGCGGCAGCAAGTCGTGACCAGAATAATTTTCAAATGTACGCATACCATGAGTGTATGTGTGTGCGTTGCCCAGGATCTAGCACCTCTTCAGGGTGAGAAAGTTGCAAGCGATTTTATTCACTACTCATGGGTACAGATGGACTTAAAGTTGGGGTTGAATTTCTAGGTCTGAACAATGACTCCATTAAATCAATGAAAAATCAGTTGCCAATGTGAATCCATAATAGCGTATGGTGCTCATAAGTGTAAGGGAAGTCTCCACTGTTCTTACCGCGAAATTCCCGATTATCCTTAAACTCACTGGCAAATACCATCTTGACTCATTTCTGCGATAATGACCCATTTATAGGAGCCTGAATTAACTTTCTTCGGCACTCTCCTGCTACCTTAGACATTTGGACTCCTCTGGAAACCTCCTTCACACACAGAGGGGTGGGTTGCAAGGATAGTGTGAAAAGTGTGGTGAGACTAGCTGGTTTTATGCCAAAAGTGACACGACTTTCAAGATCATTTTTTTTGACCCCTCCACACTGAAATGTTATCGTCTGCAGGACCCGTTTTGTTTTCAGGATTTGTGTGCAATCGACACAGCATAAGTGTCGACGGCAGGCAAGCTCTTTTGCAATTTATGCCAGAAGAGCCATCAAGATTTCAAGTTAAACGCCAGCGAGTGTGAAAATCGATCTGGGAGCTAGACGACATGGCTTCCAGTGTGAAAACTTTTTCCACCTTTCGAATAACATTTACCTTCAACTACTCACCTCTTCACCTGGCTCCAATAGTGTACAACACCGACTCCTATTCTCATCTATTGCCGTGAAACCGCACTGGTTCGGAGACCCTTTCCATTCCGTCCCGTCGTACCACACCATACCGGGTAACATGATTCAGGCCATTTATTTGCGGAGGGTTAGTGGGCTGGCCCGGGGCAGGATAAGGGCTCGCACAGAGAGCGAAAGTGGAGCAGGCGGGAAGTTCTGTCAATAAACAAATTCACGAAAAGCAAATGAAAATAAAAACTAAAAACAAGCACAAGGACACATTGAAAATGAATGAGCGCGGACCCGGCCGGGGGGATGAAAAGTTGAAATACGAAAATTCATTGCAGAAGTTTTTATGTTTTTTAGCGACTCTATTCAATTCAGCCCCAGACGACAGTGGAGATGAGGCCGAGTGGTCGGCGAGCTTACTTACTATCATTCCAGGATTTATGTGAAGGATGTATGTATCCTGCCGCCTGTGTGCGTACTGGTATAGTAGCTGCCGATGACGCTAATTGCTGGCTGGGGATGACACGTGTTTTATTCAATGTATTCCTCCCCAAAGTCCATTTAATCCAATGCATTTTTTCTGCTTTTTGTTGTTTTCGGTTTTGTTTTTATTAAATTAACTTTTTTTCCAGGACTCTTGTAAGCAATGTTTGCTCCCATCGGCAGTGGAGCGATATTGTCCCTGTGCGTAATTTGCTTATTGGTTTCGTAACAATGGAAAACACTTAAATCAGATAAAAAATAGTCCTGATGGAAAGCACTGAAAAGGGGCTTAACTATCGCAACAACAGCCTACATTACTGCAATATTTTGTGATTCTAGAATAAACTTAAGGGGGGTTTTCCTGTCAATAACTGAAAGATATCGGCATGGAGGGTATTTCGGTTCCTAGGCACCATATAGTGGCAGCCCTCTGATTTTTTTCAGATTTTTCGGTTAAGTAGTTTCCGAGAACGGTTTCGTTAAAAAAAAGACCACTTTCAACCCCCCTCTCTCCCCACCTTTTCAACCAATTTCAAAACTAAGACCGGCTTCAAAAAGTACTAACATAGACCTTTAATTTGATACCCCACATGACTTTAATTGATGAAAAAAATTTACACCCCCCCCCCCCTTAAATTCGTCGTAAAAGGATGTAACTCACTATATGCGTGAGCGTTCACAGTTCCCACCTTTCTACCAAATTTGGTGTCAATCGCTATAACCGTCTCCGAGAAAAATGCGTGTGACGGACAGACAGACAGACAGACAGACGGACAGACAGACAGACCGTCCTCCTGTGCGGAGTTGCCAAATCTCCCATCAGGCGCGTCTCTTCGTGCGGATAAGGGAATACTCGGCAGATGCGTAGAAATATGCACATATACGCATTTGGAGGTGTGCGTGTATGGGCATGCTTATGTGCAGGCCGGGTAGGTGGGAAGTAAACGCCCGCCCGTGGATAAAAATTGGCTATGGGAAGGATAGCCAGAAATAAAACCAAACATGGAGGAACAGAAGGAGAATAAAGTTACGGTGCAGGGCTTCGGAAACCCAGTACCGGCGGCTTTTGGGAGTGGGCAAGCAGGCTCCCGGCCGTCGATATCCCTCGACTGCAGTGCCTCGGTGGTGGATTACTTGGCCACCGTTGCATCAAATACTACAAGTAGCCTGGAGAAAGAGGCATTTAAAAGGAGTACATCACTCCCGAGAACGCCTGTTCAAAACCCAAGAAAAGATGGGGCACAAACTGGTCAGGTATTAGCCCATAGCGGGGTAACTACACCTGGTCGAAATATGTCGCAGGACTTAGTGGTTGATCCATTTAAGAGAAGCTCGACGATAGCGCGATCTCCTCCGAAATCAACCTTGATGAAGGAAGGAAATCTGGGAAGCATTCGGAAGGCTAATAAGTACGTAAGCGCCCAATGTGAAAACCAAGCGGAGGAGCTATGTCAGAGTCCGGAAGAATCATCGTTTGCCCTACTCGGAGGTAAAATAGTAGAGTTGTCTGAATTTATTAAGGACAAACACAACGTGCACCAGGCCATCAAAAACATGGTGCGTACCATTCGGGTACTATACAATGGTGCCAAGGAAGAAAAAAAACGCCTCGAAGAAATCAAGCGTCACCCAGGCAACACAAGTGACACCCCCTCAACATCCAAAGGGCGGTAAACTTGAAAAAAGGAGTAGAGAGTGCGCGAACGATTCTTTCGGATGCTCACAGGACGCGAAAAGGCAAAAAGGCCTCTCCCCGGCAAAAGGCAAGGGAAACAAAGTTACCAACATGGTGGAAACTGCGGCGCCGGCTCCAATTGACCCAAGGGAGGCAAAGCCTCAAAAAGGGACCAAGGAAGCATGGACCAAGGTTGGTGGAAGGAAAAACACGACGCAGAAAAGAAGATTACGGCCCGAATTAATCATCATCTCCAAAAAAGGGGATATGACTTACGCCGATATCCTTAGGAAGGTCAAATCCGATCCTGAGCTGATGGACCTTGGAGAAAACGTCAGCCGAATCAGACGCTCCCAGAAAGGAGACTTGATGCTGGAGCTGAAGAAGTCTCCGGGCAAAACGGTAGAAAATTTCCTCGGCAAGGTGGAGAAGTCCTTAGGAGAAGAAGCTCAAGTATGGGCCAGAAAGCAGGAGCTTGTCATAGAATGTAAGGACATTGACGAAATTACGACCAAGGAGGATATCCGTGATGCCCTAGAAAAGCAGTTCGGACCACTTGGCTTGCAAGATTCCGCAATCAGGGGACTGAGGAAGGCATACGGAGGCACGCAAACGGCAACTATAAGCTTACCAACTGAAGCAGCGTTCAAACTGCTGGCGGCTGGGAAAGTAAAAATATAATAGATTGGGTCCTTTGCCGATTCAGGGAGCAGGTATCCCTTAAGCGCTGCTTTAGATGCCTGGAATTCGGCCACATAGCGGCGAAATGCACCGGTGACTGTGACAGGTCAAAATGTTGCAGAAAATGTGGCGGAGAAGGCCATATGTTCAGGGAATGCAAGGCTGAGCCTGAATGCATGCTCTGCAAGGAAAAAAAGGGCGTCGACTGTCGGCACGTTGCAGGCAGCAGCAGATGCCCAGTGTTTAGGCGAGCCTTGAATGCAGTAAAAAAATGAGGTTGATACAAATCAACCTAAACCACTGCGAGGCAGCGCAAGACCTTCTCTCGCAGACCATCTATGAGAAGGGAATCGAAGCTGCCATAATCAGCGAGCCCTATCGCAACAATAAGAGCGGTGCCTGGACTGCAGATGAAACTGGCAAGGCGGCAATATGGGCGTGTGGAAATCAGGCCATTCAAGAAGTGATGGAGTCTCCAGAAGTTGGATTCGTCAGGGCAAAAATACCTGGTATCTATATATATAGTTGCTATGCTCCACCAAGCGCGACGATAACAGAATTCGAAGGAATGCTAGGTATGCTAGTCTCGGATGCAAGAAGTCGAAACCCCAAGATCATAGCTGGTGATTTCAACGCGTGGGCCGTGGATTGGGGCAGTCGCACTACGAACACCAGGGGCCGTATCCTGCTCGAGGCTTTCGCGGAGCTAGATTTGGTGCTTGCCAACACGGGAAACGTCGGCTCAATAGTCGATCTGACATATGTGAGTACCACATTGGCGAGGAGAATGACATGGTTTGTCAGTGAGCATTATACTCACAGCGACCACCAGGCGATTTTCCTCCAGATCGAATATGGGCCATGCGTCAATGCGTGTTCCCGTGAGGATGGAAACCGGGGCTGGTCCGTGAAAGGGCTTGAGGAGGATGCATTCATAGAGATGCTATTGGGAGGCCAAAGTCCCGGTGGTGCGGCTACGGAAAAGGTAGAGCAAATGATGGGACGCATAACAAGAGCATGCGACGCTGCTATGCCGAGGCGACGAGTTCTCGCAAAAAGGCGCTCAAACTATTGGTGGAATGAAGAGATCGCGGTGTTACGGAATGCATGTTTTCGTGCTAGAAGGATCCGCCAACGATCTAGAGCAAGACCAGACTTCGACGAGAAACGGCTAGCATATGTAAACCTTCGAGGTAGGCTTAAGCAGGCTATACGGACCAGCAAGCGAGAATGCTTCAAGGAGCTTTGCACAGAGGCAGACCAAAGCCCCTGGGGAACAGCGTACAGGATAGTTATGAAGAAGATGAGAGGGCGAACACCACAATTGACCTGCCCGCATCTTCTGCTCGATATCGTGACGGCGCTCTTCCCCCCGGATAAAGGGGAGCGCAAACAACACAAGCGAGCACTGGACGTCTACACCATACCTGCGGTAACTGAGGAGGAACTTATGCAAATTTGCCGGAGAATTGGTGATAACAAAGCACCCGGTTTGGATGCTGTTCCCAATAGAGCCCTTAAACTCGCTGTTAAGACCAGACCCGACTGGTTTATCAGCGTGTTTGAGACATGCATGATAGAAGGAATTTTCCCCGATCGGTGGAAGAGGCAAAAACTAGTTTTGCTCCCGAAGCCGAATAAACACCCAGGACACCCATCATCATACCGACCGATTAGCCTTATCGACACGGCAGGAAAGATGCTCGAAAGGGTCATCCACAACAGACTGCTCCCTATCATCGAATACAAGGATGGACTATCGGAGCGACAATTCGGATTTCGTCAAGCCCACTCAACGATCGACGCCGTAGACGTTGTTTTGAAGCTGGCTCGAGACGCAATGTCGTCTAAAAAATGCTGTGCCGTAGTGACGTTGGACATCAAAAATGCGTTCAATTCCGCAAGCTGGGAGTGGATAAAAAGTTCACTGGCTAAAACGGGTGTCCCTAGTTACTTGACTAAGCTCCTCAACAGTTACCTTTCGGAGAGGACACTGTGGTACGAAACGGATGAGGGATCCAAGCAGTACACCGTCACCGCAGGGGTACCACAGGGCTCAGTGTTGGGTCCTCTCCTGTGGAACGTCATGTACAATGGAGTCCTTGTCCTTCCCGTGCCAAAGGAGGCCACGATAATCGGTTTCGCAGATGATCTAGCTGTGGTTGTCGTCGCGAAAGAAACTAAAGACGTTGAAATGTACGCTAACGAAACCATTAGCGCCATAAAAGCGTGGCTGGAGATGGTTCAGCTTGACCTTGCGGAACAAAAGACGGAGGCGGTCTTGATTACCAATCGTAGGAAGAGAAATACGATTAATATTCGCGTTGGTGGTCACGTTATCACTTCGAAGCCGGTTATCAAATACCTAGGGGTGATGATTGACGCTAAAATCAATTTCAAGGGACATCTGGACTATGCCTGTGAGAAAGCGGCAAATACCAGCGTATCATTAGCGCGGATGATGCCTAACATTGGAGGTCCAAGGTTGTGGCCGGAGTAGTTCGCTCCACACTATTATACGCGGCACCAGTTTGGGAGGAAGCATTAGCGTGTGAGAGTAATCGTAGGAGACTGAATATGACTTACCGCTTAGTGGCGCTAAGGGTGTGCAGCGCCTTCAGAACAATATCAGGCGAGGCAGCGTGTGTTATTGCGGGAATGATCCCGATAGACATTCTGGCAAGTGAGACACGCTGCCTGTACGAGACAAGGAAAATGAATCCTCTTGAAAAGGATGCAGAATGCCGAAAGGCGGCAAGGCGAGAGTCGCTGGAGAAGTGGCAGAAACGGTGGGATGACTCGCAGAGGGGTCGCTGGACCCACACTTTGATTCCCCGTATTGAAGAGTGGATCCAGCGACGACACGGTGAGATTAACTACCATCTGACGCAATTCCTGTCAGGACATGGCGGTTACAGGAAGTACCTGCACCAATTCAGGCTGGATGATTCTCCCTTGTGTCCTGAATGTGGTTGCACACCTGAGGACCCGGAGCATGTTATGTTCCACTGTCCACGATTTCTCTCAGAAAGGAGGAGTCTGGAAGACTCCCTGAAAACCACTCTAAGCCCGCAGAACATCGTCGGGGAAATGTTTAAATCGGAGGGAAACTGGTGTGCGGTGAACACCGCCATCAAACGAATACAAGAGGAACTGGCAAGAGCGGAGCGCGCAAGGAGGACGCGAAGAACGGAAGGCGCGGTCGCGTAAAGCGCAGTCCACCCCGCGAAGTAATGCTTTGCGGCGGTCCCGCGGGGAAGGAAAAAGGAGAAAGTGGGGGTGGTTTTAGTGGGTGAGAATCCCACATGCTGCTGCAACCTGGCGCGGCAGTGTCTTTCTAAGATTTCCACCTCCATCCATAAAAAAAAAAACAAGAAAAAAAGACAGACCGTCCTGTGAGGAGTGGCCAGATCTCCCATCAGACGCGACCTCAGCTGGCGGATTGGGGCATACCTGTTGATGTGTAAATATGTGTTCATGCACACTTTTCTGACTGTGCATGGGCTAGTGTTTACTCATCTCTGGGGCATGGACCAAAATGGCTATGGGAAGGACACCCAGAACATAAAACCACCATGGAAGACGAGAGAAGGAGTAAACTTACGGTGCAGAGGCTCGGAACCCCAGTACCGGCGGCTTTTGGGAGTGACCAAGCGGGCTCCCGGCCGTCGATATCCCTCGACCGCAGTGCCTCGGTGGTGGACAACTTGGCCACCTTGGCATATAATGTTACAAGTGATTTGGATCTGGAGAAGGAAGTTTTCAAGCGAAGTACGATCTTACCGAGAACACCAGTAACAAGAACAACCAAGGATGAACTGAAGATGGATCGTTGGACGACAAAAACCGTGACAACACCCAGCACATATGTTCAAGATGCGTGGCAGCACGAGGTGCTTCAGGAACAAGAAAAGGATCCGTTCAAAAGAAGCTCATCAACTTTGAGATCTCCACCAATGCTAAAGGCGATGAAGGATAAAGCACAGGCATGATCAACAACCGCCAAAAGTGAAGGAGCGTACAAAAGGAGTAACCCTGTCGGGGCTTATAGGGAGCGGAGTCCTGATCCGGAGGAATTACCCTTTATCCAGCTTGGGGCAAAAATAGTTGAGCTGTCCGAGTTCATTAAGGACAACCACAACGTGCACCAAACCATAAAGAATATGGTGAGGGCTATTAGAGTCCTCTATAACAGATCGCAGATGGAGGAAAAGAACACCAAGGATACGCCGAACCCAGCTGTGCCAACAGTGTCACAAGCGACCCAAGTGACGCCTAACCGAACTACCACTGAATCAGCGCGAAATAAACGAGTACGTGAGAAAGAGGGGGATCCTTTAAATAATCAGCAGGGGCCTAAGAGAAAAAAAGGCGGGCAGGAAACTCTGAAAACCAGCACTAATAGCTCTGAAGGAGGAAAGCGTACAGCGAATGTAGAAAATTCGACCAGCGTTGCGGAGCCCAAGACGAATGGAAACGATGGATGGACTAAGGTTACGAGCAAAAAAGCGAAAGGAAAAGCCAAAATGCGAACCCGTCCAGATGTGATTGTTATCTCCAGTAAGGGCAATCTGTCCTACACGGAGATACTCAGAAAGGTCAAAGCGGATCCCGACCTAATAGATCTGAGCGGAAATGTGAATCGAATCCGAAGAACCCAGAAAGGGGATCTCATGTTCGAGCTAAAAAGATCCAGCGTGGGCAAGGCTGATGACTTTCGCACTCGGGTGAAGGACTCACTTGGGGAGAATGTCGCAGTGCGTGCCCAAAAATATGAGATCTACATACAATGTAAGGATCTCGATGAAATAACATCAAAAGCAGAAATTTACACTGCTCTGAAGGATCAATTCAAGTTGCAAGAACTTGCCGAGGAGCCTGTTGTGAGTTTACGAAAAGCCTATGGCGGTACTCAAACGGCCACAATACGAGTACCAGCGGAGACAGCGCATAAGTTGTTGGCAGCTGGAAAAGTTCGGATTGGATGGGTTGTCTGCCGGTTAAGAGAACAGACTTCGCTAAAGACGTGCTTTAAATGCCTCATGTTTGGGCACTTCGCCAAGGTATGCACCAGCAGCATT
This sequence comes from Hermetia illucens, assembly GCF_905115235.1. NCBI lineage: Eukaryota > Metazoa > Arthropoda > Insecta > Diptera > Stratiomyidae > Hermetia > Hermetia illucens. Next base: position 2,939,811 of record NC_051851.1, on the reverse strand, counting down.
GATCGATCCGATCGATGCAAAAGGTGTGGGGAGAAGGGCCATATTGCCAGGGAGTGCAATAGTGACCCCAAATGCCTATTGTGCGAGGTGAAAGAGGGGCAAGATAACCGGCATATTGGCGGAAGTAGTAAATGTCCTGAATTTTGGAAGGCGCTCACTGCAATAAGAAAATGAGGTTTATTCAGATAAACCTCAATCATTGCAGGGTCGCTCAGGATTTACTTGAGCAGACCACGTTCGAATTTGAGATGGAACTCGCCGTCATAAGTGAGCCGTACAGAAACCATCACGGTGGCGTATGGGTCACAGATTCGACTGGTGGAGCGGCGATATGGGCTTGTGGTCGACAGGCCATACAATGTACTGCAAGTCAGGCAGCCAGTGGCTTTGTGTCGGCGAAAATAATTGGTGTATATGTATACAGCTGCTACGCCCAGGCAAGTTTGACACTGCCTGAATTCGAGCAAATGCTTGATAATCTTGTTCTCGACGCAAGGGGACGAAGTCCAAAGGTGATTGCTGGTGACTTCAATGCTTGGGCCCGTAAGTGCAGAGAATCAAATGCTAGGGGGCGCAGTTTAATAGAAGCTTTCGCGCAGATGGACATAGTTTTGGCTAACGTAAGTGCTGTAAACACCTTCCAGAAAGGGGGGTCAGGGTCGGTTGTAGACCTGACCTTTGTCAGCCCTTCGCTGGCGCGTAGTATGTCCTGGTGCGTCAGCGAACGCTACACCCGCAGTGATCACCAGGCAATCTTCTTTGAGACATGTGTCGAGTCTCAGGGCAAAGAGCTATCATGCCCGAAACCGAGAAAGATTTCAGGCTGGTCTGCAAAATCTTTGGATGAGCAGACCTTCATAGAGATGTGGTTAGATCAACCTGATAAAGCAGGCGCCTCTACGGAAAGAGCTGTCCATCTGGCTCAATGCATCGCCAAAGCGTGTGACGCGTCCATGCCTAGGAGGTGCTCATTCCCCCGTAGAAGACCAAACTACTGGTGGAATGATGAACTGACCGGTTTTCGATCAGCCTGCCACCGAGCCAGAAGAGCGGCTCAGAGGGCGGTAGGTAGAGTCGATCAGGGGCAGAAAGAGTGCGCCTATAAGGCAGCCCGCAAAACCGTCAAGCTCGCCATCCAGCGAAGCAAGACAAAGTGCTTTAAGGAGCTCTGCTCAGAAGCGGACATCAACCCGTGGGGGAGTGCTTATAGAATAGTGATGGGACGATTCAGAGGCCGCTCCTCTCAGCAGATTACGTGTCCCACCCTTTTGCTAAAAATCATCCAGGGGTTATTCCCCCAGCAAGAGGAGAGCACCGACACATTCCAACCACCTCTGAATGTGACGGCAATCCCGCCAGTGACCAGAGACGAGCTGCTGGAGATCTGCAGCAGAATAGGAGACAATAAAGCGCGGGGTCTGGACGGAGTACCGAATAAGGCCCTTAAGCTTGCCATGAAATCCAGGCCGGACATGTTCGCTGAGTTGTTCGAAGCGTGCATCTCCGAGGGAATATTTCCAGCGGCATGGAAGCGACAGAAGTTGGTACTTCTGCCTAAGCCTGGTAAACCTCCAGGTGAACCATCGTCATACCGACCCATATGTCTTTTGGACACGGTAAGGAAAATGTTAGAGCGGGTAATCTATAATAGATTACTCCCGGTTGTTGAGAGCCAAGGCGGCCTTTCAAATCGGCAGTATGGGTTCCGAAAAGCCAGATCAATCGTTGATGCCATCAAATTGGTTACTGCCTTGGCCGAAGATGCAATTCACGGAAAGGGTAGTACCAGCAAATATTGCGTGGTAGTAACCCTGGATGTGAAAAATGCATTCTATTCGGCCAATTGGAATCTAATACGGAAATCTTTAGCGAAGGTTGGTATTCCTGACTATCTCGCTGCTATCGTCGATATTTAGTTAACTGAAAGGAGGCTCTGGTATGACACCGATGACGGACCTCAGGAGTACGTTGTTTCCGCGGGTGTCCCACAGGGCTCCGTATTGGGCCCACTACTGTGGAACATCATGTACAACGATGTACTTAATCTTCCTCTTCCGGAGGAAGCCACAGTGGTGGGTTACGCTGACGACATAGCACTGGTTGTTGTCGCAAAGCATCTCGAAGATGCTGAGTTATACTCAAGCGAGGCAATCGATGCTGTCAAATGCTGGTTGGAGAGCTCTAGTTTGACGCTGGCCGAGGAAAAAACGGAAGCGGAAGAGAAATTACGCCTGTGTTAGAGTCGGGAATCATATCGTCACTTCCAAGCCGGCCATCAAATACTTGGGGGTGGTGATAGACAGGAAGCACAGCTATAACCAACACGTACAGTATGTTTGTGATAAATCATCCAAAGCTAGTATGGCCCTGGCCATAATGATGCCGAACGTGGGAGGGCCACGGCATACCTCTAGGTTGCTTATAGCCAGAGTGGTGGCCTCAATCATGCTCTATGCGACCCCAGTTTGGAGCGAGGCGTTGCGGATGTCAGTTAACACTAGCAAACTGAATGCAGTCTACAGGAGGACAGCTCTGAGGGACTTCTGGACTGTCTCAGATGATGCAGCATTCGTCATCTCTGGAATGATGCCGATTGACATCTTGGCAGATGAGATGGCGAACATATACCATGCGAAGCCAATCTCTCCCTTATTGCAGACAAAGAAGGCTGAGAGGCAGAGATCCATAAATAGATGGCAAGAGCGGTGGGAATGCTCGGGAAAGGGTCGGTGGACTCACAGGCTCATTCCTGCCATCAAGGAGTGGTTGGAGAGACGACACGGTGAGATTAATTATAATCTTACCCAGTTTCTCACGGCACATGGAGGATATCTCCAATACCTTCACAGGTTTAAATTGGAGACCTCACCCGACTGTCCAAATTGTGATGGAGTCCCAGAGGACCCAGAGCATATATTCTTCCACTGCCCGAGATTTCTGGAAGAAAGGAGGAATTTAGAGGAGATTCTAGGAGAGGTGCTGGTACCAGAAAATCTGGTGCCGAAAATGCTAGCACATCAAGAGAATTGGAATGCGGTCAACTCCATGATCGCATCTATTTAAGATAAATTGCGAAAGGCAGAGGAAAGGAGAAAAGCACGGTCACGTGCGGCGCGTATAGAAGAAATGGGATTAAGCTAGAGTGAGCTGACTTCGCCCCGTGATGTAATACCTTATGGTGGTTCCGCGGGGCAGGGAGGGAGTCGGGGGTGGTTTTAGTGGGTAAAAATCTCACACGCTGGTGTGTCCAGACCAGTGTCTTTTGAAGATTTCCACCTCCTCAAAAAAAGAAATACAGACAGACAGTAAACCGATTTTAATAAGGCGAATAAAAAAAGTCCTTGAACTTTCCTCCCCTGCGAAGTATCACGATGTCCTGAAGGCCAAGGCGAGGCAAATTGTAGAATAACCCTTTAAAACTCCGCGGAAAATGGCAAAGTAAACAGATGGCAAGAGCCGCTCCATTGGACAATAAAAATTGTCGTCCACTTTTCCAATAAGTTCACGAAGGCATCCTTATTTTTGCGGGCACCCCTAACAGGGGTAATGGCGTTCCTTTAGTTTCAGGCACTAACAAAAATAGCGTGGAACAATCTGCTGGAGCTTGGAGTCCCCGTCTCCGGAGAAAAGGCCAACGAGAAATTAATTATAATGAATTAATAGAAGCGAAAAGTGAACCCTTTTGCAAAATTAACTGGTTTTCCATCTGGCCTGGAGCTAAAATCCGAAATGAAAGCGCGGATCCTGAAATTACGGGACGCAGGAGGCAATCCTATGTGGTAGTGGTGCGAATGATGATGGGCGAGAGGAGATTGAATGAATGGATGATGGTGACGACGACATCAATTGTGACGATGAAAATAACAACAACAGGAACATGAACAACAGCCGCGACAGCTAAAAGGATGATAATAATGTCGAGAGAATAGAAGACATAAGCAGGCAAAGGCAAGCATGCAAACGTTACGCCCGTAGGCTAATACATCATTCAAGGACGAAATTGTTGTTGTTGTTGTTGTTGATTCGACCTTTGCCAATGAACGATGTCTTTGTAATTAATCCTGGTAGGCTTTAATGCGAAATGACTGTTTTTTGGAAATGAGGATTTACAATAAAGACAATCATTCAAGTAAACAATGTTTCATCGGGACAGCGTGACAGAGAAAAGGATTACATGCGTGGAGGGGGAAATTGCTTCTTGAAGTTTTCAAATTATATAAAATATTACCAAGACACGAAGTTGAAGAGGGTTTCCTCTTTAATTGTGATTAAAAGTTGCATTATTCAAAGGACAAGCGACTTCAAAAAAAAATGGTGGGGTATGACCGGAAACAGAGACTCCTCTTTTGACTATAGCAGTTTATGGAGAGGACCACACCAAAAGTAGCAACACATCAAGCGAGAAACCATAAAAAAAGTTATAAAAAGGTTTCAAGGGTTTTTCCTGTATTTTCAAGTAAATTTGAAATAAAATCGAATTCAATTCCGGCAAGGATTGGCAGCTTTAATGTACAATGACAGTGTTGAACAGTGGTTCAGGGAAAATCGCAAGCTAGAAGGTTTAATAAAGGATTCGTTCCAATTACTACCTAGCTACCTACCTATCATCCGTGAAGTCTGACTCGCATTCAATAGTCAAGTCGTCTACCAATTGTCCTGCCGAGGACAAGCGGGAAACCATACCACATCTTACTACACACGAGAGACTGGCCAGCTGGAATCAATATCGTCTACCACTCAAAGCTGTTCAGGATACTTACCACCACCACTGTGCAAAAATTTTTTCAGTTATCATTCGTAAATCTTCGCCAACACTCAGAACGAAACCCGAAAAGCCTTGACCTTAGGTACTTTATGCGAGTGCTTTATACGAGTATGTCCAGCATACACGGGTAGGTAGGTATCAGTGGCCGCTCCAAGGAGCCCAATTGATGCCACAAACTCCTAAGAACATATCTGCTGTTATGAGAGGAAGGAGGCAGAGTCCAGTCAGCTCAGATCTTCAAAGTCAGCCCGTAGCATTCGCGGAGACAGACAGCTCTCCCACTCTACATCTAGAGAGATCTCTGAGGTCCTGCAAGAATGTATTACCTAGTGTCCATAGCCTGGCTCCAGCTAGAGCTGGACAATCGCAAAGAAAGTGCCTAATGGTTCCTCACTTTTTCGGCAAAGAGAATTGAGGAATATGCCGAGCCACGCGGCCACGACCATCGTAATCTTGTATGCAATTGCACGTGTCTGACATAATAGCTCTTCCGATCGGATTTGGTAAAAGCGATGGAAATCCTCCTTGACTTGGCACAGGTGGTGAGCCTTCATCATCTGAGGTCCGCAGCTATTAAGTAGTGCGCGTGGATTGCACATTTGACAGTTGTCAGCGGGACACAAACTATACCCATTGAAAGTCTACCAAGAGTGGAGGACCACCTTTAACCCACTCAATCTCCTCTAGGTTTGTATAACCGGGAACCCAGAGGACGGTGAACTTAAGCGTGCCCCACGAGCTTGAAAGATGTTCACGCTGAGTACAAAGCCTTAATGGCCACTTGGTTGTCGGTCAGAATGACTATATTCAGCTTGGATCATGTCCCAGCCATCAACAGACTTCCAGTATCGCCAGTATTTCCGCTTGGAATACACTGGCGAAACCTGGAAGACCGTACGACTCAAATAAATTGTGTGAATTCGAGAAAACTTCCACACCGGCTCCACAGGCCATCTTTGATCCGCCGGTAAAGAGTACTGTATCATAGCCTTGCAACACGCCGCAAGACTTATACATTACCCCGGTTGAACTTCAGCTTGCGTGTGGCTTAGTCCGTAGAGAATGGCTAGATTTCCCGAGGTACTTTGTCTAGGATGTCACTATGGCCTTAGGGCTTGGCTGTCTAGTATTCGGACTCACGTAGTCAGACAGCTCCCCAAGCTACAACGTATTTAACGTGGAGCTTGGGGAGTAGATAGAGTCCAGGTGCACTTATCTTGGTGCTGAATAGCATCAGTTGCATTTTGTCGAGTCCGCGTCTTGCAGCTCTCAGGAACACCTTTCGCATCGCTTGCCATGATGTCACTCATAATGGAGAAACACATCCGTGATACATATCACTAAGTCGTCAGCATACGCCACCATCTCCACCACGCTCCTGTCCAATATCCATAAAATTTTGTCCATCACTATTAACCAGAACACTGGCCAAGTGGCCCAGAGCGACTGGATTATCCTGGGTCTTAGGATGGATACTATTCAATGCTTAAGATACTCCAATAATCCACGACTGGTCAAGGCTTCCTTGATGGCGTTAAAGCGAATGTTGTTGAACGCTCCCACTATATCCAGGAAGGCTAGAGTATACTGCTTTTACCGCAGAGACCGCTCAACCTTGCCAATTACCTAGTGGAAAGCGGTTTCTGCGATTTGCCTTTGAGGCAGGCGTTCTGGGAAAAAAGGCATTCTCTCTATAATTGTCCCTAAGTGAATGTCCAGGACGCACTCTATGGCCTTCAAAACGAAAGAGGTGAGGATGATTGATCCAGGGTTCTTCATACACTCATGGCCGCGCCTGCCCGCTTTTTGTATGGAAACTACTCATGCGCGCCTACAAGACTGCGGTATGTATCCGAAAGGGATACAGCTCCGAGAGAAGCTGTTTATAGACCAGCCGATCTCATCCTTGATAACTACCGATTTGATAGTCTCACGCGGCTGGGGCGGCTGCATACCCTTCAAGCAAGGCTCTGATTAATAGTCCTCAGCGTTGCGGGGAAGTACGTCTAAATCAGCAGCTCCAAGGTTTCATCAGATAATTCCGTCAAGAATTCTCCCCAACTTTTTAAAAAACGATGGCCTCCATTGCTCCTTTGACAGAATCTTATTGAACTTTGCAGATTTTCTAGAGCTTTTAATGTTCCGCCACGAACCTTGTTGAAGATTCGTGGACAAAAATTACCCCAAGTGCCTTGCCCGCGACCCCTGCTCAAAATAATCGCAATCTTTTTCCCACAACAAGAACAAAATTGACCTCATCCAATGGTTCAACAGGACGTCTTCACAACCGCTGAGGGTAACCGAGGAGGAACTACGGGAGATCTGTGGACGAATTGGGAACAATAAGGCTCCGGGATTGGACGGGATTCCGAACAAGGCCCTGAAGTTGGCTGCTAAAATCAGGCCTGCATGGCTCATAAGTGCATTTCATGCGTGGTTGAAGGAGTGTTTCCCGCTCAGTGAAAGAGGCAGAGGTTGGTTCCGTTACCGAAGCCCCAAAAACTACCACCTACGCACCTTCTTCGTATCGCCCTATCTCTCTTTTTAACGCTATGGGGAAGATGTTAGAGAGGGTCGAGCTGACGGGTGGTCTAACGGAGCGGCAGTATGGGTTTCGTAGAATGCGTTTCACGGTTGTAATGGTCGTAGATCTACCCCGGGAGGCATCGGCCGCTGGTAAGTGGATGTCAGGAATACCTTTAATTCAGCCAACTGGGGTTGGATTAAGGGTACCCTGGCTAAACTGGGTGTCCGTGATTACTTAGCTCGGATAATCGAGAGTTACATTTCGGGATACGAGCCGAACGACGGACCGAAGGAATATGTTGAGACAGCAGGTGTTCCCCAAGGCTCCATACTGGGACCACTGCTGCGGAACATAATGTACGATGCCAAAATCTAGTCGCCGGTTGGTTATCGCAGAGGTGGTGAAATCCATCCTGCTATACGCGGCTTCGGTGTCAGATGAGGCAATGTGTGTTATCGCGGGAATGATTCCCTTGAATCTTCTAGCGAATGAGACACACTATCTCTACAGGAGAAGGAGGGTGAATCCGGCCGAAGTGGGTACTGGCTTCCGAAAAAGCACTAGGAAGGTGCCTCACAGCAAATGGCAGCAACGGTGGGATAATTCCAAAAAAGGCCGCTTGACCCACACGCTGATCTCGTGTATTGAGACGTGGATCGAGAGTAAGCACGGAGAATTAAATTACCACCTAACACAGTTCCTTACGGGATACGGTGGAAACAGGAAGTACTTGCATCGCTGCGGATTGGATGAGTCTCCAGACTGCCCCGAATGCGCTGCTACACCCAAGGACCAGGAACATGTTATGTTCTACTGTTCGAGATTCGCGTATGAAAGAGGGAGGTTAAACGACGCCCTCAACGCAGTTATCGGACGCCATAATTTCGTGGAGGGGAAGCTGAAGTCCGCAGCAAATTAGAGTAACTGCGATACAGGAGAAGCTGTAGGAACTGGAACAAAATCGGAAAGCGCGACGGGCGCGTGACTTAGTTGCGCTGGTGTAAGCCAGAGCCCTTCTCGCGAAGTAATACTTCACGGTGGCCCCGCGGGGATGTGGACGGAGAACTGGGGGTGGTTTTAGTGGGTGAGAATCCCACACACTGCTGCAACCTGGCGCAGCAACGTCTTTTTAAGATTTCCACCTCCACCCATAAAAAAAAAGATGTTCTAGCAATAGTCCAACCTGGACCGCCTCCTGGCAGTCTGGATAGCCGACTCGTACTTTTTCAGGCAGTCCTTGTATGGCTGCCAATATTCGTGCCTGTAGCAGATATAGAAGATCTCCCTAGTCAGTTTCCTGTGACTGGACAGATTTTCATTCCACCAGGGTGGTCTTCTTGCTGTATTTAGCAGAACACGAGACTTCAAGGGCGGTGTGAATGCCTTTTCCGGAGGAACAACCTTTGACTCAACAAGCCACCTGGAGGCCCAGCACCATATCGCTTGGTCTGCTTGTTGGATGGAATCGGGATAATGACGGGGATAGTCATCTGCAACAGACTTCTATTCCATTGTCGACAGTAGCAGTTTCTTATCAGGGCATCAGCATGGTTTCTGGCGTGCCAATTCTATGGTGGATGTGAAAAGTTAAAGAAGCGCTAGCTGACGTAGGTGTTCCCGGGTATTTAGTGAGTTTGGTGTAAAATTATCTCTCAAAAAGGGTATTCTGGTACGACACGGATGAGGACTCCAAAGAGTGCATAGTCATATCGGGAATAATACTGGGATCGGTACTGTATCCCCTGTTGTAGAATGTCATAGGTATATAAGCGGGCGGTTGTTTTGGCGATTCCAGAGGGGGCTATGATTGTCGGTTTTGCGAATGGTCTAGTTGTGGTTGTTGCAACAATGCGTCCTGGCTAGAATGGGCCGGCGGTATTAACAACAAACCGTGGGAAAATAACACTGTGCATGCGGAAGTTGGTGGATATATGGTCTTGTCAAAGGCGGCTATCATATACTTGGTAGTGATAATTGATGCCGAGTATATTAGCCCCAAACACTGTCAGAGCTTAGCTTAGCTGGAGTGGTGCGATCGTAGGTAGAAAAAAACTTTCAGACACAGAAGCAGGTGAATTCGGATGCTCCCTGTCGCGATTCTGGCAAAATAAATGAATGTGCTGTACCGTGGAGGAAGTATCAAAGATCACACAGAGTCGAATGCTTTCTAGCAATACAGATGGGTCAAGCCTACGAAGATTTGGTGGACGCATAAGCTCATTTCGGACATTAGGGTGTGGCTTGAGCGGAAACTTGAGGAAAACAAGTACCTCATTACCTTGTTTTTGACGCTTTGGATTAGATGACTCACGAAATTGTCCTAGATGCGGTGGCATACTGGAGCATCGAGAGCAAGTGATGTTTCACTGCCCAAGATTTTCAATGGAGGGAAGGAATCTGAACCAAGCGTTCTGCAAAAGCTTTCTTAAAATCGATGAACAGCAAATGCATCGAAGATATAAACCCCGCGCACTATTCCAAAAGGTTCCGTAGGATGTTCATTTGGTCAATGGAGGAGGGTTCGGAGCGGAAACCAGTCCACGCTCTGTTGATCAAATTTTCGGGATATTCTTTTATGCGTTCCAGATTTTTGTTAGCTATTATCTATTCACCGGTAGAAAGGTCACAGGTACCCCTTCAGTTGTCATATTCGAAACGGGTGCCCTTCTTTGGAATTTTAAGGATCATCCCTTTTTCTATTCTCTGAGAAAGGTTTCGGATTCCAATGATTTCTAGATAAGTGGAAGTAGCAAATCTGCAGCTGCAGCGATAAATAACTCTACGAGAAGCCGGTTTACTTCCTCTAAGTGCATTGATGGCCGAAATGATTTCATTTCTGCTTGGAGAAGCAGCCCGTGTCCGCATCTTACGGTGATTAGCAATTTCATCCACAAAAGGAGGATCGCTACATACGAGTTTTTCGAGTCTATTTATCCTTTTTATAACTCTTCCCGAAAGTTTCAGCGTTCTTCATATTCTTATTGCTTTTTTAGTATGTTTTCCAACTGCTAGAGGAGATGATTATAAATTTTGGTGACCATCCGCCGTTCTCAATATTCTCCGCCATTTGAACATTGAAGTATTATAAATTGTAGGCATACACTTTTAGTTGAATTCCACATTCTCATCATCATCATCATCAACGGCGCAACAACCGGTATCCGGTCTAGGCCTGCCTTAATAAGGAACTCCAGACATCCCGGGTTTGTGCCGAGGTCCACCAATTCAATATCCCTAAAAGCTGTCTGGCGTCCTGGCCTACACCATCGCTCCATCTTAGGCAGGGTCTGCCTCGTCTTCTTTTTCTACCATAGATATTGCCCTTATAGACTTTCCGGGCTGGATCATCCTCATCCATACGGATTAAGTGACCCGCCCACCGTAATCTATTGAGCCGGCTTTTATCCACAGCCGGATGGTCATGGAATCGCTCATAGATTTCGTCATTGTGTAGGCTACGGAATCGTCCATCCTCATGTAGGGGGCCAAAAATTCTTCGGAGGATTCTTCTCTCGAACGCGGCCAAGAGTTCGCAATTTTTCTTGCTAAGAACCCAAGTTTCCGGGGAATACATGAGGACTGGCAAACTCCGCCATGCTATTAACATAGTATGCTGGTCCCAAGCCCAGGTAAAGGAGGAGGGTTTGAGGCAACGTACTCTGTACTATCCTCAGTAAAACAAAAATAAAATGCTGAGATCAGGGAAAGAGATAAATAGAGTATAGTTGGAGTTATTCTACTATGCTAAATCCTACCTGATCTCTCTTGATGACAGCCCCCCGCGACAGGTCGACCAAGAAAATGCATAGAATGTCGTTACAAACATGATGATCGGATTGAGTCACAAGCCTCGGAGAAATGCTAGGGCGTCCACCTCAGTCGACGCGGCAGGACGGGCCCCGGTCCTGTCGAGAAATGGGCAAGGGTTCTTGACGCATGGACGGCGTCAGAACGTAAGCAAGTTAGTCCGCACACAACGAACAAAACAAATACGTGTCTGCACGCTAAATGTTGGTACCCTAACTGGAAAGACCGAGGAACTCGCAAGAGCCCTTCGGACAAGGCGCATTGACATCTGTGCTCTGAAAGAAACCCGATGGTCTGGTGCCAAAAGTTGCGACATTGAACGCGAACGCGGTAAAAATGGCTACAAACTTCTCTATTTTGGTAACCCACACACTCAATATGGTGTTGGCATTGCCATCTCAGAGGGTTTCCGTGATGCCATTAAAGAAGTTGAACGATTTGATGATCGGCTGATGAAGCTCAGCATTATATCAGCTGATCGAACTATGCACTTCTTCACCGCGTATGCACCACAGACAGGTCGACCTGATGCCGAGAAAGATGCCTTCTGGCAACTTCTCGATGAAAAGACTTGTCACGTGCCTGCTGACGATTACATAATCATTGCCGGCGACCTTAATGGTCACGTGGGTGAAAAGGCAGATGGTAACAGGTGCCATGGGGGAAAGGGGTTCGGAGCGCGCAATGAAGGTGGCGAGCGTATAATCGATTTTGCGGGCACCCATGACCTTGTACTTATGAATACATGGTTCATCAAACGATTGTCTCATCTTCCCACATTTTATAGTGGGAACAATAAAACGCAAATCGACTATATTCTCATAAGACGCCAACACTTTACCACTGTCACTGATTGCAAAGTCGTTCCCTATGAGACCATCGCACCTCAACATCGGCCGTTGATTGCCGTCCTGCGAATTAAGCCACCGATAAAACAGCGTGAGGAACGCACTGGCCCGCCGCGCATTAAATGGTGGCGATTTGGTGAGAAGGAAGTAGAAACGATCTCACTCATACAATTGCCAACCATTACGACTGTGGAAGAATCATGGAACCAAATGAAAGACACGATCCACAAAGCGGCCTCTGCAACCCTCGGGGTCACCAAGCCGGGTAAGCGGTACATCAACCGAGATACTTGGCTTTGGAATGATGATGTTGAAATGAAGGTCCGTGAAAAGAAACGCCTCTACCACAAATTTCTCGACGATAAAACACCTGCTAATTGGCAAATTTATAAGAATGGGGAAGCAAAGAAAGCGGTCGCTGTCACCCGAGCAAACCATTTCAAAAATCTTTACGATAAACTGGACACTCGGGATGGCGAGAGAGATCTTTATCGACTTGCTAAAAGCCGTGATGAACGCACACAGGATATCGAACATTTCTGTTGTGTTAATGATAAGAACGCTACTTTGCTTACCAACCGTCGAGCCGCAACGGATAGATGGCGAGAATACTTCGAGCAGATTTCAACTGAAGAATTTGCTCATCCTCCACTTCCACAATCATTGCCGACATTTGGAGCAGTTCCACCAGTCAGCGCAACTGAAGTCGAGGAAGCAATAAAACAAATGAAATCGGGGAAAGCAACAGGACCTGACGACATCGCATCTGAGCTCTGGAAAGCGAAGAGCTGGGACCCAACACTGTGGCTCAGTGAATTCTTTAACCGGGTTATTCAGGAAGGAAGAACACCATCTGACTGGCAAGAAAGTACCACTGTTCCAATATGGAAAAAGAAAGGTAGCCCAGCATAATGTTCAAATTACCGTCCGATCCGGTTACTTTCCCATACCATGAAGATTTTTGAACGCATTCTTGACAACCGTATTCGCGAAATCGTTGAAATAACCGTGAATCAAGCCGGGTTTGTCAAGAACTGCGGAACTACTGACGCAATACACGCTGCGCGGTTACTCATGGAGAAACACCGTGAGAAGCATCGCCCTCTTTACATTGCCTTTCTGGATCTAGAGAAAGCGTTTGACCGTGTACCACACGAACTCATCTGGTATGCTTTACGACAACACTTCGTGCCAGAAGAACTCGTGCGCTGGGTTCAATTGCTCTACCACGATCCGAAAAGTAAAGTTCGAAGTATGGCGGGTGTATCAAAACCGCTTCGTGTCTCTGTTGGAGTTCATCAAGGAAGTGCCCTCTCACCACTCCTCTTTGTCCTTGTTATGGACACCGTCACACGGGATATCCAACGTCCAGCGCCCTATACACTGCTTTATGCAGATGATGTTTTCCTAGCATCTGATAGCAAAAATGATCTCGAGCAACTTGTTCAAAAATGGAATGATCGTCTCATGCAACACGGTCTCAGATTGAATTTAAACAAAACTGAATTTTTGACGACCGATCCCCATGAAACCGGCACAATCACTGTCAGCGGCAGTGATCTGCCCAGAACTGAGCGATTTAAATACCTCGGGTCAACGCTATCAGCCAATGGAGAACTGCGTTATGAAATTGCTTCACGCATTAACGCAACCTGGATGAAGTGGCGTTCCACAACTGGTGTCCTTTGTGATCGACGTATCAACGAACGTCTCAAATCTAAAATTTACCGCAATGTCGTCCGTCCAGTCGCTCTCTATGGTTCTGAGTGTTGGCCGACCATAAAAGACAATGAACGGCGTCTTGCGGTAATGGAGACGAAGATGCTACGTTGGACTAGTGGCGTCACACGTTTAGATCACATCCGAAATGAGGATATCCGCGATCGTTATGGGGTTGCACCGATCGTGGAAAAGTTGCGAGAGAGGCGTCTTCGATGGTATGGTCACGCAGTTCGTGCAAATGAGAATTCACTTGCCAAGATTGGTCTGAACATCGAAGTCGATGGTAAACGACCAAAAGGCAGACCTAAGCAACGGTGGCTTGATACGCTGGATGGCGATTTGAAAGCCTCGAGATTGCACCCAGATCAGGCATTCGATAGAGCCAAATGGCGAAGCCGATCACGACGAGCCGACCCCGCTTGTGAACGGGACAAAGGCTGAAGAAAAAGAAGAAGACATGAGGACTGGCAAGATCATAGTCTTGTACAGTAAGAGCTTTGACCCTATGGTGAGACGTTTCGAGCGGAACAGTCTTTGTAAGCTGAAATAGGCTCTGTTGGCTGACAACAATCGTGCGCGGATTTCATCATCGTAGCTGTTATCGGTTGTGATTTTCGACCCTATATAGGAAAAATTGTCAACGGTCTCAAAGTTGTATTCTCCAACCAGCCGTTCCGACTCCTTTTGCAGCTGGGGCCAAGTATGTTTGTGCCCGTATCCATGAGAACGTTCTTCAGGTGGTTGTAAAGATCATTTGTAGGTGCTTCATCTCCAGGTCCTCTGTTGACTGCAGTTATTGCGCTATACATTTCCCTCTTAAAGGTGTCACGGAGGGCTCTGTTGTCGATGGCTTCAGTGTTAACTCTCACCTGATTGTCAGAGGGACTCTGGGTGGTGTTGTTATTCGAGCTCGGAGCACCATGTCAACGAGATAGTGATCCGAGTCTATATTGGCCCCCCTATATGTTCTGACATTCATCAAGGCTGAGAGGTGGCGGCGTTCAATCAAGTGGTCCCGTCTGGAGAGGCCCACGTATGTTTGTGGACCGCTTTCCGCATAAACCAGGTACTTCCAACAACCATTTCGTGTGACACTGCTAATTGAATAATCAGCAGTCCGTTATCACTTGTATTTTCGTGTAAGCTATGGGAGCCAGCGTATCGCCTGAATACGGGCCCCTTCCCTACTTGGCTGTTAAAATCCCCAAGTATGATTTGATCGTCTTTTATTTTGGCTTAACTGTTACTTTCCGGAAAGGGTCCAACCCAATTTCGTCTCCATGACTAGTAACGTGTTTCCCCAGATGACTTCGGGCTCTCAGCTGAGGTTAATACCCATCTTCCTGTGATAGTTTAGGTCTGCGAATTGCGTTGCCTTTCTCCAGACCCAATTTACTTGCTATTTTCAATTAAATGAAGGATGTTTGAGACCCGAGCCAATAAACGCAAGTAGAGCCAAAACCTGATGGACTCTCAGCATTGGGTGATGCTGTTCCAAGCGAAATGGTATGTGTATCTTTCTTTTTTTAGAAATGGAGCGAATTGAGATAATCTTTGCTGCATTCGAAATAACGCATCTTACCACGCTTTTAGTTTTCGCTAAACATATCCTTTATTGTTTCACAAATCGAAGTTGTTGTGTTCACACCCAACAAGGGTTCTGATTAAAGCACCGATAAGGAGAGGCGCAACACGATTTTGTCTTTCTCCCCATGCAAGTATCCAAGCAGATATTGCATCTTCTGTATATTGCCTTTCAGTGGCAACTTTGGTTATTCGTAAGGAAAACTGGACGCACTCTAACTTCATGATTACAGACCTGGCTAGTGAATGTCGATAAGTTGTTCCTTCTGAAGTCGCTCATTTTTCCTTCTTCGCTTGATCCATTTCAATCGGGACTTTTATGGTGCCAAATTTTCCATCCACGCCCTATCGTACATCAAGATACCGATCACCCGTTATTAGCGGGGGCAACACCTTCCGGTAATTTCTCCAAAAATATTCTACCAATCTTCGGGTTTATGTAGATACTTCGTAGATTTTCGAGTTTATCCATTCTTTTTATAATTCTTCTAAAATGTCTCATCGTCCTTCGTGCTCTCTCTGCTCTTTTAGAACATTTTCCGACATACTTCCAGAAAACTGCTAGAGGAGATGATTGCAACTTTTGGAGACTATGGGCGATCCCCTATATTCTCCGCACATTTAAACATTGAAGTATTATAAATTGAAGGAATATTTTTCTAGTTGAATTCCACATCCTACACATAGAAAATTTGTTTAAGGGAGCCTGCCACTTGGCGGGTAGGTAATCAACGCAATATTTATATGTTTTTCATAAATGTTTACCGTCAATATTAGAAATTGGTGGGTGATGCATGTAATACTACAAAAGTGATATCATCTTAAAGTGTGATTACTATCCTCGAGCGCGATCCAAACATTATAACATCACCAAATAATACAATGTTATCTAACATCACCGCGTCACCTAACATTACCACATTACCAAGCATCACTGCGTTACATTGTGATTTTATAATATAGCGTCATCTAGTATTACCGGTATTACCGCTCTTGGTAGAATAAGTCGCGGCGACTTTGGGCTGACTTTCGATTGGCTTTTGCGTGGCTTCCGAGCTGACTTTAGGCTAGAAAATGATGTCGGGTACAAATAAATAAACCGGATGGTAACATATGATGTTGACGATATAACCATGATATTTATGATTAGGGTAATGAGAGGTGATGTTTGTGATATTATTTTGTAATATCACCTTTTTCAAAAAGTGATATGATATCACATCACCTCACCTCTAACGAATATTGCGTTGCAATTTGTAACCTACAAGACTGAAAGATATATTTATCATTTATCATTGTGAGTACTTCATAAACATAATTTCCTACAAACCATATTTTGCCAATGAATCTTATAGAAAGTGTTAACAATTAATGTATCATTTACTAAAAAACGCTCGCACTTTTTATTCTAAAACAACTTGGTAAACGCAAACTTATCAGGTTTTATATAAATCCATCCCTGTTCCATTATAATTTCAGAACAATTTCAATTAACCGCCCCAATATGCCTACTACGGCAAGAAAGGATGTCAAAACATTTCACCCCTTCCACATACCATAGTACAATATATCACGGACTGCAGGACATTCCATCAAGCGAGTGTGTTGCATGTCCGCAAAGTATCAAAATATGATACAAATAGCATTGGTTCGAAAATGTTATCCACTTCGTCCTCCATACTTCCGAGCCATGCATGGCTGTAGTTTCAACAAAAGGTGGCCGGCAAGGATCATATACATACGAAAGGTGTGTAATACAAAATTGTACGTTCGGACAAATAGCTGCCACTTTGATCGCACTTGAGCTTAATTACAAAGAAAACGGACATTTAATAGAGGAACATTTAACGAAAAATTTCCTCGGTGCATATATTTCCATAATTCCGAGTGGAACGCGGCCAGGAGCGTAGTCCTGAACACCGTCCGCCCCGCACTCAAACCCTTCCGTCATATCAATGGCCGGAATAGATTGCCATTCGTGGTCCGCTTCGAATTGAAAAACAGACAGAAAAACGGTTTATTGAAGGACTCCCGAAAAAGGGTTTATTTCACTTTTATTTCCTATTCATTCTCCGCTTTGGAAATATATCGTCCCAGCAATTTCACGTAGCTGCCACCTTTTACATACTATTCATTTCGACGATAAATTAAACCAACACAAAAGGGGTAGCTTGGTACGTCGGTCAACCAGTTGTTCTTTTATTAAAAGACATGGTGGCGACCAATGGACACGAACAATCCGGCAACCACCACAGACTGATGACGTCCCAAAAAACGCCGACAAGAAAATCAGGAAGAACTGTGGAGAAATGGAACTACAGCAAAACGGTCGACCAGGTGAAATAATACGCTACTGGCCTGGTAAATGCTTCGCCTATCAGGTTGCAATAAAGGCCAAAAAATTCAAAGGACATAAAATTTATTGGATTCCTAATTGGTTCCATTTATGTCCAACGCTGGCGAGAAAAAAAAATTATTTATGATACTCAACTTCCTAGAAAACTCGGGATTTAATATCAAAGGGGTCACAAAATGGGTCAACGACAACGACACTAAATAAGAAGGACACGACGACGGCCTGTAATGGTGGTGCTTGAGAAAAAAACTGACCAGGTGATATCATAATGTCACAGGTTTTATTTATTTTTATGAGTTGCGGAAGAAGGTTTTTCCCGCTCCGGAATAATTGGGGGAAAGGTTGACGGTGAAGGTAAAAGGATTGTGTATCGCTTTTTAGGCAAACATATCGAGTGTTGGGATGAGTTTCAGAACACATTTTATGAACCCCTTTGGAAGTCAGCGTGAAATGATTCCGGAGATTAAATTCGTCAATAAAGTATATTTAGGAATTCAGAGGGAACACAAATGTTCAAGGATATTTATAAATTTCGGTTTTTCAATTGACTGGAAGAATTAATTTGCAATAAAAAGTTCAACGCTTCATTCAACGCACATTGCAATTATGTTGGACAATATCCCCTGAGGCTTCCTGGTCTGATTATGCTTCAGGTTAAAGTTGCATAATTAGCCAAGTCCTCACACGACCTCCGCGTGGTGGCCGCTGGAAACCGTCTTCGGGCGGGCCAAGAGTGTGTATGGCCGGGCTGGGAGTAGGCTCATCCAACTGACGAGGATCTGCTTGTCTGCTGGCCATGTGTTAGGGGCAAGTAGATCTGGCGGGGGGATGGACTGAAGCAATAGCCCGGGGATCGTCCTCCCTGCACCGGAGAAGGTGCTAACAGGACCCCAAGCCAAGGTAGAACAGCATACGCCGAGGGCTGCGTGGCCAATGGGGAGCTTGGTCTTTAGTATGCGAACTCTGAATAACTTGGGCACCTTCAGTTTCAAATAAGACCCTTACCCTGGTGGCCGGGCCAGCCAGGGTGGACATTCTTCCCGGACTACTCGTGGGACCAAGACATGGACTCAATTAATAATAAAAAAGCCAAAATGACGATAGAAGAGGAGGCGATGATGCCAGGCGCATCATCGGAGGACGAGCTGCTGGCCTCCAGCCAGGAGACAGTGGCCGTCGAGAGCAGTACACTCGGTGCCAGCCGTAGCACCGTTATGCTGAAACCAACCGCAGGGACCTCACGGAGCGAGGCGTCAGACGGACTAGTGGCTTCTAGCCTGGAACCCACTGCCGTCAGGCTGGGTGTAGCGAGTACCAGACATAGTACTCCTGACCCGAAGCCCTCAGCGTCGGGGGATCCCTCGAAAGCGAAAACCGACAAGAATGTCGGTCGCCGGAAACCGGCTAAGAAGCGAAGGTCCACGGGTGTCCTGCTCAAGAGTCAGTACCAGAAGGCCATGCATATCCTCGGCAAGATTGCCAAGAATAAGGAGGACGGTACTGTCGACGAGCGGGATGAAAAAGACCTCGCTAAATACCAGGCGATTGTTGATGAATTCAACAGCAAACGCCGGGCTGACGAGCAGAAGACGAAGCCCATCGCTCTAAAACGCAACCGATCTCAAGACGAAGTCGAACAAGATAAGAAGCGGAGTAGAGTGGGCAAGAGCGCAGACGCCAAGCAACATACGGAGGAAATTGTACAGCAACCGTCAGCCGGCGGGCCACGTACTGCGAAGCCCTTCAGCGATGTGGCCAGGAGTCACTTACGGGTGGCGCTGGCGGATGGCAATTCTGCTAGCGGCAAACTAACGCTGGAGGTGTGGACCAGTGTTGAGGCTAGGCTGTCGGGCATGGTCTATGAACATCTCGTGGAAACCGGAGGCAAACACCTGGGACTCACTCCCCACTTTGATTCATCTCAGGTGGTCCGTGGGTTCCACGTAATAGCTTGCATGGACCAGTTCTCTAAGGACTTTCTCGGCTCGTGCGTCGCTAAGATCAGCGACGGTTGGGAGGGCGTTAAGCTCAAGATTATCCCTTATGACGAGATTCCTAGGAGACCGGTCGCTCGCATTTGGTTGCCGAAGATCCGCATGGAGAAGGACAAGCTGGTCCATTTCCTGCGCCTTCACAACCCCGGGATTCCCATGGACGACTGGGTTGTTATAAAGGAGGAGGAACCTCAGATAAACAGCCAGCCTGTACTACTCCGCATAAACGAGGAGTGCCTGGAGGCACTGAAAAAGGCCGATTACAAAGTGTGGTTCGGAGTCACGAATGCCAAAATAAAAGTGTTCCGCTCTGCAGAACCGGACGACGACCTTAACCCAATCGACGCCGCCAACGAGCTGTTGGAGGAGATGACGATCGACGGTCCGACGGGGGCTGACAAACCCCCCACGCAAGCAGATCATGCTGAGGGTAACGCAGATAAATCTGCAGCACTCGAAGTGTGCCTCGGCTAATCTGCTCGTGTTCCTCTTAGAGGAAGACATCGACATCGCATTAATACAGGAGCCCTGGGTCGGAAGCGACCGAACCATCAAAGGGCTGCAAAGCAAATATTTTAATATATTCCACAGCACAGGAGACGCTGATCAGGCTAAACCTAGAGCATGTATTCTTGCGAGGAAGAGTCTGCACGCTTTCCTGTGCCCCGACCTGAGTTCCAGTGACCTAGTTGTGGTCAAGCTAGATCAGGTGGGGGCAGAGAACGTGTATATTTCCTCGGCGTACATGGCTCACGACCGATCAGCTCCGCCAGAAGAACTACAACATCTGACGAACACCATAACACCAAAGGCTCTGAAGATCCGAGCCAGCTGGACTCCGCTTCCCTATTCCTATAACAACAGTCACGGTCTTAGGAGTTTGTGGCATCAAAACGGCGCACCAAAGCGCTAATTGGGCTCCTCGGAGCGGCCACTGATACCTACCTACCTACCATATCCCCTGAAGGGAGCGTAGCGCGTCCACTACCCATACGCGCCATCTTTTCCCGTACCATCAAATGCGCTTTCCCTCTCACCAAGTCTTTCCGAGAATCCTGCATACCTTCTCGACTGTTTTGTGTCATGTGATTCTAGGGCGATCCACTCGTAGTAAATAGCAGTGGTGATCACTTTCCATGAGCTGCTCAGACGTGCAAGTACGAAAAGAACACTGGCAAGGAATAACCTTCACTTGATGTTGGCATTGGGGTATCTGCATTTCGAAATTGTGGAAAAAACAGCGAAAGTGGATCTGGCCCGGGAGACACCAAATTCAACTCCAACGGCTTTCGAAATCGATGAAGATGGGATCTGAACTCCCCACACTACTCCCAAGAGATAAGAAAGGTGTTGATGTGGTCAATAGTGACACAGCAAGTCTGCGCCTAAAATGGAGGTGCTAATGTCTACCAAAACGAATCGCCACGAAAACGTTTGATGCAATCTGAGACTCAAGTCCACCTGCCTGTAACGGAAAGTGCAGATAGAGGAGGAGTTCACGGCAGCGTATTAACGTGTTTGGAAGGGGGAACATGGAGAACCGACACCTTCGCTCCTGTGTTGATCAGAAAACAATTCAGCTACGCTTCCTCACTTACTGACAGCCGGCATATGAACTGCTCTTTAGCCGACCGTAGCAGCAACCCTCCAATATGGCCGCGAATAGCCCGATGGTCTCTTCGTCGAGAGCGCGTGATTGCAACGTGTAGCGTCCGTTGTGACATCTGTGAGCGCAAATTCCGCGTCCAATTGGTGGAACCACGCTGCCGGATTATGTCACCAAAAGGAGGGCACTCTGACTGTGTGTACGTGAGTACCTGCCGTGAAGGCATAATCCCGCGGTCCTCTTCGGACACGGATTGATTTTGGGACCACAATCAGAGTCCCCCCATGCAAGCACAGCGGTCCTGGTTTATACTAAGTGCAGGCTCAGCATTCATACCAGTGGATGCGAGGCCTATCTAACACCTCTGCCGCAACTAAGGGGTACGGCACCCGAGTTGTACAGCGCAACTCCACGCTTGAGTTCCGAGGAGCTCTGCCCGCGATGTAGGCATAACCACAACCACGATGGAACTCCCACTGTGGGGCCAATCGCAAATAACCGGGCCGAGAACACATCCTCCAGGAATTCTCCCGGAGCATATGCTCTCAGAGGGCCATCCCGGTTCCCATGGTACCAGATAACCTCCGGTGAGGCTTCGTGGCAGAGCCACTTCAGATGAGTCCCTTGCCGACTCGGGTCTGATCGCCCTCCTCGAGTAGTGAGCGAACTGGAGGCGGAACACCGAAGGTGAAATTGAGAAAAGGAGGCAAAAAACAAAAGGGAGTTCAATCTCGCCCCGCCGAAGTAATGAAACAACAAAGTCACACCGAGAATGACCCGAGTGGACACTGGAACGGAACCTCTCCCTTCAAAGAACCTCGTGCCGGCTCTTCCGGCGATTGTACACTCTTATTCATGTATAAAATATTCAAAATTTGGTACAGGCTAATTAAAATGATAACTTATGCTGGTCGTTGCCTATTTGTCGCCGGTTATTGCCGTAGCTATCCCTGTTGCCGGTTGACGTGAAAGTGGCAACAAAGGTGAATCCACCAACAGACTTCGGAGCTGTTGATTTGGTTACGAAAGTTGTCGAGCTGACTACTGCAGGCGCCGAAGATAAGGAAAAAGTGAGCCCTAAGCTTGGTTGTGGAGATCCAAAAGTAGTTTTTGGATGTATAGATAAACTAAACCCACTGCTTGAGACGGCAGCCGAAATTACACCTTTCAGCCTATAGCCGGAAAAACCGGTAGATCTTGAAACTTCTGGAAGCTAACCACCTACGAGACGTTCAGTCTCCAGGACAAACAGGCACCATATAGTGGCAGCCTCCTGATTTTTTTCAGATTTTTCGGTTGGGTAGTTTCTGAGAATGGCCCCCTTAAAGGAATTATTACTTTCAACCCCCCGCACTCCCCACCTTTCCAACAAATGTCAAAACTAAGACCAGTTTCGAAAAGTGCTATCCGAGACCTTTAATTTGATGCCCCACATGACTATATTTGATGAAAAAAAATGTACACCCCCCTTTTGCATGTATGGGGACCTCCCTTAAATTCTTTATAAAAGGATGAAACTCACCGTATGCGTGAGCGTTCGTAGTTCCCACCTTTTTACCAAATTTAGTGTCAATCGCTGTAACCGTCTCCGAAAAAAATGCGTGTAACGAACAGACAGACAGGCAGACGGACAAACAGACAGTAAACCGACCTTAAAGACTACTAGCTCTAGTGTTATACTACCAAGGATAGGAGGGAAAAGGCGTGAATCCTAAAACTTGAAAGATGAATTCAAGTGTAGGTGGAGCCTAGCTGGGGAAAAAGTTGAGAAGCTTTTGATTCTCTATCTGACACACCAAAACGAAGTTGTGAGCCGAAAGAGGCTATCTTCCACTAATTCAAGTTATTACAACCTAGGAAATATTGGGTTTCACGTTAGGGCCATTTGTAATGACTCAATGCGTTTGTCGATGCTTTTTAGGATCCGGTGCCGACCCACGCATCGGCAGGGACACGTGACGGATCGAAATGTTCAAAGGACCCTCCACATTTCCGAGCCTGGCTAACACAGCGGCAGCACTTGGATGGGGCTTCAGTAGCTGCGCGTAGACCATCTGGTTCAATTGCGCCATCCTTTTAGGTTTTCAGGATAGCTCTTCTTTCTAGGTTGTCTCCGGCCACTCAGGATGGCTTTCCGACCAACCAGGAACCCATTAAGTCGCCATTGAGTTATCAGCCTTACCCAACCCCTAACCTGGAGGACCCGTTGGTACAATTTGTCCCGTTTTTAGGCGCGGCAGACTCGCCTTCATCCTTCTCCGTCTGCAGCTTTTCGTTACGAAAGAGCTCCCAGCGGTCACCACGTGGAGGTGGAGATAGGGTTTGGTAATAGAGCTGTTGGTGTTGGTTCACCAGGCATTTCCCAGGTTTTATGCTCCATCGTGGGTACCAATCCACGGACCTATACTACCCTTTGACCACTGACAAGGAATAACCTTGACTTAATATTGGTATTGGGGTATCTGCATTTCCAAATTGTGGAAAAAACAGCGAAAGTGGATCTAGCACGGGTGACATCAAGTTCAATTCCAACGGCTTTCGAAATGGGTGGAGATGGGATCTGAACTCCCCACACTACTCCCAAATCATAAGAAAGGTGTTGTTGTGCTCAGTGCTGGAGGATCTAGAGCGAATACCAGTCTGCTCATTGTTGAGTAAACGAATGCGTTCCAGTGTAATAAGTTCTAAAATATCCCTTCCCCCCAATTATCGTAGTTAACATAGGTTTCCCTTTTCTCCCTCTTTCTACTCACTGAGAAACATTTCAGATTTGCATTGTTAACGGGTAAGTGGTATAAAGCAGCTCTACTGAGACTGCCAGAGCTGCTATGAACAGTTGGCTGGCAAACCCAGTGACTTTGCCCGACTTGGGCGCGTTTATGACTGAGATGATTTCATATTTGTTTCGAAGGGTAATCCGTATCCGCATTTTATGTGAGTAACCATTTCATCCACAAGAAGTTCACCTTTTCTTGGAGTAGAGTAGGTAAATGCATTTACGTACACAGTGTTGGACTCCCGGTTCGGTACGTCATCGTACTACCAACTAAACACCTCCCCATGGTCAGAGAGTTATCCTGGAACCGTTTGTCACATTACTTCGAGCTAGTCCCTGAACTCTCTCGCCTTGCGAAACCTTCAAATCAGGGAATTCCTTTCACCAACGGGAGGGACCTGTCAGTTCAAGGAACCCCCTGTTATCCGGCTCCTCCATCGGTTGAAAGTCCGGCATCGTCTCATTCGGCGTAAGATAAACATTAAAAAACGTTATCCCTGAGCTCCGAATCCAGACAAAGCCGTCCCCTCGACCTTGGTTAAGAACCCTAAGGAGGGTGCCATTCCGAACTCAGACGACAGTGGTACCTGATATGTCAAGGTGCAATGAAATTGGGTCCTTGGTTTGGTACTGCTTACTGAAGAGTACTAAATCAACTTTTATCTCCGCAGCGAACTGCGTTAGTAACTCGTGAGCGATTGCACTCCAGTGTATACTGATTCGTAGGATGCAAATCATGTAGACCGCGTCCGAGTTGCTACCAATTCTGCTCTGAAAACTGGACACTGCCCCGAGCCCGTAGTGTGCGCAACGTTTTCATCAATCGCGACACGGTCCGTGCATGGGATGCAGCTTTCCTTTTCATTGTAGCTGTTCGTATAGCCTGTCTGACCGCATTGACGGGATGTTGTCCTTCTGTCAGGTCCCCGACAGGGTGCAGATGTGTGCCCATAATCCAAACATCTGTAATATTTGGTTGGGCCGGTCCGGATTCGTATCCTATACACTACCCAACCAATTCTGATTTTCCCGTTGTTTAGAAGCTTCCTCTTGTATTGCTCGGCAACTTCCACCACAGCGAGTTTTCAGCCTCGGGAGTTCGCAGAGGTGATACCGATCCAGGTAGTGGTTACCTCCAGATATTCGCCTCTTATATTGGCTCATTATTTTCTGCGAGGCAGTCAAGGTCTCGGATTTCCAGAGAACACTTGGGTTCCAGACTGGAAACTAAAGCTTTTTCTCTCAGAAGCCTTTTGACTGCTTCACAAAACGTAACTTTATTTATTGTCTTCGGGCCTAGTTCGACTAGGACTCCGCCATCCTTCGTTTTACGAATGGAAGACACTTCTGCTCCGTTATCTTCGGGTTTAATCGTGAAATGGATTTTACTGAAGACTTCCCCAAAAGTCTTGCCTTCATCGGCTTAATAAGTAGAGCTGGTGGTCTGGTCTAGTTCTCCATCGTCTCCCCACCTTTTCATTTCGTGCTCCGTCCTTCATGTCCGCCTTAATTTTAGGCTGAGGTTTTTCTGGTGGTGCAACGTGTTGTTGTCTCTTGTTCCTCTTCGCCTTCTTCTTTTGAGCCTTAGAGAGTACCTGACTAAAGTCTCCTTCAGATGTCCCTTCTTCATTTCGATCCTGCGATCCGTTTGGTACGCGTAGTGTTCTCGTACGGAAGTGCGGTTGTTTCTGCTTGCTGTGGATTTTCTCTTACTCTCCATGTCCACCTATAACATTAAATCCTGTCCAAGAGCTCCTCCAGTTATCCGGTTTTTCATCCCCTTTCCGATGTTTTTAGAGGAACGTCTCAGATTGCATGCGCTTCACAATTGCCACGCATTTTTTAATAAGCCTTTCCTCTTCAGCTTGTGCCAGTGTAGCCGACAGCCCTCCCATTTGGTTTATATTCGAAACCATTTGGTTAGTTTCGGCAGTTTTCCGGAATTATAGCACTGCGTGGTATGGTCTGGGTTTCTGTCTCCGTTGCAGGTGCCGCATCACTTTGCGAGTCCTTCTTTCCGTCTGCGCGTTCCGATGTCTCGTTGGGTATTTCAGCCCTTGTTACGTCCTTCGCTGGGCACTGGGGCAAGCGGCGGATTTACGTGCTGCGAATAAACGCAGTCAGCTAACTCCCCACTTCCACTACCTCCTGACTTTATTTGCTTTTGTTCGCCATTTAGATTGATTACCAGCACATCGTGTGCAAGGGAGCGAGCCGCAATAGTCAGGAACAGGTGTACCCTCTGGGATAAAGCCCCTACCGCAGCTCCCTGAGGCCTAACCTACGATTAGCAGATCCCAGAACTCACGGACGGATCAGCGCTCGCTCAGGGCAACGCGGTTTACTAATACCGGTTTAATGCACACTACCCGACCAGAGTCCCAAAGGGGCTGACTCCTGATACACGCTACGACTACCACCTTGGCAGAGCTAGGCTCACATCACCCCATCGACGTCGACAAGGAGTTATCGACGGCTGCGGGGACTCCCAGTGTGTTCCGGTGTGTATCCGTCATTAGCAGTTCGCTCTTCACCGAGAAACTTTCTCGAGGCTACTATCTAGCACGCAGGTATTATGCCAGCTAGGGGATCAGAGCTACTTATTCGAGCACCTCGGGGACGTCACTCCCCGTATCGTAAGCGACCCATTAAGGACCATTGACCACCCCTGAGGGAGGAGGATATTAACTGGATTGTAAAATCCACAATAGTAAATGGGAGGCTTTAAGTGACTCTAGAACTGTAAGTGCAAAATTTCAAGCAGAACTACGCGGCCTTTAATGCGTCGGCAGAAGCAAATTTTACATGGGAATGCATTCGTGATTCGCGCGTTCGATTTCCCACCATATCACTCCAATCCCAGCTAAAACCATGCGGGTTCAGCGGAGCAACCCGACCACATGATCCGCCACTGGGGTTACTAGGTGAACCTGATGCTCCGCGGGCGCTTTTTTGAAGCGTCCGTCGGCTTCTCGAAGGTATTTAGCTTTGACAAGGAGACCCACTTGGTCCTCCCCCAAAGGCCGAATTTGAAAGCGCGCCCCCGTCGCTACAGAACTCTAAAGGAGTCCTCGTATGGTGGTTGCAGTGGTTTCTGAGGAGCGTCCACCCGAATGAGGACCTGTGAGCATGTCTCGAGATTCCCGGGAGTGTCAACCACCGGTGTCGCATGTCGGAAAGATGAAGTTGGCCGCAGCTTCGGCATCGCGCCTCTGAGTAGGCGTTGGTTTCTGGTCCACACGGGGGCGGAGGTGTCGGTTCTCCCTATAAGCCGTTCAAACGGGTTGATACTGCAAAACTTGCGACTGCCTGCCGCGAGCTCCTCTTTCATCCGCACTTACGGCTAAAGGCAGGTGAAAGTCAGTCTCGGACTGCGCTGAACCATTTCGTAACAATTAGTTCAGGCGGACATTAGCACTCCCATTTAAGGCACAGACATCCTGCGTCACTATGGGCTTTTGGCTGATCTGCGAAAAATTAGGCCGCCCAATCTCTTTAAAGTCGTCAGGAAAAAGTTAAGCATTAATCCGACACAGGTTTCTCGCTTACTTCCGACAGGCTTGCCAGAATTCAAAGGCACAGTGCGACACGAGGGAGATGAATGCTTCCCACAACCCCATCATCTTACCTAAGCCCCCACTTAACCCCAGAATGTCCAACCTGTGTCGCTAAAATTCTTGCTCAAAAGTGAGCAGGTGGGCGTTCTGGAAAACCTCAACACCGGCACCGACCCCAAATCTCCAACTCACAATCACAAATCATCAAGTGGCACTCAATATAACATTTATGTTACGAAGGAGGAGGAGTCGGATGGTGAAACTCCCTTTCTCGACGTCAAAATACCAAAGGAAAATAATAATTTCGAATTTGGCATATACAGAACCCCAACGAGTATACAACGCATCATCGTTAGGACGTCTAACCACTGACACCAAAATAAAGTGTCCGTTTTCCGATCCATGGTCCACAGACTTTCGTCAAACTTCTTGCCAAAGAAAGGTTTCATAAAAAAGAATCAAATGTTGTGGATCAGCATCATCAACGACGCAACAACCGGTATCCGGTCTAGGCCTGCTTGAATAAGGTACTCCAGACACCCCGGTTTTGAGCCAAGCTCCACCAATACGATATCCCTAAAAGCTGACATCCTGGCCTACGCCATCGCCCCATCTCTGGGAGGGTCTGCGTTGTCTTCTTTTTCTACCATAGATGTTGCCCTTATAGACTTTGCGGGCGGGATCATCATTTTCCATGCGGCTTAAGTGGCCCGCCCACCTCAGCCTATTGAGCCGGATCTTATCCACAACCAGATGGTCATGGTACCGCTCATAGATTTCGTCGTTAAATAGGCTACAGAATCGTCAATCCTCATGTATGTTGTGGATACAGCCATTAAAAACAGATTTCAGCCAGTTCTAATCCATAGAAAGGTGCAGGATACGAGGGAAAGGAATCGCCTGACAACTATGATTGAACAAGAGAAGATGAGGGAAAGTATATGACGACCCAACATAACATACTCAACGGAAATATCCCCAACCATGCAATGGATTTTGGCCAAAGAAGGTATAGCGACGGTAGGACCAAGCAGGATTAACACACTCAAAAGGATAATTGGCAATGAAAAAGACCCTAAGAAGCAGGGGGGAAAAATGGCATTTACAGGATGTCTTCCAAAGATTGCCCATATACCTCCAAAGGATTGGTCAATATTTGGGCCAAGGAACATTTAAAGGAAGATTGGCTAGTAAAACGGTGCCGAAAAACACATATCAGACGATAAACTCATTTGAACCCTACGAATTGCCTGATCATTAAACCACCAGGCTTGACAGAGTCAACCACTTTGAAGCATATTTTCATAGCGATTACCACCTGTCGCCACTTTCTGCCACGCTGGTGCCAGGGCAGAGGTGAGGCAGCGTCTGATGAGTTGCCTCTGCCCTGGACGAAACCTATGGCTACTTTCTCGAATGTATCTACGCTCCTCGATAACGGGTTCAAGGTTCATTGAGGATTCCAGCGATATCGGCTACACATTCTGGATTTAAACGAAATGAGATGTTGATTATGGGGAACACGCCTTTCTCTCTCTTACGATACAATGTTCCAGAGCGCTTCCAGATATTGATCCATTGTCAGATTACCGGTGACGGCTACCATAAGGCGGAGCCTATGGTTTTTGGAAGGATTTTGACGAGGTCCGTTACATGTCATTCCTCTTCCAGGACATTGTCTTACCAGAATGTATTTCTCGATCAACAACCAAACCAATTCAACGAATAACATCCAGAATTGCTATGGGATCCCCCCCATCATTGTCAGTATCTTCATGGGATACTCTCAGTCCGCAATGCTATACAAGGCTCCCCACAAACTTTCAGTATAGCTCGGATACTTCTATGACGATTTTTCATGGAGAAAAAACAAAATGGAAAAGTACCTTTTCTTGACGTGTTGGTATGTTAGAAACCAGACAAACTCTCCCTACCACAGGGCCATAAACACTGCAGACAAGGCGCATCTACTCAAGGAATTGAAAGTGGCAAGAGAAGCGCTCATCCTCAACGGACATACATTTAGTCAAACAACAGGGCAACAAAGAAATCCCAAAGTGACCATGAACTCACAGAACGAACCTGACCCAATGGGAGTGGCGGCAGTACCTTACATAAAGAGCGCGATGGAGCAAATCCCGAAAAGACTCAAGAAGCATATAATCCACACCACGTTCTAGCCTCCGACCAAAATAAGGCAAATTTTAAAAACCCTGAATGGCAAAAATTCGCCACATCACACACCA
The DNA here is from genome assembly GCF_905115235.1 of Hermetia illucens. NCBI lineage: Eukaryota > Metazoa > Arthropoda > Insecta > Diptera > Stratiomyidae > Hermetia > Hermetia illucens. The sequence continues at coordinate 2,910,023 of NC_051851.1, read as the reverse complement.
AGGGTATATAAAATTCCCTGCTCCTGTGGAAAAGTCTACATAGGAGGGCCGATAGGACAGTATAACAACGGATTAAGGAGCACGAAAGCGATAGAAAATAGAACCGGTTCGCAGAGTCAGCCCTAGCGAAACATGAACTGGAATCAGGACATCAATTTTCTTTCGACAAGGTACTATCAAGAGCAGCCTCGTATTGCTCCCAAAAACATCATGGGGCAATTGAGATAAAAAGCACTTAAACAATATCAACAGGGACCAGGGTTATACCACAAAAAACCCAACGAATGTAGGCTTAGACACAGATGCTATCCTCAGTCTCAGGTCAGAAGTGACCCGGACTACTCACGAAACAAATTACAGAATCTTGACTTCAAGATTCCGCATCAAGTTAAAGAGAATCCCAATTGTGCAGGGCTATGCACTAATTAAGACTTCCGATATAGCGGAGCGGAATGCCAAGCTGATAACACCTACTTCGACTGTTTGTTGACTTCTGCAACTTTCATCACGTCGTCATCGGTAGCACACTTTTCGAGGGTTTGCCAGTAGGTCAGTTGAATTTGACCAATGATCTGAAACATTTAGAGCAGTGCGTCTACCAAATGTGCCTTTATCGCTTTATGGTTGCCCTTCACCCCTTGGTGGGGCGTATGGCGTCAACCACACCCACGCACTATTGTTCGAATGCCCAACAGCTCCCCACACGACTTTCCGAGATGCTCGCACTCGTCCTCTACTGTTCTGCGTCAAGTTCCCTTGTGGTGACCTACACGTAGACCAACTTGAGGGAATAGATAACCTTGTCTGACATAGCCCGCAATACAATTATTACCCTTCCTTAATGTGAGACCTATCCATTGCCACTTCCGATCGCATAGTGTACTAGTGCCAGGCCTGTGCACCGACCAAGTCCTGTGTCAAGCCAACGTACTCCGATGATGCGACGCAGACAGAAGTTGACAAAAGTTTGTGGCCTTTGAGAAACAACGGAGTTCACTTTCCATGTGGTACCGTCATATAGCAACACAGAAAGAACACTAGCACAGAATAGTCTCAACTTGATCCTAGCGTTGAGCATTTCTAGATTTTAGATTGGGCAGCGAAAGCGCATCTAGCGCTATTAATGCGTCGCGCAACATCTAGTTCAATGCCACTGTCGGCTGAAGCCATGTTTCCTAGATATACAAATTGATCAACGAATTCGATGCTCTACCCATTAGGGACGGTGCCATGAGACGTCAGACTAGGAACCTAGGTTTTGTTGGTGCTTATCTTCAGTCGAACTCTACCCGCCTATCTTTCTAAAGTCGTCAGACTAGGAACCAGAGAGAGCCATTTGGCCAAGATCCATGACCCGCTGAGAGAACAAGCAGATGTCATCAGCATTGTCGAGGTGTCATATTCCATCGAATTGCTCCACGTCCTCCCTGGCGGACTCCGCTTTGGACCTCAAAATCCATTAAGATTTTTAACCCGCGCCATCATATGTCGCTCTGGTAATAGCTAGCGGACTGCCCCTCCTACGATGACTGCTCCAGGCACATTCCCTGTTCACGTTAACGAATGCTTTTTCGAAATCAATGCAGGTACAGCGAAGATCTATATTCCCCACCCTATTCCAAAATTATCAGTACCGAAACCAGCCTGCTCTCTCTCTCTCGATCAAGCTTTTGAGATGTTCTTTGATGCGTTCCGGGATTATTTTAGCTATTATCTTTGCGACGGCAAGAAGCACGCAGATACCCCTGCAATTGTCACACCCAAAACGTATGAGTGGTAGCCACAGATCTGCAGCAACTGTAGGTGTGGAAGGCCGTCAAGTACAGCCGCTGGGCTTTATCTCTCACATGGGGAAACTCGGGGGAGGAGCATTGAAGGTAAGGCGCTCAAAGCCCTATCAATGGCTGCCGGTTTTCGAAGGCGAATTGATTTAGTGGAATGATAAGGGAGTAGTGCCTATTCAGGTGACTAAGTAGGATATGTTCGAGGATTTTTCCAATGTTGGAAAGAAAAGAAATAGGCCTGATATCTATGAGATCGGCCAAGCACCCCTTCTTAGGAGTAGGTATTAGGAGGGCTGATTTCCATGATACCGGGAAGTGTCCCTTGTTCAGGCAGTTGTTGAAGAAAACGGCGAGACGTTCGCTGATGACAGGCGCACACTTCCGCAGGACAAAGTTAGAGATACCGTCGGGGTCTGATGATTTTTTATTGTTGAAACGGGTGATCGGTCGACTTCTTCTAGGGGGGTAAAGAAGGAGGCGAATGGGCCAATTCTGACTATATCAGCCAGGCAGCTGAGACAACGAGGGCAAAGGTAAGACCCTTTCGAGCTCAACCTGTTACCGTTGGCAGTAGTGGTGACCACCGAGTTCCAGATGGGGTCCGCGGGCGATTTGGCTCTGAATAACTGGCTGGAGGAGTCTACGCAGGCAGATATTTTTTCCTCAGGGAAGTGAAACTGGAGGTTACCTATTTTTATCGGGGAGTAGTTGACGTTGAGAGAAGATTTTTTTCCTTCCAGCGAATCGATTAATTATTGAGAAAACTTGTGGACCAGGTTTGAGGGATTTGAGGTGTTTCTTGTAGGATGCATTCACTTCGGACCGAATAGCTCCATCGACTTTGCTGGACAGATGTTTAATGATCTCGGAGAAGAGACGGTAGTCAACGTTGCATCTGTTCCGTAGCGGGTGAAATAATCGTTTCCTGCGCGCAGTAAGAGGAGGGTTGAGGAGGAAAGGCACTCGTATTTGAAGTAACCAGGCTCTTTCAGAGGAGCGTGTTTGTCAATTTATTTCAAAGGCAGAGCTGAGTTTCCAGATGTAAGTGTCTAGCTCATCATTAGAGTGAATGCGCAAGTTGTCCAGGTGAGGACCCTGCGCACTGGATAAGTCGCGTTGCAAACTGTCCCTGTTTGTCAGGTGGAAGCATCTGCATTTATGCAGGTGGTATAGGGAAGGGAGCATTTGCAGTAAATGCAGAGAGAGACTGACGGTATGGTGGTCGGAGTGGGCGGCCAAAGAAGAGCAGCTAGTGACACCCGCTGAGAGATTGGACAAGATTATAAAGCTGTCTAAGAAGGAAGACCTCGAGAAAAAGATGGCAATCCAGCGTTAATGATGTTGGCGCTAAGGAATGGGTCTGATTGGAACCAATCGAAGAGAACTTTGTCGTTTTCGTTATTAACTGAGCCACCCCCAGGTAAGTGCCACGCGTTGAGGTAATCACCGCGGATGAAGGCGTCGAAACTGGCCGCCATTTCCAAGAGTTCGGATTGAATAGGAGTGAGGTGACGACCTGTGCCACCGGAGAACCAGAGAGAGCCGAGCGTACGAAAGACACCAGTGGTGGCAAAAATCCAACAACAGCAACATCAATTATATCAAAGCATTGCCGATAGTTTTACCTCAAGGAGTATGCAAACGAGCATTTTGACAATGTTTTCTTGTGGCCAAAAAGGCTTACCTCTAGTCAGACGATTTTCGAAGAACCGTGATGACGTCTTAACTCATAGAATTCTCAACTATCGCAATTTCATCAATGACTTTTCAGAACTCATTCATTATTCATACATAAACTGCTTAACATTTCCTAATCCAGGGAACAAGCCGCTGTTAACTGAGTTTTCCCACACACAACCTCCAGCGACATTTCTAACTAATGCCAAGGTAAGTGAACTTATCCATTTGTCTGACATTTACCCTTTAACCTTTTGCATATCCCAGGATTGACGGGAATCAAAAAGTAATCAGTTATCCGGGGGAAATATTTCATTTTGATATTATTGGAATGGCATGCGATAGTGCGGCTCTTCTGGCAACTGACGTGAGATAAATGGTTGGGGAAGCGTCCATTGTCAGTAGCGTGATTATTGATACATTCGCTTTGGGCAATCCATAGAAGTTCAATGATTTTCACGTGGAAAGTGAGGGGATTTTGTAATGCTTCATATCAGAGATGTGTTCATACCATACCAACTCCGGGGCCACATCCCCACCACCGCCCTGAAAATCACTGCCATCATCTGGCTACAAAGTAGGGCCCACTTGATAAATGCAATAGATATCACAGCTGCACTTCATTAGACTTAGATACGCTTCAAAAAATTGAAATTTTCAATTCCAAAATAATCAGAACTGACATTCCGTTCAGGACTCTGCCTCGGATCGAAGCTGGTCCAATCGAATTCAACTGAACCCGATATCATTGCTTCTCCTGACAAATACATTCTGAACGTCATTTGTCACCGTCGCCAAAGCTATCCATTCTGTCAGGGAACATTCTGAAAATTGAGTGTAATTAGACGCCCGTTTCACCCGAAAAGATGGCGAACGAGGTAGGGTGCGGACGACGGTGCTCTCTGAGTTTATTTTGGTGGACGACCGAAAAACAATCGTTTTCGTTTGCCAGCCCAATTCGTCACTGTCCATCGATAGCAAATTAATTTTCTTTAATTACTATTTACAGAGGCGCCAAAAACAAATTTTCCTTTTCCTTTTGGTCTACCTCTCGAAAACGCACCCCCCACCTCGGTCACATTCGTAGTCATGTCCACTATTGCAAAAACAATTTAGTTAATCCTGAAATAGAGTACGGAGTGCCTTGAAACGGCGAACGTCAGGGTGGAAATGGATTCGAGGAATTACTTTTTGTACACGAGGTGGACAGCGGAGCGTGGACTTTTTCTGGCGAATAAAGGACCAAGGAGAGTGGGCGACTCAGTAGCGAACAATTGTCAATGATATGAAAAATGTTTTTGTTTGGTCAGGAGAGTTTTTTTGCGCACCGTAGAAAACAATACAAGCAAATTTTAGACGAAAGGATACCATGAAAAATATCGGGTAAAGCCGTATATTGAAAGATCGATACTGTCTCAAGGACAACAAATTTCAATTAAGTGAAATGAATCTGGTGGATTTGAGTAGTAGAAAAAAAATAAAATTTCGTTGTTGTGGTCCCTTGGGACTGTTTGAGGAGCCTGCATCTCCCCCCGACCTTTCAGCACTACATGCATCTGAGGTTGCTATTCTAGAATAGCGAATTCTCACAACCTGCAATGGAGTTTGGTTTCTTCCGTAAAATACCCTGGTAGCCGCAGGAAAACTTTATGTATACTATATCACAGGCAAACCACAGCCTTACCGTCAGAGTTACTCTCTCTTTACCGTCTTTCGTACTCGTTCTACCTGTCAAGGCTCCTCCTGAATTCAGCATATGGTGCGAAAACTGCTTGAAGTGAGCAAACTGGCTATTTTGAATCAACCTATGCTTCTACCTTGCTCTGTGGAAACTTCTCAGCGTCCCTACCATGCTCGAACTGTACATCCTGTCAGAAGTCGTTGATATTTGTATCAATTCCGCTAAAATATCATCGGGTAACATCGTGGTAACTACTTCCATATGCTACCTAGTCGAAGGTTATCCAAAATGCACTGAAAACTCTTAGCAGTTTCCTCTTGTTCACCTTATTTGTTAGCACCTTCGCCTAAACCGAAGTCACGTATAGCAGACTGGATGCACACACTGACACTGGCAGTACCCTCTTCGGTGATATATGTCGTCCAATGTTAAACAACGTACTAATTAAAGCAGGAATTCCATCAAGTGAAACCGACATGTGGTTTCAACTCCCATACATCCCGTACGAAAACTTAGAAGTGCCTTCAACTTAGGGTTATTGCCGTCTTGTGTTCCACTAACTCTAGCCTATGGGACACCAGCCATTCCTCGATCAACGTGACCAAATACCCACATATCCAATAAAGATCCTTTATATCTATCTATTGCCGCGGAAGTAATATCGTCGGTATATTCAATGAAAAAAGGTTTTATCCACGGAATACGGTCACCGAATAGTCAACGGGATTTACTTCAGCGTTATAGAGAAGCTTTGAATCCGCTAAATAATCTAAGGCATGGCTTCGGCCTCTTACAACTGCAACTGATTCTTCCGCTGACCAAGGAAGATTCTCCTACTACTTTTACCCTCTGGACGTGCTTGCTTCCCATTGGAATACCAAACACACGGAATTGTATATGTGGAAACAGAGCAGTTACTTTCAAGCTTAACAATATAGTGCACTTGATTTCCGGGGTTGGTCGCGTAGGTTATGGGTTGTATCTTTGCAAAATTGTGATTAAGTGATTTAGGTCCCAGGGCGAAACGTGGATTGGTACCAACGATGGAGCATAAAACCTGGGAAATGCCTGCTGAACCAACATCAACAGCTCTACTACCAAACTCTATCTCCACCTCCACGTGGTGACCGCTGGGAGCTCCTTCATAACGAAAAACTGCAGACCGAAAAAAATGAAGGCGAGTCTCCCGCACCTAAAAACGGGACAAATTGTACCAACTGGTCCTCCAGGTTGGGGGTTGTGTAGGGCTGACAACCCTACATGGAAAATAACTTGTTACGAAGCCACAACAGGAGCTTCGGACAGGACGGACTTTAAAACGACGGACCCGGCAACGAAAACGGATCAACGATTTGCACATTTTCTCATGGAACGTGCGCTCCTTGTACAAGCTGATGAACAGCTAGCCGATACCCTGTCCCAATATAGGGCTGATATAACAGCGTTACAAGAGATGCGATGGACAAGGGACCGGTTTCCTGGAGAAGAGCCACTAGAGCATATATTATGGCGGTCATCCAGTAAACCAGGTGCTCGGGGTAGGTTTCCCAGTTAGCCAAAAAATGAAACCTGCTGTTATCGGCTTTAAAAATATAAGCGAACGGCTATGCACTCTGCGCTTGCGAGGCAAGTTTAGAAATATAAGCCTCATTAACGTTCACGCCCCTACAGAGGAGACTACAGAGTCGGAGAAGGATACCTTCTACGAGGCAGTAGAACGAACCCTCGAAGCCTGTACCAGATATGATATCAAAATCATACTTGGGAATTTTAACAGCCAAGTAGGGAAGGAGCCAGTATTCAGGCGATACGTTGGCTCCCATAGCTTACACGAAAATACAAATGATAACGGACAGTGGATTATTCAATTAGCAGGGTCACACGAAATGGTTGTTGGAAGTACCTGGTTTGCACAGAAAGCGGTCCGCAAACATACGTGGGCCTGTCCAGCCGGGCCCACTTTCAACCAAATTGACCACGTCTTGATCGAACGCCCCCACCTCTCAGCCTTGATGAATATCAGAACATATAGGGGGGCCAATATAGACTCGGATCACTATCTCGTTGGCATGCTGCTCCGAGCTGGAATAACAACACCACCTAGAATCCCTCTGACAATCAGGTGAGAGTTAACACTGGAGCCATCCACAACACAGCCCTCCGCGACACCTATAAGAGGGAAATGGATGCCGCAATAGCCGCAGTCAACAGAGGACCTGAAGATGAAGCATTAACAAATGATCTTCACAATCACCTGAAGAACGTTATCATGGACACGGCCACAAACATACTTGGCCCCAGCCGCAAAAGGAGTCGGAACGGCTGGTTTGACGATGAATGTAAGCTAGCAACGGAACGGAAGAATGCCGCATTACGAGTAATGTTGCATTCTCAAAGAACGCGGGCACGCGCAGAGACTTATCACGAACTCCGTCGAGTGGAGAAGCGACTTCACAGACGGAAAAAGGAAGCCTGGGAGAACCAACAAGTCTGTCAACTAGAAAAGTACAGGGAGCAACCACACCAGGCGCGGAAGTTTTACCAACAAGTCAGCAGGATGAAGTCTTATACACCTCGATCCTCATCCTGCCGAGACAAAGAGGGAAATCTGATTTCTGACAGAATGGGCATATTGAAGCGATGGGTTGAGTACTTTGATGAACTACTGAACAACCAGAACATCGGCGAGTTGGAGGTCCCGCCAACTGAAGACGACGAACAAATACTGCCACCACCAAGTTTAGGAGAAACAGTCCGTGCAATTCATCGACTTAAAAATCATAAGTCGCCAGGAGCCGATGGAATTACAGCTGAATTGGTTAAATATGGAGGCGACCAGTTACACCAAGTGGTTCATCAACTTGTGCTCAAGGTATGGGACAGCGAATCAATGCCTGACGATTGGCAACGAGGCATTATCTGTCTCATACATAGAAAGGGAGATATCACACAGTGCAGCAATTATAGAGGTATCACGTTGCTGAGTACCATCTATAAGATATTCTCCACTATCTTGCTAGGCCGGATAGCCCCATACGACCAGAACATCATTGGCCCATACCAAAGAGGCTTCACTCCAGGCAAATCAGCAGCAGATCAGATTTTCTCTTTGCGGCAAGCGATGGAAAAACTGTTGGAATATGGACAACAGTTGCACCATCTGTTCGTCGACTTTAAAACCGCCTATGATAGCATAGGCAGGGTAAAACTGTACACGGCCATGAGAGATCACTGTCAAGACATCAACAATGGTCTACGGTAAGGGGATGCTCTATGATGCGTCTTCTTTAACCTGGCCCTCGAGAAAGTGATCCGTGATGCTGAGGTAAATGCAAGAGGTACGGTCCTCTTTAAGTCCACCCAATTACTGGCCTATGTTGACGATATCGACATCATGGGAAGAACCATCCGAGACGTACAAACTGCCTTCATCCAGATCGAGCTGCACATCAATGAAGGCAAAACAAAATATATGGTGTCAACGTCAGCACCGAGGACGAATCAACCAATAACATCAAACCGTACTGGTCAAACACAAACACGAAGAAGAATAAGGATATACGAGAATACAACTTTAAGACCGTTGACAATTTCTCCTATCATGGGTCGAAAATCACAACCGATAACAACTACGATGATGAAATCCGCGCACGGTTCTTGTCAGCTAACAGAGCCTATTTCAGCTTACAAAGACTGTTTCGCTCGAAACGTCTCACCATAGGGTCAAAGCTCTTACTGTACAAGACAATGATCTTGCCAGTCCTCATGTATTCCTCGGAAACTTGGGTTCTTAGCAAGAAAAATTGCGAACTCTTGGCCGCGTTCGAGAGAAGAATCCTCTGAAGAATTTTTGGCCCCCTACATGAGGATGGACGATTCCGTAGCCTACACAATGACGAAATCTATGAGCGATACCATGACCGTCCGGTTGTGGATAAAATCCGGCTCAATAGCTTACGGTGGGCGGGTCACTTAATCCGTATGGATGAAGATGATCCCACCCGGAGGGTCTATAAGGGCAATATCTATGGTAGAAAAAGAAGACGAGGCAGACCCTGCCTAAGATGGAGCGATGGCGTGGGCTAGGACGCCAGACAGTTGGTAGACCTCGGCGCAAAACCGGAATGTCTGGAGTTCCTTATTAAGGCAGGCCTAGACTGGATACCGGTTATTGCGCCGTTGATGATGATGTACATCGCCGAACCTACGTACATATGCTGCTTAGTCGGAGGTTATCCCAAATACACAGAAAACTCTTAGCGCGCTCAGATGATAATCCACCGGCAGTTTTCTCTTGTTCACGTTATTTTTAAGCACCCTCGCTGACTGGGTGCACACATTCACACTGACAATATCTTCTTCGGTAATTTAGCTCGTCCAATGTTGAACACCGTACTAGTTAAAGCAGCTGTAATTTTCTCGCTTACGCTATTAAGAAATTCCATCAAGTGATACCGACAATCAAGCAACACTTCGAGGTATTTACTATATGGTTTTAACTCTAACACATGACGTCCCGTACGGAAACTTAGAAGTTCCTTTAACTTACGGTTATTGTCGTCCATTCCACCATTCTTCAGTAAGTTTTGTACAACCACCTCCTTTTTGCAGTAATCTGTTTATGCCTGGTGCGCTGCTAGCTTATTCTTGCGTGCAAACATGCAGCCCAAACTTACTCGTTTTACTTTTTCACCAGAGGTTCATCGATCAATGGGCATTATTGGTGCGCCTAACCATCAAAGCATCATAGTCTGTGACTGCATTGTTGACAATTTGGCCACATTTTTTCACTACCGTACCTATGAACGCGAACTTTCCTTCGTCGTTTTGCTACCAACAGCTTATCTGACCACTCTCGACTTTCGACTTCATTTTCTTTTTGGACACTTTCCCATCTCAGACGGACAAAATTACAATGACAAGAGCATCTACTAAACGGAATTTTCTCCCAGGCCCAATTTTTCAAATCTTCCCATCAACGACCATGCTAACTTCCTCCGAAACCCCTCTGGTCTCATCCTATGACGCCCTGTGAAAGATCATGCTATGTGACTGTAGTTTGAGCATCTAAAGCTGATCGTGGAAGATACTTTTTGTAGAATGCTAAAAGCAACTCATTTGATTTTAACTTTGGTAGTTCCGAGCAGCTATATTACTCAGACAGTCAGCGAACTTATGATAGGTGCTTGTTGTCCTTCTCAAGTTCTTTATGAATGGAACTTGAAACTGTCGCACCAATTTCCCTGGATGTCCTCCTTCGTGGAGGCCTCAACACTCAACAGATATCCTTGGCAACTGGACATATTTTCGTTTTGCATCTACTGGTGTTGAAGGAAGAGCTTCCCTCATTCTCTCATTCTCTCGACGGCAAAACATGTTATGTTCTAATGGAAAAATTATAATGACCTGAAAATCATAGAAATCCACAAGTTAATCAGGGGTTAAAAGCAAAAGAGGCAAATCCCGTAAGAAACCCAAGTTTGAGACGGAAAGCCGGCATGATTTCTCGATTAGCAAAATTCAGGAAAAAAGAGCGAATATGATGATCATCACTCTCAGGGAGAAAGAGAAAGGATTAGGTGGGACATTTCTAATAAAAAGGAAAAACTTTAGCGACATGGTCGATGATCATCCTAAGTAGCTGGGGTAACCAGGAGGAAAGAGCTATCCGCAAATACTACTACGCTAAGCTGGGAATTAACACAGAAAAAAATAGCAGCTGGACCACGTTCGGGGAAGCCAGAAAACTTCGGAACAGATCGAGAGGGAAGATTTAAGACGGATAGCATTCCCAACCAACACTTCTCCTGCTTCCTACATTCAAGAAGTCTGTCGTTCCCATCCTGTTTTGGTAACCTCAGGCAATTACATTGAATAATCCCACTTGCAATACTGAGGATCTTACGGATTTTATGGTAGGTAGAGGTAGTTCTCAAATCCAACAGGAATTTCGAAATTCAGGTTAGTCTCGAATCACCGCTTGGGGGATCCTCGCCCTCAAACTGTTGAGCCGTGCATGAGTCCGATCGTCAACCTGGGATCCCTTCACGCTCCCTGTCCGTAGAATAAATCAATCAAAAAGTCTCAAATTTGACTTCAAACGACGACGCTTTCAAAGCGCCACCTCTAATCATTTTTTAAGGACCCAAAGCTGTCATCAAAACTGACGTACACTTGATGAGAACGATGGCCACAGGACATTGGAAGAATCATTGGGAGAACTGAATTTAAATTTCGCAATACCCTCTGATTCTCGGATCCCCATACATCTGTTTGGTAGAAGATATGATGTTATCTTCAAACGTAGAGAAATCCTACCTCTCGGATAAAAACGAAAAGTTGGCTTTTCCCTTGGGACAATACACAATGGTCTTTTAGGCTGAAGTGTATGTGATCCTGAGGACTGCAAACTGATTGATTGACGAGCGGGTGAGGCAGGCGCATCGCAATCTGTTGCGATAGTCAAGCTGCATTGAGGGTATTGAGGAGTGCTTTGAATACTTCAAAAATCGTTCAGAAGTGAAGAAACCGATTGAACTCTGTTTCTAGATTCAATACACTGGAATTACTCTGGGTTTTCTGGGGAATTGCCCACGATGATACGTGTCCATCCTGTAATGAGGAAGCGATCAGATTTTTGGTGTATCACATCCACTAATGGAAACCCTGCGATGCATAGGCGAATCCGGGACATTCCATTAGATGGGGGAATCGAGTACAATGGGCCACTAGGGTATGAATGCTCAGAGGCTTTGTCTCTCCCCCCACTTCAAACACACACACACATAACCCTACGCCAGATATGTGAAGTCCAACCAATTTCTAATTTTATTATCACCTAGTTCCGCTGTCAATTAAATGGAAACAAAAGTCTGTTAATTAGAAGGACCTTCCTTTCCACGTTGCAGACAATATATTATTTTTGGAAATTTTCAAAATCACGGACACATTAATTTCGAGGCTTATGTACACAGCAGTTTTGATGGACTTCCTCCCATAAACTTCTCGCCTCCTAAATTTACACGCAGCAGCAAATCTGGGTTATAAATGAATTTTCGTCGGTGATTAATGTCCCTCCCGTACTGCTCGAACGTCGCTTCACATCAATTTTCACTTAAACCCTGATTTCCCATCACTATGGTATCACCTCCCTCTGTGTGTAGCGACAAGGCATTTTTCAGCGGATAGGGACCCTTGTGAGGATCGAAGATGTTGTTGTGTTGTTGCTTGGATTCCTACTCATGTTCCAGCTGATGACGAGCGTGATGATGATGGGAATGATGTTGGTGACGGGGCCTGATGTCGTTGTGTTCCGGCAAAGTCTTAAGTGTGCCGCTAATTGGACGGAATTTATGAAGTCTCCTGGCAGCAATTCATAGCCTCTGTTTGACTCCGCATTACGCGCTGCCGCAGCGCAGACCGTGGAATAACCAACCCCATTAAAACTCTCAACTCGCTACGTCTATTCGGGAAAATCATTTTTCACCATTTTTCCTGATGTCCTATTTTTCATCTTGTCTGTATCCTATTTAGCGGAATTCATTTATTGAATGCTGACGACGAAATGATGGAAGTAATAAGGATACATTGCTTAGGGAAATTATTTTCAATATGTACCCGGTGAGTGGTAACTTCATAGGGATGGAAATATGTTTGTCAAAAACGAGCCAGGGTCGGCAGCGGAGTAAGGGTACACATATGAAGGTAGGAAGTACAATCAAAATGTAGGAAAACATTCTGGGAATTTTTTATTAAAATCCCGACGCAAGGAATTTAATAATGAAAATTGGCGAAAACTCCTGACTTGTTTATAAAATAGTTCTACTAAAATTTGTTGGTCTTATCGTGCATTGCGTCCTAACAAATCAATACATAGAGGGGTCACTTTCCGCAGGTAATGATTGGATAAGAGTAGTCCAGTGAAATTTGTTAGTTCACATCCTCAAAGTTTGCCCTGTTCTGCAGTGAACATTTGCATAACATCAAATTATTTATAATATTTAAGAAGGAAAGGAAGTGGATTCGTGTTGAAAAAAAAACCCACCCCTACCCTCACCCGCCATTAATCCCAGGGCGAAACGTGGATTGGTACCGACGATGGAGCATAAAACCTGGGAAACGCCTGCTGAACCAACACCAACAGTTCTACTACCGAACCCTGTCTCCACCCCCACGCAGTGACCGCTCGGAGCTCTTTCTTAACGAAAACTGCAGACGGAGAAGTATGAAGGCGAGCCTCCGGCACCTAAAAACGGGACAAATTGTTCCAACTGTTCCTCCAGGTTAAGACTGACAACCCTACACAGAAAACAACTTGTTACGAAGCCACAACAGGAGCCTCGGACTGGACGGATTACACAACGACGAACCCGGCAACGACAACGTAATAACGATTTGCGCATTTTCCCATGGAACGCGCGCTCCTTCTACAGAGAGGGAGCTGCCAAGCGATACCCTGTTCAAATATAGGGCTGTAACAGCGTTACGAGAGATGCATTGGACAGGGACCGGTTTCCCAAAGAAGAGTCACTACACCATATATAACCTTACCATATATAACCTAACCTTCCTGTACGTTATCTTTCCCAACCACTTCAAGCTCCGTCTTACGTTGCCCCTGACGCCCATCATCCTGCTCTCAAGTTCGATTTACAGATATCCCAACTCCACTCTCCTGTCGCTCGCAAGCTAACCAAGTTCAACTTTCGTAAGGCGAACTTCGAAGGTCTGAACTCAGCCCTGGCGTCAATCAACTGGGTTCCCCTCCTCTCTCCATTTACGTGTGACCAAGCACTCAACACTTTCTATACCATTTTATCTCATCTTCTTCCTTATTACGTTCCCTCCTCTCCTAAGTGATTACGTTCTTACCCCATCTGGTTCACCACTGAAATTCACAAAAAAAACTACGTCAAAAACAGACTGCGAGAAAGAAGTTCCTGTCTTCGAAAAACGTTGCTGACTTAATTTTTTTCAAATCCCTTCGTTCCTCGGTCAAATCCTTAATAGGTAAGTCCAGAAACGAATATTTGTCCAGCGTGGAAGACTCACTAAAGCGCGAAAACCTGAAACCTTTCTGGTCCCACATTCGCAACTCCCGCTGCCCTGCCCAGTTATCCCCTCCGTCCATTAAATTCTTTGGCTTTTCAGCTAACTCACCCCAACTATCTTGTGATTTACTCTGCCGCTACTTTTCGCCGTCTATGTTCCCCCTCCTTCCTCCGAACCCCTCCCGATAGTGGATGTAGCCTACCCCGCATCGCCTGCCATTCCCCTCCTTACCCCTATCCTTGTCGAATACCTCATTGGCAAACTTGATGCCAATGTCGGACCTGGCTACAATGGTCTTCCAAACCTCTTCCTGATTAAAACCTCTAAGTTCATTTCCCTTACTCTCTGCATTATTTTCAGTAAGAGCCTCGAAGATGTAATTTTCCCAGCCTGTAGAAAGAATCCCTTATTTTTCCCATACAAAAAGATGATGACCATACCCTTGCTCAGAATTACCGCCCTTTGTCGCTCCTCTCATCCTGCTCCAAAATCCTTGGAAGGTACGTCAATGACTGGTTGACCACCCATTCCAGCCACAATATAGCTAAGGAGCAGCACAGCTTCTTAAAATGGCGGTCCACTGCTACCAATCTTCTAGACTTCGCCAAGTTCGCGGCCAAATGCTTCAACTCTCGGCAGGAAGTGCACGTGATTTACACGGACTTGTCTAAGGCCTTTGGCTCCGTTAACCGCAAGACACTATTGTCCAAACACGCCTCTCTCAACATTCCTCCATCACCTATTACATGGTTTGTCTCTTACCTATCCTTCCGACCCTGTGGGGTTTCCTTTGATGGTTGCACTTCCAGTCCTTTTTTTCCTTTTTCTGGTGTGCGACGAGGATCCATTCCAGGCCCTCTTTTATTTTTATCCTTTATTAACGACCTCCTCTCTGTCCTCACTTGTCCTTGCTTGTTATATGCGGATGACCTCAAGCTTTTCTCCTCTGTTTCGTCCCTAATTGATTACGCTTCCCAACAGATTCCATTGGTGCGCAGTTAATAAGTTGGCTCTTAATGACAGCAAATACCACTTGATGAGTTACTCGCTTAAAACCTCTCCCACCTTTTCTCCTAATCTCTTGGTGATTGCTCTCTGTCCTATGTGAACTCAATCCTCGACCTGGGCGTTACCTTCGACGATAAAGTCCGTTTCGACAGCCACTACTTCGATATCACCAACCGTGCTTCCAAAATACCAGGTTTCATACTGCGTTCCTGTACTGATGTCACCTCGGTCGAACCCTCCATAATGCTTTTTAACACCCTCGTGAGAAGTATCCTTGAATGTTGTTCCGCGATTTGGTCTCCCTTTTGTTATTGCAATTTTCTTCTCCTAGAGAAGATAGAGAGCAAACTCACCCACTCGCTCTTCTTTACTTTTCGCCGTCTATGTTTCCCCTTCTTCCTCCGAATCCCTCCCGATAGTGGATGTAGCCTGCCCCGCATCGCCTACCATTCCCCTCCTTACCCCTATCCTTGTCGAATACCTTATTGGCAAATTTGATGCCAATGTTGGACCTGGCTACGATGGTCTTCCAAACCTCTTTTTGCTCAAAACTGGTAAGTACATCTCCCTCCCCCTATCTCTTATTTTCAACAAAAGCCTCGAAGAGAATCATTTTCCCAGCTTGTGGAAAGAGGCTCTCATTATCCCCATTCACAAAAGTGGCGATCGTCCGCTAGCCGAGAATTACAGTCCTATTTCCCTCCTCTCCTCCTGTTCCAAAATCCTGGAAAGATATGTCAGCGACTGGTTGTCCGCCCACTTTGGTCAACACATAGTGAAAGAGCAACACGGCTTCGTTAAACGTAGGTCCACTGCCTCCAACCTGCTTGACTTCACCAACTTTGTCACCAAATGTCTAAATTCACAGCAAGAAGTGCGTACCATTTACACTGACTTCGCGAAAGCCTTCGACACTGTAAATCACAAGATACTTCTATCCAAACTTTCGTCCCTAAACGTTCCCATACCACTTGCTTTATGGCTTGCCTCTTACCTTTCCAACCGATCCTGCCGCGTCTCTTTTGACGGCTGTACTTACCGCTCTTTCTCCCCCTCTTCTGGCGTCCCCCAGGGGTCTATTCTGGATCCTTTGCTATTTTTATTTTTTATTAACGACCTTCCTCCCTCCTTACTTGTCCCTGTTTATTCTATGCAGACGACCTTAACCTGTTTTCCGCTATATCGTCGCCTATGGACTATGTTTCCCTTCAGTCTAACCTGGACACTCTGGTTTGTTGGTGCTCGACTAATGGTTTAGCGCTAAACGTCAGAAAGTGTCACTCTATGTGCTACTCCCTAAAATCCTCAGCCACTTCTTTCTCCTACTCTCTTAAAGGACATTCCTTATGATACTTAAATTGCACTCAAGACCTCGGAGTCACTTTCGACAATAAGCTCCTCTTTGACACCCATTGCCTCGAAGTCACCAATCGAGCAGCAAAATTGTCAGGCTTTATACTTCGTTTCTCCTCTGATTTTGACTCCATCCAACCCTCCTTAGCTCTCTTCAATTCCCTCGTGAGGAATACTCTCGAGTATTGCTCCGTGATCTGGTCATCCTCCCGTAACTGTGATTGTCTTGCCCTTGAAAATGTACAACGTAAATTCACCCGTTCCCTCTTCTTTAAGAAAAGCTTCCCTCGTGTGGACTACCCCTCCCGCCTCTGCTTTTTAAACCTTCCCTTCCTACAACAGCGTAGATCCTATCTGGATCTATGCACATTCTTGAAACTTTCCTCGGGTCTGATGGACTGCTCCGCCGCTGACGAGATCACCTGCCGTCCTGCGTCTGATAACACACGTAACGCAGACATTTTCAACGTGCCCTTCGCAGAGCTCGAAGTCTACTTTCATTCCCCGATTCCCAGGCTTTGCCGAAATTATAATGCAAAACAGCTTGGGCCTTTTAACTTCCCTACTTTAAGTAGTTTTAAACGTAGGATAAGTTTTTTGCTTTCTCCTCCTCCTGAGGACAATAATTAATTGGAATTTTCTCTGTTTGTTGTCCGTAAACCACGTGCTCGGAGAAGGTGCCTTAGTCAGCCAAAAAATCCTGACGAAATTGATAAGACTGACTAGGCTGACCCTCACCAACGTGCGAGACCAGATAAAAGCAGGATCGCTCTCGATACCATTCAACTTCAACAACGGTCTAAGACAAGGGGAAAGCCCTTAGTGTACAAGACAATGGTCTTGCCAGTCCTTAAACTTAAGTTAACTCCGAACCCCTAATCGCGTTCGAGAGAAGAATCCTACGAATAATTTTTCTCCTCCTACATAAGGATTCAGTAGTCTACATAACGACGAAATCTATGAACGATTCCGCGACCGTCTGGTTGTGGATAAAATCCGGCTCAACAGGTTGCGGTGGGCAGGTCACCTAATCCGTATAGATGAGGATGATCCAGCCCGGAAAGTCTATAAGGGCAATATCTATGGTAGAAAAAGAAGACGAAGCAGACCCTGCCTGAGATGGAGCGATGACGTAGGTCAGGACGCCAGACAGCTTTTAGGGATATCGAATTGGTGGACCTCGGCGGAAAACTTTTAAGGTAGACCTAGACCGGATACCGATTGTTGCGCCGTTGACGATGATGATGATGATACCTGAGTCAACAAGGTGTTGTATCTCGGTACCACCGACTTTGATTCTCGGCACAGTTACTCGTGACTTCTTCCGGAATAACGTATTTATCTTTGCGACCACGGCATCGCTTGGTGAAATATCCTTTAACTTCTCCCGCCATTAAGAGTTCACTTCATTTATGTAATATTGGCGGATAAGATCCCGCGCGATTTTAAAGAGTGATTTGAACTCAACCAATATGGGATGATGATAGTCCCCATATCTCCGATAAATTTTATTGACGCAAGTGAGCAGAAGGATTTTCACTATTTTGAGCCTTTTTATGGCTGCAGGTTCGTATCCTCCCATATTGCGGGGCTTAATCTTAGGGACGGCTTGCATAACCAAATCCAGCGTCAAGTTCTCCAGCTTGAAAAGATGCTGAAGTACTTTCGCGTGGCTCAAGTTCCTGTCACCTGGCGCAATTGTACTTTCGTTGTCCCCATCAAGAGGTGGGCATTCTTGCCGCTTTCCCAGAATAAAGTGATCTTGGATTTTTTCCAATCTGTTTGTTTAAAGTTCAGCCTGTGGACGCACTGTCCATCGGCAGAAAGCGAACGCTTCGTCCATCAAACAGAACCTCAATGAGAATATCGTTATGGTCGCAATCGTAAAGAAGAACCTGTTGTTTCCGTTGAGGATTCTTAAAATTAAAGTTCAGGCGGGGTCAACAATCCACAAATCCAGGTAGGAATTCGCCCTGGGTCAGGTTGGGGGGTATCGTAAACAGAGACTGGAATGCCTAGGACTGAGGTGGGCTTCTAAAATCAAGACAATGTCAGGCTGTTGCCTGATGGTGAAATCAAGGAGCTCCCCTCATCGGTGGATTCTTGCGATGGAATTCACATTAATCGTGATGATCCGGAGACGATCCAGTGGTACCGTTGTGACTGCAGACTTAGCGGGAGCCAAGCTATTTTTGTAAATATTCTGTTAATTTTTTTTATTTTTGTATTGTGTACGTGCAGCGTATGTTTCCACACATTGTTTATATTTTATTGAGGATGGTGTTCATCCCGCCACTTGCATCTTGTTGGGACTTCTTAGCTCCCCCGTGTCGGACTACTTCTGCAAACGGGATCCCCGGGACAATTGGTACCGAAGGGACGCCGTTTATACCTTCGTCCTTTGGGCCGATCTTGGCGCCTGCTGCCTTGTGACCTTAACATTGCGGTGTGCAGGACATCCACGGTACGAAGCCGGATACTCTCGGCTTCCGCAGCTGACACAGAAGGTTTTTCCTTGCCCTCTGCTTCAGTCAGCGAACACTCAGCTGCGGCATGAGCTTTCCTCGCGCTTTACACATCGCAAGGCCGTTTGGCAATTCACTGCTGAGTAACCATAGTGCTGCATCTTCGGCACTGGACTATTCCACATTTCAGCAGGCACTCGAAACGAATTACCTGGTAATTAAACCACCTGATGCCGATCAGATCGCTTCCCCAGCTCACTGGGCATATCTGCACGAGGCAGTGCGACAGAATTCATTTTTCCAAAACGGATCTCCTCGTACTAAAACGCGGCACTAAGAGGAACTTCACCTCAGTTCTCATCTGTCGGAGCATTTTGAGGACCCCATCGAGCTCTTCCTCTACATTCAAGCCTTTCAGATGGAAGGTTTGTACCTTCTCCTCCTTTGGGGTGTAGGTGAAGTGAAGAGCATTCACTCGCTCGAGGACCTCCCGTGCTTTCTTGTAATACGCTATTTTTTTACATTTGATTTTGACTCCTCCGACCCCCCCCCCTTTTTGGAGTGGCTTAATATCTTCTTCTTTTTCTTCAGCCGTTGTCCCGTTCATAAGCGGGGTTGGCTCCTCGTGATCGGTTTCGCCATTTGGCTCTATCGAATGCTTGATCTGGGTGCAATCTCGTGGCTTTCAAATCCCCATCTAGCGTATCAAGCCACCGTTGTTTAGCTCTGCCTTTTGGTCGTTTACCATCGACTTCGATGTGCAGAACAATTCTGGCAAGTGAATTCTCGTTAGCAGGAATTGCGTGACCATACCATCTCGCAACTTTTCCACGATCGGTGTAACCCCATAACGATCGCGGATATACTCATTTCGGATGTGATCAAAACGTGTCACACCACTAGTCCAACGTAACATCTTCGTCTCCATTACCGCAAGACGCCGTTCATTGTCTTTTATAGTCGGTCAACACTCAGAACCATAGAGAGCAACTGCACGGACGACATTGCGATAAATTTTAGATTTGAAACGTTCGTTTATACGTCGATCACAAAGAACATCAGTTGTGGAACGCCACTTCATCCAAGTTGCGTTATTGCGTGAAGCACTTTCATAACGCAGTTCTTCATTGGCTGATAGCGTTGACCCGAGGTATTTAAATTGCTCAGTTCTGGGCAGATCACTGGACAAGTTGCTCGAGATCATTTTTGCTATCAGATGCTAGGAAAACATCATCTGCATAAAGCAGTGGGTAGGGCGCTGGTCGTTGGATATCCCGTGTGACGGTGTCCATAACAAGAACAAAGAGGAGTGGTGAGAGGGCGCTTCCTTGATGAACACCAACAGAGGCAGGAAGCGGTTTTGATACTCCCGCCATACTTCGAACTTTACTTTTCGGATCGTGGTAGAACAATTGAACCCAGCGCACGAGTGTTGTCGTAAAGGATACCAGATGAGTTCGTGTAGTACATGGTCAAACGCTTTCTCTAGATCCAGAAAGGCAATCTAAAAAAGGGCGATGCTTCTCACGGTGTTTCTCCATGAGTAACCGCGCAGCGTATATTGCGTCAGTAGTTCCGCAGTTCTTGACAAATTCTGCTTGATTCGCGGTTATTTCAACGATTTCGCGAATACGGTTGTGAAGAATGCGTTCAAAAATCTTCATGGTATGGGAAAGTAACCGGATCGGACGGTAATTTGAACATTCTGCTGGGCTACCTTTCTTTTCCCATATTGGAACAGTGGCACTTTCTTACCAGTCAGATGGTGTTCTTCCTTCCTGAATAACCCGATTAAAGACTTCACTGAGCCACGGTGTTGGGTGCAAGCTCTTCGCTTTCCAGAGCTCAGATGCGATGTCGTCAGGTCCTGTAGCTTTCCCCGATTTCGTTCGTTTTATTGCCTCCTCGACTTTAGTTGCGCTAACAGTTAAGTCCTTGGGGTTTTAACGTAGGTACCTGTCGTGGAGACTTAATCCTACGGTCTTCTTAAGACACGGATTGATTTTGTGACCACAATCAGAGCCCCACTGTGGCAAACAACAACGGTACCAGTTTATACCAAGTACATGGCTTAGCATTCATACTGGTGGATGCAAGACCTACCTAAATCTCTACCGAACTAAGGAGTACGGCACCCGTGTTGAAACGCAACACCACGGCGAGGCCCGAAGGCCTCTTCTCGCTAGAGCATGACCACAACCACCATGAAACTCCCACTAGGAGGCCAACCGCAAACAACGGAGCTGTACTCATATACGAGAGGAATTCTCCCGAAGTATATGAGTCCAGGGGCTACCCCGGTTCCCATGGTACCAGTATATCCCTGGTAAGGTTTCGTGGCCGAAGCCACTTCAGATGAGTCCCCGTGCAGACTCAGATCTGATCGCCCTAATTAAGCCTTGGAACATTCGCCTACTGCATCACGGCCAGCAAGCCAATGCGATACAGCGTTTCACCGTGCCACCACGTGGAGGTTCTCCTCGGCTACTTGGTTTTGGTTCAGCCGACAAGGTTGCCGCCCCGTCTTCCTCCCCGCCACCTCTGAACACCAGTTGCGCTGACATGTGGAACTGGTCCCAATGTCGGCAATGATTGTGGAAGTGGAGGATGAGCAAATTCTTCAGTTGAAATCTGCTCGAAGTATTCTCACCACCTATCCGTTGCGGCTCGACGGTTGGTAAGCAAAGTACCGTTCTTGTCATTAACGCAACAGAAGTGTTCGATATCCTGTGTACGTTCGTTACGGCTTCTAGCAAGTCGATACAGATCTTTCTCGCCATCCCGAGTGTCCAGTTTATCGTAAAGATTTCTGTAATGATTCGCTCAAGTGACAGCGACCGCTTTTTTTTTGCTTCTCGGTTGGCATTCTTATAAGTTTACCAATTAGCAGGCGTTTTATTGTCGAGAAATTTGTGGTAGAGGCGTTTCTTTTCACGGACCTTCATTTCAACATCATCATTCCAAAGCCAAGTATCTCGGTTGATGTACCGCTTACCCGGCTTGGTGACCCCGAGGGTTGCAGAGGCCGCTTTGTGGATCGTGTCATTCATTTGGTTCCACGATTCTTCCACATTCGTAATGGTCGGCAATCGTATGAGTGAGATCGTTTCTTCTTTCTTCTCACCAAATCGCCACCATTTAATGCGCGGCGGGCCAGTGCGTTCCTCACGCTGTTTTATCGGTGGCTTAATTCGCAGGGCGGCAATCAACGGCCGATGTTGAGGTGCGATGGTCCCATAGGGAACGACTTTGCAATCAGTGACAGTGGTAAAATATTGGCGTCTTATGAGAATATAGTCGATTTGCGTTTTATTGTTCCCACTATAAAATGTGGGAAGATGAGACAATCGTTTGATGGACCATGTATTCATAAGTACAAGGTCATGGGTGTCCGCAAAATCGATTAGACGCTCGCCACCTTCATTGCGCGCTCCGAACCCCTTTCCCCCATGGCACCTGTTACCGTCTGCCTTTTCACCCACATGACCATTAAGGTCGCCAGCAATGATTATGTAATCGTCAGCAGGCACGTGACAAGTCTTTTCATCGAGAAGTTGCCAGAAGGCATCTTTCTCGGCATCTGGTCGACCTGTCTGTGGTGCATACGCAGTGAAGAAGTGAATAGTGCGATCAGCTGATATAATGGTGAGCTTCGTCAGCCGATCATCAAATCGTTCGACTTCTTTAATGGCATCGCGGAAACCCTCTGAGATGGCAATGCCAACACCATATTGAGTGTGTGGGTTACCAAAATAGAGAAGTTTATAGCCATTTTTACCGCATTCGCGTTCAATGTCGCACCAGACCATCTGGTTTCTTGCAGAGCGCAAATATCAATGCGCCTTTTCCGCAGGGCTCTTGCGAGTTCCTCCGTCTTTCCAGTTAGGGTACCAACATTTAGCGTGCAGACATGTATTTGTTTTGTTTGTTTTGCTCGGACTAACTTGCTTACGTCCTGACGCCGTCCATGCGTGAAGAACCCTTGTCCATTTCTCGACAGGACCGGGGCCCGTCCTGCCGCGTCGACTGAAGTGGACGCCCTAGCATTTCTCCGAGGCTTGTGACTCAATCCGATCTTCATGTTTGTGACGACATTGTACGCATTTTCTTGGTCGACCTGTCGCGGGACCTGTCATCAAGAGAGATCAGGTAGGATTTAGCATAGGGGAATAACTCCAACTATACTCTATTTATCTCTTTCCCTGATCTCAGCATTTTATTTTTGTTTTACTGAGACTAGTACAGAGTACGTTGCCTCAAACCCCCTCCTTTATCTGGTCGTGGGACCAGCATACAATGTTAATAGCATGGCGGAGTTGGAGTGGCTAAATCTCTACCACCTAATTTATATACATTAATAAAGGGCATCCTTTTCCCCTTTTTTTCGGGTACTACTTGTGACCATTTCCACCGCCACCATTGTCACTGTCTCTCTTGCCGTCAGCTTGGTGGTTTTCTACGTCCTCGATACAGACAGATTCGCTGCCAAAACTAGTGTGCCCTCCAGGCAGCCCGGCTCCTCCATGACTGCAGAAGTATTCGAAGAAAGCTTCATTTTTTTCCTGGCTACCTTTGGTGATGGCAGGACCGCCTCCCTAGCCATTAGCCGCTCCGTAGGTATTTCCATTTTTCTTGATCAATATTGACATTTGATTTTCAAGATCTTCGAGAGTCCTCGCCAGCTCACCATTTCTTCTTTCAAGGTTGGCTATCCTTACTTTGGCTCTTTTGAGGTCTGGGTGGTCCTCGTTTCGGACTCCCCGGCCGATCCGAGTGCCCCTAGACCTTACGGCGATTTTTTATTAAATTCCCGATGGAAGGAATTTGATAATGAAAATTGGCGAAAACTCCAGGCTTATTGATAAAATAGTTTTCCTAAAATTTATTGTTCTTATCGTGCATTGCGTCCTTACAAACCAACACGTAGAGGGTCCACTTTTCACAGGTTATGATTGGATAAGGGTACTCTAGTGAAATTTGTTAGTTCACATCCTCAAAGTTTGTCCTGTTCTGCAGTGAACATTTGCATAACAGCAAATTATTTATTTAAGAATTCCATCAAGTGGATCCGAGTTGAATAAAAGCCCCACCCGACATTAATACAAGCAAGATACTTTCCCATCCCCCGCTATATCGCAAATACACGCTTGTGCCAGGACCATTTGGCTTTTCTAATTAAACGTAATCCTTCCATTTTCTTTTCACTTGAGGAGTATTCCGATGAAACCAATGATGAGATGGTATTCTTCCCTTATTATTCTTTCCGTAGTCGGATGAAACTCTATCGTGCAAATGCACAATTTTTATAGTAATTTCCATGGAAGTGAAAGCATATGGCCAGCTCATTAAGTCCTTCGCGAACGGGTTACAGCCACTGGGTCTTCGTAGAGAATCCTTCGTTCGAATAGAAAGCATAATTGCACATCCTTTCCTCCATTTATGTAATGCCGACCGAGAAGAATAGACGAAACAAAAATGAAAATGAGAATTAATATGAATGTAACAGCCTTACAGACTCGGCCGGGAGAGAGGTAAAAGTAATACGTTCCTTACCGAAGCTAACAAAAAAGCCACCCCAACACCCTCATGACCATCATCAAGCTCATCATGCCATACTGTTATTATGATTCAGACGAATATTCAAATTCGATTTTTTTCTTGCTGATTTTCTATTTCGTAAAAGAAAAAGGTTACAAACACTCCACCCCCCCCCCCCCCAACTTGGCAGAACTGGATCCTTTGGAGGAGCCCGTGAAAAGTATAAAATGTAAATTACACGTGAATATGAATAATAGCAGTAATTTCATTCGCCATTATTTGTGGAAATTTACATTGTTTCGCAATTAACTTGCCGCTATACACACGCATAATTACTGGGCCTCGTTAAAACGTCGACAGGAGACGCAGGAGGAGTTTATTATTTAAAATGTGGTGGGTAATTAAGTACTTAAGCACAGGTGTGGAATCGTAACGGAAGAATGCCAAACGAAAGGATGCTGCAGATTAGGCACATGAGCATTACTCTTAATACATTTGAATACACTTAGCACTAGGATTGCAGAATTATATAGGAATTTAAATATGGGCTCTTTGGGGGCTCTAACTGATTGTACTTTGTTTATTCTGGGGGAAACAAAGGTATCCTAAGCGAAATTGCCCATTCACGCTATAGTATTAAGGCGCTACCTTCTTTATTAGAGGACCTGGAATAACAATTTGACAGGAAAGAAGCGAATTCACAATCAATACCATTCATTTGATATCCCACATAACCATATTCGGTTAAAAAAAAAATTCACCCCCTTCTATGTCTATAGTAACCCTCTCTAACATAGAACAATATAATTCGTCGTCCAGGTTCTTAGTTCCAACTTTTTGACCAAATTTTGTGTCAATAGGTCTAGCCTATTCTGACAAAATTGCGTGTGACAATCAGACCTGTGCTGAAAAATCTACCATCAGTCGCTTCCCTTCGTATGGATTGGCATTGCTCGGACGAAGAGAAACACCTACCCGTGGGCAAAAATGACTATAGGAACGATAAGCCAGTATGGACGAAGACAGCAAGTGAAAACTTACAGTGCAGGTGTCGGAACCCCAGTACCGGCGGCTTTTGGTAGTGGGCAAGCAAACTTCCAGTCGTCAATATCCCTCGGTTGTAGTGCCTCGGTGGTGGGCAGCGTGAACACCGTAACATACAATACTGCAAGTAGCTTAGTTAAAGAGGTATTTTTAGTAAACCAAGTACGTCATCCATACCAAAAGTGCTGAAGGATGCGTCCCGTAGAGAACGGTGGGCATCTCGAACCGTAGTAACACCAACCGCATTCAATTATAAGGGGTCACAGGAGGCTCCTAAGGATTGACAGCTGGATCCGTTCAGGAGAAGCTCAATGATTATGAAATATCCTCCAATATCTAAGCCAGTAAGAGCCCTGGGCTAAACGAGTTCCGTAAATGTCCCGGAATGAGCGGAAACTTGAATTGAGGTCACTGGGGAGAAAAAGGATGTAAGCAAATGTCTTTCCTCAAAGAGATTCCCCCTCGAAGGATCATATTGCCCGGGAATATGACAAGGATCCCAAATACATGCGATGCGATGAAAAGGAAGGCCAGGACAGCAGGTATACTTCTGGGAGCGCCAAGTGTAGCTGAATTCAATGATATATTGGACAAATTTGTCTTGGACCCAAACAGGAGCTATGGACCGGCAAACAAACGACAAGCAAACATTTTTAGGAGTATGATTGGACCAGGAGAACTGTACTGTATACATCCACATAGAGAGCCTTCGACATCACGGTGTATATCGTGATAGGGAAGCTCGAAGAAACGTCAAGCTGGTTGTGCAGCGAAGGAAGAGGGATTGCTTCAAACAAGAGACGGCATAGACGGAAAGAAAGTGTCTTTCCAATTAATACGGGCAGCCGCAAAATAGATACGGAAGCAAGACTTCGTCAAGTCCTTAAAAAAATTGGTTCAGCGTTCGCTTAGTCCTGAATTTACTAGGCGGTTTTTGTCGTGAATATAATTCAAGCAAACAACAACTAGTGGTTACCTTGGTCACAACATCAAAGATCAATTCATACTAATCAACAAAGAGAGTGAAGGCCGAGAAGTTAAATGGATCATGGAGACCATGCGGTTCTGAATAGGCATCTGCTCCTTTTATATTTTATATAGGTAGGTGCAGACCTTCTGTAGGGCATATCCGCTAAGCATTCGTGGTGCAAACATGCTGCTATCTTTCCCCCGTTGAATTTTGATATATTGTAGACTGTATTCTGTCAAAACTACTTGTTGATGGCGGCGAAGGCAAACACTAAATTTTTGGAGATATCTCATAATAGTCTCTTCAAGCCGAATTCAACTTATACAGGTCTCCCTCCTCTCCCCTCTCACAGTTTTCCGAGACGAAAAAGGTGAACTTTTCAAAACGAGTACAGAAATGAACACCTGGCCAACTGTCCTACGTTTACTTTCCCAAAACAATCACCACACCCTGACAGGCCCTAGGATCCATAACAACCGCATCCGATGTATGTCCGCTGGATTCTTGTACCCAAAATTGTCCGATGATTTCTGCGGGTAATGTAGCTTCCTGGTAATAGTCAGTAGCTTTTCAGTCAAGATATTAAAATCGTAAAATGCCAGGACTATCCATCACCGCTGCTGAACATGTTCATGGAAATAGACTGCGTCGAGGAACACTTCATCCATTCCGGAACTCCTACCTTCCCTCCCCTCCCCCACCACATTTTTCCCCGCTTATCCTTTTCCAACTTCTTCCATGATTACCTCCATAAAGACGTTCGAGGGTTTGACCTGTTGAAGAAATGACTGTGAAGGTCACTATTGTCTAAATGGCTATCTAAGACGCAGACATTTTAGAGTTAGGTAGGGAAATATCATGCCATGTTGATGCTGATCGGACTGCAGATGTCTTGAACAGTCCACTCGACAGTATTAAACTAGCCTACTCCTTGCAGTTTCTGCAGAGTGTTTACTTCCATTTATCTGAAAATGCAGCGTATTAGAGATCTTCTCGAGGGAGTAACTAAAATAAGCTTGGAATGTATCAAAAATTACTTTTGATTGACAAAATGCAGATTGGTTTGCTCAGAGGTAGCGAGGAAGCCGACAGAGCAGCAACCCAATCTGCGGAGTCAACACCCAATAGCCAAAGGACACCAGGAAGCGTTGTATTTACATCGACTTGCTGCTCGTGTATGCAGCGGGCGAATACCCTTAGGCCTAGGGGGCTGTCAAATCTGAGTCTGTTGCAGGCTCATCTGAAGTGGCCCTTTCTACGAATTCTCACCAGAAGTTATCTGGTACCATGGGATGCATGGGAGCATGTGTCCCAGGAGAAATCCTTGCAGGATGTGTACTCGGTCCGGGGATTTGCGGTAGGCATCCTAGCGGAATCATCATGGCGGTTGCAGCAAAGGTGTTAGATGGTCTTCGCATC
This sequence comes from Hermetia illucens, assembly GCF_905115235.1. NCBI lineage: Eukaryota > Metazoa > Arthropoda > Insecta > Diptera > Stratiomyidae > Hermetia > Hermetia illucens. Next base: position 2,882,033 of record NC_051851.1, on the reverse strand, counting down.
CACTGGTATGAATACTTGCAGTACGATCACAGCGGGGCTCTGATTGTGCTCGCCAAATCAATCCGTTTCCGAAGAGGATCTTGCGATAAGGCCAGCGCGACATGTGCAAACTATAAAGACTGCTCTTCATCCGCTCTTCATCAGTTTCAAGAAAGCTTTTGACAGGTTCAACGGTGAAGACTAATATATGGTATACATTGAAGACTAATGTATGGTTGGCTATGGTGCGTCAACCACACCGGTGCTCTGCCTATTACTGTAGATAAGGAGGGTTTCGATAGCCCGTCAGACTGATTACTTTGGTTTTGTTGGTGTTTCTCTTCAGTTCAACTCTACTTGCCTTTCTTTATAAATCCAGAGCCATTTGGACAAGGCCCATAAGCCTGTGAGAGAGCAAACAGATGTCATCAGTATAATTAAGGTGGTTTAGGACAGGTGACATCGTTCATTGAATTCTGCCACGTCCTCCGGGCAAGGCAGCAGCAAGAACGTCACCGATAATAAGAAGAAATAATAACAGGACAGCGACAGGATCCAAGCCGGCGAATTTCGCTTTAGACCTCAAAATCCTTCGCGATTTTAACTCGGTGCAACACGCGCCGTCATATGTTCTAATAATAGCTATTAGTTTCTCCGGGATGCTCTTCCTATACACACTTTCGAAAGCTTTCTCAAAATCGATCAAGAGCACGTACAGTGAAAATCTAAATTCTGCGGACTGTTCCAAACGTTTTCCCTTTTTTGGAATCTTAACGATCATCCCCTTCTCCCACCTTCTGGAAAAGGATCTCGGATTCCCAAGATTTTCGTACAAGTGGAAGCAGCAAGCGGCTTTACTCCCTTTCAGTGCATTGATGACCGAAATGATTTCTCTTCTGCTTGGAGAAACAGTCTACGATGACTTGCCATTTTATCCACAAGAGGAGGAACCTCACCGAATGTAATACGGTTAAGGACCATGGTGAAGTGTTCTTTCCACCACTTCAGCTGTTCATCATCCTGGATGAGAAGTTGATTGTTGACGTCCTTCCCAGGACCATCGAAAGATTCACGACTAGATGCAAGCTCTCTCTCCTTAATCTGGACCGAAATCTAGCAGTTAGAAGTCTGTCAGAAACCGGCTCTCAGGTCAAGAGAGCGCGCCTTGCGGTAGCCATCAGAAGCAATTCAACACCTGATTGGCGCCTCCAACCATTTGGCTTTCCAGAGTACAAAAACACTGGATCAAGTATCGATTGGATGTCAGTCTGCCTTGTCAGTTACATCCGATTTACTCGAAAAAGGCTAAACGAAATTTGGTGAGAAGGTATAGTCCGTGAATCCCTTTATATGCGGTATGCACTTTGTTTAAACGGGAGGAGTTCTCCATTCGTATGAAAGGAGGGTGTAAATTTTTTTCCACCGAATATCGTCGTGTGGGGTATCAAATAAAAGGGCTTAATTAGTACTTTTCGAAATTGATGATATTTTTGATACCGAGTGAAATGATAGGTGAAAGAGGGCTTAAAGTGTGTGCCCCAAAAAGTGTAACAGGTCTCTTTCTCAGAACCTATCCAGCCAAAAAATCACAATAGTGAATCCGTACGAAATCTAGGCCTCAAAATACATCCCATTCCGATATCTGGTTAAATAACGGCAATAATATTATTCCATATTTTAGAAATTTACCCGAAAGTCCCCCTTAAGTTCATCTTCGAAGTACAAAATTTGGCACAGTTATATGTAAGAATATAATGATCGATTTTGGAAAGTTTGACATAGTCCAACTATTATTAACAAAATTATAGAAGGTCAAAGAAGGACGTTTATGTCGTTATCATCAAGGAATATAATGAATTGGAGGTATATGCGAACGGGGAAAACGTGAATAAGAAATTTCTCACAAAAGGTGAACACAAAACCTTTATTTCCGAAGCGTCCAGCTTCCGGTATTCTCACTTGCTATTTTAAGTTACAAGACTTGACTGAACCCATCTAAACTCAGGTTTTTTTAATACCGCATCACGGTCACCTGAAAATTTTGTTAATGACATGATATGGAGGAAGTCTCGGGAAGACCTTCATCCCCCCCTCCCCCATCATTTCTGAACTTCGCTAACACAGTGATGCTAGGACTGCAGTCAAATGCGGTTGGACTTTCTAGAACAATTTCGCTAGTTTCTTTAGGGTCGAGGATCGCCAGTTGTGGCTAAGTCTGGTCAATTTGGATGTTCAGTTGGTCCACATGCAATTTAATAAGTCATCACACAATCTTTCTGGCCATTAAATCTAATTTTTCCAAAAATCAAATAAAACAACTCGAGGAGAAGAATTCATGCGCTTGGGAATGGACAATATCAGATAGAAGTGGTACGCCGTTTTGATGCCGCAAAATTCTTAAACCATCGCTGTTGTGAAAAGAGTAGACGAGCAGAATCTATCCCATTTGACCAGCACATAACGTTTACAAAGAATAACAAGTCCACCATCCTGCTACTAGGGATCTCTTTGAGGTGCCCCGAGGATTGACAGCCAACGTCGCAGCCTGGCTCTAAGTAGAGTTTGTCAATTGCAAAAATAGTGTCTGAGGGTTTTCCCGCTTCTCAACAACTTCTATAATACAAAGCGAGTTGCAAAGTATGCCGAGTTTGGAGGAATTGTCCCCTATAGGTCAGTATACGCATCGTACACGCATTTATATGCATCTTGTTATAGGAGTGCCAGATCCTCCTCGACTGAAGTTAAGTACTCCTGGTGCCTGCGAGATGCCCACTACACCTACCGAAGGACTGAGCGAAGTCCCGTCTGGCCAGTCCGTCAACCGCTCATTCTCCTCTATGCTCCTATGATTGGGATCGCAAAGGACGGTGACTTTGGTTGTGCTGCCTAGTCTCCTCAGCGCGTCCCTGCACTTCCCCATTAGCCTGGAGGATGTCACCCCTGAGTACAAAGCATTGATGATGCGATTTTCAAAGGACTTTATCGTTTCTAGTCTAAGATGCTAACGCCTCTCAGATGTGGAACTATTGGGCAAGCACGTTTAAGGTCATTTTCGCTCCATTTTTTACATATCCTGCATCCTCCAAACTCCCAATGTCATGTTGTTAAGAAATCGGTAAAAGAAGGGAAAAGGAAATAGCTTGCATCTATAAGTGCAATATATGTATGCATATGTAAATATGCCACAGACCACTCGCTCATATATAATACAATTTTTAAACACATTTCAACAGAAGAATTCGCAAAATCGACCCAGCAAGCATTAATCAAACATTTGTTAGAAACTTTAGCGTTTCGCCCAGCTTCATCGTAATCCTCCCTCCAGAGATGCTAGAAAAGAACGAACATGCCACTTCCCCCTCCATGTTATATGATGTCAAGGGAAATGTCCCAGAGGACATTATTTGTCAGCAAACCGAGTAAAATCAAATAAACGTTTCTCTCACCTTATACAGTTGGTGGAAAAAGTGGAGACGATTTGAACACCATTTCCATTCTACCCCACATTGAGTTTCATTTGAAAATGTCAGAGACGACGACGGCGAATCTCATGTTAACCGCCGAAAACATGCCCACAAAAGAGATTGGTCCTCCCCAGAGACATATTTCCTATAAGACCTATGTCAGGACGAGGGATACCTTTAATTGAAATTGACTTCCAGTGAATTATTGCTGACACTGTTTGATGGCACGCTAAAGTACTTTTGACTTTCGTTTCGCCAGCCTAAAGTCAAACTTCTGATGGAAAAATCCTGAAAGCCAGTCGTTCCTCTTTGCAATCCCACCCTCGACAACCACCTGCCCTAACCACCGAAGGTAGCTCGAATCTAAATGTATTCGTAAAATGTTGTGAATTATATTAGGATACATTTTGGCTCTAATGGTGGGCGGCGAGCAAAGGAAGGCTCAGGTTGTTGGCGCAGCCTTGGGCATGCATATGAAAGGCAGTTTAGGCACGCACAACCCTACGTACGTGTACCTCTGGAACATCTCACAGCTATTTGTATCCTGTGAGTAGTTGAAATGTCATCCATGCTCATTTGTCTGCAGTTTTGATACATCGATGCCCATCAATTATTCCCAGGATCCTTTTTCCAACCGTAACTGCAGAAAAGTATGTCAGAGACGTTACCGTTGGGAGGAAAAGGCGGGACTGGAATGACTCTCTGACAGGAGAAACAGAAAATAATATTACTTTGTGAACGACTCCTACCATCCTTCTTCGAAGAGGGTCAATTTTTTCGTGTAATTTTATGCTACCCCACGTCCTCGCCCCAAGGCCCGGTACGCCGGTTGCGTATCCTTTTTACCATACACAGCATTCGTCAGATTATAACACTTTCTATGCCTTCAGATATTTTCAGAGACAATTTCGAATAGCAGCCCGGCAAGGATTGTTTCCCTGAATGTCCGTCCACTCTGACGAAACGACAGGAGGGGGGGAGGCATGGCAAGTCAGGAATAGAGGTCGACAGCTAGAGTGAAAATGACAAAAGAGTGAAGGCAGTCAGGCATTTAAAATGGAGTTTTGTCTGTCTACAAAATTCATTAAGGGACAAATGGGTCCATTACTTTTGGGCCTTTTGTTTGGCACACTTTTCACTACCATTGTCGGTGCGTAGCCGATGGAGTGAAAGCGATGGGCGTAACGGTAGCCTGTAGGCCAGGATACAAAGAATAAAAGATAGTACAAAATATTTACGCACTTTTGGGGTTATAAAGGGATATATTTGCCCGGAAATGACAGGTGAGCAAAAGGAACCAACTACAAAATGCTTGAAAAGTGTGGTCCTTGATGATACTACGAACGAGCTAGTGGTGGTTCAGATGTTCTGCTATTGAAAGCGAAAAATGGTTTCGTCCTGTACAATAGCAAATTACTACAATTTCACATTCACTCAGAGGTAATTTGTGTTTTATTAAGAGTAATGACTTTTGTCCAGGGTAATTTTTTGTTAAGCCATTCCAGAGCGGACAAAATTACTTGTATGGAAGTGGAAAATGGTTTTATGATAAACATCGTTCGAGCCAAGAAACTGTTAAAATTCAATGTGAAGTTTGTGAAATTCCTAATGATGCCCATTATGAAATGATTGTCCTTAATATATCAAGCCATTTTATACTTCCCGGAAATTTCTGGAATTTTAATGTCACTTTGACACGACGCTGTTGTTACTACTATTCCACTGAATCCTGGCTGTTATTGATTAGGTCACTCATTAGTTGGTCATACCAATTCGCTCTAATTATCAAAATTTTTAATTATAAAGATATAATTCGGAAAATAGCAATTAAATGAATCCTTATTGGAGTATGACCCTTATGTCAGTGGTAACCATTTCTGAAAAAAGACCTAACATGCACAGCGGGACGTTAAGTCCTAAAAAGGGTTTCATTTGAATTCAAAAAGGGAAATAAATTCGGCCTAAAAATAACTTCAAAAATCATTTATATTGAATGAAATTAATTCTGGAAATTCATGTTTAAAAAATCAATTTTGAATCCGTCCATTGGTAAATGCTCAAACCGTCTCCATGGTCTTTCCAATTTGTGAAATGAATTAACGTAATTTGAAAACAAAAGTATTTTCCCGACAACCGGAAAATCCGTACCAACCATTATAATGTGTATGTATGTGTTTGTGTTTGCGATAAATCCACAAGTGATAATTAGTAGTACGCTTGTGGCAAGCCATGCACCACCACCACCAAACCCGACAGTGGGTAGTTCACCAGTGGTTATGCCTTTATGATGAGAGGGGACAATGTAATTTCAGTAATTTTCAGGGTTGTAAGTAGGTATTTTCCCAGAAACTGAATATAGAGGAGGGGCTTGAAGAGCTATTTGGTTAATTGAAAACATTCTATTGAAATAATTATTGCAGTGTCATTGCGTACGATTTTGCAGAAAGGGATTTTCACCCCCCATTGTGTTTGCTACTTCGCAACATCCATTTATTGTTTGCAATTTTAATTCATCCTTTCCCAAGTATTCAATATTGGAGGCTGCAGAAACAAGGGCTATTATGGATCATCAATAATCTGCCAGCACTGACCAAAGAGCATGGAGAATTCACTGCTATACATATAGTTAGTTTAGTTAACTGGGGGGGGGGGAGCCGCAGCTCCGAGCACTCAGGCCATTATTAGGCCCATTGTACTATCCCCGTAAGTTACCTATTCAATGGCTTCAATGGATTATTCTCCCTGGCTTCAATGGATTATTCTCAAGAGGCAGAGAGTGTGCAGATCCTTCATTGAAGAAAACCTTGCCAAGGTGTCTTCGTCTGAGATCTGAGGATGCCGGGCAGCTGTATAAAAAGTGCAGGTCCGTCTCCTCCTCCTCCTCACATTGGCTGCACTTAGCCGAAATCACTACCCCAATCCTTTTCATATGGTAGTTTAAGGGGCAGTGTCCCGTCAAAAGCCCAACTAGGGTTTTCATGTCCCACTTCTTAAAGGACAACAAAAATGCCGCTCTAGTGGCCCTAGGCTCTTTCACAACGATTTTCACTTGCCGGCAAGAGTCCAAATTTCTCCACTCGGTTGCGTGAATCCTTACAATTTCACCCTTCAGAGTAGACTTGACAGTAGATGAAATGGCATATATCTCCGCCTGGAATATGGTCGTCATTTTTCCGAGGGGTCGGGCCAGTTCTATAATCGGATTCTCCGAGAACACCCCTGCACCCGATCCATCCTCCATGACTGACCCGTCGGTGAAGATTTTTAGGTCTGTAACCTGAAAAGACTCATGGCCACTTGTCGACCATTCTTCTCTTTCGGTGATTGCGACAGTGTATGTCTTTTCAAAGACGAATCTGGAAACCATATGATCGGTCGGATGTTTTTCGAGGAATTTCCAGATAGACGCATGCCCGTTGATTGGCCGCCTTTCCACGCCCCAATGGTATCGAGCCTATATGCGTCGTAGGCCGCCTTCCGTTTAACCTTCAAGTGAATGGGGGGTGAATTTAGGATAGCTTCAAGTGCCACAGTCGGCGTAGTACTCATTGCTCCAGTAATACTTAGGCAACCAAGTCTCTGAATCTGGGTTAGCAACTTCCTGCTGTTAGCAAAGTTCAGTCTTGGCCACCAGACGATGCATGCATACATCAAAATGGGTTTCATTATGGATGTATACATCCAATATATCCATTTAGGTGAAAATCCCCAGGTCTTACCTAACGCATTCCTACAGCACCAGAGCAATCTGCAGGATTTCTGATATTGTTCCTGGATATGATGCTTCCACGTTAACTTGACTAACTAACCTAACTAAGTAGTTGACTGTCTGTGCCAGCTGGATTTCCGCCCCTGCTAAGGTGGGTAGCGTATAGCTGCCCCAGTGACGTTCCTAGTGAATATACATAGTCCAGTCTTCCTAGCGTTCACCGTGAGTCCGTTGCGGAGGCACCAGCTGTGGATTACATGCAGAGTTGCATTCAAGCGGTCACATAATGTGTCCGCAAACTTGCCTGTAATTATTACGGCTAGGTCGTCCGCAAATGCTTGCGCGAAGACTTTTTTGTCCTCCAGGAGCCACAGCAGGGTATCCATCACCAAGAGCCATAACAATGGAGAGAGAACCCCTCCCTGTGGGCAGCCCCTGAGACATCCTGCTTCAATAAACTTCTGGCTGACCGATATGTGGATTTTTCTCCACTCTAGCATGTGAAGGATCCAACTGATTAGCAGCGGTTCGATTCCATGCTGTCTTGCCGCATCACGAATTGCCGCAAATGAGGCATAATTGACCGCACCTTCCGTGTTGCCTATGGTGAAGTAGCCACTTAGGAATGTGTGTATCCCTTATGAACCGATCTACTAGTCTTTCTAGTCCTTTTAGCGGAAAGGATGTTAGGCTGATCGGTCGAAAGCTTTTTGCGTCTGTGTAGGTGGGTTTTCATGGTTTGGGCATGAACAACACCTTCACATCCCGCCATATAAGCGTGTGCTAGGCATGCACGTTATATATTCCGAATGACCCAGGACATCGATTCCCTCTATTACCACCGCAGGGATGATGCCATCCGGACCTGCAGACTTGTATCTATGGAACGAGTTAAATGCCCATTTCACTCGCTCCAGTGATACTACTTTGCATGCCAGATTCCAGTCTCTCGGTTGAGGGCTGTCTGCACCTGTTGGCCCCGAGATTAGATTTTGGATGCTGCCTGGGAAGTGTACTTCAAGCAAATGATTTGCTGTTTCTTCACCGCTTTCTGTGTACTTCCCATTCTGTAAACGTAAATAACCCAGTTTCTGGCTACGTTCTTTGATCAGAATCCGCTTCAGCTTTGAGGTTGCCTCAAGAGCTCCCTCACCACGACAAGGTAGGTAATCGTCGAGAGAGTATATCCACCATAATTTTCATAAGAAATTTCCCTGAAATCAGACATTAAAAGTTGGCCTGCAGGAACTGAAAACTCAACTTCAAGTTTGACCACTTACTATACGCGCTCAGGAGGTCAACTTCTCAAATAATTGCGTTGCAATTAGCGACGAATGACACTCTAGGAGAGGTCTACTCTTCGGAGAGCTGCGAGACCACTTTCCTCTGTATCTTCGAAACCCAGAAAGTAGGATATTAAACAGCAGCGGTCAGACAAACTTAGTAGAAAAATTTTCCCAAAAAACAGAAATTTAATCTTATATAAATTTGTTCATATTGGAAAGATTTGCATCGAACTTCCCAGGTAGGTAGGTAGGTATCAGTGGCCGCTCCGAGGAGCCCAATTAGCGCTTTGATGCGCCGTTTTGATGCCACAAACTCCAAAGACTGTGACTGTTGTTATAGGAACAGGGAAGCAGAGTCCAGCTGGCTCGGATCTTCAGAGCCAGCCCGTCGCATTCACGAAGGAAAGCAGCTCTCCGACCCTGCAGCTAGAAATCTCGCTGAGGTCCCCAAAGAATGGTTTACCTAGTGTCCGTAGCCTGACTCAAGCCAGAGCTGGGCAATCGCAGAGAAAGTGCATGAGGGTTTCCCTTCCTTCTCCGCAGCTTCGGCAATGCGAGTTGTTGGGTAAGCCGAGCCTAGCGGCATGGTCCCCTATGAGCCAGTGCCCCGTGCAGACCGCCGTAATCTTGAATGCATTTGCACGCGTCTGGCATAGAAGCTCTCGTGATCGGGCTATGTTATAAGCAGGCCAAATTCTCCTTGATTTGGCACAGCTTGTAAGCCTTCGTCATCTCAGACCCGCGGCTGCTAGGTAGTGCGAGTAGACTCGGCCCCCGACAGCCGAGGGACTGCCAAGAGCAGAGCCTTGCCTGGCCAATCCGTCAGCCCGCTCATTCCCCTCTATGTTCCTATGCCCGGGAACCCAGAGGAGAGTGATCTTGAGCGTGCCGCCCAGATGGTTGAGCGCGTCTCTGCACTGCCCCACCAACCGGGAAGATGTCGTCGTTGAGTAAAAGGCCTTGATGGCCGCTTGACTGTCGGTCAGAATGGCTATATTACGCTTGGGGCTCGAATCACGTTCCAGCCATCGACAGACCTCCAATATCGCCAGTACTTCCGCCTGGAATACACTGGTAAAACCTGGGAGACCATACGACTTGGACACACCGTGTGTATTCGAGAAAACCCCCGCGCCGACTCCGTAGGCCATCTTTGATCTGTCCGTAAAGAATACCGTGTCATAGTCTTGCAACACGCCGCCGGTCTTCCACTTTGTCCTGGTTGGAAGGTCCACAGCAAAGTTTCTCGTGAAGTTCAGCTTGCGTGTGACATAGTCCGTGGGGGATGCCCAGATTTCTCGAGGTATTTCATCTAGGATGTTGCTGTGGCCGTAGGAGTTCGCTGCCCAGCATCCGGACTCATGTAGTCTGACGGCACTGCACGCTACAACATATTTGATGTGGAGGTCTAGGGGGAGGAGATGCAGGAGTACATTGAGAGCATCTGCCGGGCAGGACTGCAGAGCCCCAGTAGCACCTGCACACGTGGTTTTTTGAATCCTATTAAACTTCGTTCTATTGTATTTCTTCTTCAAAGCCTGCCACCATACAATAGAGCCGCACGTCAGGATCGGACGCACTACAGCGGTGTACAACCAGAGAACCATCCTCGGCCGGAGACCCCATTTCTTTGCAAAGGTTCTCTTACAGGCATAGAAGGCTATACAGGCCTTCTTAACCCTCATTCTATATCCAAGAAGGCAGCAAGGGTATACTGCTTGTACTGCAGCGACCGCTCAACCGTGTCAGTTACCTCGTGGAGGCCGGTTTCTGTGGATTTTCCTTTGAGGTAGGCATGCTGGGACTGGGAGAAAGGCGTTCTCTCCATAATCGTCCTTAAGTGAATGTCCAGGACTCGTTCTAGGGTCTTCAGCACGAAAGAGGTCAGGCTGATTGGGCGAAAGTCCTTCGCGGACTCATGACCGCGCCTGCCCGCTTTCGGTATGAAAACCACCCGTGCGCGCCTTCAGGACTGTGGTACGTATCCCAAAGTGATGCAGCTCCGGTAAATCTCAACAAGCCACGGTACAACCCTTTCCTGCTGCTTCTGTAGCATGACTGGCAATATGCCATCTGTGCCTGGAGATTTGTATGAGAAGCTGTTTATAGCCCAGCCGATCCTATCCCCGGTAATTACCGATTTGATAGTCTCGCACAGCTGGGGTTGCCGAAAACCCTCCATGCGAGGTTCTGACTCACAGTCCTCCTCGATGGAGGGAAAGTGCGTTTGCACCAGCAGCTCCAAGGTTTCACTAGAAGATTCCGTGCAGGAGCCTTCCGACTTTTTAAGGAAGGATGGACTCTTATGTTCCTCGGACAGAATCTTACTGAGCCTCGCGGATTCACTAGTGCTTTCAATGTTCTGACAATATTCTAGCCAAGACCGCCTCTTGGCGGTCCTGATGGCCGACTTGTACTTCTTTAGGCAGTTCTTGTATGGCTGCCAGTATTTTTGCCTGTAGCAGATGTTGAAGATTTCTCTGGTCAGCTTCCTGAGACTAGAGAGATCTTTGTTCCACCACGGTGGCAGGGTCTTTTTGCTGTACTTGGCAGGGCACGAGACTTTGAAGGTGGTATGAAAGGCCTTCTCCAGAGCCCCGGCCTTTGACTCCAGTTCGTCTATCGTGCCAATCCTACCAATTTGCGCACCGGAGAGTTTGGTCTTAATTACCTGACCAAACTTTCTCCAGTCGATCCTCCTGGGGTCTCTAAAGGGCTTGGAGACCTCTGCGGCGAGATCTAGACTGAAGAGTATCCAACTGTGGTCAGAGAAGGATCTCTGGTCAGACATTCTCCAGTCCTCCACCCTAAGAACCCCGTTGTCGGTTATTAGAGTGATATCAAGGACCTCCTCCCAACCGTCACAGTTCTCCGAGCAGGTGAAATGAAAGGTTGTTGTACTGCCCCTGTTACACACCGATAGATTTGAAGTAATAATAAAATCAAAGAATGACTCACCTCTTTCGTTGATTTCGGAGCTGCCCGAAAGCGTATGCCTTGCATTTGCGTCGCAGCCTATCAGCAGGTTGGCTTTCTTTGCTGTTATGGTGTTCGTCAGATGTTCTTCTGGCGGAGCTGATCAGTCGTAAGCCATGTACGCCGAGGAAATATACACGTTCTCTGTCCCTACCTGCTCCAGCTTGACCACAACTAGGTCACTGGAACTCAGGTCCAGGCACAGGAAAGCGTGCAGACTCTTCCTCGCAAGAATACATGCTCTAGGTTTAGCCTGATCAGCGTCTCCTGTGCTGTGAAATAAATTGAAATATTTGCTGCGGAGCCCTTTGATGGTTCGGTCGCTGCCGACCCAGGGCTCCTGTATTAATGCGATGTCGATGTCTTCCTCTAAGAGGAAGACGAGCAGATTAGCCGAGGCACACTTCGAGTGCTGCAGATTTATCTGCGTTACCCTCAGCATGATCTGCTTGCGTGGGGGGTTTATCAGTCCCCGTCGGACTGTCGATCGTCATCTCTTCCAACAGCTCGTTGGCGGCGTCGATTGGGTCAAGGTCGTCGTCCGGTTTTGCAGAGCGGAACACTTTTACTTTGGCACTCCTAACTCCGAACCACACTTTATAATCAGCCTTTTTCAGTGCCTCCAGGCACTCCTCGTTTATGCGGAGTAGTACGGGCTGGCTGTTTATCTGAGGTTCCTCCTCCTTTATAACAACCCCGTCCATGGGAATCCCGGGGTTGTGAAGGCGCAGGAAATGGACGAGCTTGTCCTTCTCCTTACGGATCTTCGGTAACCAGATGCGAGCGACCGGTCTCCTGGGAATCTCGTCGTAAGACATAATCTTGAGCTTAACGCCCTCCCAGGCGTCGCTGATCTTAGCGACACACGAACCGAGAAAGTCCTTAGAGAACTGGTCCATGCAAGCTATTACTTGGAACCCATGGACCACCTGAGATGAATCAAAGTGGGGAGTGAGTCCCGACAGCCTAGCCTCAACACTGGTCCACACCTCCAGCGTTAGTTTGCCGCTAGCAGAATTGCCATCCGCCAGCGCCACCCATAAGTGACTCCTGGCCACATCGCTGAAGGTTTTCGCAGTACGTGGCCCGCCGGCTGACGGTTGCTGTACAATTTCCTCCATATATTGCTTGGCGTCTGCGCTCTTGCCCACTCTGCTCCGGTTTTTATCTTGTTCGACCTCGTCTTGAGATCGGTTGCGTTTTAGAGCGATGGGCTTCGCCTTCTGCTCGTCAGCCCGGCGTTTACTGTTGTATTCATCAACAATCGCCTGGTATTTAGCGAGGTATTTTTCATCCCGCTCGTCGATAATACCGGCCTCCTTATTCTTGGCACTCTTGCCGAGAATATGCATGGCCTTCTCGTACTGGCTCTTGAGCAGGACACCCGTGGACCTTCGCTTCTTAGCCGGTTTTCGCCGACCGACATTCTCGTCGGTTTTCGCTTTCGAGGGATCCCCCGACGCTGAGGGCTTCGGGTCAGGAGTACTATGTCTGGTACTCACTACACCCAGCTTGACGGCAGTGGGTTCCAGGCTGGAAGCCACTAGTCCGTCTGACGCCTCGCTCCGGGGGCACAACGGTGCTACGGCTGGCACCGAGTGTACTGCTCTCGACGGCCACTGTCTCCTGGCTGGAGGCCAGCAGCTCGTCCCCCGATGATGCGCCTGGCATCATCGCCTCCTCTTCTATCGTCGTTTTAGTTTTTTTGTTAATTGAGTCCATGTCTTGGTCCCACGAGTAGTCGGGGAAAAATGTCCACCCTGGCTGGCCCGCCCACCAGGGTAAGGGTCTTATTTGAAACTGAAGGTGCCCAAGGTATTCAGAGTTCGCATACTACAGACCAAGCTCCCCATTGGCCATGCAGCCCTCGGCATATGCTGTTCCACCTTAGCTTAGGGTCCTATTAGCACCTTCTCCGGTGCAGGGAGGACGATCCCCCCTCTATAGCCGATAAATCAGGAGGCCCACGCTATGTATATTACTAGAAAATTTTTGTTTTCTGTGAATTAGCCAGCAATCTACGCCGCTCAAGTGATGTTAATTTATTAAGCAATGTTATGCTGGCACGTATATGTAATGTATAAAACACTGCACCTGTTAAAGGTGCAATTCATTTGCAAACCAACCAGTTGAATTTCGGTCCAAGGGATAAATCAGTTGACTGCCAAGGTTAAGCGCTTTTGGAAGTTGTTGGTATTTAGATAGGGGACCAGATGTTCGTTTCAATTAGACTTTTTCTGAAACTCCTGCTATTAGAGACAAAAATCGGTCAAATCGTTCAAAATCTAATCTTGGGAAAGTTGTGAACAACGTGGTTCCTTACAAAAAAAAAAATACACCAAACTCTGCGTATCTAAATCATTCAGCTTCAGAATATAGTGCGATCTGAGTTCATTCAGTCGAAAGACTATATGTTCCGAACATTATAAGTGCCCCCTGTAATCCCTGCGAATCGCTTTCAACTTCATCACAACAATGCACTTCTAATCTAATCTCTTGGCCAAAAAATCTGACCCCTTCAGATTTAATAGCAAGCAACCCCTGGGTCTTCTCAAAAATGAAAACGATGCTAAAAGGATGGAGGACATGGTGACAATATCCCCTCTCTCCAAACCTCACACTAAGGAATCATTATAACAATAGACAAACAAAAGTGACTTCGTAGCCACGATAGTTTCTACGAAAGGAATAATTTCGAATTCAAATGACACAATCAACCCCTTTTCACTTCAAATCGAAAAGCAAGTCATCTACGTTTGTCCAAACACATATAGGTGCACATATGGGAACAAAACATGTTTTAATATGTTTACTTTAACTTTATGCATGAAATACTTCAATTTAGTTTTTAAGGAGCAGTAGCGGCTTCGATACGCTTGAATTAAGGCCCTGAAATAACATTCCCTTGGAACTTTGAACCGAGTTCCTATATTGTAATTAAAACCGTAGCAATTCCTCAAATTATATGACTACATTTAAGATAGGTTACGTTGCGGGTAAACACACTCATGAATATGCCTCGCTACATTAGTGCATGCAATAGTGGCAGCTGAGAAAATTTCTAGAATGGAAAGTTACAATAAATAGGGGTAGGTATAAGTATCACGAAATTTGTAGATTAAAGTGGAATCAGGTTCTCTATCAAACAATTATTTAAATTTAAACGAAATTGTTATCGAAAACTTGATGCTGAGGATAATGAGAGACAGTAAACTAGTACCCTACATTCATTGAACTGACATTGTTACCAAAGCCTCCATATCAAAGAATTTACCTTGACTGGAACAATGGAAGGCACGAAAGTCCTAGGGGTTTAACGTGAGTAACTGCCGTGAAGGCTTAATCCCACGGTCTTCTTCGGACACGGATTGATTTTGGGACTACAATCAGAGTCCCGCCATGCAAGCACAGCGGTCCTGGTTTATACTGAGTGCAGGCTCAGCATTCATACCAGTGGATGCGAGGCCTATCTAACACCTCTGCCGCAACTAAGGGGTACGGCACCCGAGTTGTACAGCGCAACTCCACGCTCGAGCTCCGAGGAGCTATGCCCGCGATGTAGGCATAACCACAACCACCATGAAACTCCCACTAGGAGGCCAACCGCAAATAACCGGGCCGAGAACACATCCTCCAGGAATTCTCCTGGAGCATATGCTCTCAGAGGGCCATCCCGGTTCCCATAGTACCAGATAACCTCCGGTGAGGCTTCGTGGCCGAGCCACTTCAGATGAGTTCCTTGCAGACTCGAGTCTGATCGCCCTCCTCGAGTACGTGGGGACGGAACTCCCCAACGGGTTAACTGGAATCAGCCCGAGGCGGAGAACCGCAACGGAACCTTTCACCAGCTAACTACCGCTCTGCGTACAACACAACACAAAGGACATCACAAGACAACACTAACACCAAACACACAAAAACTGGTCGCTAACCACCGCGGCCACTAGGCCATTCGCCCATCAACGGCAAGCGAAGCAGCGTCGAGGAGCTCCCCCCTTCGTCGGAAGGCAGCACTCGCGAATGCATTAGCGCGTTTAAGCGTCCCACTGCTAGCAAGGCACTGGCTAACATCAAAGATACCGTTCAATACGTGAACGCCCATGTCGTCTAGATTGCGGATGTCACTGTACGCTGGACAGACACAGAGAACATGTAGCCAGTCCTCCGAGTCAGCCCCATATAAAACACAACCCTGACTGGAGGCAAGGCTGCGCTTGAAGAGGAACTCATTCAAGCTACCATGCCCAGTCAGGAGGAAGCCCATCTCAAGCCCAAAGTCCACGACGAAACTTCCTCTGGCACACACTTGTCTGACGTACTTATATGTGACTCGACCTTTGCCACATTCATCCCATCTAAGCTGCCACTTAGATGTTACACTCACGTCTAACAACTTTTTGACCGCAAGCGGCCCTAACCCATCCACCTGGTTACAGTTAACTAAGTCTGTTTGCAGCAAAGGTACACCCCTCCTGATCCTGTAGGCGTGGCACGTCGGACCACCTCCAGATCAAGAGGAGGAACACTCAACAATACCTGCATGGCGTCGGTCGAGACCGTACGACACACCGGAAGACACGCTAACAAAGCCACTCGTTGACAAGCGTAGAGCAGCTGACTGCCCCTCACCGTCAGCGCCAAATCATACAACATAGGGGACCCATACGTAGAACATGCAAGGAAGAGCCCCACATAAATGGATCTAGCAGCTCTCCTGCTTAGACCCCACTCACACCTCATCACTCGCCTCAACATACACACCAATTTAGTCAGCCGTAGCCTAAGCTCGCGCAAGTGCGCGACCAAAGACATGCGTTCCGCGATCGTGACTCCCAAGTAGGTCACTTTCTGCCGGATCTTTAAAGACCCTCCGTTGAACTTTACGGCGGACGACGTAGGATGCCTTTAAGCTTGATTGCAACGGTGTTCTCCGTTGAGATCGCGACACCGACTTTACTGGACTACGCGTTAACGATGCGCATGTATTCGGCAGCCTGCTGCTCGAACTCAAGGCGAGTGCTCCCCTCAACAAGAATGAGGAGATCATCCTCGTAGGCAACACATTCAGCCACGGAAGAAAGCTCACCCAACAGTTCATCCATCATCAGATTCCATATAAATGGACCTGTGATAGATCTCTGCGGGCAGCCGCGCTCAACATTCACCCACCCACGCTCATTGACACCTCGGACGAATGCCTTTCTACCGTGGAAGTAGCTCTTCCTCAGAGCCAATTCCCAGCAGTCACACTCACGAATTTTTGACAACACAGAGGACCAACTTAGGTGGTCAAATGCGCCCTTGAAATCAACAAAGATTCCAAGGACGTACTTACGAGGACAACGGATAACAAAATTCTTAGCATGCATCAAGGCGTCGTCGGTGGACCTACCAGTGCGGAAACCATACTGCCTGTCAGACGCCAGATGGGATGATTTCACCCCCAGTCGCTGGACCATAATCCTTTCCAGGACCTTACAATGGAAGGCAGAGTTCACTCCACACGTGCAAAAATAACATATAAAATTATAATCAACATGATCATTAGCGGTGCATTAATCGGCATCCGGTCTAGGCCTGTGGTAGTAAGGAACTCCAGACATCCTGGTTTTGCGCCGAGGTCCACCAATTCAATATCCCTAAAAGCTGTCTACCGTAGATGTTGCCTTTATAGACTTTCTGGGCTGGATCATCCTCACCCATAAGGATCACCAGCTGCTCGATCTGGATGAAAGCAGTTCGTACGTACGCATATGCCAGTAGTTGGGTGGACTTAAAGAGGATGGTGTCTCATGCATTGGAATCTGCATCTCGAATCACTTTATCCAGGGCCAGGTTAAAGAGGACGCATGATAGGGCATCCCCTTGTCTTAGACCGTTGATGATGTTGAGATGTTCGTGGCTTGGTAAGGTGGATTTTCCGTGTATGGTTGTCAGCCCTACCCAACCCCCAACCTGCAGGTTGGTACAATTTGTCCCGCCTCAATCCTTCTCTGTTTGCAGTTTTTCATTAAGAAAAAACTCCTAGCAATAACCACGTGGAGGTGTAGATAGGGTTTGGTAGTAGAGCTATTGGTGTTGGTTCAGCAGGCGTTTCCTAGGTTTTATGCTCCATCATGGATACCAATCCACGTTTCGCCCTGGGACCTATACTACCCTTTGACCGCCATATGAAATACTTCTGGAGTAATGAATGGATCTATAGTTCAGGAAGGTTAAGATAAGGAAAGCTCCAGATTCGTATTCCTTTAAAAGTATAGATGCGCATGTCGGCTGTTTTTCGGTTTTGATCTGTCAGCAAGCGGATCTGGACTCAGAATGCTCTGAATTCTCAAAATAAAAATGTTCTCCGACCAAAACCCAGACCTTATGGTAGATGGTTTTTAGTTCTTGATATAATTCAAACTCATATTCTGTTCACAAATGTTTATATATGTTTCTAGGAAAAGATCAAGATTTGGAAACATTTTCGGTCACTACTCACAAAGGAAAAATGAAGGAGCGTCTTATGAGTTACCTCTGCCCTTAGGAGTTAGAAAAAGCTTCTTCAACTGGTCCAGTTCATCAGTAAGTGAATGTGCTCTCCCGTATCTGTCAATTCTTCCCTTAACAAGCTTACGTATGCCATTCATTAAATGCAATCTTAGTAACTATCTGAGCGCGTTCTTGTCCATGGACAGTAACATCCACGCAGAAAATATGACTAATGCTCTTTCGTATTTCTCTTCTGTGGTTCATAACCAAAAGCATTTCAATATTATCTGCTTTAGGAACCTACTTCCCCCTCTTATGCCAACATTACACAGTTCTTTACCGCCTTCATCATCGAAGAATTTCTGTAATTTTGACCTTTTCTGGCGGCCACTGGCCGACATTCCTCTTAACAACCTGCCGTGAAAAAGATATAGCAACTCAAGGGCAACAACTTAAAAGTTCCACTGTTGCATACAAGTTGGCGACAGTTTGCAAAAGATTGGCAACACGATTTTATGCCGGAAAAGATTTGCATCGCACACCACACACCACAGTCTTGGAAGTGAGTGCCAATTACAGAGTTCCTTTAGAGATATTTCTCTCTCTGATCATTCTACATATTTAATCACGGTAACTAGGGGTACCCACGGCATCCTTTAGCTCTTTATTATAGTTTTAATGACAAGAGAAAAATATACCATCTATCGATATCTCTTTTCCGCACATCTTTTCGTTAAGGAAATTCGGACCGGAAAAAGTTTTAGGATATAGTCCTCAAATATCCCTGCAGAGTTTTATAGGAAACCATCAATTCCGATCTTCCCATCAAAAACATCAAGAAAACAAAACTCCGGGGTTTCTGAATGATGGCATTTCACCTGGCATGTCAATGGTTTTCTTTCTTCCAATTGTTTGGGGGGTGTATCAAAACCGCTTCGTGTCTCTGTTGGTGCTCATCAAGGAAGCGCCCTCTCACCACTCCCCTTTGTTCTTGTTATGGACACCGTCACACGGGACATTCAACGTCCACCACCCTATTCACTGCTTTATGCAGATGATGTTTTCCTAGCATCTGATAGCAAAAATGATCTCGAGCAACTTGTCCAAAAATGGAATGATCGCCTCATGCAACGCGGTCTCAAATTGAATCTAAAAAAAACTGAATTTTTGACAACCGATCTCCAGACCTAGACCGGATACCGGTTGTTGCGCCGTTGATGATGATGATGATCCCCATGAAACAGGCACCACCACTTTGGTAGTGATCTGCCAGAACTGAGCGATTTAAATACCTCGGGTCAACCCTATCAGCCAATGGAGAACTGCGTTTTGAAATTGCTTCACGTATTAACGCAACCTGAATGAAGTGGCATTCCACAGCTGGTGTTCTTTGTGATCGACATATCAACGAACGTCTCAAATCTAAAATTTACCGCAATGTCGTCCGTCCTGTCGCCCTCTATGGTTCTGAGTGCTCGCCGACTACAAAAGACAATGAACGGCGTCTTGCGGTAATGGAGAGAAGATGTTGCGTTGGACTAGTGGCGTAACACGTTTTGATTATATCCGAAATGAGGATATCCGCAAGATTGGTCTCAACATCGAAGTCGATGGTAAACGACCAAAAGGCCGGCCGAAACAACGGTGGCTAGATACGCTAGATGGGGATTTAAAAGCCTCGAGAATGTACCCACATCAGGCATTCGATAGAACCAAATGGCGAAACCGATCACGACGAGCCGACCCCGCTTGTGAACGGGACAAAGGCTGAAGAAAAAGAAGAATTGTTTGGGGATTGAGGGAACCCTGATACTTGGTAGCAGATCAGAAGAATCGAGGAATTTCTCCCACTGTTTCATCTATGCACTCCTCTGCTTTCGATTAGCACCCAATTTCTAAAAACAAAAATTACAACCTGCGGATTCATCGCCTATCCCGTCTTTACCGACTTCGCCTGGTTTGAACTTGAATTCACAGACACGTCGTGTTTATATAAGGGAAACTTGGTCGTCCCTCCGATCACGATGTTCCCAGAACAGAGGTGAATTAGCAACTGATGAATAGCCTCCGCCCTAGACGAAACTATAAGTCCTCAAGTGGACCACAAAGCAATCAATAGCTGTGTACGATCAATGAATAATAGAGAAGAAACTATTATCAACTTGTGGGGATACCAGTAGATCTGGTCACATCAATGTATCCTTTTGCCATTTTAGATAGTATGTCAAAAACTAAGCGGTTTCTAAATTACTTAGACATTAAAAAATTATTACGTGCCCATACCATCGAAGACACCTCTTTCGCAATTTTTCCAAGGTCAGTGGAACCCCATGTCGATCGCGGATAACCTTATTTCGGATACTATCAAGGCATGTCACGCCACTAGTCCAACGCAACATCTTTGTATCCATTACCGCAAGACACCGTTCATTATCTTTTATAGTCGGCCAACACACAGAACCATAGAGGGCGCAGGGTGGACGACATTCCGATAAATTTTAGATTTAAGACGTTCGTTGATACGTCGTTCCTAAAAACACCAGCCGTGGAACGCCACTTTATCCAGGTTGCGCTAATGCGTGACGCAACTTCATGACGGAGTTCTCCATTAACGAGAATAAAGCTCACCAGATTTGGTTTTTGAAACAGCGAAAATTTACCTTCTAAATATGACATAGAAAACGCTCCGTGGTTTCCGCTTTTTCGTTACTGGAAGGATACGTATGATCTTGAATAATTCCTATTGTGAACATATAGTATGTCCAGCTAGTGAGGTATGGCCTGTCAGAATGCCCAAAATACTTTTGCAAGTCCTCCTGCTTTTCGACAGGATAAACTTTGCAAATATTCATGTTTGGTGATGACAGGAAAAGTTTAGTGTGTCAAGCAGCATTTTGCCTCTGCCACCTGTCATTGTGGGAAGCTTGTTTCCAGTTTTTGAAGACAGCCTTAGCCAATGCTACTGACATTCCAATTGCTTGTTCCCCCATGGGGAAAATTGAATCGTCTTTTGCTAAAACATCCGAGATTGCATTTTCCACCATGCCACAGTCACCAGATATCCAGAGTAATTACACGGTATTAAATCTAGAGATAGAGTTCAAACGGTTTATGCATTCCTGAACGATTTTCGAGGTGATCAAAGGACTACTTAACGAACTCAATGCAGCCTGGCTATCACTTCGGCCCTTCAGCCGCTCCTCAATCACCCAGTTTGCCACCCTTAGGATCGCATAAACTTCGGCTTGAAAAACCGTTGCATATTGTCCCAAAGAAAAAGCCCACTTCCCGTTTTTATTTGAGACTAGACTCCGGCTCCAGAGCCCTATTCTGTTTTTCTTTTTTATTTTCTACCAAACAGATGTATGGATACCTGAAAACCAGAAGCTATTGTACGAACTGGATTCAGTACTCTCAGTAACTCGTCCAATACTCTGTGTCCTCTACGTCCGTTGTTTTCATATATGCTGCTCTCATTGCAGTGCTTTGAATAAATATATCCAGGGGCTGCAAATTGAGTAATGCATTTAGAGTTGCACCGGATATCGTGCTTATGACACTGGTAATACCCAGACATACAGTTCTTTGCACTGCGGCTAGTTTACGGTGAAAATCTTTTTGTCTCACCTTAACCCACCACATTACGGATGCGAATCCGCATCACCACATGAACCCTGAGTCCCCATGTCGAGGCAAAGGTCCGTCTGCACAGCCCATAGGGTATGAGAGATTTCAACTTTACCTCAACATGGTTGTTCCAAAGAAACTTTTTATCTACCTTGATTTCCAGATATTTCACTTCTGGGAGGCAAAGTCCATCCAGTTTTCTTCTCTTTGTAGATAAAACCATTGCGGTTTTATTTGGAAGAACTGAAATGCCATGTCTGAGGCACCAACTGTGTATTGAATCAATGGCGCGTTGTATATTACTACACACCGTTCCAAGATCCCCCCCCCCCCCCACCTCATCAGCTGGCTGGCTGTACTGTCAAATTTTGCAGTTCGTAAGTAGTGAGTTGATCAGCATACTCCACAGAAGTGGCGATAACACACCTCCTTGATGGCAGCCTTTCGTTGCTTCTGCTGTTAGATAGCGATCGACACCCACTTCAGCACACAGCAATCTCTGCGTTAGCGTAGCATGGATCCACTTAATTAACGCATCATCAACACTATGTCCTCTGGTGACATCACAAAGTTTTTGAAAAAGTCCACAGTCAAACGCCGCTTCAAGGTCCACGAACACCTCCATCGCATACTCACCCTTCAGAGTTGCATCCTCTACCGTTGAAACCAAAGAATGAAAAGCAGACTCACAGGACTTTCCACGCTGGTAGGTATGTTGGGTTTCATTAAGTGGGTGCGACCTAAGCGCCTTCCCACAAATACAATGCTTAATTAGTCTCTCCACACTTTTCAGCAATAATGAAGTCAAGCTGATCTGCCTGAAATTTTTCGGATTAAAGTAGTCATCTTTCTCAGGTTTTGGCATGAAGGCTGCCTTGACCTTCTGCCAAGAGGTAGGCACATAGCACAAAGCAAGACATGCTAGTAAAATATTTTTTAGCAATTGCTTTAAGTGCTTCATACCTTCCTCTAACATTGCTGGATAGATGCCATCCGTGCCAGGTGCTTTGAAGTGTTAAAAGGCCAGTATGACAGCTCTCACCTTTTCATTGATAACGACCGCTTTCGCAGTGTTCCAGTTTACCTTGCAACACTTGCATGTTGAAGGGATTACAACAACCGATTTCCTGAGTTTTCCCAGTTCCTAGTTCCATCAAGAAACTGTTTTACCGCTTTGGCCTCAGGAAATAGGACAAGCCTCTTACTAGCGCTCTAAAAGTGTGCAGTTCAGAGTTTCCAATTCATCTTCAAGGGCCAAAGGAGTTCTTAGTCGCCTAGGGAGCTGCACTTTATTGCCAAAAAATTCATTGAACTTTGTCCGTTTTTATAGGATTCTGTCTTGTATTGCGGACTATTCGCCCGCAATGGTCAGATTGAATTCTAGGTATGGGTGATTTGACAGGGAGACCTCGTCTAGCACCCGCCAGTGTGTAAACAACTCAAACACTTTTGAAGTGCAGATTGTTAAGTCAATTGCTTCACATCTTCTTGGTCCCACGAACGTAGGGGCGCACCCTACGTTTGCAGTCATTTCAATTATTTCTCTTCTTCTTGGTCCCGCGAACGTAGGGGCGCACCCTATGTTTGTAGTCATGTCAAATAGCCTCTCTCGTCTTGGACTGCATTTGCTACTGCCCCAACAAGTATGTTGAGCGTTCGAATCGCAACCTATTAAGGGTTCGAGATCACTTGATTCTGCATGCGCTCCACATCCCTTAGTTTTTGCGCCGGTGTAGAATACAAAGCATTTTAGGGTAAATAAGCCAAGGAAACTTTTGTTTTTCCTCCCGCCATTAATCTGGTATTATACGATGACCGTCCTAGGAACAGACCTTTCTCAACATAGTTGCCTCTAACCGTCTTGACATCTCGGTCTTATGGATCTTCCATCGTAGAAAATCCTAGCCCCTTTAACTGATCCAATGACACAGATTCAATTAAATCGAACCCATAGCCCTTGCGCCAGAAAAATGTAGGGTCCAGCAGCTTTGTCAGTCTCGCTATCAACAGATCGTGAAGGCTTTAGCATGCTACAGGTTGATTTGACTAACTTTTTTGTTTGTAGACATTATTTTACTTTAATAATAAAACCGCCGCTAACTGAAAAGTCTGCTGCGTTCAACGTGGATTTCACGGGGGTTACCAATTTGACTTCACCTTCCACCGAAAGTGCCACTTTCTTGCGTCCAATTTCTCTGGACGTCTTGGTGGTGCAGCAACGTCCTTATTCCCAAGAAACTCCACCTTTTTTCGCAGTGTCTTCCGTTGTCGTCGACTAGGAGCCCTCTCAGGTTCATAGTGCCCGGGTTGATGGATCTGTTTTCACATACCGGCATTAGACTAGTTACTTCCACATTACCAGCTTCCCCTTCCATCGGTTTTCCGGGGACAGGCAGTGGATAAGGTTCTGAGCATGTAGTTCCTTCTCCTTTCCGGCGACCATTTCTCTCCGGTTCTCTGGAACAGTTAGGCAACAGTGCAACAGGCCAGTCGTAGTCAGGCTTCCAGTTCCGCCCATTAAGGGAATTTCTATCCTTTCTGGCTGACCGCGCGTAGACACCGGGTGTAAGTTTTCCACTGAAGTGGAGAGCCGGTCTTCCACAGATTTCTCCGTGGGAGAACATGAATTCGGTGAGGTCTTCAAAATCCGTGTCTCTGCCACTACCTGATTTCTCAAAGTTGCGAGTGAATTCGAAGTCTGTGACTTCTTATCACTTGGAGAGTTACAATCCTTTGTTTCCATCTTCAGGTGTATTTTTACATCCTTAGTGTAATGAGTCCTTGAGGGTTTTACGTGAGCACCTGTTTGGACGACTAAATCCCACGGTCTTCATAAGACACGGATTGATTTTGTGACTGCAATCAGAGCCCGCTGAGACAAGCAACAACCAGTCTATACCAAGTGCATGGCTTAGCATGCATACTGGTGGATGCAAGACCTACCTAAATCTCTACCGTACTAAGGAGTACGACACCCGTGTTGAAACGCAACACCGAGGCCTGAACCAACAACCTCCATGAAGCTCCCACTAGGGGGCCAACCGCAAACAACCGAGCTGTACTCACATAGAACGGGAGTTCACCCGAAGTATATGAGTCCAGGGGCTACCCCGGTTCCCATGGTGCCAGTATACCCCTGGTAAGATTTCATGACCAAATTGCTACTTCAGATGAGTCCCTGTGCAGACTTGGGTCTGTTCGCCCTGATTAGGCCTTTGGAGCATTTGCCTACAGCATCACGGCCGGGAAGCTAAAGTGAGTACAGCGTCTCCCGGTGCTACCACTATAGAGATTCTCCTCGGCCATTTGGTTTTGGTTTGGCCGACAGGGCTGCCGCTCCGTCTTCCTCACTGCCACCTCTGAGCACCATCCTTAGTGTAGTAGTAAACTACCACAAGCTGGTGTCCGACAAGGTGGTGTCCGAAAGGGAGTCCCGCAGGCTTACAAACCAAGCCAAACCATTAATGCCGCCGCTGAGTCACTGGTTGGTACTTTCACATCAGGGACCTTCAGGGAGTTTGGAATACGCTAAACGATCATTAAAACAGTCCAAGACAACTAGCGGTGATCCATATTGCGAGATTCCTTAACATCCAAGTGTTGAAAGAGGAGTCAATAAAGGTACATTGGCTGCTTGTGATGCGATACAAGCTTAATTACGTTCTCTCTGAGTCATAAAGCTCCCTTTTAGCCACTGGGATGCTTTGACTGTGTCGATTATCGCGCCGAAACTA
The DNA here is from genome assembly GCF_905115235.1 of Hermetia illucens. Classification (NCBI taxonomy): domain Eukaryota; kingdom Metazoa; phylum Arthropoda; class Insecta; order Diptera; family Stratiomyidae; genus Hermetia; species Hermetia illucens. The sequence goes on along the minus strand of NC_051851.1, from coordinate 2,856,784 downwards.
CTTGGGGATTGGCAATATCTTCATTTGAGATCCCCAAGTTCTAGGATTTGCTGAAGTTTGTAGGACGGCATGTTCATAGCCTAGTTCCGGAGAGGACCAAGGTCTTGAGGCAAACGGAACTGCTAGGCAATGCTTTTTGCAGCAACAGGCATTACCATCAACTGACGTAACATCGACGGAGTATAAATTAAGGCGACCTACTGTGGCACAGCTTTCTGTTCCTTCTGTCAAGGTCCTCACCGAATAAGTCGTTGTGAACGTGTGGTGTCAATGGGTGTGTCCCAGAGGCTTGTGGTGCCACGAGGCACCAATCTCTGCCGTAGACTGGACTAGCGGTTTAAGGAGTGTATTTCAGGAAGTGATATCATACGATGTTCAGCCGCACCCTGCCCGCGGTGCAACAGCAGGTTTTGGTGTAGAAACCTTTGACTCTCCCACAGCAATAGAACATTTCACCGAGTCCTGTCAGACCTAGGACTCCACCATTCTGAGGGGAATTTTCGGCTTTCTCTATGGCAAAGGACTACGCAGTCACTCGTTATCCCCTTCTCGGAGCTTATGTTTGGAGTCTCATAGTGGAGCCTGCATTTCGCAGTGGACAACTTAGCGAGTCCTGCGCTCAGGCACCTCGATTTGGTTGGGTTGTGTTTGGACCAGCTTCTGAGGCGCCACCCGCACAACTACCGGTATATTTGTTCATAGTGTAGTTTAACGGTAATGAGATACGTTTGGATGACCTTTCACACCGTCGTCTTTTGCTAGACAAGAAGCTGTATGTCTACCAAGTTTCGTCTAAATAAGCGTAGCCCTTGTTGAGAAAAATATGTGTGACAAACAGACAGCTAGTCGAATAGTAAACAGATTTTAATGTCGCCTTATTATTGCATAAAACCCTAAAAATGGGCTTCATACATCCAAAAATAGAAATGGGAAAATCTCATTAAAACTAGCTCTAATCCCCGGCCTGCATGCCAAACAAACAAGACCTCAATATCAATTACCCCACTTAAAATAAAACTTATTGGAAAATGATAATCTCTATTAAAAACACTACTTGTTGACCTTCTGTCTTTCACCCTCTCAAATTAAAAATTAATTGAAGCAGTAAATTAGAAAATCGTTTTTCCGTCAACAGAACCTTCGCCCAACCGAGCCTGGCGCACCAACACAAAGACGAAATCCCGGCATCCCGGCAAAGTGTAAAACGACAAGATAAGATTTTCCTAGAGACGAGCAAAATCTATTCAGCGTTTTGTTGAATCTAAACCGCAACTTTGTTTTCGCATCTCCTAGATGCCTGCATCCTTCTGCCCCCCGCCCCCAGGCTACATTTCTATTCTTTACCTTTCACTTGAATGTTCTACCGTTTCTGAATCGCTCTCCATCGTCTTGGGTACTTCTCAGACTGCTCATAATTCCTTTGGAAAACTTTATCCCTGGCTTATGGAATGCTGAATCCACCAGTTTGTGAGTTAATGCAGGAGAGGAGCAGTTTGTAAATAAGTACAATGGGGTGGGGGGAGACGCGTGGGGCTTATAGGTGTCGCGGGCAGAGGCGAGGGTTCTTGGGTAAACTTTCAGGTAATTTCAATTATCTCTGGGGAGAATACTAAAAATGGAGGGCTAAAGAGACAACTGGTTAATTTCAGTTACGAACTTTTAATAAGTTCCCTGACATCTTTGAGATTATCAAAACTGCTCCTGCTCCTGTCTGTTCTCACTTCGACCCGACACCATTGTACTCCTGCTCTATTCCTGCTCCTATCGTTTTGATCCCTTCGTTTTCGAAACGCTCTTGTAAGCCATTTTATCTCAACACGAGTCAATGCAAATTTTATTACTTCTGCTCTTCCTTTTGCAGGCGCTCGTTTCAGAGCCAAGCACTGATTGTTTTGGGAATAAAAGAAATTATTTTTCTGGAAATCCGTTCCATCGAAAATGGCAAATACTTTCGCGAAATGAACAATAGACCATTGGAAGAATGTGTGCTTAGGACGATTCCGTCATTGCCGGGTTTTCAGTCAGCTCCCGTGAAAACGGATACTGGAAAAATTCCTCGGATTAAATGTTGCGTCAAGAAGGAGGCGCTTAATTTTATGACACCTCCGCCTATAATTTTCAGAGAGTTCCTAGAGCTACTTTCCCAGAATTTATGCAATAGACGTCAATAAAGGATGGCGACGCTATTTTTTTTTTTGGAAGTAGGGTAGGTGAATGCGTCTACGCACAGAGTGTTGGACTCCCGCAACAGTACGCTACCGGACTACCAACTAAACACCTCCCTGTCATCAGAGAACTAGTCTGGAACCATTGGACACATTGCTTCGGGCTAGCCCTCCCTCTCTCCCGACTTTGGGAGCCTTCAAGTCAGGGAATTCCTTTCACCAACGGGAGGGGAGGGGAAGAGGGGAGTTGTTGTTAGTTCAGGGAACCCCTTACGGTCCGATCCTTCTGCCGGTCGAGTTCAATCTTCTTCGTGATAAGAAGAGCCCGAACATAATGCGCAATACGATTCCAGCTGCCAGCGCTCTTCAGCATCTCTCGCACAATGTTGTCTGGAGAGAGCTCCCCTGCGTCTGCATAAAGCTGCTGGCGAAGGCCGTCCCACCTCTCGCAAGAGAAAAAGGTGTGTTCACCGTCATCCGCCACTCCATTGCAGAACACACAATCAGGAGATCGCACCTTCCCAATCCTGTGCAGGTAAGACTGAAAGCCTCCATGCCCACTTACCCAACGGTAAGGAAGTAATCAATCTCCCCGTGCGTTCTGTTCAACCATGGGTCTAATTTGTCGATGAACCGCGTAGTCCACTTGCTGGCTCATTTTACCAAGAAAGTTGCCACTCGCTAAGGGTGCGTTGACGTTCTTCACGGGCAACCACTTCTCTTAAGTTTTCGCTCTTACGGCGATAGATAACTTTGCGCTCCTTGGCAAGGAGGACAACGGGGATCACTCCCGCAATCACCATCACAGCCGGTTCGGAGACGGTGCGATAAGCAGACGCCACTCGCAAAGCTCCCCGCCTCTGCACTTGAGCGAGGCGTTTACGATGCACCTCCTTGTCAAGGGCATCAGCCCATACCTCCGCACCATAGAGAAAAACGTTGAAGGAAGGAAGCGTTCCAGAGGTCCGGCCCTAGGCTACTCCCGACGTGATTTCCATCCTCCTCTGGCCCTCTAGCGTCTCATAGAACAGGGAGCGGTCTTTCAGATAATACCTCAATATCCGCAAGAGATAGCTTGGCACGTGAAAGGAGTTCTCTAGTGTGCCTAGCATATCTGTCCATCTTACGGAATTGAAGGCATTTCTGACATCAAGCGTTATAAGGAGCACTATCCGTTGAGATCGGCGGCTGTGTACCCCGGATCGATTAAACGCATCTACGGCCTCCTCCACTGTAGATTTCCCTGTTCTAAACCCGAACTGCCTTGCGGATAAGTCCCCGGCAGCACGGATTGCTTCAGCGAGTCTACCCCTGATGAGCTTTTGAGCCCTTTTCCGGCCGTGTCAAGCATACACAGCGGTCAGTATGCAGACGGGAGCTCCGGGTCTCCTTTACCCTTACTGATCAACGCGAATCTGGCCACTTTCCAACGACAAAAAAAAATTCCCTCCTTCAAGCACGCGTTGAACACCTCAAGCAGTAATTCTGGCCGTTGGCGAAACACCAGTTTGTAAACTTCCGCCGGGATGCCATCAGGACCTGGCGCCTTCCTGTTTTTCATAGTGAGAACCGCTTCTTCGAGTTCTCCCATTGTGAAAAGGGGGCAGTCCCCAACGCTTTCCGCGCTATTTACATCAACCCGTACAGGGTGTCTGGGGAACCATGCCCGCACAATGCGATCCATCTAGTCGGTGCTCAGTATGCAGGGCTTCCGCAGAGCCCCGATTTTCCGAGTGACAAGCTTATAGCCAGTGCCCACGGGTCCTCATTCACCTCATTAACAAGATTCTGCCAGCCACGAGCTTTGCTTTTATTTATAGCGCTGCGGATCTATATTGTGCCTTTATGGCACATGCCTCCTGGTTGGCGTGGAGACGTTGTGCCAAACGGCGGAGCTTATTGCACTTCTTCCGTAGGTCGGCAATTTCTGCGTCCACCAGTACATAGAAGGTTTGTCGCGCCTGGGGCCTCTCCGAGGCATGGAAGCCTCACATGCCGTCGTTATCAGATTCATCACTGAATTTACGAGGGTATCAACTGCGACACTACCACCCCCCGGAGCGCCCCCCAGCGCGGCCCTACCTGCTCCAAGAGCTTCGACGAACTTTCCGATGATCACCTCGCAACTTTCCACACGAAGGGGGAACGTCGTGTTGGTGCTCGCCGGCAAGTAGCGTCAAACACTTCGAACGCAATGTACTGATGATCACTTACCGAGAAGTCTTCTAGGACTCGCCACCCGTCCACCGATGATGCCAGAGATTCCGACGGAAAAGTGATGTCAGGAATGCTTCCTTCACAACCTGGGCGCGGAAACGTTGGCGTGGATCCGGTGTTTAAAACTACGAGCCCGATTCTCACCGCCATTTCCAGAATCCGCTTCTCTCTGGAGTCTGATTGAGGCATGCCCCATTCAAGAGCCCTGGCATTAAAATCACCACCAACCAGGATTCGTCCCTCCGTGCTCGAAACGGCGTCCTCCAGAATATCAAGCCGGCGCCGAAAGTCCAGCATCGTCTCATTCGGCGTCAGGTAAACGCTAAAAAACGTTATCCCTAAACACCGGATCCAGACAAATCCGTCTCCCCGGCCTTCGGCAAGAACACGAAGTCGAACGTCGTCCCGAACCCAGATGGCAGCGGTGCCCGATAAGTCGATATACCATGAGGACGGGTCTTTGTTTCGGTATTGCTCGCTAATTAGCACTAGATCAGCATTTACTTCCGCAGCGAACTGTGCTAGCAACTGGTGAGCGGTTGCACTCCGGTGCATGTTAATTTGCAAAATGCGGATCATGACGTTCGCACCCTAGCCCTCTCCAATTCCGCCGTGAAGATCCGACACCGTCCCGAGCCCGCAGTGTGTGCGGTGCTTTTACCAGACGCGCCACGATCCCTGCAGAGAACACAACTCTCGCTTTCCTAGCAAGTCTTCGCTTGATGACCCAGTTGACCGCATCTCCGGCATGCTGTCCTCCTGTCAGGACCCTTGTAAGCTGCTGACGTGTATCGATAGTCCAGACACCTGTAGCACTTGGTGGGGACTATCCGCATTCGTACCCTGCATACTACCCATCCGATCTTGATTCTCCCACTGTTAAGGAGTTTCCTCGCATATTGCTCGTGGACTTCCACCACGACGAGCTTTTGGCCTCGAGTATTTACAGAGGTAATACCTACCCGGGCATTGGTTACCTCTGGACATTCACTCTTTAGCGCCTCCTCTACTTCAACCTTTTCTGTGAGGCAGTCAAGATCCCGTATTTCTAGAGAGCACATGGGTTCTACGCTGGAAACAAGAGGCTTCTCCCCCAATAGCCCCTTGACCGCTTCGCAAAACGTGCTCTTGTTGGTCGTCTGGCTTTTGGTTGGCAGCCTCCTTGTTTTTGGACAGACGTATCTCTGGCAACGGAGTCCGTTGTTTCTTTTTTTCCTTTTTCACCTTCTTTTTTTTGGGCCCTGGAGACTACTTCGATAAAGTCTCCTTCAGGCACGTCGTCCTCTTTACGCTTTTTCCCCAGTTCACTTTGCAGAGGGCTATCTGCGGTCCGTTTGACGCAAGCAGCATTTTTAGCGGGGAGTGCGACTGTTTCTGCTCTACAATCGTCTTCCGCTGCTCTCCATGTTCGTCTATAAAAGGAAATGCGGTCCAGTAGTTCCTCCAGTTCCATCAGCCCGTTTTTGACGCCTTTGCTGACGTTCCTCTGAAGGAACGTTGCCGACCGCATACGTTTCACCACTGCTGCGTACTTTCTGATGAGCCTTTCCTCTTCGGCTCTAGCGAGGACGGTCGAATGCACTTCCACTCGATTTGTGTCCAAATCCATCTGTTCAGGACTAGCGATTCTGACTGAGCTTACTTCTAGATGAGGGGCACTGCAAGGTATTGGAGTTGCCATCTCCGCACGGTCAGTCGCGCCACTTGATGAGGCTTCCTCTTTATTTGGGCGCCCCGTTGTTTTTTATAAGTTTATGGATATTCCCCATGAAAAAGTAACCAGCATATCGTGTGCAAGGGAGCGGGCCGCAATAGTCAGGAACGAGTATACCCTCGGGGACATAGCCCCTACCCCAGTTCCCTGAGGCCTGACCTACGCTTAGCTGATCCCGGAATTCACGGACGGATCAGCGCTCGCTCGGGGCAACGCGGTCTACTAACACCGATTCAATGCACACTTCCCGACCAGGGTCCCGAAGGGGATGGCTCCTGATAAACGTCGCAACTACCACCTTGGCAGAGCTACGCTCACATCACCCCGTCGACGCCGACAGAGAGTTGTCGACGGCTCCGGAGACTCCCAGTGTGTCCCGACGCGTACCAGTCATTCGCGGTTCGCTCTGCACCGAGAAGCTTTCTCGGGGCTACTACCTAGGACGCAGGTATGCTGCCACCTAGGGGGCAGAACTACTTACTCGGGCACCTCGGGGACGTCACACCCCGTATCGTAAGCGACCCGTTAAAAGTCGCTAACGACCCCTGAGGAGGGAGTTTTCAGTCAGCTCCCGTGAAAACGGATACTGGAAAAATTCCTCGCATTAAATGTAGGATCAGAAAGGAGGCGCTTAATTTTATGACACCTCCGCCTATAGTCCTATAGAGAGTTCCTAGAGCTACTTTCCCAGAATTTATGCAATAGACGTCAATAAAGGATCGCGATGCTATTGCCATGCCATAAAAGGGACAAATGGCTTCCAAGCAAATTCCAAATACGTGCATTGTCCACATTTCGCTTATCAAAACTTTCCGGAAATCAAACAGAATACCCGAGAAAATTTATTACCGAATACCGGCAACTTTGTAAATCAAAGAACTTTTGGCAAAAATGTCGAAGATAACTTATCACGCTGAAATCCATAGTCCATACCCGGAAACAAAAACCAAACCATGGGTATCACTTTGTACAAAACCATCCCCGAACAATGATGCAAACTTTTATGCCTCGCCGCGGCTATTGAACACAAATTCCATGCAAAATTCCATCATACGTTATTTCGTATCCGATTTGAACTAGGATCACAACATTGGGTCCTGTGCGAAAATGTCGACTTTCAGTTTTTGTGTAGTGCAAAAGATAGTCAGCGACACAGAGACTTGCGTTGGTGCCGATGTCCTTTGAGCGTAACGTTTCCAGCCTACATACGGGATAATGTAGCGGTTACTGTAACAACTGAGAGAAAAAGGGATACATTCCCGGAATTTACATAGCCTTACAGATCCCACTCACCGAGCTTGCAAAAAGGGACACAAAACTGACTTCAGGATGTCACGATGAATTTCACAATGGTGCCTCCATTGTACCGGATTCGGTTGCAGATTTTCATTTAGTTTCAGGCGTAGAAGGAAGCACGACACATATACACATATCTGCAGCCAGAGGATTCCACATATAAAAGGATGGCTGGAAACGCGACACTAACAGCAAGGATGTGGGATATCTGGGAGAGTATGTACGTGTGATACGCATCTGGATATGAAAACTGGAATATTTGCCAAGTGGACTTCAACTACATTTCACTAGATTTCGTGATGAGCAGAAGAGCTTATGGAAATTTCGGAATTGTTGTCAGACAGCTACTAAAACTGGATATGAATCTGCTACTTACTGAAATGCCAAGTTAGAGTCACAACACCGTTAACTGGTATTTACCAATGGTTCGCAAATATCAGCATCCAAAATGTCAAATGAGATATGGTCCTTATTTTCCTTCTCACGTATGTCTCCTACTTATTCCCATATTGAACAGAGAACGCCCATGTCCTCTCTCTGTAGTTTTCATACATTTTCATCACCCAACTCTTTTCAACCTTACCTGACATACTTTTACAGATTCAGATTTATCTTTTGTAAGTTTCCAAAGTTTTCCCCGAGGTAGGACAATATAAAATTCCCTGAATCATCCTTTTTGCCAAAACTACCACAATCTTGACTATCGGAAAAACCATTCAACCACAACTGACAAAGGTACATTTCGTATTCCATCAACAATTATGTCAGCTGTGATGGTTCCAGGACAAAGTGTCCATCTAGATTGGTATCTTTGTGTTTGCTATGCATCTATCTCCATTGCCATTTTCAACTTGACCGTCCTTTTTTGCCAATAATGAATGCCAATGATGAAGTAGTGGGAATAACCATCCCGGGTTGACTATGGTGAACCTTGATGGTAAAGCTATACCAAAGCTAAAAACAGTAGCGAGAGTGGGCCCTGCAAGTCCATCAGCACATAAGAGCAACTTCACTGAAGTGTCCTGCCGGCACGTCCCTCCAATTCTCGGTGGTAGTTAGGTTCAAGAGGTGAGGGCGAGCTTATGTGGAGCCAAAAACTCTGGTTCGATTATGGATTGCTTGAGTGGCATTACTCCCCTTCAGGTTTCAACCATTATTGATCTCTTAAGCTGAACAACAGAGATCAGAGGTAGTAATCTTCCAAAGACACTGGTACCCAGGGTGTGGGATTCTTATTCATTTTTACCCAAACTAGCCCCTAACTCCTGTTGTCTTCCCTGCGGAACCACCGCAAAATACTCCATCGCGAGGACATGGATCTGGCCCTTGCCTCTCCACCACCCATCGATTGCATACACCCCACTCTCGGCTCTTCTGTCTCTCCCAACCTGCAATAAGTCCACCCCGTCGTTAACTGCATTCCAATTCTCCTGACATGCATGCTTCTTCCCAATTAGACTTTCCGTTGTTATTGTTCCCCCCAATGTTACCTCTAGACCCTTCCGTTCCTCTGTTTATCCAGGTCAACGGAGAAGAACACATGCTCCAGATTGTGAACACTTGGGTGAGCTGTCCAGTTTAAATCTAGAAAGGTATTTACGATATCTGACATGTCCCGTGAGAAACTGCGTGAGGTCATAATTTATATCACCATGCGTTCTCTCCGTCCACACCTTTATGCTGGGAACCAATTTGTGAGTCAAACCACTCTTTTCCGCCCACCTTTGATGCCGCCTGTTCAACGATTCCTTTTTTCGGCGCTTTTCACGTCCCGATCAGACGGAGAATCGGGTCCATCATAGATGTGCGTCATTTGATCGGCCTAAAAAGGTCGATCGGCATCATTCCAACTACCGCGTAAGCCACTTCGTCTGATATAGTTCTAAAACCACAGCACACTCTTTTGAGCATGGCATGTGGTATGCAATGCAGTTGACCGCTGCATAAAATAATATAGAGGTCACCACTCTAGCTGTAAGCAGCCTACGATACATCGCGGGTCCCCAACATTTGGCAACATCCTTGCAAGGGGCATGCTAACATTGGACGCCTTGGTGCAAGTATGTTGTAAGTGCTGCTTGAAATTCAGCCTCACATCTATTATCCCTCCAAGGTGTTTGATTGTTTGTTCCACAATAGCGGGCCCAAAACAAACCCCTGTGCAATACCCGCGGAAATTATCTATTCTCCGGGTCATCGTCTGTGTCGAGACAGCGCTTTCTACCTGCTAAATAGCTGTTGGCAAGCACGGTTAAGGAACTGGGTACACCAATCCCCGCCAAAAACCTCCTTATAAGGTTCCAACTGGCTGAATTGAACTCATTTGACACGTCAAAGGTAATCACTGTGCAGTAGCAAGTACCACCTTTTGTCGGAATCACTACAGCCGGAGGCAATCTGTTGTAGTTTTGTAGAAAGATCATTACTGGTGGTACTACAACCACATTTAAGGACAAGAAACAAGCCTTACCACTTTTCAGTAGGGGATGGTGACATATAATTTGCGGAGCTGCCTGACCTTCGAATCTTCCCATTACAATCCGGTAGGCGCTTTCCCATGGGTCCCTCTACATAGGATTGTTTGAATCAGTCCCTCTTGCTTCGCTGGATAGCTAACTTCAAGTTTCTTCGAGCTACCTTCTAAACACGCTAGTTCACATCCTGGTCAATCATACCCATAGCTTCCTGAACCCCTCGTCTGGCTTGATGTTACGCCGACCGAAGATCAGACAATCTGCATATTCTACTACGGAAAATATAACGTCTGGGCATTGATGAGTTCCATGCAGTCGCGATACACTCCGTGATATGGAGGGCTCTCTACGAGGATGTGCCTGGTATAGTACCTTGGTCCATCCATGCATCTATGAATGTTTGCTCGTCAATTGCTTTCGCAAATTAGCCTGACATTCTCCCCATTCAAGTCTCCAACCACTTGCTTTGCTTTTCAGGACAAAGACGTTTGCTTGCCGATCACTGTGCGTGTAGTGTTCACTAACGTTCCTGTACATCTTGCGAACCAGTGAAGGACTAATAAAAGTCAAAACAATCGAACCAGACCCCTCCTTTCGGTAAGACTTTACTTTTCCATCGTTAACCAATATGATGTCTAATTGTGCGAAAACCTCCAAAAGACAACGCCCCTTTGCATTCACTAATGAGCTTCCCCATTCTATGGCCCATCCATTGAAGTCGCCGAGGATAACTTATGGTCTATGTTCTTCTGCATCCGAGACCAATCTGTAGAACATATCCTCGAATTCAGCCAATGTCAGGCGTGGAGGAGCACAGCAACTATAGACGTATATACCGTCTACAGTTACCAATACGAACCCACTTGTGGACATCCGCAAACATTCCTATATGACTTGGCCCCCGCGTGCTCTGAAAGCCGCCCCACCTGTAAAATCGGTCACCCATACATTATTGATAGCCCTTCTATAAGGTTCGCTTATTATAACCACTTCGTGCGTCGTCTGCGAAGGCAGGTCTTGAGCCATCCTACAGGAATTGAGGTTGATTTGGATCAACCTCATTTTCGCACTGCAGTTAGTGCCTTTTTGAACTTAAGACACTTTCCACTTCCGGCAATATGCCTGCTGTCTAGGTGCTCCTTTTCATCACACAACATGCATTTGGGATCCTTGTTACATTAATGGGCAATATGACTTGCGTCAACATCGATCAGACTGATCAACCGCACATGTGCATGCTCTCCCAGACGTCCGAACAAAAGACACTTGAAACATCTCTTCAAAGAGATTTTCTCTCTAAGAGGACAGACTACCCACCCAATACGGACCTTACGGATATCTAGCGGTTTGCGCGTTACTTCTGCCGATAGCCGGATGATCGCCGTGTGTGTACCTCCAAACGCCTTTCTGAGGCTTACAATGGATGCCTCCTGCAAATCGTTCACCTTGAACTGCTACGTTGAGGGAGTGCAGATTTCCGCCTTAAAAGTGACCTCATCTAGGTTCTTGCAATGTATAGCGGCTTCATTCTTTTGTTGTTGGCTTGTCTGTGGAGGCCATCGGCTTTGCTCTCTTCGGATCTTTTCAGCTCCCTTCTGTATCCTTAAAATCCTGCTTACATTTCCGCCTTTGAAAGCGTTCGAAATCAGGGCCAACTGTCACTCTTTTTAGTAGATCCGCGAAGGACACACTAATAATAATAATAATCGTTGGCGCAACAATCCATATTGGATCAGGGCCTTGAAGTGTGTTAGAGCACTTCATTCAAGACCGTAACGGTACACTAGGAGGCAATGTGGTCAGCATTGCGCTCGAAGGACACACTACCCGTGCTTAAAATGATGATCGCCTCGCGCAGGGCGTCCCGTAGCAAGCACAAGCACACGCTAGATCGCTAGGGAGTCTCAAAATTTCCCCGCATACCAGCTCAGCGGAGTTGGCAGCAAACTCTTCACGGTGGGCTGTACGTTGGCGTTTGAAGCCTAGGAGTTTCCCTATGTCCGAAAACAGTAGACTGGAACTGCGTTCCTTAGTGAGTAATGACTTCAGCTGAAACTTAAAAGCGTGGGATCCATTCTCGACCAAGGTCCTCCGCGTATGATTGTGCGGAAATGTTGGGCAGAGGTACTGTCTTAGGCCACCGCGATTTTGAAGCAATACTTGAAGCCGTACAAATCTCGCAAGGGGCCAATAATGTGTACTTCTTTGCGAAAAGTGGCCAGAATATATGGCCTAGGTGCCTTTTCAAAGGTCTCGGAGAGTATTTCGGAGGTTGAGCCAAAAAGACGAAACTGTCCCTAAGGCTCTGGAGCATCGCATCATTTTCTTGTGCTTCGGCGATTGACCAAAAATTGACCATGGCAGGGATTTTGACCTCTGAAATACATGACAACGCGTTTGCAACTACATTACCCTTATCGGACACGTACTGGATATCCGAAGTAAACTAGTTTATAAAGTTTAGTTGCCGAAGTTGGCGAGGGGACGGTTTGTCGGGCCTCTGCTTAAAAGCGAAGGGCTTGTGGTCCGTGGACACTGTGAACGGCTTGCCTTCTAGGGAATTTCGGAAATATTTGATTGTCATTACGCGGTTTATAGTTCGCAATCGTGGGTGCTGTAGTTTGACCAGATTATGTGACTGAAAACTTCACCTCCTTTGGAAGAAATTTGCATTTTTCAACGTTAAGTACAAGACCAACCTCAAGGAGATGTTGAAAATGGCATTCGAGATGTTTCAAATGCTAAGACTCAGAGGAAGAAGCAACCAAAACATCATCCAAGTACACGAAACAGGATAGAGTTCATGAACCTCTGAAAAGTTTGCATCGTGTTGCACAGACCAAAAGACAAAAAGGTGTGAACTCGAAGAGTCCGAAGGATGTGCATATAATCGTTTTCGGAATGTCTTCTGGAGCCACAGGGAATTGATGGTACGCCTTGGCTAAGTCTAAGGTTTTCAAAACACGACAGTTACCGAGGTTGACGCAAAGTCGTGGATGAGTGGTATGAGGTAGCGGTCTGGAATTGTCAGAGCATTCAGATGCCTGTAATCGCCACATGGTCTCCATTCGGCAATGGGCTTCGGGACCATGTGTAGTAGAGAAGACCAGCAGCTATTGAATGGCGTGTAAAGGCCCTGGTTCAAAAGTATGTTAAATTCTTTCTTAGCAACAGCGAGCTTCTGGGGTGATAATGGAGACACCTTCAAGAAGACATGGGAACCGGTAGTCTCGATGTGGTGCGGTTTATCATATTTAGCTGGCTACGAGAGACTACTTTCGGTAGCCATGTTGGTGTATTTTTGATGGAGCGCGCGAATGCGAGCTTTCATGAAAACTTAAGTGAGGTCACGGGGTCTATAAGAGACCTTGTTCTGCAGATCCACTAGCAATCCATAGTGGCCTAGGAAGTCTGCGCCTAATATGGGGCTGCTGATGTTCACTATAACAAAACGCTATGAAAACCTTCGTCGAATCCCTAGACTTACGTCCACTTGCCTGTAACCGTAAGTGTATATAGTTGAGGAGTTGGCCCCCGCTAATTGTAGCGGGATCAGTTTATGATTCCGCGATATTGGGAGGACTGAGACTTCTGCGCTTGTGTCCATTAGGAAATGACGCTTACTCAAAAGATCATAGATAGTTAAGCGGCGTGGAGCTGCGTTCTGGGTAACCACCGCCGGGGCTCCCAACGATTTCAGTTTTATAATGCCGTGAACATGCACTTTTTTTCCTTGTCGGCAAAGATACAGTGGTACTAGCAAATTGCAGGAATCGTTGCGGTCCCCGATCGCCGGTTACGATTCGCAGACCGCGAACTGACCTACCTCCCGAACGCAAAGCTCCCACTGTTGCGGCTAGCTTAAAGACGATAACTGGAAGGATAGTCACTGTCTGCTGAAGCTCGGTTATTTGGCTCCCGACCTACAGAGACACTTCACTGACTGAGAGGCGGGCATGCATCTCGTGGATCTTATCAGCCGGGGTTGAGGAAGTGTGGAGCCGCCTCGCGGAGATTCATCCGAGCTCCACACTGCAGCGTTTCCACTTTATAATAGGTAAGGAAGCCTCCCCAGCTGATACGATGTCCCCTCATAGCAACCGAGTTTTGGTGTTTCTACTTTTTATGGCATTGGTAAGGTAGTAACTGACAATGAGTGATCTGATTACAGTCACTTGGTGGAAAATCAATCTTTCTTCGTAATAAATAAAAAGAAAATAAATTTGGTATGGTCCTGCATTAAGAAGTGTGATTCAGGGAAACTCCTGGCGCGGATATTCCTTATTGCGTGCTCATACAGACAGATTTGTTAGGAGAACTAAGAGGTAATATGATGACAAGTTTCAGACAAAAATCACAAGGGGACAGATCGGGTGAGCGTGCCGGTCATTCCAAACCGCCTTTAATTGAGATAAGGCGCTCTGGAAAGTGTTCTCTCAAAACAGCCATCGATGCTCTTGAAGTGTGTGCTGTTGCACCGTCTTGTTGGAACCAAGTGTCCCCCAAATCCAAATTTTCTAGCCGTGGGAAAAAAAAATTCTGTAGCATGTTTACATACCGGTCCGAATTCACTGTCACTGTAACCTCATTTTCCTCAAAAAACCAGGGACCAATAATTCCAGCTGAGGAAATTGCACACCACACTGTGACTTTGGGTGAATGCAAAGGCTTTTGATGCAATTCTCGAGGGTTGGTTTCAGCCCAGTAGCGCATGTTTTGTTTGTTAACCGACCCACACAAATGAAAATGGGCTTCATCACTAAAAAGAACAATAGCACCCTCGGGAACGACACCAAAAGAAGCTCACAGGCGTTCATCCGAGAATTGAAGTCACGTTCTGAAAGTTCCTGCACTATTGCCATCTTATAGGGATGAAAATGAAGATCATCACGAAGAATTCTTCTCACAGAACGATCGGATAGTCCAAGGGCAGATACGTGTTTGGGCGCAGAACGCCGTGGCGATCGCAACATTGTCGCTCTCACTGCTTCAATGTTCTCAGGTGATCTAACGGGCCGAGGGACTCCAGTTCTTCCTTTTGTCGCACTTGCAGTTTGTCTGAATGTAGTGACCCATGTAACAATTGATTTGCGGTCTGGGACGGGAGCCAACGGGGCTAAATTAAAGCGATTCCAAAATGCACGCTGTGTTGCAATAACCGAACATCCGCTTGAAAAGTAAACCTCAACGGCAAAGGCACGCTCCTCACTATTCCAACGCATGATCGCGACTGAACCGTGTCGGGACAAAACTTTACAGTATCCCCTCTTGAACGAGACCACTAGCGCTTCGCTATGACATCAACTAACTGAGTGGCGCGCATTTTAAAAAAGGAAGTTATGCTGCCGCACCCTGTATAACGTCTCGGCGTTTATGAGTTGTTTGCGGACGCAATACACTCCGTGATATGGAGGGGTCTATTCGAGGGTGGGTTCGGTATAGTATCCTGGTCCATCTATACATCTATGAATGTTTGCTCGTCAATTTATTTCGCAAACTAACCAGTCCTCATTCTTGGATGAACAGGTTTCCAACCAGTTTTTCAGGTCAAAAACGATTGTCTAATAATGACTGTGGGTTTAGTGTTCACTGACGTTCCAGGACTTATCGCGAGCTAGTGAAGGACTAACAAAAGTCAGAATAGTCGAGCTAGATCCCTGCTTCCAGTGAGTATTAACCTGACCATCGGTAACCAATATGATGTCTAACTGCGCGAAAGCCCTCCAAGAGACGATTCTGTAGCACATGCATTGAGATCACAAGCGATGGTTTTTGGTTTCCGAATTCAGTCAACATCAGGCCTTGAGTAACATAGCAACTATAGACATATACCCATACGAACCCGCTTGTGGGCTGCCTCATACATTCCAGTATGGCTTGGTTCCTGCATACCCACAAAGCCGCTCCACATGTAAGATCGATTATCCATATATTGTTGTAGGCATTTCTATAGGGTTCGCTTATTATAACCACTACGTGAGTAGTCTACGAAAACAGGTCTTAAGCGATCTAACAGGAATTGAGGCTGATTTGGATCAATCTCATTTTCCCATTGCATCTAGTGACTTTTCAAATCAAAATACTCTCCACTTCCGGCAATATTCCGGCTGTCCAGGTTCTCCTTTTCATCACACAACATGCATTTGGGATCCTTGTTACATTAACGAGCAATGTTAGACCTTTCGCCTCAACGTCTGCATTTATCAGACCGATCAACCGAACATGTTCATACTGTCTTTAGATGTCCATACAAAAGACGCTTGGAACATCTCATCAAAAAGAGTTTTGCTCTCTAAGGGAAAAAATTACCCACCCAATACAGATCTTCCCGATATCTACCAGCCAGTGCGCTGCTTCTTCTGGTAGTCAGATCGCAGCCATGTGTGGGCGTCCATACGCATTTCTGAGGCTTACAATGGGCGCCTCCTGCAAGACGTTTAGCTAGAGCTACTACCCACGGACAATTCAGATTTCCGCCTTATAAGTGACCTCATCTAGGTTCTTGCAATGCATAGAGACTTCATTCTTTTGAGCATGCATAGCAGCACTTTCGCACATAGATTTTTGCCTTGTCTGCAAAAGCCATCGGCTTTGCTCTCTTCGAATCTTTTCGGCTCCGCCATGAGATCCCCTTGTGGATCCTCCGAATCCTGCTTACATTTGTCCGAAGTCTTTGAGATCAGGGTCAGCTTTCACCCTTCTTATTATGTCTGCATAGGATATACTACTCGTACTTAAAATGATAATCGGTTCCTCATTCTCTCTTTCTTCGTCTTGGGGTTTTTTGGTTCAACCGTCTCGTACGTTCTGATCGGACAGTATCGAAGAGTTGGGATCGTCAGAAGACCGCTGTAGCTTCGATTTCCCCTTAGGCGCAGGTGCCCCGAACCTTGTTGTGATTTGCCGGAAAGCGGTTTGCCCGGAGGAGGCTTGCCCGGATGCGATTTGCCCAAGGACAGTTTGTTTTTTTTTTGTTTTCTCATAATTGGCTGCCATGACTTCAGTTTTATCGAGGAAAGTAAGTCGATCTCGGCAGAGCCCCTTTTTGCCAAGGCAAGGTTAGCTGAAACTGGCGGTCGCCTGGTACCCAGAGATCACCGTTTACAGCCACATCTTAACTCCTGTGACCATTCAGTCCTCAGTACAGTAGTCATTCCTTGAATTTGGTTTTTGATTACCGCTTGGCTCCAGGCGTCACCTCTCGTTTCCAAGAGGATCTTCCTTACTGAGCTCCCTCACCACGACGAGGTAGGTAAACGTCGAGGGGAGCGACGAAGACCATAGTAGATGTGTACATTGTCCGATATGGAGCATTCTTCCATTCCATTACTAGCTTACACTCGTCATCGAAACAGTTTATCGATGCTTTATTTCTAGGACATTTGTTCTACTGCCCCATAAAAAGTATCATTTGCCGGCTCAGTCTCCTCTGTAGGGGCGTGAATGCTGATGTTATATTCTCGTATGGTGTAGTCGTTCTTCTCCAGGAAATCGATCCCTGTCCCACGTATCTCTTTTAACGCAGTGGCGCCAACCTTATATTGAGACAGTGTATCGTCGTTCTACTGAACAGCATTGCATGAAAAAATGTGCAAATTGTTCTCCTTCATTGTCCTTTACCGGGTTCATAGCTATGTTGTTAGTCCAATCCAAGGTTCCTCCCATTATACATGCAGTCGCGCAATATTTGCGTTTTCTGTCTGCAGTTCCCAAGCGATCACCACTTCAAGGTGAAGATAAGACTTGGAGCTGTTAATATTGGTTGAATAAGCATTTTGCAGGCTTTGCTTCTCCATCATTGGTTTGGTATCCACTCTTTTGTCCCGGGAGGTACTACACTTTGGTCAGTTAATGTTCTTATAGAACAAAACTTAAGGAACGTTGCCTACTATGGCATATCTCAAGTCTGTCGCACCCAACACATTTTCATCCTGATAAGGGTTCAACGAGGAGAACGCGGTCTTTAAAGTTCCCACCCCGCCTGGACAACCTCATGCCATGATAATGATGCCGAAATTCCTCAATTAAACAAAGAAGAAAAAAACAGAATCGTAGAGAATAAAACAAAATAAAAAATAAATTATAGGAAAGGCTGAGAACAGATCCAAAGTTCAAGGATCTAAAAGGATATTATTATAGATAATAAAATAATAAATAAAAAACAAAATTTAAAAAAAAAATAACAATTATACACGAATTGAGGCTGCCCCTCCTTTAGAGCTGTACAAAATCCGAAGCCCTCCCCTCTTTCGTAAAAGAGCACATTAAAAGGCAAAGAAAAGATAAATTATTCCAATTGTAACTTTTTGCAATAACCGCGGATGAATAATCAACGGAATCCAGCAGCGGAAACTGGTATTGACTAGCTATCAGTAATAGAATACAAATACTACTCACTGCAGATTCCAATAACGTTCATATGCTGCGACTGTTACCATTCCTTCTTCCTTATTTATTTCTTTTCTTTTTCTTCACATAATGACTACTAATTATTTCCCCTAAATAAAGTGTTTGAATGTTTTTCTCTAAAACTTATTACGAGCTACGTATCTATAATACATAGAAATATAAGTAGGAGTTGTGATAACGCCGCAAGTATTAATTCACGCTGACATCAAAGTATATCCATCATTGCCTCATTAATTCGACCAAGAGATCTTAAACAACCAATACGATTCCCCATTAATAAATTCATACCCAAAAGTTGCGTCAGCGCGGTTCCATTCACTAATCCATATTTACAATTCGTCACTTTCCGCACGCCTTTTTCGAAAGGGTGCAATACCTTCGATGATAACTAAAGATAAGTCACAATATACATTTTTCCTCCAAAAATTACATTGCAGAATCACTCGCCACTAATTTCCCCCTCCGAAGTGAAAATGTCCACATGATCAACTCTTCCGTCCAGCTGTTCCGCTGTCCATCGATCAGCCAGCCCCGGTATTGGGGGAAGTATATTGAAAAAAGCAAGGGGTGTCTAAATGAAAGAAATGGGGAGAATATTACATATTAGTAGATGCATTCCTTTTTTGGATTATCTCTGAAAAAGACGAATGAAGTACTGTGCATGTATCAAAAGACGCGAGCACTACACTTGTATCACAAATTTCGTGATTCAGCGAAACTGTTGGCGCAAATATTCCTTCTTACGTGCTCATGCAGGCAGATATGCTAGGAGAACAGGAAATAATTCAGGTATCTCAAAACGACCTTATTGAATTGTCAGTAAACTTTGGTTAGTCAGCTCTTCTTCAATTTCCCTCCCAAATATGCGACCATACTGAAACAAGACAAATTATAACATCTGTATTACAAACGTTCCCATTATCCCAAATTATCAAAGGGGCCTCTTAATTGTTCTAATTTAGAATTTCCTACAAATTGTTTATCACTCCGTCATCAAACTTCAGCAATCGCCTTACTTGACGGCTAATAAGACATCAGGGAAGTCACCATAGTTAACTACATATTAGCGTTAGCCTGCACCACATATTAGATACGTACAATCAGTCATGTACTCTCCGGACCCTCAGCACCACCATTAATTACAAGTTTGCATGTCCACAATTTCAAAATTGACATACATACTTAGTGGATTTCTCCATGAAAGAAAAAAGCCCATTACTCGGACGATGTCTCTTTTTTGATTGTTCCAATGTAGATCGATGGCTTTTTGGCAATTCTGCTGGTTGTGTGCATGTGGTGAAAGCAGCCCCGAAATTATCGTTAATTGCCCACTTGAGCGGAACGCGAAAATTAAATCCCTCACTGAATTGATTTTCATCCGGTGGATATTACTCTAATTAGCCTCTGTCAAGTTCTCGATTGGTGGTCGAGGGAGGTTGATAATGAGGCATTGTAATAACTCACCATTGTTCGGATAAAGGGAAATTTTACCGAATTTTACCTTCAGATAGACGCTTAGGTATTATTCTAGCTGAGAACTTACAGCTGCTCTGAAAAAGATAGTAGATTTCAATGGGTTTGGATGAGGACCAACCCTCTATGTTAATTCTGGCCCTAGCACTTCTCTTTAGGTTTCCTCTCGAAAAAAATTCGACGAAATGCTCCCTCCCCGACCCCCACGTCCCTAAATTACTGCCTTCTTTTCACGGTCTATCTCTTGTTTGATTTCTATAAAATTCAGATACAAAGCCTTGCACTCCGATTGCATCGTTGCAGTTTGCAAATCGCACCACCAAGTTCAATGGGAACACTTGCTTTCACTCGTACGAACCCTTTCGTTTGGCGAGCTCATATTGAGTTCA
Organism: Hermetia illucens; assembly: GCF_905115235.1. Taxonomy (NCBI): domain Eukaryota; kingdom Metazoa; phylum Arthropoda; class Insecta; order Diptera; family Stratiomyidae; genus Hermetia; species Hermetia illucens. The sequence goes on along the minus strand of NC_051851.1, from coordinate 2,836,647 downwards.
AGTGGGCCCCAACATTACTAGCATTAGTACGTTCGCAATAGACAGAGTGCAATGGAACCTTTATTACTTACTGCACTTCTGTAAGATCAACTTGATTAATGATAGTTCTTGCGAAAATCTTTTCAGTGTAATTTTATGTTGTTTGAGTGGACGACAAAGGTCATTTATTAGAAGCGGAATGCACTTTGTTATGGGATTTCTCCCATGCATTAAGCTTGTTAAGTAAGGGTGCAGTAGGAGGAACCTCAGACTACTAACACATCAAATACTTACGTAGATATTCGTTTGGCTTTAAGGAGCACAAAGATCGAATATATTGATTAATTGTTAATGTAACCATTTAGTGACAATGTGGCACTCTGCAAAGAGCAAGAGCAACGGAAGGAGTTCTCTAAAGTGAACTAAGTAGTTACAGCCCTTAAAAAAGCTTATTTGCGGCAATAAAGCCGGGGGTCAAGCAGTGGAGCCAAGGTCACCATACGCCCACCGTGAAGACCGCAATCAACAAAAGTCTATTCTTAAAAAGCAAATACGGGCAAAGGTACGTCTGAGGTCACCATATCAGACGTCAAGGAGGAGGCAGGTCTCAGTAGTGTTAGTGCTAAATGGCTAAGGCTCAGGATAGACCTTAACCTTCATTACCCGAGCCAAGAAAGCGGGGACCTGAAAAAATGAGCCCGCAGGAAGGAAAGGCTTCCAAGAAGGAGGGGAAACCCCAGGGCGATCAAGGGTGAAGCAAGGAGCAGGAAACTTACCGTAAGCTATGTTTATGTAACGAAAGATATTCGACTGCCCATACTGACTAGAACATTTCCGGAGCAAATATTCACTTGTGAAAAGCAAGAAATAATTAAGGACCTCATCGTCATGAAGATGTGTAAAGGATGAAATAAGGGGATTAGTTCACTGGCGTACGCTTTCGACAAGGTTATATAATAGCGGATTGCCCGACGGAGGCCACTTCAGAATGGCTTAGGACTATTGTCTCGATCGATTGGGACCATACTTGCACGTCCACAGGAAGGAACCAAGAAATGATACTTCAGAGGACACAACGGGTGGGAAACCTATACACATCCCCGAAGGGATCGCGGATGCCATAGAGGCTAGCTACGGGGGACGACACCGAAACGTAAGCTATATCCTTATTTTACTTCTTCGAATTGTCGAATTGTTATTTCTTCGAATTGTCATTTTTTGGACTCGAAGGTAGTTTTGCTCTTGAACGGTTTTAGCGGTAGAAGTTGAGAATACCGAACCATCGTGCAAAATCCCATCGAAGTATACAATTTCATCTGTGCTACGAGCCGACGGAAACCACGCAGTATCGCAAACTTTCGGCACTCTACAACAGGCACAGGCATACATTTTTTTTTATTCTTTTGTTTTATTTTTCTTCAATTTTTCCTTCTTTTTACATTCGGCGGTCGGCGGGAGTTCCTTAGGTAGTGGCCATTTGCTCCCTCCGGTCTTTGCCAGACCGTTTTCCGCGTGGCTGCGGAGTTCTTCTTTTTCCGCTCTCCAAGAATTTAAAGAATATGCTACGCGAGGAGAAGACCGCAGGAGACGCGATACCCCGTTGGCAGCCGTCTCGGGTAGGCTGCCTCCCTATTGGCGACGCAATCCAACGGCGAGGTTCCGCCAAATGGAGGCGCAATTTGCGCTGGCTGGCATCATAACGGACGCCACCAGGTTCAACCACGCCCTCGTCGATCTCGATGAAGAGACCATTGAACTCGTCATGGACGTGCTGGCGGATTGCTCCAACGTTCATCTAAAAAAGGAGCTGATACGACACCTTTCAGTAAGTAACGAAGCAAAGCTTAATCACTTGGTGAATGAACTGACAATAGGCGACGGTAGCCGCAGCCAGTTGATCCGAGAAATGAGCCAGCTGGGTAGGGATAAAGTCGGTTCAGAGCTGCCAAAGTCTCTCTGGCCCTAAAAACTCCCGGAGATCACCCGCGCCATCTTGGTCTGCACAGACTCGGGATCGCTAGAAGTGGTGTCCACCACAACCGATAAGACACACAAGGTGTACACCCCCATGGTCGCGAACGTTTCCCAAGATGAACTCAAATCCTTGGTGTTTGACACTGGCCGATGCGATCACAAAACTCGTAGCGGCGCTTAGTATTTTGCCTTCGGGAGGTAGATCTTGATCGCAATCACGGTCGAGGTATACTTCCTGAAATGGGCATTCGGGTACTTGCACGCCAGGAACCTCACCGGCCTCAACGATTTGCTAGTACTGTCGTAAATACGGAACTCAGGCAACCAAATATACTACCGGATGCACGTTTAACGCAACAAAAAACTAGACACGCTTAGTGCCTCGGCTACGGCTACCCAAAACGCATTACCACGTCGCTTCACAATTTTCGACCCGGCGTTGCTTTCTGGTCGACGCAGGTGCTAAGGTGTCGGTTCTCTCTGTGCCCCGTCCGAACACATTAATCCCACAGAATCTACGCCAACTCCTGTCCCATCCGCACTTACAATTATAGACAGGTGGACGTGAGTCTCGTACTACGCCGAACGTTTTCGCGGCGTTTCTTCTCGCGGACGTTAGCATCCGGTATGGTGGACCTGCAGAAGAAGGCCTTGATAAACCACGCAACCTCATTATCGACGCCAGGGAAAATATCTACCTGCAAGGATGTCACTTTTTCGATTAATTTCGAAGACGTTGCCAACCACCGCATTCGCGCAATCCTCAGAAAGTGCCGCAGCATTACGACGGGAAGTAGTTTCTCCCAGCCGCTTAAACACGATGTGCAGCATCACTTCAACACTACTGGCTCTCCAATCTTCTCAAAGATGCGTCCACTTTCACCCCAGAAACTTGCTGATGCGAAGAAAGAGTTTGATGGCTTAATGAATCTGCTGACCTTCCAATAGCTGTTGGTCGTCTCCACTTCATTTGGCCCTTAAGACAAACGGCGAGTGGCGGCCATGTGAAGACTATGAATGCTCAGACAGTGCCAAACCGGTACCCCATCCCACTCATCCATGATTTTGCGCAATTGCTTACGAACTGCGCGTTTTTACGACCTTGGATCTAGCCAAGGCATACCACTAAATCCCTGTCGCTCCCGAAGACATTCCGAAAACGGCTGCACACCTTTCGGGCTTTTCGAGTTCACCAGGATGGCTTTTAGTTTGTGCAACGCTGCGTAGACTTTTCAGAGATTGATCCACTCTGTCTTACAAAACTTGAAGTTTTATTTCGTCTACATGGCTGATGTTTTGGTCGCTTCCTCTTCAGAATCTGAGCACTTAGAACATCTCGAGTGCATTTTTCAACGTCTCCTTGAGACCAGACTTGTACCCGACGTTGAAAAATGCAAATTCCTCCAGAGGCACTTAGTAACCCTTGACGGTATCCAACCTGACCCAAACAAGATTGAGGGGATCAAGAGTTTTCCACTACCACCCAAGATGAGGTGCTCAGAGGAGGCGGCGAGGAAGATGGGGCGGCAACTCTATCGGCCAAACCAAAACCAAGTGGCCAAGGAGAACCTCCATAGTGATGGCACCGGGAGACGCTGTAATCACTTTGGTTTGCCGGCCGTGATTCAGTAGGCGAATGCTCCAAAGGCCTAATCAGACCCGAGTGTGCACGGGGACTCATTTGAAGTGGCAAATTGGTCACGAAACCTTACCAGGGACCATGGGAACCGGGAAAGCCCCTGGATTCACATACTTCGGGTGAACTCCTGTTGTATGTGAGGACAGTTCGGTTATTTGCGGTTGGCCCGCCTAGTGGGAGTTTCATGGTGGTTGTGGTTGTGCTCAAGCGAGAAGAGACCTTCGGGCCTCGACGTGGTGTTGCGTATCAACACGGGTGCCGTACTCCATAGTTCGGTAGAGATTTAGGTAATTCTTGCATTTACCAGTATGAATGCTAAGCCATGCACTTGGTATAGACTGGTACCGTTGTGACTTGTCTCAGTGGGGCTCTGATTGTGGTCACAAAATCAATCCGTGTCTGAAGAGGACCGTAGGATTAAGTCTCACGACAGGTGCCTACGTAAAACACTATGGGCTTCACCACCCATGATGAAGGATCTGCGAAGGTTCTTGAGCATGATAAAATTCTATCGTCGTTGCTTGCTTAACGCCCAACGTCATCACCAAGCGATTCTAAAAGTCTTCTTGTCTGAGCCCAAAACTAAAGACTCCCGCGAAGTCGCGTTGGTCTGCTGAGGCCATGTGTTTGGGACAGCCAAACAGCAGCTTGTTGATTCAACACTACTGGCATTTCTTTGGCCAGATGCACCCCAAGCTGTGTTCGTCGATGATTCAGATGCAGCAGTAGGCGCCGTCCTCACCAATGGGTAAAGCAAATCTGGCAACCATTGAGCTTTTTTCAAAACGATTCAATCCAGCTACTCCCCACGTACCTCGCTATGAAATACTTCCGTTTCTCCCTTGAAGCAGGCCGTTCACCGTGTTCACGGACCACAAGCCCTTACTTTCGCGCTTAGACAAAAGCCTGACAAAGCGTCTTCTCGCCAACTTAGGTACTTGAGTCAGCCAGTGTACTTTTGATATCCAACACGTGTATGGAAAAGACAACATGGTTGAAGACGCTTTGTCCCGCATTTCGGAGGTCACAATCCTCGCAGCCATTAATTATACGGCCATCGGCGAAGCACAAAAAGACGACGCAGAGCTTCAGAGGCTGAAGGCAAACTCCAAATACAAATTCAAGGAGTTTCCTTATTTCGGCTCAAATCTCCGATAGGGGACCCAGGTCATTCATTTCGACCGATTTTCGCAGGCAAGTATTCCACGCAATACACGATCTGACGCACCCAGGCCTCAGGTCGAGAAACCGATTAGTCACTGAAAAATACTTATGGCCGTCCATGAACAAACACGTAAACTCTTGGGCCAGACAGTGCATCGGGTGGCAGAAGTGCAAGATCAACAAGCACGTACTAAAGGAAGTAGGCGTATACCCTAGGTCAACCAAGCGCTTCTACACCATCCATTTCGACATCATCCGCTCTTTCCAAAATTCGCACGGATAGAAGTATTGCCTCACAATCATCGACAGGTTTGGGCGGCGTTCTGAAGCAATATCCCTGTCTGACATTACGGCACAGTTATGTACCGAGGCCCTCTGTCGAGAGTGGATTCCGCACTTTGGTGTACCAGCCGTAATCATAATAGACCAAGGAATGCAATTCAAATCTGCTCTTTTCGCGGAGCTAGGAAAGCTCCTTGGCTTCAACTACTACCGCATACCATCTGCACTCCAATGGTATGCTGGAACGTTGGCACGGCCGCCTTAATGGCTCGCGACGATCCGCCGTGGTCGCGGTCGCTGCCTTTCGTCCTCGTCGGTCTCCTACCAGCCCACCGATAGGAGTTCACAGCGAACCCCGTGAAGATGTTGTACGAGGAGAATCTGCGCCTCCCCGCCGACCCTGTGCTGGATATCAGGGAAGAATTAAGCGACTCGGGAATGCTGCTTCTCCTGGGAGACGCGGTTTCGAAGCTGCTACCGACTTCACCGTCCCGACACGCGACAGTGTAGGTCAACACCCCCAGGGACCTCGAGACGTGTACACAGGATCTCATTCGGGTGGTCGCTCTTTGGAAGCCGCTGTAACCACCATACGAGGACCCCTTTAAAGTTTTGGAGCGAGGCGAGCATTCGTTCAAGCTCGACGTCCGAGGCGGGCCTAAGTGGGTCTTTGGTAAATATTTCGCTACTTTTTTCCGCATCTGGTCGTACTGTTTGTTGATGAAGTACTTGCGTAAGTATTAGTCCGCGCACATGAATATCCCAGAGCCGGCGAAGGCCTGCCACCACTTAGAACCCACAATCTCCTCTCAGCGCAATTGAACACCCAACAGCCGGTGAATAGTTATTAATTATTTTTGTTACCAAGAATAGAAATCGTGATAAAAACTACCGCGGTACCGCAAAAGAAGCTTATACTTTTCCCTAACTAAGAATTTTACTACACGTGCAACGGCCACGAAGGTTGGAGCAGAAGAGGCCGGTTGTTCTCCATGCGGTCCCTCTGTCTCCAACCAACGGCACCTTTTTACCGCTGGCTCTCCACTCCCGTGGCGAGTTCTAAAAAGCGCGGAGAGCCCCGGCGGCGTCATCTATCCGCTCGCATTCGAGCCCATTTATTTCGAATGTTGTCAATCCTGCAGCGCCACATGATTCCGCCCCCAGATGAAACCTAAGGGTTTCAGCGACCGAACCCGGAACTGCGTTCCCCATTAATCTGCGAAGCGAACGCGACGTTGTTTTGGGGCCCGCACGGGCTTTAGCCTGGACAGTGAGATCGCCTTTTTGTGCCCACCAATCTCGAGCTGGAAGAAATGTTCTCTCCGCTCGAGAACACGGTACGGGCCTTCATATGGAAGCTACAGCGACTTCCGGACGCCATCCGTCCTGACCAGGATGTGCGTGCACCTGTCCAGTTCCTTGGGCGTACAGACAGGTGGACGAGTGTCGGGTAGGAGGTGTGGCTTTGATACATAGAAGATTGTCCCTCAGCAGACACGCCAATCCCGACTCTGTGAGACCCGATCTCTTGTCGAAGACCGGATCACTTGGGAGTCTTGGGTTCTCCCCGTATACCAGCTCCGCAGGGCTGGCAGAAAATTCCTCTCGGCGGGTTGTACGTAGGCCGAGTAGGACGAGAGGCAAGACTTGAGTCCTGGACGGATCGTCGCGTGCCATAATGGCGGCTTTCAGCCTCGGATGCCAACGTTCTAGCATCCCATTGGATTGCGGTGGTATGCCGTAGTCCGCTGGCGTTTGAAACCCACGAGTTTGCCTAACTTTGAGAAAAGGGTGGACTCACATTGCATTACCCAGAGATAATGGTCAGAGATCCCAATGCAGGGACGTCAAAGCGAGGGATCCACTCTCGACAGAGGGCTTCGGCACAAGATTGCGCCGTAATGTCCTTCAGAGGTATTGCCTCAGGCCACCGCGTAAACCTGTCTTGCAAAGGTCCTACTATGTCGAGGTGTATGCTGTGGAACCGCTTGGTAGTACGGGGGAATGAGCCCAATTCTTTCCTTACATACCTGGTGACTTTACACTTCTGTCATGCGATGCACTCTTTGACATCCTTGTTCATGGAGGGCTGATTTGTTCTCCTGATACCTGGATGCACTAAATCATGAACCGCGTGGAACACTTCCTTACGAAAGGTGGCCGGAATATATGGCTGAGGTCCCTTTTCCGAGTCTTCGCAGCAGAGAAAAAGGTTCGAGCAGAAGATGGGTGGCTCCCGAAATTTGTATTTGGGGTTGAATTTATGGCTCTGAAGTACTGCGTCATCCACTTGCGCCTAAGCAATAGCCGAGAAGTCGAGTGAGGCGGGGATGTTAACCTCAGAGACACGAGACAAAGCGTCAACAACTATGTTGTCCTTGCCGGACGCGGGGTGGATGTCTGACGTGAACTGGCTTATAAAGCTCAGGTGTCGGAGCTGACGTCTTCTTGTCGAGGCTGAAAGCGTTCGACGAGCCCGTGATCGCTTCGTGGAATTGCCCGCGACGCGTCAGATTCACACAGTGATCTCATTGACGGTATCACGTGGTTGGTTTGCTCCGTTGAACCCGCGTGGTTTCAGCTGGGGGCGGAGTGATTTGGCGGAACATCGGAGGCGTGAACCTAAACGCCATTGTGAATTCGCATCTGCCGATGCATTGGATGGTCGTGGAAGCAGCTGACGGCTTGACAGGAGACTGAGGTGACAAATGTCAAGAATGACATTTTGTCATTTCAGGACTCTGATCTTGTCCGTCGGCCAGGGAAAAGCCATTCTTTGCATTGAACGGATTCAGTGACACTTTTATTTACTCTAAACTTAACTCAACGCCAAAGAGAGAAGAGGAGAGAAGAAATTAAAATCTACTTGCTCTTGAAGATATCGGAGGAGGTGCTCGAAAAAACCAGTTCCCCATCAAAATGTCCACCTTTTCTAAATTGGGCCCTGAGGTGACAGAATCATTACAACGATATAACCTAGAGGATGTTAAATGGACGGTCCTAAAGTTAAAATAATATGAATTTGTCTCCCATTTATGAAGGATCCTAGGTTTTTTCATGGGCTTGCCTGTAACATTCCATCATTGGGATCAATTTCTTCGATTCCAGGAAAGTTCTATCGTCTTAAATCTATGACTTGTCAATATGAAATTACAAATAAAGTAGCATAAGTTTCCAGAACTTGGAAACTGGTGATGTCGTTCCCTTCGCTCTAAATATAATTGCATCAAGAATAATTCGATTCTGCACGATCCATTGTTCCATGAACTCTCCCAGTAGTACTTTGAGATCAAAATTTTTCATAGCATTATGAACAACTTGTTGAGGAGCTCTCGAGTTTGAATCCAACCACTCTACCCCATTCACTTGGGGTTGTTAAAACTTACATCGTCAAGTCCTGACACTTGTCTGTTTGTGCTGTGTTTAAAATTATTCTCGATTCTGCTTCTGGTCCTGCACAATACACACAATTCATCTCAAATTTCAAAAGTTGAATGGGATTAGATACTGGGTCTCTGTCTATTCTTCGAAATCCTCAACTCAATTCATTATCAGGTTTCAGGTTGAATAACTCAAAAACTTCAAATACAAGTTCCGACAACTTTTCGACAAGTAGACGAATCAAGCAAGAATCCTTTTCTTTGCTTAGGTCCAAGTTTACCCAGCTCGTCTTGGCTCTGATTTGCTACGTGCTGCATTCGGTGGATTGATTCACCCCCGCCCAAGACGTAGCCCGTCTTCGAGTTGAGATGCTGCGGAGACGTCGATGCACACCTCCGAGACATCTGCTCCTCAAAAACTAATCCTCAAGCGGAAGTTTCTTTCACACATGTTCGTTATATGTTCTCGGTACGCGTAATCAAGGAGCCAACGAACGAGTCAACCCGCAACCACTTATTCCCTTGCACTCGTACTCGAGGAAGCGTAGTCCAAATGCGTGGAAGACAGTCACCCCCTCCGCCCTATTGAGTTCGTCTCGTATTACACCCATTGATCTCTGGGAGGATTCTTGCTAGATGCAACTCTAAGTGTTAATCGGAGAACATAATAATTTTTCACGCTTTCCCTGTGTCAAGTGCATCGCAGCTTTCACCACATATGCCAGTCTACATGGAGCCTAATGTGAATCTAAAGAGTTATCGCTTCGGAAAAATCAGATAAATATTCCCATCAGATATGAAGTGAAGAAGACACTTGCGGCATGTGCGAGTATCTCCGGGTCCATCTGAAAGGACTCAGATACCAGTGCACGACCATTGTGTTTACGAGTTGATAGAACTGCACCCACTCACAGTGCATGGAAAACAGCTCTGAAGGAATTCAAGAAAAACTGAAACATCAACCCCAGTGGAAGATACACTATTTCTGCCGGTCATATCTTCTATTTTTAGATAATTCGAGCCTTTGAAGACTCACTCAAAGTCACACGCTCACTCATTTATCTTATTAACCAGAGTCGCTAATCGCCTTTTTCATGACGTCAGTTGATATGTGTCTTTTTGTGACTACGTCTGATGGCAGGCCGTAAGCCAAAAATGGGATGTGATTGCCGCTGTTCTGGGTTCATTTTTCAAGAAAATCTGTTCTGCGTATCTTAAACGATTAATGACTACAATCTAATGAGATGAGGCGATGGCAACACACGTTATTAGGCATCCGCCAGCATATTTATAATCAGGGTTCAAGGAGAATTCAAATTTAGAGAAGGTCGGGTTGGTAGGACCTCGCTCCCGAGGATTATATTTGCGGAAACTTTTCCTAAGTGATATGAGAAGGTGCTTCTTTTAGACGAAACCGCGGTCTCTCGCGCCCTCCCTGGGAAATCATCAACTCGATTAACTAATTCGGTTCAGCTGGTGGAAATTTGTAATAGTTGATAAAGCACACACCATTCTTCGGCGCCGCTACTCCTTTTTCATGTGAATTACGGAAAATTCTATCGCGTCCTTCCGCGGAACCTAGTTTATGTATTGTGTGTTGCAAAGAGCTAATATCTTGTTTTCGGTCCGACCTACCCCCGTTGGGGTATATGAAGCAATATTCGCTCAACCACGCCGACATTCCTACGAAATATCCTTCTATTACAGGAACGCACATAAGTGTGAGTAAGGATCTTAATTTATTCATGAAAAATGCAAATTTGAATTGCTTTTGATCTTGCACTTGTACAGGGCTGGATAGGGGAGAGGCTTCATCAGGATGAAATTATCATAATGTGATTTTGATTTATTGGCAGATTGCAGAAATGTAAACGTGATTGGGATTGAGTAATTCCGTGGGATATTGTCGGAAGGATAGGGTGCAGAAGCGGTAGGGAGCGTATAATAATTCATACATTTGTCAATGAGCTGGGGTTGTTTGTAAAGGAGGTAAGAAGGAGTAAAAGATTCATATATGGATATTATATGCTTTGAACTGATGGAAGATTAGGATGAGATGTTTTGAAGCGAGTCGTTTTTGGTTGCCCTTTTTAAGAGCAATCCCAAGACCAATTAACACATCAAAATCTAGTCCCGCATGCATGCAAATCGTGACGAAGCCTTATTAAAATTCATTTACTGTATGCCTGTCTATCTGTCTAAAAGGCCCGGAGGTCTTTCTTCACAAATATCATCTTCCTGTTAGGACAGAGAGATTCTACTCACGTACCTAAACTCAATAGTCATAAAAACTAAACCCACCGGGATAGACTACTCTAATAAAGACGTAAAGTCTCGAGGCGGGTTGATACCGCCGAACTTTCCTTCACCAAAGGAGCTAAACTGTCAAACGGCCTAATACGAGAGGGGACTAAATCACAAAAACCTAACTCGCGCTAGGTGGACGGAGAAGGACCAACTCTGAGCCCACTCTGCCCCCGCCTTCATTTCCTTTTCATGCGGGCAGATAACATGGTGGCCCTGCGATTCAATGCATGATTTACAAAGTATAAAAACTTACGGTGAAATCTCGCGGTCCCAATGTCAGCTGGAAAAGGAAAGGAAGACGGGGACACTCGTCGCGTGGATACCACAATCCCTAAAATTCGTTTGCAAATACACAGCATCAGGTCTATGGTCCAACCATGTAGTAACACTTGGTGAAAACAACAACAAAAAGAAAAGGTTAATGATCATCTTCAAATATTTGAAAACTTTTATATTTCATATTGGAAAGTGTTAAATGAATTTAGGGTAAAAGGTTAAAAGGAGATGGAAATTAGGAATTTGAAATGGGGATAATGGAGGACTTGATAAAGGGTACTAAATAGGAAGGGAAGGAATTCTGAATCTTCTCATCGGCTCATCGCAAGCCACAGTGAATTGATGCCGACCCTTTGAAACCACAGATACTAAAATCGCAAGCCACAGTGAATTGATGCCGACCCTTTGAAACCACGGATACTAAAAGAGTTTGCGCAATTTGTTACCTCAAAGACGAAATAAGGTTCTGAATGATTTCACAAAAGTTACATAGGATTCAATAGACGACATCCCACACAGGAAACAAAAATGGATCTTAATGGTTTGGAATGATAGATGGACATAATAACAACGTTCCCAGGATAAAAAATTGCGCGAGAAATCAGGACCGCTGAAAAAATTTCGTGGCTGTGAGGGAATCATCACCCCTCAATGCCATGAACAAGTATATGGAGGTTGCGGATTTTGAATCCACTCGTGACTAGGAGCAACTACATTCACGTTCTCCACGAAGAAATCTGTGGAAGTTATGCTTTTCTCTCCGCCTGAAGCAAGATGGTATGCTCTGAGCTGGCGTCGAAGAAGACCGGGTGCCCAGGAAAACCTCCATGTGATGGCATTGAGAAACGCTGTACTCCTTTTAGTTTTCTGTCTGCGATACAGTGGGCGAATGATCCAAGGCTTAATAAGACCTCGGGGGGCGTCAGCGACCTTTAACGGGTCACTTACGATACGGGGACTGACCTCCTCGAGGTTGACGAGTAAGTAGTTCTGACCCCCAAGCTAGCAGTATATCTGTGTCCTAGGTAGCAGCTTTGAGAAAGCCCCGCAGTGAAGAGCGAAATACATATTACCGGCACACGTCCGGATACACTGGGAGTCGTCTCCAGAGACGTCTCTCTGTCGACGTCGATGGGGCGATCTGAGCCACCCCCTTCGGGACCCTAGTCGGGTAGTGTGCATTGAACCGGTGTCTGGTGGTAGCTCCGAGCGAGCGCTGATCCTTCCCTGAATTCCGGGATCAGCTAAGCGTAGGCCAGGTCTCAGGGAACTGGGCTAAGGGCTGTGCCCGGAGGATACACCCGGTCCTGACTACTGCGGCACTGGTGAAATTTCCATGGAAAATAAATCTAATTATACCAAGAAAACTTGACGAAATAGCAGGGAAGGACCAAAAGGTGACTGCGTTTGGGCGCGGCGCTCAACGTAGCGATCAGCGAAAGAGGTAGTGAAGCCTGAAACGTTCCTCCAGAAGAACGTCAATAAAGTCGTCAAAACCGGGCTGGTGAAACCGGAGGAACTACTGAAAACCCCTACAGAATGAAACCCGAAGACAACAGAGCGAAAGTGTCTTCCATACGGAAAACGAAGGACGATGGAGTCCTCGTCGTACGTTCTGCGAAGTGGTCAAGGGGTTACTAAGGAAGGGGGCTCTTGTTTCTAGTTTAGAGCCATAAAGCGCAAATGTCCAATGCCCGGGTAGGTATCACCTCGATAAATGCCCGATGCCAAAAACTCGCTGTGGTGGAAGTGACCGAGCAATATGCGAGGAAACTCCTTAGCAGCGGGAAAATCAAAATTGGATAGGTAGTATGCAGGGTAAGAATACGTATAATCCCCATCAAGTGCTACAGGTGTCTAGACTATGGACACACGTCAGCAACTTAAAAGGGACCGGACAAAAGGATAGCATGCCGTAGATGCGTTCAGGTAGGTCACTAAGCGAAAACCTGCACTGAAAGCGAAATTCGTATTTTCTGCAGGGACCGTGGCGCATTTACTGAAAGCATTGCAACACTGCCAACTCGGAATGATGTCCAATTTAGGGTGGAACTAGAAAGGGCTTGGGAGCAACTAGCATTCTACATGTTAACATGCACTGGGATGCAGCGTTCAACCGCTCACCAGCTGCTAGCACTGTTCGCTGCGGAGGTAAAGACTGATCTAGTCCTAGTTAGCAAGCAATACCGGAACAGGGACCCGACTTCATGGCGTCTTGGCTTATCGGCTACCGCTGCTATCTGGGCTCGGGACGACGTTCGACTTCGTGTTCTTGCCCAAGACCGGGGAATGGGTTTGTCTGGGTTTGGAGTTTAGGAATAACATTTTTTATCGTTTACCTGACGCCGAATGAGACGATGCCAAACTTTTGATGCCAGCTTGATCCTTTGGAGGACGCCGTTTCGGGCACAGAGGAGCGAATCCTGATAGGTGGTAACTTTAATGATAGGGAATGGCAGCGAGAATCAGGCGAGGGTGAACATCGGAAGTTCGTCGAAGCTCTTGGAACAAGCAGAGTCGCGCTGGAGTGGCGAGGGGGAAGGGTAGTAACGTTGCTGCTGAGACTGTCGTAAGCTCAGTAAAGAACCTGATAACGACAGCGTGTGAGGCTGAGACAATATGCGCCGTATTGTATTGGCATTATTCCCCATTCTTTTATATCAATAGCGCGGAAAGCATCGTGGATTTCCCCCTTGTCACAATGAGGGAGCTCCATGAAAAACAACAAGATGCCAGGTTCTGATGGTATCCCGGTGGAAGTTTACAAATTGGTGTTCTGCCAATGACCAGATTTGTAACTCGGGGCGTTCAACGCTTGCTTGAAGGCGGACATTTTTCCTTGTCACTGGAAGGTGGCGAGACTCGTGCTAATCAGCAAAGCAAAAGAAGACCCACATTGCCGTCTGCATAGCGACCGCTGTGTATGCTATACACGGCCGGGAAAGTGCTCGAAAAGCTCATCAGGAGTAGATTCGCTGGAATGATATGCCCGAAGAGACACGGTCGGACCTGGTTGCGGCACTTGTTGCCCGACGCACTGTTGAACAGGAGCAACGAAGATTTGGCATATTGATGTGATGGATAACCGGGTGGATCACTGTTCGTGGTATCAGCCTTGCGCTGGAAAAAACCGAAGTAGTCATCTTAACCAGAAAGAAAACCTCGACCCAGCATCCCATATCGATTGGCGAGTTAACTACAAAACAGTTACAAACAGAGTTACAGTCAAAACCAGCGGTTATATGCCTTGTTTTAATGCTGCACTGGAAGACGAGCTTCTTCGAGCAAATTGGAGCAGCAGCGGACCAGGGCTCGGGTCTCGGCCTTGAGGTCAGCTAATGGCGAATGGTTTATGTCCTATATCTTTTAGGAGGCGTCTTCTTATAGGAGCAACCCAGTCCGTTTTGCTCTATGGCGTGGAATTATGGGCTGATGATTTTGACAAATACAAAGACGTGGAGCTTTGCGAGTGGCGTTTGCCTATCACACTGTCTCAGGACCGGGTGTGATGGTGATCGCGGAAGTGATCCCTCAAGAAAGGTGAGCGTGAGGAACGTCAACGCACCTTTACCGAGTGGAAACTATCTGCCAGAAGGCAGATAAACTGCGTGGCTCATCGGCAATTTAGATCCGTGGTTGAACCGAACGCACAGTGAAATTGATTAGGTCCTTACCCAACTTCTAAGTGTGCATGAGTCTTACCTGCACTCCTGATTGTGGGACGAATTTTGTTAGCAAGTTTATGCAGACTCAGAGACAACATTGTCAGAAAGATGCTGAGGAACGCTGCCAGCTGGAGCCGTGTTGCGCATTACGTTTGAGCTCTTCTTATTGCGAGGAACATTGAAGTTCACCAGCGGAGGAACGGGATGGCAAGGGGTTCTCTGAACTAACAACTTCTCTGCTCCCCTTCCCTCCCGCTGGTGCAACAAACTCCCAGGCTTGAAGGCTCCCAAAAACTAGTTCTAGTTCTCTAATGACAGGGTAGTGTTTATTTGGTCACCCGATGGCGTACTGATGCGGTAGTCCAACACTTTATGCGTTAAGGTATTCACATAGCCTACTCCTAAAAAAGGCTTAATAAGGGCCATCACACCAGAACCTGCACGGGGATTCATCTAAAGACCGGGGGGTGTACTAGTACCATGGGAACCAGGATAGCCCCTGAATTAACATGTCTTATGAGAATTCCTGGTTCATGTACGTTCAGCTCGGCTGTTGCGGTTTGCCTCCCAGTGGAAGTTTCATGGGAGTTGTGGTTACGCCCAAGCGGATACAGGCCTTCGGGCCTCAAACGGTTTAGGTAGTACGAAACAGTATGAACCATGCACTCAGCATAGACTGGTACCCTTGTGCTTGCTTCAGCTACACTCGGATTGTGATAAAAAAATCAATTCGTGTCTTAAGGAGACCATGGAACTAAACCAACTTGACAGGTATCCAGGTTAACCAATGATGTGTCTCCTCCCCTCAAATCTTTGATCAGGTCTGGGTTGCCTTCATAAGAATTTAAGTCTGAGTCTAAGTCGCCGTAAATACATTTAAACCAAACAAGATCTCACAAGAAAATTAATTATTGCTTGATATGTTCATTCCCCTGGGAGAAGAAAGTTAGGTATGCCATCTCGATCTTCGTCTTAAGTTGCCGCCTCCGGTGATAGAAATCGAATTCTGGTCCTAGCGAGTTTGGCACAATTTGGTAAAAGGACCATGTCTTCCAAGTGACACTGTCAGGAAACTAATAAAGCGACGTTTCCCATGTTTGTGCAGTTTATCGAGAAAGTTGGAGAGTGTAGTGTGCGGTGGCTGCGGGAGCTAAAGATACTTGGAATATCTGTAGAGAATATACCCGAAAGATACGGTCCTCTACTGCAAAGGAGTTCACCCTTGACGTGGACCATTTGATTGAAATAGTTTGATTGGCGGATTTTAAACTCCGATAGGGAGGAAACATGTGGGATCTTTCGGAATCGTGTGTAAATCACGAACCTTACGGCAATTTATGGGAAGTTTCCACTGAAATTGAAATTCGCGGAAATACCGCCAGCCATTACTTAGCATAAAACAATCGTAATTTCACTAGCTCCTAGACAATTAATTAGCAAACGAATAACTGTATGCCAAACATCACGATAATATGTTTATCCAAATAATCATGAAGCAAACGTTAAAACTTCCGTCGTCAAGATATTCTGTAGACTTATTTTTCCCCGGCAAGCTAATATTCACCACCACTCGAACGTCATCAACTATCTTCCATTCTGCAGAAGTAAAAGTAGACAGAACGTACTTCAAAGCAACAAGCCGCCAACCAGAGCATAAGAACCATATCATGGCCAAAGATAGCAACTCTCTTCATCATCAACGACGATTAGAAAGGATACACAGTACCGAGGATTGTAAGGAACCCTGGCGAACGTTGCCTCGTTTTCGAAATGAGTGTCTTACAACCACCCACCATCTAAGTAAGCTAGTTAAGTAGCTGCCGGTCCCTTCCACGAATAACAGCCACGATGAGTTCTAGACAAAGTTTTCCCGACGTCAAACTTATCTAACATCCGAGAGTTGGTTAAAGTCATCTTCCCTTTTATTTTTTCGTCGGTAAAGATCCAGCGAGGGGAGACGAAATTGGCGTAACTTGAGAACTTAATTGGCAGACATCAAGGATCACAAGAGAGATAAATAAGGAATATCCGTTCAAGTCGTTTTGAATATAGTATGCTGTGTCCGGGAGGGGTGGCAAATAGAATAGCGGACATGAACGTATAGAAAGGACATACAAATTTACTTACCCTCCTCATAAAAGCTCGAAAATTCATACATAAATAGTACATACGCTGCCGTTTACTCATATCGAAGCCGTAATATATTCAAAACATACAGTTTTAACCGAAAACTTTTCGGCCCCCTTGGTGGCAATTCCTTTTAATGAGATTATCGCAAACAAAATTACACGAGTCACAAACAGAAGGATATCTTCTATCCGGATAAGCTCTAGCTGCACAAGATAACCAAAATGGAAAGACACCAGGAGGCAGAAGTGTGCGTCGTTCTTGAGCGCAATATCGAACACGATAGTGGTAATGCTTCTCTCTTATAGAATTTTTACTGTAGTATATCCTTCGAATGCTTCCTCGCCCCGCAGGCTTGGCAGTAACCTTCAATTATCCCCTGCGGTTTTCCAAGAATTCAGAACTTATTAAATTTCACCGCAATTTATTGAAATTGGGGGTAAAGTCCTAGATGTTAAGTTATTCTGTAATTTCGATGATTGTCTTATTAAGTAACTTAAGAAAACTTCCCAGAATTTCGTGCAAGGATCCTTCTCGATTGTTTATAGTTGAATTGCGAATTGAATGAAGATGAGTCACAAGGGAAGGGTACTTTCGGTGGTTTTCTAGCTAAACTCGGTACTCCTCGGATGGAAATATGACACCCATTGCGAAAACTCATACCAAAGCATCAAACCTCATCATCATCATCAACGGCGCAACAACTGGTATCCGGTCTAGGCCTGCCTTAATAAGGAACTCCAGACATCCCGGTTTTGCGCCGAGGTCCATCAATTCGATATCCCTAAAACCTGTCTAACGTCCTGGCCTATGCCATCGCTCCATCTCAGGTAGGGTCTGCCTCGTCTTCGTTTTCTACCATAGATATTGCCCTTATAGACTTTCCGGGTGGGATCATCCTCATCCATACGGATTAAGTGACCCGCCCACCGTAACCTATTGAGCCGAATTTTATCCACAACCTGACGGTCATGGTATCGCTCATAGATTTCGTCGTTATGTAGACTACGGAATCGTCCATTCTCATGTGGGGGGCCAAAAATTCTTCGGAGGATTCTTCTCTCGAACGCGGCCAAGAGTTCGCAGTTCTTCTTGCTAAGAACCTAAGTTTCCGAGGAATACATGAGGACTGGCAAGATCATTGTCTTATACAGTAAGAGCTTTGACCCTATGGTGAGACGTTGCGAACGGAACAGTTTTTGTAAGCTGAAATAGGCTCTGTTAATTGACAACAACCGTGCGTGGATTTCCTCATCGTAGCTGTTATCGGTTGTGATTTTCGACCCTAGATAGGAGAAATTCTCAACGGTCTCAAAGTTGTATTCTCTCATTCTTATTCTTCCTGTTTGACGAGTGCGGTTTGATGTTGTTGGTTGGTTCGTCTTCGGTGCTGACGTCGCCACCATATATTTTGTCTTGCCTTCATTGATGTGCAGCCCAAGATCTCGCGCAATCGCTGCCTGCTCGATCTGGACGAAGGCAGTTTGTACGTCTCGGGTGGTTCTTCCCATGATGTCGATATCGTCAGCATAGGCCAGTAGTTGGGTGGACTTAAAGAGGATCGTACCTCTTGCATTTACATCAGCATCACGAATCACTTTCTCGAGGGCCAGGTTAAAGAGGACGCATGATAGGGCATCCCCTTGTCGTAGACCGTTGTTGATGTCGAATGGTCTTGAGAGTGATCCTGCTGCTTTTATCTGGCCTCGCACATTGGTCAGGATCAGCCTAGTCAGTCTAATAAGTTTCGTCGGGATACCGAATTCTCTCATGGCCTTGTACAGTTTTACCCTGGCTATGCTACCACCTCCGCAAACTCCCGAGGC
Source organism: Hermetia illucens (assembly GCF_905115235.1). NCBI lineage: Eukaryota > Metazoa > Arthropoda > Insecta > Diptera > Stratiomyidae > Hermetia > Hermetia illucens. The sequence goes on along the minus strand of NC_051851.1, from coordinate 2,818,028 downwards.
CGAAAACTCGCTGTGGTGGAAGTTGCCGAGCAATACGCGAGGAAGCTTCTAAACAGCGGGAAAATAAGAATTGGTTGGGTAGTGTGTAGGATACGAATTCGGGCCGCCCCAACCAAATGTTACAGATGTTTGGACTATGGGCACACATCTGCAAACTGTCGGGGACCTGACAGAAGGGCAACATGCCGTAAATGCGGTCAGGCTGGCCATAAAGCGAACAGCTGCAATGAAAAGGAAAGCTGCGTCCTATGCAGGGACCATGGCGCGACTGATGAGAGCATTGCGCACACTGCGGGATCGGGGCGGTGTCCCGTTTTCAGCAGAGAGCAGAACTGGAAAGAGCTAGGATACGGTCAACATGATTCGCATCCTACAAATCAATATGCATCAACATGCAATCAATATGCAGGGCCCAGTTTCATGGCACCCAGACATATCAGGTACCGCTGCCAACTGGGTTCGGGACGGCACCCTCCTGGGGGTTCTTGCCCAAGGCCGAGGGGACGGCTTTGTCTGGATTCGGTGTTCAGGGATAACGTTTTTTAGTGTCTATCTTACGCCGAATGAGACCATGCCGGACTTTCGTCGGAGGCTTGAGGCTTTGGAGGACGCTATCTTAAGCACAGATGGGCGGATCCTGGTCGGAAGTGACTTCAATGCTAAGGCACTTGAATGGGGCATGCCTCACACAGATTCCAGAGGGAAACGAATTCTGGAAATGGCGGCGAGAACAGGACTGGTAGTTCTAAACACCGGATCCACCCCAACGTTCCGGCGCCCGGGCTGCGAAGAAAGCATTCCAGACGTAACTTTCGCATCGGAATCACTGGTGTCGCTGGTGGACGGGTGGCGAGTTCTGGAAGACTTTTCGGCAAGTGACCACCAATACATTGCTTTCGAAGTGGTGGACACAAACTCTCGGTGTGCGTCACCCCAGCGATCTTTCTGTGTATGGAACGTCGCGAAAGTGAACACCGGGAAATTTGTCGAAACTCTGGGAACAGGTGGGGCCACGCTGAAGGGTACTCCTGGGGGCGGTGGCGCCGCTGCTGACACTGTCGTAAATTCAGTTATGAACCCGATAACGACGGTCTGCGGAGCCTCCATGCCCAGGAAGACATCGGGACGTGGCAAACCTTCCATGTATTGGTGGACAGTGGAAATCGCAGAGCTCCGGAAGGAGTGTCACAGGCTCCGCCGCTTAACACAACGTCTAGGCGACCGGGAGGACGGAGTACAAATCAGCCAAAAGGAGACTACGCAGCGCAATAAACAAGAGCAAAGCTGGCTGCTGGCAAGATCTGATCGACGAGGTGAACGGGGATCCGTGGGGACTCGGCTACAAACTTGTAACCCGAAAAATCGGGGCTCTGCGGAAACCCTGTTCACTTAAGGCCGAGCAGATGGACCGCATTGTGAGGGCACTCTTCCCTGCACACCCCGTATGGGAAGGTGACGTCGGCGCGGAGAGCGCAGAAGACTATCTACTTTTCTCTGTAAAAGAGTTGGAACAGGCAGTCCTCTCTATGAAAAACAAAAAGGCGCCTGGACCCGATGGTATTCCAGCAGAGGTGTACAAACTGGTATTCCAGCACCGGCCAGACCTAATGCTCGACGCATTCAACGCTTGCCTTAAAGAGGGCATTTTCCCTGCTCGTTGGAAAGTTGCGAGGCTTGCGCTGATCCCTAAAGGGAAAGGCGATCCCGAACTGCCGTCTTCATACCGCCCACTATGTATGCTTGATACTGCTGGGAAAGTGCTCGGATAGCTCATCAGAAGTAGACTCGCTGAAGCGATACGCGCTGCCGGAGATTTATCTCCCCGGCAGTTTGGTTTTAGGGCAGGGAGATCGACAATTGATGCTGTCATGCAGGCCGTGGACGCCGTTCGGCGAGCAGAGGCACATAGCCGCCGAACTCGACGTAAGATGGAAAGACATTCTAGGCACACTAGACAATACCTTCAACGTGCCGAACTATCTCTTACGGATTTCGAGGGACTATCTGAGGAACCGGTCCCTGCTCTATGAAACACTAGAGGGTCAAAGGTGGATGGAGGTCACATCGGGGGTAGCACAGGGATCCATCCTAAGGCCGGACCTCTGGAACGCTACCTATGATAGTCTGCTTAAACTCGACATGCCAGAAGAGTCGCGCCTGGTCGGCTACGCAGATGATGTCGCAGCGCTTGTTGCTGGACGCACTGTCGAACAGGCGCAAAGCAGACTCGGCATATTGATGCGACGGGTAAGCGGATGGATGACTACTCATGGTTTCAACCTTACACTGGAAAAAACCGAAGTAGTCATCCTGACTGAGAAGAGAATTCCGACCCTGCGTCCCATATCGTTCGGCGAGTCGATAATCGAGTCAAAATCGGCGGTAAAGTACCTCGGGTTGACTCTTGACTCAAAGATGAGTTTTTCTGAGCAAATCCAAGCAGCAGCGAACAAGGCTGCGGCTGGAGTTTCGGCATTAAGTAGGCTAATGGCAAACATTGGGGGTCCTACGTCTAGTAGGCGACGTCTCCTGATGAGCTCAATGCAGTCTGCCCTGCTCTACGGCGGAGAGGTATGGGCTGGCGCTCTTAACAAGGAAGTATATCGTAGACGCCTCGCGCAAGTACAGAGGCGGGAAGCTTTACGGGTGGCGTCTGCATACCGCACAGTCTCTGAACCGGCCGTGATGGTGATCGCGGGAGTTATCCCCTTTGCCCTTCTTGCTAAGGAGCGTCAAGCCATATACCAGCGCAAAGGAGATGAGCCAAGGGAGGTGGTTGCACGCCAAGAACGGCCACGTATTCTAGACGAGTGGCAGCTCTCGTGGCTGTAATGAAGCTGTAGGCAAATGGACTGCGCGGCTCATCGGCAACTTAGGTGCGTGGCTGAATCGGAAGCATGGTGAGACTGACTATTTCCTTACCCAATTTTTAAGTGGGCATGGAAATTTTCAGTCTTACCTGCACAAGATTGGAAAGGCGCGTTCTCCGGATTGTGTGTTTTGCAATGGAGTTGTGGACGATGCCCACCACACTTTTTTTTCTTGTGGAAGGTGGGATGGGGTTCGTCAGCAGCTCTATTTAAACACAGGGGATCTCTCTCCAGACAACATTGTGGAAGAGATGCTGAGGACTGCTGATAGCTGGAACCGTGTTGCCCATTACGTTCGGGCCCTTCTCGTTGCTTAGAAGATAGAACTCGACCGGTGGAGGAGCTGGATGGCGGGGGGTTCCTTGAACTGACAGTTCCCTTCCTCCTCTCCCCTCTCGTTGGTGAAAGGAATTCCCTGATTTGAAGGCTCCGCAAGGCGGGAGAGTTCGGGGGCTGGCCCGAAGTAATGTGACAAACGGTTCCAGGCTAGCTCTCTGACGATGGGCAGGTGTTTAGTTGGTAGTCCGATGAGGTACCGAATCGGGAGTCCAACACTGTGTGCGTAAATGCATTCACCTACCCTACCCCAAAAAAAAAATGCTATCATAGGCGGCTTTAAAGTCGATGAACAGATGGTGCAACTGTTGTCCATATTCCAACAGTTTTTCCATCGCTTGCCGCACAGAGAAAATCTGATCTGTTGCTGATTTGCCTGGAGTGAAGCCTCTTTGGTATGGGCCAATGATGTTCCGGGTTGGCGCATGGGGCTGTCCGGCCTAGCAAGATAGCGGAGAATATCTTGTAGATGGTAATCAACAACGTGATACCTCTATAATTGCTGCACTGTGTGATATCTCCCTTTTTATGTATGAGACGCTGTCGCTGTCCCATACCTTGAGCACAAGTTGATGAACCACTTGGTTTAACTGGTCGCCTCCATATTTAATCAATTCGGTTGTAATTCCATCAGCCCCAGGCGACTTATGATTTTTTAGCCGATGAATTCCACGGACTGTTTCTCCTAAACTTGGTGGTGGCAGTATTTGTCCGTCGTCTTCAGTTGGCAGGACCTCCAACTCGCCGATGTTCTGGTTGTTCAGTAGCTCATCAAAGTACTCAACCCATCGCTCCAATATGCCCATTCTGTCAGTAATTAGATTTCCCTCTTTGTCTCGGCAGGATGAGCATCGAGGTGTACAAGGCTTCATCCTGCTGACTTGTTGGTAAAACTTCCGCGCCAGGTGCGGTTGCTCCCTGTACTTTTCGAGGTCACAGACTTGTTGGTTCTCCCAGGCTTCCTTTTTCCGTCTGTGAAGTCGCTTCTCCGTTCGACGGATTTCGTGATAAGTCTCTGCGCGTGCCCGCGTTCTTTGAGAATGCAACATTACTCTTAATGCGGCATTCTTCCGTTCCGTTGCTAGTTTACATTCATCGTCAAACCAGCCGTTCTGACTCCTTTTGCGGCTGGGGCCAAGTATGCTTGTGGTCGTATCCATGATAACGTTCTTCAGGTGATTGTGAAGATCATTTGTTGATGCTTCATCTCCAGGTCCTCTGTTGACTGCGGTTATTGCGGCATCCATTTCCCTCTTATAGGTGTCGCGGAGGATTATGTTGTGGATGGGTTCAGTGTTAACTCTCACCTAATTGGCAGAGGGGATTCTAGGTGGTGTTGTTATTCGAGCTCGGAGCACCATGCCAACGATTATGTTCTGACATTCATCAAGGCTGAGAGGTGGTGGCATTCAATCAACACATGGTCAATTTGGTTGAAAGTGGTCCCATCTGGAGAGGCCCACATATGTTTGTGGACCGCTTTCCGCGCAAACCAGGTACTTCCAACAACCATTTCGTGTGACATTGCTAATTCAATAATCCGCAATCCGTTATCATTTGTATTTTCGTGCAAGCTATGGGAGCCAACGTATCGCCTGAATACGGACTCCTTCCTTGGCTGTTAAAATCCCCAAGTATGATTTTGATATCATATCTGGGACAGGCTTCGAGGGTTCGTTCTACTGCCTCGTAGAAGGTATCCTTCTCCGACTCTGCAGTCTCCTCTGTAGGGGCGTAATCGTTAATGAGGCTTATATTTCTAAACTTGCCTCGCAAGCGCAGGGTGCATAGCCGTTCGCTTATGTTTTCAAAGCCGATAACAACAGGTTTCATTTTTTGGCTGACTAAGAAACCTACTCCGAGCACATGGTTTACTGGATGGCCACTATAATATATGGTGTAGTGACTCTTCTCCAGAAAACCGGTCCCTGTCCAACGCATCTCCTGTAATGCTGTTAGATCAGCCTTATATTGGGACAGGGTATCGGCTAGTTGCTTGTCAGCGTCATCTCTGAACATTGAGCGCCATTCCATGAGAAAATGCGCAAATCGTTACTTCCTTGTCGTTGCCGGGTTCTTGGTTTAAAGTCCATCCTGTCCGAGGCTCCTTTCGTGGCTCCGTAACATCGGTTTTCCGTGTAGAGTTGTCAGCCCTACCCAACCCCCAACCTGAAGGACCAGTTGGTACAATTTCTCCCGTTTTTAGGTGCGGGAGACGCCTTCATCCTTCTCCGTCTGCAGCTTTTCGTTAAGAAAGGGCTCCCAGCGGTCACCACGTGGAGGTGGAGATAGGGTTTGGTAGTAGAGCTGTTGGTGTTGGTTCAGCAGGCGTTTCCCAAGTTTTATGCTGCATCGTGTGTACCAATCCACGTTTCGTCCTGGGACCTATACTACCCTTTCACCAGAAATTGAGGGTAAAGTCCTAGATGTTAAGTAATTCTGTAATTTCGATACTCCTTGGATGGAAACATGACACCGATTACGAAAACTCACACCAAGCCATCAAACCTGCTACCCCCAAAAGGAATTAATGCGGAATGAAGCATCCAACAGGGGAATTTTAAAAAAACAAATACCATTAATTAGGAGGGTTGTTGAGTGGCAGAAGTAGCCCATTTGAAACAGCTTTCATCACGTAACGTGCAATATGTGTACCATTTTGACCGTCATCCCCTCGTTCGTCCTCTGCCAACATATCCTTTCCGTCGAGAAGATACCACATCTTATTCAATTCCCTCTACAGACACACCTGGTGGTTATAATGCAGTCGGGTTCCGTCGCATCGTCCATCGCTCTCATGCCCTTTTCAAAAATTTATCTTTAGGGTCTGCCTTTTAGTACACGACCGCGCGACAGACCATTACATTACAGTGCACGAACTTGGAAAATGGCTATCATCCATGAAAATTATGTCTGTCAGGTGTAATTTATGCATTTACCGCAGCACTCGGTATTTTGCCATCCATTCCGGGGCCCGTGCGGGCGGAGGGTACCTGAGTATCTGTACCTCATAGATAGATAAATATCTCTTGGAAGTATCTGACTTGGGGTACTACAAATATTACTTTTGTTCGAGTGCGAAAAAAACAACCAACTTTATAGATACGTTCGTGCTCAGATACAAATGTATCTATATCCACACTACATGATATTTACGTATAAAAACCTGTCGTTGCACAGCGAGCTGGGAGTTGAACTCAACTTCAGATGTTCTAGTTCGACCATAATTTTGCTCAAACATGAAAATCGCTTTGTCACGCTATGCAAGTTATTACGACAGTGATCTCCTGCAGAAGACTGGCTGTGTCTTTCCTCTAGCGTGTTCCAGATACTCTGTTCATTGGTGCATAGATTCGTGGTTGCACGACTTGGAAGTGCCTCCGGAGCGGCAGTGCAAGTCACATGCAACGTCTCACTTGGCCCTTGCCTGGGCAATTTTAAATAGTTGGGCATTCCAAATTAATAATGAAAATGGTCACGAATTGTTAAGCCCAAACCATTCATCTCAATAAACTATCAACGATTGTTATTTATTGGCATTTTGTTCTCCAATATTCAGGGAATGTATTAATTATACTGGAAAGTCGAAAAGTGTAAAGCGGACAGGGATGGCACGGGACAACAAGCGAGTATACCATCCCAAACTGAAATTCAGACAGGCAAGGGGAAAAATGCAATTGCAATTATGCAGCCAGTTGAAATATCTAAATTATTGATGAAGTACTCATGCCTAATTAATCAGCACTCCATAAATATGTGGATCAATTCTCACTCTTAACTGTTTGCACATTGGATTACACTGCAATTTGGCTATTGGAGCTAGACCCACTCCAGATGATGGAGGATGGAGAGGACAAGGACAACACCAATCAGAAGTTTGTCGATGATTGCACATATATATCTCCCCTTACCGTTGTCCACCCCTTCCCTCTTTTAAGTCAGAACGTTTATAGGAGACGGAATATTGAGGACAACCAGATATGGCTTAATGTTGCCTACCCCCGTTGTCACTTATCGCCAACTACCCTTATTCTACCGAGTGCAAAAAAGACTGTCTTATTCATTATGGTCCTGCCAGCCTGGCATAGCACCTCGTTACCGTCCTCCATTTAAAACCTAAGGCTCACAGGAAACCTAAACTTTCCGTCCTATGAAGAAGAAAAGGTCATAGGCATCCGGAAAGTTACGAAAAAGTAAATAGTTCGCAAAAACTCGGATGGTTTTCAGCCTCCATCCACACAACACTAAAAAGGACAAAATAATTTCCAGACGCATATCGAACGGCAACTGCAAGACTTTTCTTGCGAAGTCGACACTTCAACCTCACAACAACACCAAGCATGCAAGAATGACTGGTTTTTTTTTGGTATACTACGAAGCAAAGTCCAGCATAGCGCGTTCATCTCACATCCGATGATGAATGTTCTCACCCCTTCGATTGGGGTCGCTATTTCCGTATTGTGTGCGTTAGCATAACAGCTAGATCCCACGGGTCGTCAGGGATTCTTAACAGGTCGCTTAGATAACGAGGAGGGGCGTCTTCGAGTCGCCGAGCAAGTAATCCTGACCGTCTAGCTGGCATTATAAATACTTCCTATGTAGTAACCTGGAGAAAGTGTCTTGGTGAAGAGGAAACTGACCCACTGGAAGTCCCAGGAACCGTGGACAACCCCTTGCCGGCATCGATGGGGTGAAGCGAGCCTAGCTCTGCCAATGTGGTAATTGTGGCGTATATCGGGAGCTAGCCCTTTTGGAACCCTGGTCGAGTACCATGCATTGAACCGGTATTAGCAGATCGCGTTACCTTGACTGAGCGCAGATCTGTCCATGAGTTCCGTATTCAGCTAAGCGTAAATCAGGCTTCAAGAAACTAGGGTAGGGAATTTTTCCTGAGTAAACCCGGCCCTCACTATGGCGGCCCGATCCCTTGCACACGATGCGCTGGTAGAAATTTCATTGGTGAAACAATTACATAAATGAGAAAACAGTGTTAATGGAGAGAGGGTTGGCTGCATTTGTACGCTCACCACAGCGCCCTGAATGGGCTGAAATATACAACGAAACATTGGGTTGCATAAAGAAAGAAGACTCGCAAAGTGATTCCTGGCAGTCCAATGTTCTTGGAAAAGGCGAGAAGGAAAGGCTGATTAAGAAATGCGTGGCAGTTGTGAAACGCATGCGGTCTGCGACGTTCCTTCAGAAAAATATCTGATGGTGATGGAGCTAGGGGAGCATCTGGATCGTATTTCGTACCACAGGCTCGATTGGTAGGTAGGGATGTATTAGTGGTCACTCCAAGGAACCCAATTAGCACTGTGGTGCACCGTTTTGATGCCACAACCTCCTAAGACCGTGACTGCTGTTATGAGAATAGGGAGACAGAGTCTAGCCGGCTCAAATATTCCGAATCTGCCCGTAGCATTCACGAAGGAAAGCAGCTCTACCAGTCTAGAAATTTCCCTAATGTCCCCAAAGAACGGTTTGCCCAGTGTCCGTAACCCAACTCTAGCTAGAGCTGGGTGAACGCAGAGGAAGTGCCTGAGGGTCCCCCCTCATCTCCGTAGCTTCGACAAAGCGAATTGTAGGGTTTCCCAACCCTGGCGACATGGTCCCCTATATGCCAATGCCCTGTGCAGACCACCGTAATCTTGTATGCATTTGCACGCGTCTGACACAGGAAGCTCTCGTAATCGGGTTATGTTATAAGGGGCCAAATCCTTCTTTATTTAGCCCAGGTTGTAAGCCATCTAAGGATCACGGCTGCTTAGTAGTGCGGGTAGATCCCGCCCTTGACAGTCACCAGCGGGACAACGATTGTACCCGCCGAAGGACTGCCAAGAGCAGAGCTCCGCCTATATAATCCATCATCTCGCTCATTCCCCTCTATGTTCCTGTGCCTGCGAACCCAGATGAAGGCGACCTTCAGCATGCCACGCGTTTTTTCACTGCCTCACCAGCCTGGAAGATGCTGTCGTTGAGTACAAGACCTTAATGGCGCTTGGCTGTCGGTCAAAATGGCTATGTTACGCTTGGGGCTCGGATCATGCTCCAGCCATCAAGAAAACCCCTGCACCGACTTTACAGACCATCTTTAATCCATCGGTGAAGAATACTGAGTCATCGCCTTGCAACACGGCGTCGGTCTTCCACTCTTCCCTGGTTGGAAAGTCCACAGCAAAGTTTCTCGTTAAGTTCAGCTTGCGTGTGGCATAGTCCATGGGGAATGCCCAGAATCGCCGAGGTACTTCATCTAGGATGTTACTGTTGTCATAGGGCTTCACTCTCCAGTATCCGGAGTCACGTAGTCTGATGGCACTGCACGCTACAACGTATTTAATGTGGAGGTCTGGGGGGATCAGATGCAGGAATGCATCAAGAGCATCTGCCGAACAGGAGTGCAGATCCTATTAAACTTCGTTCTATTCTACTTTTCCCTCAAAGTCCATACAATAGAGCCGTACGTTAGGATTGGACGCATCACAGCGGTCAACATCCAGACCACCATCCTCGGCCGGAGACTCCATTTCTTTGCAAAGGTTCTCTTGCAGGCATAGAAGGCTGTACTGTTGGTTACCGTCGATCCAACAGCTTATTATCGGCGTCGATTGGATCCAAGTCGTCATCCGATTTTGCAGAGCGCAACACTTTCACCTTTGCGTTCCTGACTCTGAACCGCACTTTATAGTCGACCTTTTCCAGTACCTCCAGACATTCTTCCTTTACACGGAGCAGAGAAGTTTGGCTGTTTGTCTGGGGTTCCTCCTCCTTGATAACAACCCAGTCGTCCAGGGGAATCCTGAGGTTTTTGAAGGCGCAGGGGTTAGACGAGCTTGTCCTTATTCGGCGGTCAGATGCAAGCGACCGAGTAATCTCGTCGTAGGAGATGACTTTGAGCGTTACGCCCTCCCAGGCGTCGCTGATCTTAGCGACGCATGAACCGAGAAAGTCCCTGGAGAATTGATTCTTGCAATCTATAACGTGGAACCCACGGACCATCTGAGAGGAATCAAAGCAGGGGTGCATCCCGTGTAATTGGCGTCCAGGAGATGCTCAATTATCATCTCCAACACCCTGCCATCAGCACTGGTCCACACTTCCGGCACCATCCGCCAACGCCACACGTATGTGGCACCTGGCAACGTCGCTGAAGGGTTTTGCAGTTCATGCCTCTTCCGCTGGCTCTTGCGCACACTGCCAGGCGTTTGCTGTTATATTCCTCAGCAATCGCCTGGTATTTAACGAGGTCTTTTTCATCACACTCGTCTACAGTACTCCTTATTCTTAGTAATCTTGCTGAGAATATACATGGCCTCCTGGTACCTGCTCTTGAGCAGGACACTATTGGACCTTCGCTTTTTGGCCGGTTTCCGATGACCGACGTTCTTATCGGTCTTTACTTTTAAGGGATCCCCCGACGTCGAGAGTTTCGAGTTAGGAGTAATATGTCTGGCACTCACTACACCCAGCTTGACGGCAGTGGATTCCAGGTTGCCGCCTCGCTTCGGGAGATCCTTGTGGTTGGTTTATGCGCGCCGGTGCTACCGCTTAATGCCAGCAGCTCGTCCTCCGAAATTGCGTGTTGTTTCTTTTTCAATAATTGAGTCCGTGTCTTGTTCCCACGAGTAGTCCGAGAAGAATGTCCATCCCAATCCGGGAAGAATGTCCAGGGTAAGAATCTTATTTGAAACTGCAGATGTCCAAGGTATTTAGAGCTCGCATATTAAAGACTAAGCTCACCATTGGCCACGCAGCCCTCGGCATATGCTGCTCCACCTTGGCTAGGGGTATTTCTCCTCCCTCCACCAGTGCAGGGAGAACCATCCCCGAGTTGTTGCTCCTGCTCTTCCGACGAAGAAGGGTTACATCGCCAGGTCCGCCAACGGAAGGCAAGACATTTGCAGAAGTCCTCAGCGAAACCTGTTATCGGATCAATCCCGAAGACAGGATCGCATACATCAAGCTCGAATGAGCGTAGGTAACCTCCTGAAGGTAAAACTTGGATGTGGAAGTTGTAATATGTGGGATACGAATTTAGGCCACCCCAACCAATTGTTACAGATGTTTATATTATGGGCACACGTCCGCAACCTACCCGGGATCTGACAGAAAGGCAATATGGTAGGCCTGTAAAGCGAACAAAAAGGTGAGGATGCGTCTGATGAGAGCGTTGTGAACACTGGGAGGGGGGGGGGGGGGGGGTGCTGTTCAGAGCAGAACTGAGAAGAGCTAGGCCGAATTTAACATGACCCGCATTCTACATCGGAGTTTGCTGTGGAGACTAAAGCTAATCCAATGCTCATTAGAGAACAGTAACGAAACGGCACCCACCTGGACAATTTGGCTTTGAGCGGGAAGGTTCACATAGATGCCGTCGTAGTGCGGTTCATCGGACGGGAACACACAGCCGCCGATCTCAACGGGGGTTGCTCCTCGTAACGGTTGAGATGGGAGGATATTCAAGGCACACTAGGCAATACTTTCCATGTGCCGGGCTGTCTCTCGCGGCTATTGACGGTTTACATGAGGAACCGCCCTCTGCTCTTTGAGTCTCTAGAGGGTAATTGGAGGATGGGGATGAAATCGGGGATAGCGCAGGGATCCATCCTAGGGCTGGAGCTCTAGAAAGAATCGTCATCCTGACGAAAGAGAGAATTCCTACCTTGCATGCCATATCGATCCGCAAGTTAATAATCGAGTCAAAACCAATGAGAGAAGAGAGAAGAGGGAAGAGAGAAGAGAGAAGAGAGAAGAGAGAAGAGAGAAGAGAGAAGAGAGAAGAGAGAAGAGAGAAGAGAGAAGAGAGAAGAGAGAAGAGAGAAGAGAGAAGAGAGAAGAGAGAAGAGAGAAGAGAGAAGAGAGAAGAGAGAAGAGAGAAGAGAGAAGAGAGAAGAGAGAAGAGGGAAGAGAGAAGAGAGAAGAGAGAAGAGAGAAGAGAGAAGAGAGAAGAGAGAAGAGAGAAGAGAGAAGAGAGAAGAGAGAAGAGAGAAGAGAGAAGAGAGAAGAGAGAAGAGAGAAGAGAGAAGAGAGAAGAGAGAAGAGAGAAGAGAGAAGAGAGAAGAGAGAAGAGAGAAGAGAGAAGAGAGGAGAGAGGAGAGAGAAGAGAGAAGAGAGAAGAGAGAAGAGAGAAGAGAAGAAGAGAGAAGAGAGAAGTGAGAAGTGAGAATAGAGAATAGAGAAGAGAGAAGAGGGAGGAGAGAAGAGAGAAGTGAGAAGAGAGAAGAGAGAAGAGGGAAGAGAGAAGAGAGAAGTGAGAAGAGAGAAGAGAGAAGAGAGAGGAGAGAAGAGAGAAGAGAGAAGAGAGAAGAGAGAAGAGAGAAGAGAGAAGAGAGAAGAGAGAAGAGAGAAGAGAGAAGAGAGAAGAGAGAAGAGAGAAGAGAGAAGAGAGAAGAGAGAAGAGAGAAGAGAGAAGAGAGAAGAGAGAAGAGAGAAGAGAGAAGAGAGAAGAGAGAAGTGAGAAGTGAGAAGTGAGAATAGAGAATAGAGAAGAGAGAAGAGGGAGGAGAGAAGAGAGAAGTGAGAAGAGAGAAGAGAGAAGAGGGAAGAGAGAAGAGAGAAGTGAGAAGAGAGAAGAGAGAAGAGAGAAGAGAGAAGAGAGAAGAGAGAAGAGAGAAAAGAGAAGATAGAAGAGAGAAGATTCGGTACTTGGGACTTTACCGGAACCTGAAATACAAAACGGGAATACCGTGGACATTGCTACACTGTCTTCGGTGGTAAAACCGGACCGCGTGAGCCATCTTGTCATCTTTTGTAAACCTGGATAGGTACGTAGCTATCCCGAATTACCATCGCAATTCAAATTCAGTCATGAGGGATGAGGTTTACTATTTGATACACTACAGTATTGTAAAGTTCTTTTGATGCAGTTTCGACTCCTTAATGTCAATGATATAAACAGAACTACTAAATTTCTAGGTGCTACTACCACTGCTGTACTCGACACTTCTTAACATTCCAAAACATGTAATCACAATAGAAATAAGACTTCAATTACTACCCAAAATTGAAAACAATACTCCAGATTCAATTAAAACCCAATAATTGACTAATCGAGTAATTTATGACTGCCCGAAAATTGCGACTTTTGGGGACTTGCCTATTTCATTTAATTTCCTCCTTTTTTTACATCACAACAAGAACCATTTGTGATTTCGCCATCAGGACCAATCAATTTGGCTACATATAGAAGTTTTCATTACAATCCCTACAGCACAGAGCGCGAGGAACACCAGAGGTAAGATTTACAATACAAAACAAGGCTGTATCCTGCTAATGGTAAGCCAGAGTTATTTATCTACCCATTGAAATGCAAATGCTTTTACGTGCTACGGGGCTTTCACACCATTCAACTGGTAGGGCTGGAGGTTACCACATTTGGATATATTTCTCCAATTGTTGTGAAAACAGCCATGTTTCACAGTCTTAAATCTCCGCGAATCCAATAGTCCCTTAGAATGGGTTTTTGTGAGTCATTTCGGTCCCGACCTCTTTTCTGTTAATACAATTTGCATATTTTAACTCAGTTGCTGGCAGCTTCCAATTACATAACAGATACACTGACATAAGCAGGAGCGAACTGTCCCTAGATTGAGGCCCGATCTCATCACAGCCCACACTATTCCAGGAGTACCTAGATTACAGGAGACACTTCCTTTGATTCGAAAATAGCCAATCGGTCCACTAGCCCCAAAAAGCAACTCCCAGCTCCAAGCAGTACTTAATCATTTTAGCCGATTTACGGAATGACTTCCGACATCCGCTTCCTCGCAGGGAGAACCAATCTGCTGAGTACGGTGGATTTTTTGAAAAAGACATGCATTTCGATCGTTATTTTCAACGCTTACGTTCTCGAAAACGATTTGGAGATCAACGACGAAAACGAAAAAGTGCATCAAATCTAAATCGCCATCGGAAACCATAATCCAAACATTGCCGCAGCCCCGTTCATGTGGTTAAGTGCTTCGAACTCCTCGTATAAATAATGGCTACGACGGACCATTTCGATTTCCGAGGGAAGCTACCAAGAAATCCATGTCCTCGTATTAAATCGAGAAAGAAAGTATCCTTCGTTTGCAAGTGGAAGCTTATACGAGAATGGGCTTGTGTACATATATCAAAGGATACGGCGTTCGTATAGTAATTGAGTACGTTACTGGGTGCACTGTAAGGAGTGAATGAATGTCTATGACTATCTTAAATATTGACTTCGTGCCCATGGCCATGGCTATCATTCCTGTCCACTGTCGCAACACATGAGGACGCGTCCTAACTTTCAACCAAGGATGCTGTGGTCAAAAGGAGGACTCGGGACATTAGAGTCACTACAATGACTGGCTAATATTTATCAAATGTGCGTTATGTATTTTTGATGCGCTTTGCGATATTCGTGATTTAGAGAAATGCATTTTGTTCGCTTCTATGTAGTCCTTATCTACTACCATCGTGGATTTAACATAATTTTCACTCATACCAGCTTTGTGCCTGGCCTAGGGACAAATATTGGAGACAACCGTTGCTTAATTTAGACTTCCCATAAAGCACTCCGCCCCCTACTTCGGAGAGCTTCTTCCTTTGCCACAGGACCCTAAATAGTAAAGCACCCTTCAGATGACCTCTTACACACCCGACAAAGACAGCACCGATTGGTCCCTTATTATCCCAGGTATTTTCACCATAAACGACAAAATATTGTAAGGAAAGATTGATTATCAAATTGTTTACTTGATGACGTTCAGACTTCCCATCGATGTCAATGCTTAAGCCAAACTTAGCAGGTGAGGTCTCCTCAGCAGCAATTACATACCCACATCATCGAAGACGCCTCCCTGTCAATATTTCTACAATGGCTCCAACCGCAGATCGATGTGGACATCTCCATTTCACATCCGATCATAGCGTGTTACATCACTGATCCAACGAAACATCTTTGTCTTCATTACCGCGAGGCGTCGTTCATTGCCACCACTCAGAACTCGACAAGGCAGGCGACACTGCAGTAGATTTTCGATTTGAGTAGTGATTTCGACGTTGTAGATAAGAAACCTCCACATCGCGATACAGGTGAACATAGTCTTCATGATGGAACAGACGATAACGGTCAGAGATTTTCAAAATTTACTTGCAAGCAACCGCTAACTAGCCAGAGCCAGATATCGACACCGAATCGCCACAAGGGAGCAGAACAGGTTCCCCTAATTCCGAGCCGAACGGACGTGTTAAACGTACTTTTATCGAATATATTCTGCGGTTTCCCTGAGCCTTTTCTCGGTACACCTGCACTTCTTGTTTCCCTGATTTTCCCTGCAGAGACTCATATTTTATCTGAGTGTAATTATGCGGGTGTTTCCAGCGATTAATTATTTGAAATAATAAAAAACTTGTTTTTCCTTTTTCGCTGGTGTAGATATATTTATTTTTACAAATACCGATATTTCAGGAACCACTTGTTCCCTTCATCTTGTTAGCACTGATGCCCCCAGGAGTCTACGGCTACCGTTAACGGGCTAGTTACGATACGAGGTCTGACGCCCCGAGGTACCTGAGTAAGTAGTTCTGACACCATAGCTGGCAGTATCTCTGCGTCCTACGTAGTAGCCTTGAGAAAGCTCTCTCTGTCGACTTCGATGGGATGATGTGAACCTAACTCTGCCAAGATGGTAGTTGTAATGTGTATCAGAAGTCAGCCCCTTCGGGACCCTGGTCGGGTAGTGTGCATTGAACCGGTGTTAGTAGATCGAGTTGCCTCGAGCGAGCGCTAATCCGTCAGTGAATTCCGTGATTAGCTAAGCGTAGGTCAGGCGTCGGGGAACTGGGATAGAGGCTGTGTCCCCGAAGGTACACGCGTTCCTGATTATTGCAGCCCGCTCCCTTGCACACGATCCGCTGGTGAATTTTCCATGGAAAATAAATATAAACAAACAAAAAAAATCGCCGAAATAGCAGGGAAGGAGGAAGAACGATAGCCTGATGGAACTGCAGGAATAACTGTACCGCAAGCGAAAAAAGGAAGACGTGCCTGAAGGAGTCTTTATTAAAGTAGTTTGCAGGGCCCAAATAAAGAAGACGAAGAAGAATAAAAGGAAAAAACTGACTACGCCACCAGAGATACGTCTGTCCAAACACAAGGAGACTGCAAACCAAAAGCTAGTAGCAGAAACGACGAGGAAACGAAAAAGGACTAGACCGTCGGCTCTGCTCATTACCTCACCTCTGTAAATGTTCTAGGCCAAAAACTCACCGTGATGGAAGTTCCCGAGCATGGATGGATAGTATGCAGGATACGAATGCGGATAGTCCCCACCAAGTGCTTGGGGGACAGGAGGGACAGGACAGGAGAACATCATGCCGGAAATGCGGCCAGGTAGGTCATTAAGCGAAGACCTGCAATGAAAGCGAAAGATGTGTTCTCTATAGGGGTCATGGCGCTTTTAATGAGGGCATCGTATACATTGCGGGCTTGGGATGGTGTCCACTCTTTAGGACGGAACTGGAAAGGGCTAGAGCGCATTTTACAAATCAACATGCACCGGAGTGCAATCGCTCACCAATTGCTAGAGCATTTTGCTGCGGCAGCAAGGGCTGATCTAGTACTAATCAGCGAGGAACACCGAAACAGCAAAAAGGAGACTTCGCAGTACGCTAAATAAAAGTAAAGCAAAAGCAAAGGTTCCGCTAGCCGCGAACCTGGTCATCGAGGTGAATGAGGACCGTCGGGACTTGCCTATAAACTTGTTACCCGAAAAATCGGGGCTTGCAGAAGCCCTGCATACTAAGCACCAACCAGACGGATCGCATTGTACGGGAATCACTTCCCAGATATCCTGTACAGTATGATGTTAATAGCGCGGAAAAGGTCCAGGTGGTCAGGTCAGAGGTGGCGGGGAGGAAGACGAGGCGGCAACCCTGTCGGCTGAACCAAAACCAAGTGGCCGAGGAGAACCTCCACGTGGTGGCACCGGGAACCGCTGTATCGCATTGGCTTGCCGGCCGTGATACAGTAGGCTAATGCTTCAGAGGCCTAATTAAGGCGATCAGACCCGAGTCTGTACGGGGACTCATCTGAGGTGGCAATAGTCAGGAACCCTTACCAGGGGTATACTAGTACCATGGGAACCAGGATAGTCCCTGAATTCACATACTTCAGGTGAACTCCTGTTGTATGTGCGTTTAGCTCAGTTGTTTGCAGTTGGCCCCCTAGTGGGAGCTTCATCGGGGTTGCGGTTGCGTTCAAGCGCACAGAGACCTTCGGGTCTCAGCGTGGTGTTGCGTTTCAACACGGGTGCCATTCTTCTTAGTTCGGTAGAAATTTAGGTAGGTCTTGACTGGTATAGACTGGTACCATAGTAGCTTCCTGCTGCGGGGCTATGATTGTGGTCACAAAATCTATCCGTGTCTTAAGAAGACCGTGGGATTGAGTCCCCGGGACAGGTACAGGTAAAACACCGTGACGTAAATGTCGATGCAAGATGGCTAAACTCACACTGATCAGTAAGGGAAAATAATACCCGGGGCTACCGTCTACATACCTACCACTGTATATGCGTGACACTGTCGGGAGAGTGCTCGGAAAGCTCAACAGTTTTAGACTCGGGGACTTATCCCTAGGACAGTTCGAGTTCAGAACAGAGAGATTCACAGTGGATGCTGTTATGGAGGTAGTGGATGCGATTCATCGAGCCGAGGCGCACAGCCGCTGATCTAGACGATAGTGCTCCTCATAACGTTTGATGTCAGAAATGCCTTCAATTCCATAAGATGGAGAGATATGTTAGGCACATTAGAAAACTCATTCCACGTGGCAAGCTATCTCTTGCGGATATTGAGGGATTATCTGAAAGAATGCTTCCTGCTCTATGAGGAGCTAGAGGGCCAGAGGAGGCTTCCTACGATAGTCTGAGCTGAGATGCGTCTGGTCGCTTATGCAGATGACCTTGCGGCATTTGTTGCCGGACGCACGATTGAACTGGCGCAAAACAACACTTGGTGAAATTCCTTGGCTTAATGCTCGATTCTAACATGAGCTTCTTCGAGTAAATCAAAGCAAACGCGGACATGGCTGCAGATGGAGTCTCAGCCTTGAGTCGGCTAATGGCGAGTGTTGGTGGCCCAATATCTACTAGGAAACGTCTCCTTATGGGAGCAACGCGGCATTGAGTAGAATCGACTACTCTATGCCGCGGAGGTATGGGCTGTTACTCTTGACAAGGAAGTGCAAAGATGGGGAGCTTTATGGCTGGCGTCTGCCTATCGCACTATCTCAGAACCGGTCGTGATGGTGATCGCGAGAGTAATGTCCGTTGCCCTCCTTGCCAAGGAACGGAAAGCTATCTGCCGCCGTAACGGCAAAAACTGTGGAGAACATCAACAACCCCTTACCGAGTGACAACTCTCTTGACAAAATGAGCCAAAGCGCAGATGGACTGCACGGCTCATCGACAATTTAGATCCGTAGCTGAACCGAACGCATGGTGAGATTGATTACTTTCTGACCCAACTTCTACGCGGGCATGGAGGTTTTCAGTTTTACCTGGACAAGATTGGGAAGACGTGGCAAACGATACTAGACATACCTTTTTCTATAGTGAAAGAGGGGACAACTTTCGTTAGCAGTTTTATGTAGGCACAGGCGAGCTCTCTCCAGACAACATTGTCAGAGAGATGCTGAAGAGCGCTCGCTGCTGGAGTCGTGTTACGCATTATATTCGGCCTCCTTTTATTGCAAAGAAAATTGAACTCGACCGGCAGAGAGTCCAGATGGCGGGGGGTTCCCTGAACTAACAACTCCCTTCCTCCTCTTTCCTTCCATTGGTGAAAGGCATTCCCTGAGTTGAAGGCTCCCAAAGCCGGGAGAGCGGAAGGACTAGTCCGAAGTAATGTGTCAAACGGTTTCAGGCTAGTTCTCTGATGGCAAGGAGGTGTTGAGTTGGTGGTCCGATAGCGTACTGGTGCGGGAGTCGAACGCATTTACCTACCCTGCTTCTAAAAAAACCATGCATGGATGCCAGATACTCTGCGAGTTGCGTCTACTAATCCTGCAATCTGAGGCCAGCTGGAATTATTCCGTTATTCAAACTTGGCCAAACTGTGCATGTTCTTCATTACACGGGAAGGGGGGGGGGGGGTTCTGGTTAAATTTGATAAATGTGGAAATATACTATTATTAACTTTATTTGTGAAGATATCGGAACCGGATATATATTAAAGCCTAGATTTCGTAGAGATGCACCGCTGTGATTTTTTTCAGATTGTTCGGGTGGATAGGTTCAGAGAATGAGAACGAGACCTGTTACACTTTTTGGGGGTCATATTTTGAGCCCTCACTCCTCTATGTTTCACCCAATGTCAAATATTGATCCAGTTTCGGAAAGTACTAATTGAGACCTCTCATTTGATGCCCCACATGGCTACATTCCGTGAAAAAAAAATTTGCACCCTCCATTCACATGTATGGTGCCACTTACTGGGGAACACCAGATTACATGCTCTCACCATGGAGGTGTGGTTAGACCAACCTAATAAAGCAGGCGCCTTTACGGAAAGAGCTGCCCATGTGGCCCAATGCATTGCCAAAGCGTATGACGCGTCCATGGCAAGGAGGTGCTCATTCCCCAGTAGAAGATCAAACTACTGGTGGAATGCTGAACTGGCCAGCCTTCGATCAGCCTGTCACCGAGCCAGAAGAGCGGCTCAAAGAGCGGTAGGCAGAATCGACCAAGGGCAAAAAGAGCGCGCCTATAAGGAAGCCCGCAAAACCCTCAAGCTTGCCATCCAACGGAGCAAGAGGGAATGCTTTAAGGAGCTCTGTTTAGAAGCGGACGTTAACCCTTGGGGGAGCGCCTATAGAATCGTGATGGGGCGATTCAGAGTCCGATCATCACGGCAGATCACGTGCCCTTCACTCTTGTTAAAAATTATCCAGGGGTTATTCCGTCAGCAAGAGGAGGTCATAGACAGCTTCCAGCGACCTCTGAACGACACGCCAATACCGCCAGTCACCAGTGACGAGCTGCTGGAGATCTGCGCTAGGATAGGAGATAACAAAGCTCCGGGTCTGGATGGTGTGCCGAATAAGGCCCTTAAGCTTGCCATGAAATCTAGACCGGACATGTTCGCTGAGTTCTTCGAACCGTGCATGTCCAAGGGGATATTTCCTGCATCATGGAAACGACAGAAATTGGTGCTACTGCCTAAGGGTGACAAACTTCCAGCCGAGGCAACCTCCTACAGACTCATTTGTCTTTTGGACACTGTGGGCAAAATGCTAGAGCGAGTAATCTGTAATAGATTACTCTCGGTTATTGAGAGCCAGAGAGGTCTCTCAGATCGGCAGTATGGGTTCCGTAAAGCCAGATCAACCATTGATGCCATCAAAATGGTTACTGGCTTGGCCAAAGATACAATCCACGGAAAGGCCAGTACTAGCAAATATTGCATAGTAGTGACCCTGGATGTGAGAAATGCATTCAATTCGGCCAATTGGAACCTAATACGGGAGTCTCTGGCGAAGATTTGTATTCCCGCTGATCTTGTAGCTATTGTCAACAGCTATTTACAAGAACGGAGGCTTTGGTATGACACCGATGACGGACCCCAGGAGTACGTTGTCTCTGCGGGTGTCCGTACTGGGCCCACTGCTGTGGAACATCATGTACAACGATGTTCTTAATATTCCCCTTCCGGAGGAAACCACGGTGGTGAGCTACGCCGATGATATAGCGCTGGTTGTTATCGCAAAGCATCTCGAAGATGCTGAATTATACTCATGCGAAGCGATTAGTGTTGTTAAGGGTTGGCTAGAGAGTGCTAGTCTGACACTTGCGGAGGAAAAAACGGAAGCGGTCCTCATCACCAAGTGCCGTAAAAGAAATTTCGCCAGTGTTCAAATTGGGAATCATATCATCACTTCTAAGCCTGCGATCAAATACTTGGGAGTGATGATCAACGGGAAGCTTAACTATAAGCAACACGTTCAGTATGTTTATGACAAAGCATCCACTGCGAGTGTGGCCCTGGCAAGAATAATGCCGAACGTGGGAGGACCACGGCATGCTTCCAGGTTGCTTATAGCTAGGGTAGTGAGTTCGATCTTGCTCTATGCAGCTCCAGCTTGTGGAAAAGCATTGCAGGTTACATTTAACCCTAACAAACTCAGTTCAGTCTACAGAAGAACAGCCCTAAGGGTGTGCTCGGCATTCAGGACTGTCTCAGATGATGCAGCATTCGTCATCGCTGGAATGATGCCCATTGACATCCTGGCAGATGAGATGACGAATATATATAGTGCGAAGTCTATCTCTCCTTTATCGCAGACGAAGAACGCCGAAAGAGAGAGATCTCTAAATAGATGGCAAGAGCGTTGGGAACGCTCGGGAAAGGGTCGGTGTACATACAGGCTCATCCCTGCCATCAAGGAGTGGTTAGAGAGACGGCACGGTGAGATTAATTATAATCTTATTCAGTTTCTCACCAGTACCTGTTCAGGTTTAAACTAGATACCTCACCCGATTGTCCAAACTGCGATGGAGTCCCAGAGGACCCAGAGCATGTATTCTTCCACTGTCCAAGGTTTGTGGAGGAAAGGAGGAACCTAGAGGAGACTCTTGGAGAGGTGCTCGTACCAGAGAATCTGATGCGAAGACTTAGGAAGACTGGGATGCGATCAACTCCATGGTCGTATCTATCCATAGCAAACTGCGAAAGGCAGAGCATACCAGAAAAGCGCGGTTACGTACGCCGCGTAGAGACGAAAGGCGACCAAGCTAAAATGACTCCGCCCCGTGATGTAATACCGTACGGTGGTTCCACGGGGATTGGGGGGAGTCGGGGTGGTTTTAGTGGGTAAGAATTTATTTATTTATTTATTTATTTATTTATTTAATGAGGACAATACACAGAAAGCAAATTTCTTATTACATATTGTCCTCAGAGGGAGGAGCAAGTAAATGGCATATTTTGCGCTTAAAGCTAGAGAGGGACATAGAGTCAAATGAACCAAGCTGTAGGGCATTGTAGGACCGGCAAAACCTCGGGATCGGAGAGTGAAAGTAAATCTCGAGCTCGGCGAAGGGTACATCAAAAATGTCCGCATTACGTGTGTTATGAGACGAGGCGATATGGAGAGTAATATCCGAGTTGGCGGAGCAGTCCATCAGACCATTGCAGAGTTTGAAAAGAGTACACATATCAAGGAAGATACGGCGTTGCTGTAGGGAGGGGAGATTGAGGGTGCGGAGTCGTGACGGATAATCAACCCGTGGAAGGTTCTTTTTGTAAAAGAGGGTCCGGGTGAATTTGCGTTGTACAGCTTCAAGAGCGCGGCCGTCATGGATGCGGTAGGGGGACCAGACTACACAGCAATATTCAAGGATGTTTTTGACAAGGGAATTGAAGAGTGTTAAGGAGGGCAGGATTGAGGTAAAGTCGGACGAGGAACGTAGGATAAAACCAGACATTTTGGAAGCTCTATTGATGATGTCAACGAAGTGGGAATTGAAACGAAGTTTATCGTCGAATATTACACCCAGGTCTTTGAAAGAGGTCAGTAGTGAAAGGGGTTGACCACTGAGAGAATAGGAAAAGGATGATGGGGAGGGTTTAAGGGAATAGCGCATCCAGTGGCATTTGTTGACATTCAGTGTTAGCTTGTTGACCGAACATCAACGGGCTAAATTATCAAGGTTGGATTGTAAGAGAGCACAGTCCAATGGAGAGGAAACAGAGGCAAACAATTTAAGTTCGTCTGCGTAAAGCAAATATGGACAGGTGAGGATGGAGGCGAGGTCATTGATAAAAAACAGGAAGAGTAGCGGGCCAAGTATAGAGCCTTGGGGAACACCAGAGGAAAGAGAGAAGGAACGAGATGAGTGACCATGAAAAGAAACTTTGCAGGAACAGTATGAGAGATAGGAGGAAAGCCAGGAGATGACTGAGGGAGGGAACTCTAGCGAAGAAAGTTTAGAGAGGAGAATGTTATGGTCAACGGTGTCAAAGGCTTTGGAGAAATCAGTATAAACAGCATGTACCTCCTGTCGTGAATTCAAGCGTTTAGCAACAAAGTTGGTAAAGACCAGAAGATTTGAAGCCGTTGATCTATGTTTCACGAAACCATGCTGCTCTTTGACAATGAGGTGACCGAAGTGCGCGGTCAACCAGTCGTTGACGTATCTTTCTAGGATTTTGGAGCAAGAGGAGAGAAGGGAATTGGGGCGGTAGTTCACAGCAAGGGAAGGGTCTCCGCTCTTGAGGATAGGAATGATAAGGGCCTCTTTCCAGAGACGGGGAAAGTAGCATTCGTCTAGACTTTTGTTGTAGATTATACACAGGGGGAGGGAAATGTGTTTTCTACAGTTAAGGAGGAAGAGATTAGGAAGCCCATCGGGGCCAGGTCCGACATTGGGGTCAAGGTTACCAATGAGGAACTTAACCAAGTAAGGCGTAAGGAGAGGAATGGCTAGTGATTCGGAGGAGTCTGTGGTTATGAAAGGTGTAGAGGGTGAAGGGCTCGATGGAGAAAACACTGAAGAGAAGTAGGTGCAGAGAAGGTCGCAGGATTGTTGTGGGGAGTTGGCAGTGGAGTCAGCGAAGCTGATAGAAGAAAGGACAGAATGGGTTGGATTACGAGAGTTGCGAGCGTGAGACCAAAAGAGTTTTAAGTTACCGCGAACAAGGGCGGCTTCGACGCTCAATAGGTACCTTTTACGCGCCTTTCTGACCATTGACTTCACAGTAGATCGTATAGCTTTAAAGTGAACAAGGTCGGCGTCATTTTTAGAAGCCCGAAACTTCTTCCTCAGTGTATGTTTCAAGCGCATGTTAATATGAAGTTCCGTTGTGAACCAAGTTGGGAAAGAACGTAGGCAGGGAGGGGAAGAAGGGACATAACAGAGGAGAGGAGATCAGAGAGGATATTGTAGAAGGTGTTAAGAGCTTAATCACACGATGAATTACTTAATATATGAACCCAGTTGAAAGACGCTAAAACTGAGTTCAGACCGACAAAATTGGCTTTGCGGAAGTTGAACTTAGTGGCTTACGAATCCCACCACGCTGGCGTGTCCAGGCCAGTATCTTTTGAAGACTTCCTCAAAAAAAGACCTCCTCAAAAAAAAAAAAAAAGACAGACAGACCGACGGGCAGACGGACAGACAGACAGACACCGTCTCGATTCTAATAAGGTTTTGTTTCACACAAAACCTTTAAAACGAAGCTAAGTGACACCATAATTAAGGCCATGCTGTCAATCGCTGGCGGCTAATTCATTGGATAGGAAAAGCTGATATACAGTATCTTGCAAAGTTCAAAGCTTAATGGCGTTTTTGAAATTCGAAATACGCATGCGAGGGGCTTCTTGCATTTAAGCTACCCTAAACTGTGCTGAGGATATTTTGAGAGAAATAAATCACTTTTCACAAGATCAAAGCCACACTAATCATTTGATAAACTCACCCCAAAAACGATAAACTTACAATCGAACTTAATAAATCAAACAAATTCACGCGTGATAAACCCGGATACGGGGCACGTGTCCCGGAACATTGTAGAGTGTAATCGCATTACGCATGGAATTCCAGGACAACAATAGTCATACAACACAAAAGCAAATTGAAAGCGTTTTCCTTCCGATTCAATGAAGATTTTTATTCTCCAATAATATTTTTTTTCACCTGAGGTTTTAGAGGACATAATCGTCCTGTAAGGCGATTTCTACAAGCACCGAACGACCCCATAAGCCGATTATTCACTTACGTGCGATGTGTGTCCAAGAAAGGAGGTGAACACAAGGAATAAAGCGGCCTCGGCATGCAGCACTAAGGACAACGAGAGTGAAAGCGTGCCCACATATCCACTTAACTCATTGTCGGAGCCATTTTATGTTGACTATCCTGACAACAATGTAAATATTGTCTTTATCGTCGTGACATTCTCCTTTTAAGCGATTTCACTCTCGGCAGGACTTTCAAGATTTTAAGGCAATTCCGCTCGCATGCCACCGTGAGATATTATCGAACAGGTAGGACAGGTGTGGGCGTGATGTTTGCGCGGTGATGTTAGGGTGATATGATTAATATCACCACTCAATTTTCAGTAAGCTTGTGAGTGCCATCAACACTCACTTGGTAGAATGTGGAATATTGGAAAGTGGGGCTGATAATTGATACTTTATTCGCTTCCCACAGCGCAGTTCGTCCCATCGACAAGAAGCGCACCGCATTGTCTCGAAAATAAAAACATATATAGCGAAAAGGTGTCACAGGATATCATAGGGCGACGGAAAAAAGAGCCAGCGCATTTAATTTAATTGCCTTCGTATGTTCGCATAAATGGATTTCCGTAGTGCAAAGCATCCTCCCTTGAATCCAGGTGAGGGAGAAATTGAAAAAAGGACCTGAGCGCTGATTCTCCGATGTGCACAGTCTCCAAGTTGTTGTGAGGTGCAAATAGCATAATGTCTACGGGAAAATTTAGTAGCTGTAGCGTAATGCGATGGCTGCTGGTTCAGTCGGTCCCCGCAAGAACCAACCACCAAAGCACCTTGCCCACCCCCAACCCCCGTGCGATTGTATTATACTAAACATGTTGTAAATGTGGCCACATGCTCCTCGCTAGAGCCACTCACTGTTGGTAATGTTTCAGTTACATGCTCATAAGGCATTACTTTCAATCTTTTTATGACATTTATGAGATCCATTATTCGATAAAGTTGACAAGGTTATGCTGAATGGGGTTGACGTACGGTCGAGGTGGAAATATGGGTGACTGAGTGCCTGGGCTACCCAGAAAGGCAAAGGGCAATGATGGCTGGAGTGGCAATAATAGGACTGCGGATAAAATACTGCCGGGGAACTCGGTACTGCTCTTGTGGTCACAATTTAATTCCTTGTTTGGAAGATCAGGGGCTGCTTTTATAATGTTCTTTCGTTTTTTTTCTTTTCAAAAAATTTACTTTTTCAATGAGTCACAATGAGTATTACTTGGTTTTTCATGCTTGCATTTGGTTAGACTCTCCCTCTCCCCTGTTTCTATATTTAAGTTGAAATCCTATCAGGAATATGGGGAGTAGGGAAAAATATGGGACTAAAATATTGGATTGCAAGGAAAGTTAATACTAAGTATTCATTTATTGTAAAACTGATCCATAGATGCACTAACATGGCTGATAGTTTGAGGGCTTCCCTACTCCCGCGGGTGATGATTCCAACGCTGGTTAAAAACAAAACTCACCGCACTGTGAATGCCTGAAAAACACCTATGCATCTCAATGATTAAAAACGCAAGTACAGTTTATGCGCCATTACCTACAATTCAACGTAACCCCCAGTAAGGAAGAGCGTTCAGACCTAAGTAGATTGGAGCATAATGTCATCAAACCCATCAGAAATTTCCAAGAAGACAGACAAGGCCGTAGAGCGAAAATCCGTACCCGGCGGAATCCACCCTTTCCACCCCGTCCCGTCAGGCCTGCTTGCTGGCAAGTAGAAATCATGTGCATGCAGCCTCGAAAAATAAAGGCCCGTTTGAATGAAAGTCCTGAAAAACGCCACCTTGACAGTAACCACCAAGCTTCCTCAGCATTAACGTGTAATATAATAATAACACATGGTGCCCACGTCACAAGAAAATCAGTGTCCTTGGGTCGTGAGTTTATTCGAAGAGAGAATGTTATTTGCGGCTTTGGAGAGAGATCATAATTCAGGGAGAATTGAGACACAAGACGCCACTATGCCGGCAGGACACGTATCTCCAATAGTCAACTAGATCAAAAGAAATAGGTCGCATCATTGAAGCCACTATACTTCAGTAAAAAAAATCACGAATATCTACGGACCTAGCGGGACAATAAGGCCCTCGTAATTACTAGACATTCCAAGTTGACCACCAAGATATTATGGCTTGGTCATTGTAGGGATGACCAAAATAACCATACAGGTTTGCTGACTTCAACCAGAAGGTCGAACTATCAAATTTGACCTTACCGACCCGATAGCAAGCAATTTAGCTGAACAAAAACGTACTTTTGACAAACGTTCGATCGAATTTCGTTTTGCTTCAGGTGTTGGCGGAGCAGGGGCTATACGATGCTCTCCACCTTCTTAGGTGGAAATACAATTCCTCAATTAGCGACTTCACAGACGGAAAAAGGAAGCCTGGGAGAACCAACAAGTCTGTGAACTAGAAAAGTACAGAGAGCAACCGCACCAGGCGTGCAAGTTTTACCAACAAGTCAGCAGGATGAAGCCTTATACACCTCGATGCTCATCCTGCCGAGACAAAGAGGGAAATCTGATTTCCGACAGAATGGGCATATTGGAGCGATGGGTTGAGTACTTTGATGAGCTACTGAACAACCAGAACATCGGCGAGTTGGAGGTCCCACCAACTGAAGACGACGAACAAATACTGCTACCACCAGGGTTAGGAGAAACAGTCCGTGCAATTCATCGGCTAAAAAATCATAAGTCGCCAGGAGCCGATGGAATTACAGCCGAATTGGTTAAATATGGAGGCGACCAGTTACACCAAGTGGTTCATCAACTTGTGCTCAAGGTATGGGACAGCGAATCAATGCCTGACGATTGGCAACGAGGCAACACAGTGC
Organism: Hermetia illucens; assembly: GCF_905115235.1. Lineage (NCBI taxonomy): Eukaryota > Metazoa > Arthropoda > Insecta > Diptera > Stratiomyidae > Hermetia > Hermetia illucens. The sequence continues at coordinate 2,790,230 of NC_051851.1, read as the reverse complement.
AGCAATTATAGAGGTATCACGTTGCTGAGTACCATCTATAAGATATTCTCCACTATCTTGCTAGGCCGGATAGCCCCATACGCCCAGAACATCATTGGCCCATACCAAAGAGGTTTCACTCCAGGCAAATCAGCAACAGATCAGATTTTCTCTGTGCGGCAAGCGATGGAAAAACTGTTGGAATATGGACAACAGTTGCACTACCTATTCATCGACTTTAAAGCCGCCTATGATAGCATAGTCAGGGTAAAACTGTACACGGCCACGAGAGAATTCGATATCCCGATGAAATTAATAAGACTGACTAAACTGACCCTGACCAATGTGCGAGGCCAGATAAAAGCAGCAGGATAACTCTCGAGACAATTCAACATCATCAACAGTCTAAGAAAAGGGTATGCCCTATCATGCATCCTCTTCAACCTGGCCCTGGAGAAGTTGATTCACGATGCAGACGTAAATGCGAGAGGTACCATAATCTTCAAGTGCATCCAACTACTGGCCTATGCTGACCATATTGACATTATGGGAAGAACAACCAGAGATGTACAGTCTACCTTCATCCAGATCAAGCAGGCAGCGCCAGATCTCGGGCTGCACATTAATGAAAGCAAGACGAAGTACATAGTGGGTACGTTAGGGCCAAAAACCGAAGAACCAACAACATTGAATCGCACTGGTCAAGCAATAAAGATAGGAGACTACAACTTTGAGTCCGTTGAAAATTCCTCCAATCTAGGGTCGAAAATCACAACTGATAACAGCTATGAAGATGAAATCCGCGCACGGTTGTTGTCTACTAACAGAGCCTATTTCAGCGCTCGAAATGTCTCACCATAGGGTCAAAACCGGGATGTCTGGAGTCCTTTATTAAGACAGGCCTAGACCGGACACCATGCGCCGTTGATGATGATGATAATGTCACCAGGGTATTTTGACCTCAGACAACAACAAGACCGTGACAATCCGCAGATGGGTTGATAAGAAGACGGGAGTGACAGTGAGTGACAGATAGGCCATGCATTGAGAAAAGGGGACAACTCCATTACTGATTTTATCATACAATGGAACCCATTATCTCCGGGGGATTATTTTTCTCTACATGCTCTTGATTTTTTCTCTACATGCTCTTGACTTCATGCGTGAAATTAATGCCAACAGCATCTGTTTTATTGAGTTCACAAAGCTTTCCTCATTAAGTGCTACAAGGCAAAGCATTTGACAATCGATCGGGGATCTTTTGGATATGAGCAATATTACCTTAATTACACGGCTAGATTCTCTCCACCGCGTTTCAGTCTAAACTCTTTAGTTCATCCAACTCTGGTCTGATTCTTGGGCAAACATCTCCTTCGAAAACATATACGGCCCTCATAACTATGATATTTTCAACAAGACGCCAAACCATAAAAGGGTATTTAGCAAGCTTAGTCTGAGGGGGCCTCTTTGCAGATATGCGTAGCACCGGCGGGTGGATTAAAAATAACAATATACGGAAAGAACTAAGCAGAACCTTATGCTCGTTGTCACGCCTTTTAAGCCCAGAATCAACTTGAAACCCTAGAAATCTTCACAACAACTGATTTTTAAGCTGGATTATAGCCTCTCAAAAAATGACTGGAGCATCAGGTGCTCACCACTTACGATTATCTCAGCTTCATGAACAGCATCTGCATATGGAAAAAAAAGTTAGAATTATTAGTAGACAGCTTTCAAGAGTCAAGGAAATCATACTTTTTAGAGACATTATCGCTTTAGTTGCTGAAGTAGAATGGCTGCAGTCAAACTTTCGCCTAAATACAGTTCGAAAACACCGTTTCCGTTACTACGTAAGTTGCCAGATATTTGGTGTGTGTGGCCGTTCTTCAACAGCAACCACCTCCTTTGAGTGGTCTTCTGCTTGGCTTTACGATCCTTAACAAAAAGGACAACAAGGATCAACCCCACAGTGCGATTGACAGACGCCACCCGTAGAGATTCTCCTCTCTGAACTTGAGCAAGGTGGTTACAATACATCCCCTTGCCAAAAACATCGTGTAGCGAAAAAGCCGTCTAATTTCACTTAGATGACTACTTCGCCTTTTTCACACACCAGGCATTTCAAACATCAAACCTTACGAGGCACAGTATTCGTCGAAATTGGCAACTGTGTGCCGCAGCTCGATGGTCGGCATCCACAACCTCCATAACCGTGGATCTTCTTGCTCTAAAACCGAACTGTCTTGGAGATAAGTCCCCGACAGAACGTATCGCTTTAAGAGTTTTCTCTGGATGAGCTCATCGACTACTACTTCGCTGTCCACCAATACACCGAATGTTTGTCACCGCTGGGTGCCCTCCTGGGCAGGTAATCGCTATCAGGTTCATAACTGAATTTGATAGTGCCAACTGCAAAGCCAAGACCCCTGGACCTATTCCAAAAGCTTCTCGATATTCACTTTAGTGACATCCTACCCACACTTGAAAGCGCTGGATTACTGCACAACAAATGATAGCGTCAACCGCTTCGGACGAAATATATTGACAGTCACTTATCTAAAAGTCTTCCAAAACTCCGCCTACTAACGAAAAATTCCGACCAAAGTGTTACATCGGAAATGCTTCCTTCGCAAACTGGACCTTGGAACGTTAGCGTCGATCCCCTCTGTGGCATAAAAAAATGCTTCCTTCGCAAACTGGACCTCGGAACGTTAGCGTCGATCCGCTGTTTAAAACTACGAGCCCTTTTCTCGCTGCAATTTTACAATTCCATTTCCCTCTGAAATCTGGGTGAGGCATACCCTATTCAAGTACCCCAGAATTAAAGTCACTCTAACCAGGGGTGGATCCCCTCTGTGCCCCTCTCCTCCAGCGAATCAACTTTACTTCCAAAGTTCAGCATCATCTCATTCGTTGCTAAATGGACACTGAAAAAAGTTATCCCTAAAGATCGAATCCAAAAAGGACCATCCCGTCGACATTGAGTAAAAAACCGGAAGTCGGGTGCTTTTCTGAATCCAGATGTCAACAGATAAGTTGAGGTGCCATGAAACTGAGTCCTTGTGCTAGTTCCGTTTGCTGATCAGCTTTTGCTTCCGCAATGGATTGCGCCAGCAACTTATGAGCAGTTGCACTCCAGTGCATGTTGACCTGTTGGATGCCGTCACACGTCTTTTCAATTCCGTCCTGAAGACCGGACACCACCCTGAGCCCGCAATAGGTGCAAAGGGCTTAACTCTCAGCTTCGTTGCTTGTCTATGTCTTATGACCTACCTGGCCGCATCTGTATCATGTAGCCTTCGTGCCAGTTCCCTAGCAGGTTGTGGACGTGTACCCATAATCTAAGCATCTATAACACTTGGTAGGGTCTACTTGAATTCGTATCCTAGATGCTACCGAACCAATCCTGATATTCCACTTGTATTGCTCGCACGCTACGATGAGCTTTTGGTTTCGTGAATTCGCAGAGATGATACCTATCCCGGCATTGGTTACTTCTGGGCGTTTACGTTTGGTATCCCCTTCAACTATGGTTTTTCCTGTAAAACAGTTTTCCAGATTTCCAGAGAGCATATGGTCTCCAGGCTAGAAACCAGCCATTTCTCTCCCACTAGCTCCATGACCGCCTCACAGAACGTACCATTGTTTGTTGTCTTCCAACCGCCTCTTAGTTTGGAAGACACCCCTCCGTATGAAAGACCCTTCTGCTTTACTCTCCTCGGGCTGAATCTTATCGCGTATCTCGCTGAAGACTTCCGTAACTGTCTTGACTTCCATCAGTTTAATGAGGAAAGCTGGCGATCCCTAGCCTCCTCAATTTTTTCTTTGGAGTATACGCCTTATCTTTAGACAGAGAGTTTTCGCGGGACGTGTTGTTTCCTCTTGTTCTTCCTGTTTTGAACCCTACAGGCTACCTGGGTTAAGTCGATTCAGATACGTCTTACTTTTGTCCCTTTTTCCCCAGTTCGTCCTGCAATAAATTATTGGCGGTCCGTTTAGAGCTTACCGTACTCTTAGCAGGAAATGCGGTTGCTTCTGCTTTTCGCGCATCTTCTGTTGTTGGCCATGACATTTCACAGACAGTCAGCGTTCACAAGTTTGTATATGTAGCGTCACCCATCGCATTAAGAACTCTGAGTCCGGCTACGCTATTTTGTTCAAAATCTGGAAATGTAACTGTCTTAGTTCCAATGTCAAGTTAAGATTGGAACTCGCCAGCGCCTATTATATGGAAGTGGATCGGATATAGTGGCTGCCACTTTTACTCGCAAGTTAGCAGCCATCGTTAACATATGTATCTGTGTGTCATCCAGGTACTCTGACCCACCGCAACCTTAAATGAAGAACTTCGTAGAGTTCAAGCCAGACAGTTGTGTTGATGAGAAGGCGGAAATGGCATTGCATAGGTCACACGTTGAAAAAGGGTATAAACTCCATTACAATGGACTATACTATCCTACGATGGCCGAAAATTGGGGTACTCTAGAAATACAAAGGGAAGAAGTAGGGGGGAGGAGTGCTGGCTTTTCAAGAGGTCCCATGTGGAGCTGACACATTCCACCGAATTCCGCTTGTGATATCCAAAAGACTAGCCTCAGCTCAAGAAGAACGTATTTTAATACGTCACAGGTAAATTTACCCAAATGGATCAATCATAATAACGATCATAATTCCAGGTTTCCTGGACTCTCCATTAACAATTTGCACCAAGCATTCAACGTTGACATCCGTAATTTTCATATTCTCCTGAAAATCCTGTTTCCTGGAATTGATTCAATCATTAACAAGAATAAATATTCCCCGAATAGAAACGCTTCCATCAATTTATTCTGACGGATTTATATTGGAATTCCATTTTCTACTTTGTTATAAATAATTTCGCTTCCACGAATCTATTTGTCTTGACTACAGGAAGCATCCTTATTGCCTTGGTAATAATGAGGAACTGTGCAAAATGATTGAGTGAGCCAAACTCTCTTTACACACCACACTTTAGCCATTATCGTTTCCAGGTAAGTGCAACGGATCTCAGTCCGGAGTCCTGGAATAACCAAGTTGGCAGCCATAGTTCGCCTCGGGCTTTGTGACATTCTTCAAATTAACAATGACTGATATTCTTAATTAGAAATCAATAATGGACAGTATCTCCTGCGAGGACTATGTTGTAGATATCGAGTATTGATGGCTCAATGTCCTGACGGCGTATTGATCCATATCTTTCTTGTTGGGCGCTAGAAACATTGGGATTTTCTTCTGGCATTCTCAAGACCGGCATGAATGTCCGTTGGGCTCGGGGGAGGTGATTGAAAGCATTCTTGATAGGATTCAACAGATTTCATCTATTCAAGGGAAATGTAATCATCTGATTTAATCGCCACAGGCTGTAGATTTTATCTGACTCGAATGCATTTGATGAGTGGAAAATCGAATGTGATGTTTTGATGTTTGATGAATACCAAGATTAGGTAGCAATTGAGGTTAGTGCAGCCAACGTTTTCCAACAAGGTAAGGTTTAGGTTAAAACGAAACCTTATTAAAATCGGTTGAATGTCTGTTTGTCCTTTTTTTAGCTGGGGAAAATCCATGAAGGATACGGATCTGGAATCGAGGACAACCATGCCGGACCCTTATTGTCTAAGGCTCCTTCTTTTCCCCACACTATCCTTGCGGAACTACTGTTCTGGCGCTGGTTCGCGGGGTTGTTTAATTCTCAAGTATTCATGAGTTATTTGCTACTACTTTCCGCGGTGTTAATTGCAATCGCGGTATCACCCCACCCAGCTTCTCTCAAGGTTTCTCCTTGGGCTTCGGTTTGCCTCATATCCGAGTTTGAGTCATTTCCGCAGTTATGAATGCTGCCTCACACAGCAGCTCCGGTAGGAGGACCATGTTCGGAGAGCACTTAGCCGATATCCAGTTATTTGTGATTTTGATCCTTCGCGAGAAAAGTAATCATCGGGCGGCCAATATTTAGAAACATCCTTGCAAATGTCAAACTTTAAATTGAGTTTAAAGCTGAGTCTGGAGTCGAAAGTCAACCCCCCAGCGATGCGAAAAGTACCAACTCCGTTTTTGGTCGCCAAGCTTCAACCCGAAGTCTTCAAGACAAGACTTAATTGTACAGATAGCCTCATTCGCCTAAATTTCTACTTCGTCGAGGTGATTGGATATTATGACCAGCCCGAAGTCATCTGCGAATCCGACCATACCACTTCGATGATACCATTCCATCCGGCAGCATTCTTGATCTCGAGACTCACCAATGTGCAGTATTTTTCTTCTTCAGGGGCGTTCCCCGCTAGCTCCGTAACCAATTTGGTAGCATCACCCGCTAAACGAACCTCCGGGAGCCAAATTGTCTATCTGGTGAATAACTGTCACTACCAACCATTATATGAAGCCGTATATAGGTTATCCTCTCGAGAACCTTGCCTATTATACAGAAGGCAAATAAGTCTACCGGCCTGCCTGGTTTCACAATTAATTCAAACTTCTATAATTTTCACTCTGCAAGGAACGTGCGAACACGCTTGGTGTCCTTCAAATTGCGAGTTTCAGCGCCTCCCCAGAGTCCTTTTACTGCATCCGGAACTTCGTCTGCGGTCACTAGGCACCTAGGGATATAGTTGGAAAAGTAATTTCCAGACGTTGTGGAAACAACATCGAGACAATCTCACACATCAATCTGGGACATATAATAGGAGGAGGCCAACCTGCTTTGCGAAATATTGTCGCCAAGTAACGCAGGATTTACCTTAAGATGTCAGCATAGGGCATGCGAACTTTTACTGATACTACCAGCACTTCTTAGCAGTTTCTTCTCCGAGTTATCCTCTCGGCTTCACCTCGCTCCTATTTAGATTTGACCAGTGTCCGGATCCCTTTGTCTGTCTGCTCCTTTTTCACAACATTGGTCAGTACTTTGGGGCAGGGGCTCTTCTTTTTTTTTCCTTTTGAGCCTGTTGATGTTAAGTTGTATCGTCGAAGGTTTCTCCAGCCTGTTTTTGTGTTTTCTGTTTTGCTGTGACGGAACTTTTTGAAGCATCCTGACTAGATGCCAGAGCAGCAAAGTAGGGGATGTTTGGGTTGGTCTTGACATCGTCGTCTCTTTCGGCAATGTTGAGCAACCCTTGCCATGTTCTTCGCAAGCTTGTTATAAGAAACTTTAATGGCCTGAACCCGGTTTTAATGGCGTGGTGAACATTATTTCCTGAACTGACGTATTCCATTAGCTGCATAATTAGTGAACCCAACTTGGAAAACCCCATTTAAGGCGACTGCACTTTCTTACGGAGACAGCGGGTTTGCAGTTGGGACCCAAATTAAAATGGCAAAAACAACCACAACAACAACAAACACGACAAAACAACCGGCAATAGCCGAAATTTTTAGAAGGAGCAACAATAGACACACTCACCGCTTCTGGCAGCTGAAGTGGGAGATCCTACTATAAATCTCTTTACAGGAAGCGCCAAGTTACGACGACCATCTACTGAAAAAGTAGAAAGGTCTCCAGTCCCAATTGTGAAGGCGACTGAAAGTAAAGAGGAGAATGACACTGAAGAGGCTAAGAGCCCTGGCGACTCGAATTCGAGTTTGGAAAAGGAGCGAGAAAAGATGGCGAATTCTCAGCTACGTGGCATCCCTTTGTCAGAAAAAAGGATGACGAACTCCCCAATCAGGCGAAAATGCAAGCTATCTCACCGGAGAGGAAGGACCTCATCCGAAAAACAAGAGTAGAGAAGGAAAGGCGGGTTGGTCTTACGGAAAATGAAGGTTTCTACCATCGTCCAGCGAAATACCTCCTTGGATGTCAGAAATGGTATAATGGAGATGGAAGAACTGCTGGACTTTATTGTATGGTACATCAGCGCAACCCCTGGATGAGAGCCAAAGAGGAGCTGAAGAAAAAGCACATCGATAGTACAGCCTCTAGTTATACAAAACGCAACGCCCTCAGCCGCCAGAGGGGGAACAAAAAATTGACAAAAGGAGGCGAAGAGAAAACAGCGAGGATCTACCGACGAAGACGCAGCAGGAAGAATTCCGCGAGGTGATAACCAAGTGCACCAAAAGAGAAAACTCAGCAACAACAACCTAAGTTGAACAGTGACCGCAGTGGCCCGTTATAGCAAAGTCGAAGTCTACTACGATGGGAACATCAGTGCCAAAGAAAAAGAGACGGGGCAAACCATGGTCGGAGGTCATTCTCACTATGTCCAACGGACAGGAGATTTTTCACTCAACAATGTCAAATCAGAAGACTCTGGCAAACACTTATCGGATGGTGTATAGTACGCAACATTGTGGCCCCACATTGGGCGCCAATTCTGCTACGCACGAAACAACTGTGATCCCACGTTGAGCGCCAACTCTGTTGTGATATGAGTCCAGTGTGGCATCACCTTGGCACCACCACGGTAACCAAGGCTGTCAACCAACCAAACTCTCCCAACAGGTTTGCCAGTCCTAAACACCGACTGTGCGAGATAATATCTGGAACCGGACGGTACGTGCTAGAGCTAACCCGAATGCTAGCAGTTCGCTGAAATGTGGGCCGGGGTTCTTGGTTCTCACATATTATCTCCCTATCAGGACACAAAGATTTTATCAAGCGCCTTAACTCAGGAGTCAACAAATCTAAGCCAACCCGGGGTAAACTACTCTTTTAGCGACGTGAAATCTCGAGGCGGAGTGATACCACCGAAGATTTCATTCCCAAAGAAGCTAAAATGCTAAAAGAATGGAGTGAGAACCATAGGAGGGCGAAGTATTTGATTGGACGCTTTCGTGGTCTTGCACGTAGTAAAATTGTCCACATATAACTTCAATGAAGTCGCCAATCAAAACCCTCCGTCAACTCACCTGGAACCCAAATGTTCCAACTAGAAGTTTTCTGGAGAGCATCTCCCTAGGCGTGTTTTGTTATTTTGTAGGTGTACCCGTCGACCACACGCGGATCCGGAAGTTGATGAAAATTGTCGTGGATTCAGCCTATCAATAGGAGATATTCCGCAAATTTAAAGGCGGTAGAATTCAAATTGATTTCAGTGGTGTCCTCATCGCTGAGCGTTGATACGCCCCAAGTATCTCATCTCGTTCCGTGCAAAATGGTTTTTCTCCATATTGATAGTCAAACGCGCGGTTTCTAAATGAGCCGCAATCAGTTGAAGGATGAGAATGTGGTCCTCAAAAGTCTCAGACAAGACCAACAAATCATCCAGATAGAAGAACCCTTGATTCCTCAGATGGGCTGGAATCACTTTGTCCATTAACTCACACAATGACTGCGAAGCATTGCACAGGTATTGTTCGGAACTGGTACAAGGGTTTACCTGGGATGACGAAGATGGTCTTTTCCCTTGACGCTTCATCGAGAAGTATCTGTAAGAAGTCGTCCATAAGGTCAATACCGGAAATCGATTGAGCCTTAGACAACCGACTCAAGATCCCATCAACGAGCGGCATGGGATAAGCACCCTTTACCGTGCAGAGATTGACTCTAAGGGCATCGAGACACACTCTCAACGTGCTTGGTTTAACGACAACCGCCACTGGAGAAGCCCGAGCACTTTGCGACTTCTCGACGACCCCCATTTCCACCAGCCGATCTCCCTCCGCGTATAAAAGCTTCTCCATAGCTGGCGATGCCGGATGGTAACGCTGTTTAATCGGTTTGGCATCTTCTACATCAATGTTATGCGATACCAACGATGTGGGTCCCAGTCCTTGTTTGATGAAAGAGGGAAAAGTGGATATCACAGCTTGCAGCTGAAGCTCCTGCACGGGCGACAGAATATGCCGCTGGCACAAGTGCCATCGACAGTCTTTAAAACCCTCGAACCCTGTGAACACGGAGTACCGTTTATTACAAACAGGCCAAGTGCTAAATTAAAAGCGCGAATAAAATCAACTTCCAGAATTCCAGATCAGCTGTAGATCCCCTAAACGTGATCGCAGCAGAAACCTTTCCTAGCGTGGAATGAAGAGTCTTATCTGCCGTCTTTAACGTGAGGCGTAATTTTCTGAGGGGGCTAATTTTTCACATAGGACTTGCTCAGACAATTCATCGAAGATACAATTTACCTAAGTTCCGGTGTCCACCGAGCCCAGTTCATCCTCACCCCGAAGGGTGATGTACGCATATGATCGTAAGTCACCATTCGGTTTGTTTGCTAACACTACCAACGAAAGGAATTGATGTCGCCCTTTTGTGCTGCCAACTAGGCGCGGACGCGGAGAGTGGAACCCTTAAGTGGGTTGGTGTCATGCAGCTCCGAGATGCCCATGATTCGCTCTCGAGCTTCCTGATACCTCCGCAGCCGAATAGGATACGGAAACCAGTGGCTAGGTATGTGTTCATATATCTCCTCCCCAGTCAAATCCGGCGAAAAGATCGATGGCGTAATGGGTGTATTAAAATTTATCGCATCGCATTGCGAAGGAATTATACTAGGTGATACAGACGGACCACGGACATGACAAATCGGTGAATTGTTGAGACAGCCTCTCCTATATTCTGGGACCGCCGCCTGCCTGACGATGGGAAGCCGCTGCTGGTATGGTGCTCGCCCTCGGGCCATTTTCTGATGCACACACAGTATAATCAGGTTTGTAATTGTCCGGTGCAGAGTTTCCATAGCAAAATACCTTACGCGAGGGCCGACACATATCCCAGTGATGGCTAGTCTCTCGACAGTTCCTCCAGCCTCCAGCTGGTTATCGTCCTCTTCGACGCTTGAATGTGGAAATCCCAAATCTCTGGAGACCTCGCTGACGATGGGTTTGAGAGCGGACGAGAGGAGGGATGGAGTGAAAGGTTTGGCCTCCGAGAAGTTTTAATTATTTCAAATAATTTAATCGCTAGAAACACCGCGTAGTTACACTCAGATGCCTGACAAAGCTGCGCTAAGGTGCTAAGACGCTCGCAGCATATCGAGCAGTTCGTCGTTGGCAAGGAACGTGGATATACAGCTCTCCAACTTTAAAATGGCCTGGAGATATTTGTTGAAAGGCTCGCCTCCTTCCTGAAACCGGCTGCTCATAGGCCTCCGGATATTTTCCAAGAGGAGATGAAGGGCGTTTTTACGTCAGCGCTGGATTGTTGATCCGGTAAAGACCCTGAAAAGGCGGCTCTGACTCCCTTTCCAATCTTATGCCATTTGCCCTATGGGAATTTCGTGCATAACTCCGGTCGGTCTTGACTCCACCTCCTCATCCACCTCCAACTTTCACTGGCAGAATGAGGCTTCTTTAAACGTCATGACGATATCCTAGAGAGATAAAAAATTCAACAAACGTAAAAAAAATTACCATGAAAGTTCGCGGTATTTATGTTCTTTCCCCACTCCCAGTCCTCATAAAAAAATCTCCCATGAAGAAGAAAGTCGATGACCACTCGCCAACCAAGTAGACGAATCAACTAAAATCTGAGCTCGTGGACAAATAAACAACCAGGTCCATTCTACTTCTTTCTACATCCTCCACCTTGGCCTTCCACCAAAGTTCATTTAGCCGTCAGAGTATTCGCAAGCGAAGGAAGCTCTGATCTTAATAGTAACAAGCCCGGTGGGCGTAAACCCCGAAAGATAACGGGAATGCCACCTTTCGGGCCCCACATTGGTCGCCACAATTTTTGCGTACGTAACAGAGTTGGCATCCAACTTGGAGTCACAGTTTTGCGTACGTAGCACATGCGCCTTTTGCTCATAAGTCGTTATACCTATTCGCACGAAATTTGGTGGGAAGGTGGGAACTGTGAACGTTCGCGGATGTATTGAGTAGAACCATTCTACATTGATTGTAAAGGGGGGGGGGGGGCTCCCCAGACATGCAAAGGGGATGTAACATTTTGTTTCACCAAATATAAACATGTGGGGTATCAAATGAAAGTTCTTAATTGGTACTTTCTGAATCCAGTATTAGTTTCGAGATCAATTATAAACGCGAGGAGTGCGAGGGCTGAAAAGTGGTCACTAATTTAACGGGGCGGAGGGAAGCATTCTCAGAAACCGCCCAACCGAAAAATATGAAAAAAATCGCGAAGCTTCCCTTATAAGCTGTTCAGGCCTCATTAGCACATTATTGAATTTTTGGGAAATTGATTGAAAATCGCCCCCTTAAATTCGTCCTTCCGGTTTTCCACTTTTTAAGTTTTTCTTACTTTCTACCGACACAATTCTCCAGCTCTCCACACTTTTTCCACATCACAGGCGTAACAACGGCATTGAACGTGCTTGCTTCAAATTGTCAGAATAAATTCAGAACTGTGTTCTTCAAGAACCTCCTTTATCAGAATCCTAACCGCACCAAATGCCATTCACTGAAAAAGTCTGCCTAATTCCAACGTACGCATTTCAAATATGCCCTGACTGCAAGTGAGGGCGATGTTGCTGTGTAGTACTCCTTATCGGATGAATAACGCACATAATAAAGTAAGGTCGTCCTCCTTTGATGTGGTTGGTAACTTGCATGAAGTGCAAAAAACGTTTCACCATAATTGAGCTCAGCAAGGACCTTTGAACAATGTGGCAATTTATCTGAGACCATGACTTCGCAATGCAAACAGCACAAATCCCCTGGTTGCGTGCATCTCCAGCGCTGCCTGTAAAAAGCTCGATTTAATAAAACCTCTTCACATATTTACCCGTCAACAGAAATGCTGCTCCTTAATCCAATCCATGTGTGCTAACTTATATTTGTTAAGCGAAGTTTATACCATTTTTATGCATTGTGCCCCTAGTCACCAATAAGGGAAACCACTGGGCCAAACAAACAACAAACAACGATAGCTTTAATAACTTCACCAGGATCCTCTTCCTCCTGCTAACTGACGATGGGAAAATATGCAAAAAGGACTAAAAAAAAAAGCTGCTGTATGTAGTTGGGCCAAGATGATGACGATGATAAAAACGACAACGACTTGTAGAATGAAAATCGATTTTCTAAAAAGGATGAAATTGTCGTAATGGGAAAGCACTTTCAGGATGGATGAACCGACCTCACTTCATGTTTATTCATTATGACTTAAAGGACTTCAGCTGGACACGAACATGGACATAAGAGTGGCGTCGGTACACGGGCCTGCACAGAGAGACAGACAGGTCATTTTACTTGGAGATTTCCTCTTCTCGGGGAAAACTTGTGCGGTGACCGAGAGTGGGCAGTAGTTAATAGTGTGTCCAATAATACTGATCCTTCGTCGGGGCTTCCGCCATCGTGCCCGGGGCCCCCACCAACTTCAGGACCTTTCCAATGACAAACATGCAGGATATAAAGTCAGACGTTTTATAGATACAACACGTAAAGGATTCGTACAAGCTTAAACGGTATTCTTTTTGTGCCGGGGGTAGGTAGTTTTAATATGCAGAATATGCTCGTTATTCTTCGGATAACTTTGGAATTTGTGATTTCTTTCGCTTTAGCAGGATACTCGAGTTTTTCTTCCTGCAAAATTTCCATAAAAGAAGGAATTCAAAATGAGCAGCTATTAAATGTGTGTGCAGGGATTTGAGTGAGATACGGTTTTTTGTATGCCTGGAAGACTCTGTGTGTTTTTGTGCTTAAAGCGGATGATAAAAATGTATGCTTTTAGTCTTCTGGTTTAATGACGGAAATTGAAACGCCAAAAACCAGAAGATGCGAATGAAAAATATGTTTCCTCCTCGAATAAGTCCTAGTTAATGAAATCCACTTTTGAAAGGATAACTTTAATTAGAGAGTTCATACTCATACATTCATATTCGCCTACAGAGCAATCTGTAGAAGGGATGCTTTGCAACTCAGTGGAAAGTTTGCATTTAGTGCCTACGGCGAAGTTAGCCAGAAAGGAAAGTACGGAAACTTTCAAATTGGGAGAAACTGGAAATCCGACTAAGGCCGGCCTGTCCGCGGTACTACAGCCCAAATCTACCCGCAAGCGGAAGAGAAAGGCCCGGCAGAAGGGAACTTCGGCCACTAAGGAGGGGGGACTACAGGCTGAATCCTGCCTGTCAGAACCTTCTCCGCCATCCTTACTGGGAAGAGAGGAAGAACGAGAAGCTGGTGACGTGGACGCTACTGGTTCAACGCCAGTATGTGGAAATGGATCCAAGCGGTCCGAACACCGTGAACCTGGAAAGGCCCTAAGCCGACGGCAGAAGAGAGCACTGCGAAGGAAGATGAAGCACCTTGGGAATGAGGACATGGACGTGGCTGTACGACTAGGCGCGGTAACGCCCAGAGAAATCGGACGCAAGGGAGCGGAATCTCCGGCGGAAGGTGGGGATAAACTGGAAACCCCGGTAAGATCCACACTGGACGCACCAGACTCTTCAGTCAGCGGTAATGCGCGCAAGAAGCGTAAGACCAACACATCTGCTGTGGCCGACGCTTTATTGTGCTCCGCACCAGGGCTTACATCCGCGCGTCTTGCGGGGATTAGGACCGGTGTGCCGGGAGGTGATCAAATCAGCGAGCGAGATCTCAATGAAGCTGGTCCCTCCCACAGGGCTACGAACACGAAGGCGGGAAGGAAGAGGACGTATGCGCAAGCTGCGGCCTCTGTTCTGACTGCTGCCGTGGGAGTTTCCTCCAAGGATGGCAAAATATCAGAGGGACAATTTACCATCCTCCAAGAATGCCTGTGGAAGAAAATGATGGAGCCTGAAACGAAGCCACGATTTAACGATCAAGGTTTTCGTGATGGGCTTCTACATTTGGAGTGCGCTGACGAGGCTGCCTTAAAGTGGCTCCAGCAGGTAATCCCAACTTTGAGTTCCGGCGGTCGGCCCAAGTTCACTATTGTGAACACTGAGCTACGCAGGACAGAACATGTCGGATGTTGGCTACCGGGCCCTCGAAGGAAGGCAAAGGACATCATCCGCTTGCTGGGTGAACAGAACCCGGGCATGGACTTTGGGCACTGGAGGGTAAAGTTCATGAATGCCAGGAAGGACCAATCTACAAACGTGGAGGGCTTCAACTTGGTATTCGAACTGGACCAACAGAGTCTGAATGTGCTCAGGGGAAGTCACCATATGGTGCTCCACTTTTTCCTATATAGACTGAAATTCAGTCATATCAGGAAACTGTAGGGCATCATCTCCATTTTGAGAGCGAAGAACAATGATGGTCTTCGACTCACACAACATAGAGCAAATTGCAGCATCTTCGGTGCGCTCTCCCACAATGGAGACGTGCGCGGAGGATAGTGCATACAGGGGCGGAACCCCCGTATGGGGGCTCGCACTGGGGAAGGGACTACAGAGTGAATCCTACCTGCTAGTAACTTCTCCTACACTTTCCAAGGAACAGGCGGAAGGAAGGGAAGCCAGAGACGTGAACGAAACTGACTTGATGCCAGTTCGAGTGATCGAATCTATGCAACCCGGACACCGCAAACCAAGTAAGGTGCTAAGTAGAAAGCAGACGAATGCTCTGCGGGATGAGGTGAGATCTTTCGTGGATGAGAACATGGGGATTGCGGTACTCCCAAGTACGGCTTTTCTCAGAGAAATCAATCACGGGGGGATCGAGTTTCTGGCGGTACGGTGTGGGGGAAACCCCGTCATACGCGGACTGCCGCATACGCTTCTAACTGTTTTCCATAAGACAATAGACTAAGTTTATGTCGAAAAACATAAACATTGGTCAAATCAACCTGCAGCATGCCAAAGCTCCCTCCTACCTGTTGGCAGCGAGAATGACAAAGCTGCAGCATTTCCCCTATATCTTTCTGGTGCAAGAACCGTGGGTTCGATTTAACAGAATCTGTGGCATTGGATCAGTAAAGGGGGCTAGGATCTTCTACGACGAAAGATCCATAAGACCGAGAGCTTGCGTCCTGATGTCAAGACGGTTAGAGGCAACTATGCTGAGACAATATTGTTCCCAGGACTTAGCTACGGTCATCATACAATACCAGATAAATGGCGAGAGGAAAAACATCATAGTTGCCTCTGCTTATTTACCGTATGATTCTTTGTATCCTCCACCGACGCAAGAGCTTAGGGATCTGGTGGCGTATGCAGAATCAAGTAGTCTCGAATTCTTAATACGTTGCGATGCGAATGCTCAACATATTTGTCGGGGCAGTAGCAAATGCAATCCAAGAGGAGAGAAGCTATTTGATTTCATCACTTCAGCTGGTCTTATGACTGCAAACGTAGGGTGCGCCTCTACGTTCGTGGGACCGAGAAGAAGCGAAGTAATTGACCTAACAATCTGTACCCCAAAATTGTTAGAGTTGATTACACACTGGCGAGTGCTAGACGAGGTTTCACTGTCAGATCACCGATATCTTGAATTCAATCTGACTATTGCGGACGAACAGTCTGCAGTAAAAAGACGGAACCCTAGGAAAACGGATTGGGCAAAGTTCAATGAACTTCTTGGCAATAAAGTACAGTTCCCTAGGCGACTAAGGACTCCTTTGGTGCTGGAAGATGAATTGAAAACTCTGAACGGCACACTTTTAGAGTGCTATGAAGAGGCTTGTCCTATTTCCCGAGGCCAAAGCGGTAAAACGGTTCCTTGGTGGAACCGAAAACTGCAAAAACTCAGGAAATCAACCAGGCGACTTCTAAATCGTGCCTGCAAAAGTAACAAGGACGAAGACAGGTTAAATTTCAGGAACTCACAACGTGAATATAAGAGGCTCGTGAGGTGCTCGAAACGAGACTCCTTTAGAGCGTACTGTGAGGAACTAGAAGGCGAAAGGGAGACTTCAAGGCTGTGCAGAGTCCTCAAAAGGGATGAGTCGGCCAAGTTGGATTCTCTTAGAAAACCCGACGGTACTTTCACGAGCTCCAGACTGGACTCAGTACAGACCCTCCTGGAAGTACACCACCCGGGAGAACGGGTGAGAGAAGTGGTAGGGGGAGAGTTGACGGTTCTTGCAACCCCTTGAACACGCAAGCGTTGCAAGGGGAACTGGAACACTGCGAAAGCGGTTGTTACCCATGAAAAGGTGAGAGCTGCCATACTGTCCTTTCAACATTTCAAAGCACCTGGCATGGATGGCATCTATCCGGCAATGCTAAAGGAGGGTATGGAGCATTTAGAGCGACCTCTAAGAAATATTTTTCGAGGATGTCTTGCTCTGGGCTATGTGCCTTCTTCTTGGCAACAGGTTAAGGTAGTTTTCATACCGAAACCTGGGAAAGATGACTATTCTAATCCAAAGAACTTTAGACAGATCAGCTTGACTTCATTCTTTGCTGAAAGGTTTGGAGAGACTGGTGAAGCGTCACATTCGTGGAAACGCACTTAGGTCACACCCACTTAGTGAAAGCCAACATGCTTACCAACGTGGAAAGTCCTGTGAGTCTGCTCTTCATTCTTTGGTCACAAAGATAGAGGATGCAACTTTGAATGGTGAGTACGCGATGGGGGTGTTCGTGGACATTGAAGGGGCTTTTGACTGTGCGCTTTTTCAAAAACTTTGTGATGCCGCCAGAGCGCATGGTGTTGATGATGCTACAATTAAGTGGATCCATGCTATGCTAATGCAAAGATTGTTATGCGCTGAGGTAGGGGTCGATCGCTACCTCACTACAGAAGTGACGAACGGCTGCCCCCAAGGAGGTGTGCTTTCGCCACTTCTGGGGAGTATGCTGATCGACTCACTACTATGCGAACTGCAAAATTTGCCAATACACGACCAAGCTTATGCTGATGACGTGGTTGTACTTGCTGTTGATCGGGATCTTGGAACGGTATGTAGGAATATACAGCGTGCCGTTGATTTGATAGACAGCTGGTGCCTTAGACATGGTTTGTCAGTTAATCCAAATAAAACCACAATGGTTTTATTCACAAAAAGGAGAAAACTGGATGTACTTTGTCTCCCTGAGATGAGGGTTACTACCCTTCAACTCTCCGAAGAAGTGAAATATCTGGGGGTGACTCTAGATAAAAAACTTCTTTGGAACAAACATGTAGAGGTAAAGATGAAACGGGCTCTCACAGCTTATGGGCTGTGCAGACGGACCTTTGCTTCGACATGGGGACTCAGGCCTCATGTGGTAATGTGGATATACGTTGCCATCATTAGGCCGATGTTCGTATATGCATCCGTAGTGTGGTGGGTTAAGGTGAGACAAAAAGGTTTTCACCGTAAACTAGACGCACTGCAAAGAACTGTTTGTCTGGGTATCACTGGTGCCATGAGCACGACATCCGGTGCAGCTCTGAATGCACTACTCAATTTGCAGCCCCTGGATATATTTATTCAAAGCACTGCAATGAGAGCAGCTCATAGGCTAATTCGATTAGATCTATGGGAAAACAACGGATGTGGGGGGCACAAAGCATTGGAAGAGTTACTGGGAGGACTAAATCCAATTCTTACAATGCCTTCCGATTCTCGTGTCCCCATACATCTGTTTGGTAGAAGATATGTAGTTACCCTGAAGCATAGAGAGGACTGGGAAGACCCAGAGGAATGCGTGGCGGTATATGCGGAAGTCTTCTACACCGATGGCTCAAAAACAGAAGAGGGTTCTGGAGCCCGAGTCTACCTCTCGAATAAAAACGAGAAGTGGGCTTTTCCTTTGGGACAATATGCAACGGTTTTTCAAGCCGAAGTTTATGCGATCCTAAGGGTGGCAAACTGGGTGATTGACGAGCGGTTGAAGGGCAGGCGCATCGCAATCTGCAGTGACAGTCAAGCTGCACTGTGGGCATTGAGCAGTCCTTTGATCACCTCGAAAATCATTCAGGAATGCAGAAACAGTTTGAACTCTATGCCTAGATTCGATACGGTGGAACTACTCTGGGTACCTGATCACTGTGGCATAGAGGGAAATGAAATCTCGGACGCTTTAGCGAAAGAGGGATCAATCTCCCCATATGCCGGGGCCGGAGCCAGCAATTGGGGTATCAGTAGCATTGGATAAATCTGTTTTCAACAACTGGGAACAAGTTTCCCATAACGACAGGTGGCAGAGCTTAAATGCTGCTCGACACACCAAACTTTTCCTGCCAGAACCCAACATACGTACCGCAAAGTTTATCCTGTCGAAAAGCAGGAGGACTTGCAGGTGTATTGTGGGCATTCTGACAGGCCATAATTCACTAGCTGGGCATATGTTCAGAATAGGAATTACCGAATACTGTAATGAGGAAGCGCAATCCACGGAGCATTTCCTATTTGAATGCCCCGCCTATGGACGCATCAGGCATCAGATCTTTGGTGCCGATGTTCTCCAATTGCGACGGGTAGCATCACATCCACTAACGGAAATCCTGCGATACGTTAACGAATCCGGAATATTCCGTTAGACGGGGGAGGCGAGTACAATGGGCCAACACGGCCTGAGTGCTCAGAAGCTGTAGCTTCTCCCCCACCAAGCACACACACACAGGATTTTCATGTCCCACTTTTTAAGGGCAACAAAACTGCCACTCTGGCGGCCACAGGTTCTTTCACAAGGAATTTCACCTACCGGCAGGAATTCAATTTTCTCCACTAGGCTGCGTGAATCCTTGCAATTTCACCCATCAGAGTAGACTTGACAGTGGATGACCGGATGTCAAAAGTTGATTCTCACCCCACCGTTATGCATCCACACCCTCGGCGAACCAGTCTGCCAGCTTCCACATTACCAGCGATGTTTGAATGCCCCTGCTCCCACATCAGGAATGTTTCGTTCAGTCGGCCAAGTTTCAGCAGCACCTGATGACAACTTCACACCGACTGCCTTGATATGGCATTGCTGTTCAGTGCTAATAATGCTGCCCGATTGTTGGAACAGATTGGTGCTCTGAGGTGGCGGGGAGGAAGACGGGGCGGCAACCTTGTCGGCTGAACCAAAACCAAGTGGCCGAGGAGAACCTCCACGTGGTGCCACCGGAAAACGCTGTATCGCATTGGCTTGCCGGCCGTGATGCAGTAGGCGAATGCTCCAAGGCCTAGCAAAAGCGATCTGACCCGAGTCTGCACGGGGATTCATCTGAAGTGGCTTCGGTCACGGAATCTTACCAGGGGTATACTGGTACCATGGGAACCGAGGTAGCCCCTGGACTCTTATACTTCAGGAGAATTCCTGTCGTATCTGAGTACAGCTCGGTTGGTTACGGTTGGCCCCCTTGTGGGAGTTTCATGGTGGCTGTGGTTGTGGTCAAGCGAGAAGAGACCTTCGGGCCTCGACGTGGTGTTGCGTATCAACACGGGTGCCGTACTCCATAGTTCGGTAGAGATTTAGGTGATTCCTGCATCCACCAATATGAATGCTAAGCGATGCACTTGGTATAGACTGGTACCGCTGTTGCTTGTCACAGCGGGGTTCTGATTGTGGTCACAAAATCAATCCGCGTCTGAAGAGGACCGTAGGATTAATCCTACGTTAAACCATGCTATCCCGTCAGGGGGGGGGGGGCTTCGGCCGCAAGGCTCAGGTACTCCTAAGGCAACGTGCAGTAGACACAGACTCCGTGTTGGAACAGATTCGAATGGTGCGACCCCTCTATTTTGGTCGCAAACATTCTCCAACTTCCAAATATCTCCGCCTGGAATATGGTTGTCATTTTTCCGAGAGGTTGAGACAGTTTCATAATCGGATATCCCGGGAACCCCCCTGCATGCGATCCGTCCTCCATGACTGACCCTACGCTAAAGATCGACCATTCTTTTCTTTTGGTAATTACGACGGTGTATGCCTTTTCAAAGAAGAATCTAGAAACCATATGATCGGCGGGGATCATAGCCACCTGATGTTTGCCAAGGAATTTCGAGATGGACTCATGACCGTATATTTGGCCGCCTTGTCATCAAGCCTATATGCTTTGTCACCAGGTCTTACCTATTACAATGCTTCAACACCAGAGCAATCAACAGCAGGATTGTTGGTATTGTTGCGTGTGCGTTAGGGGGAGAAGCTATAGCTTCTGAGCTCTTAAGCCGTGGTAACCCATTGTACTCGACACCCCTATCGTAGGAATGCTCCGGGGATTTCGCTTCCGCATTACAGCAGACGCACGTATCATCTTTAATAATTCCTATTCTGAATACATGTTCAGCTAGTGAATTATAACCTGTCAGACCACCCACAATACTTCTGCAAGTTTTTTCGCTTTTCAGGATAGACTTTACGGTGTGCGAATGGCTCAAGTGGTTAGAGCGCTTTGCTCTCGTAGCAGAAGGTCGCGGTTCAGATCTCACTCGTGGCAGAGGGATGTCGATGCCAGTCGAATCAGCTGTGAATGAGTACCTGAGTCAAATCAGGGTAATAATCTCGGGCGAACGCAATACTGACCACATTGTCTCCTACAGTGTATTGTAGTGTACTGTTAAGGCCCTGATCCAAAATGGATTGTTGCGCCAACGATTATTATTATTATAAACTTTGCGGCATACATGTTTGGTTCTGACGCCTGCTCTTCAACCACTCGTCAATCACCCAGTGTGTCACACTTAGAATCACATATACTTTGACTTGAAAAACCTTTGCATATTATCCAAAAAGAAAAGCCCTTTTCTGGTTTTCATTGAAGAGATAGACTCCGGCTCCAGAGCCGCTGTAGAAGACTTCCGTATATCCCGTCACGCATACCCCTGGAACTTCCAGTTCTCTCTATGTTACAGGGTAACTTCGTATCTTCTACCAAACAGATCTATGGGGACCCAAGAACCAGGAGGCATTGCAAGAACTGCATTCAGTTCTACCAATAACTTTCCCAATACTCTGTGCCCCCTACGTCCGTTGTTGCGCCATAGATCTAATCGAATTATTCCATGAGTTGCTCTCATTGCTGTCATTTGGATAAATATATCCATGGGCTCCAGTTGACGGTAAAAGCTTTTTTGGTCTGACCTCAACCCAGCACACTACAGATGCATAAGCGAACATCAGCTCAATTATGGGATCGTATATCCGCATTACCACCTGAGGCCTAAGTCCACATATCGAGGAAAAGGTCGGTCTGCACGGCCCATAAACTGTGAGAGCTCATTTCAACTTTATCTCTACATGCTTATTCCAAAGAAGCCTTTTATCTAGGGTGACTCCCAGACATTTCATTTCTTCGAAGAATTGAAGGGTTGTACCCGTCATCTCTGAGAGGCAAAGTGCATCCAGTTTTCCCCTTTTTATGAATAATTCCATTGACGTTTTATCTGGACTAAACTGAAAGTTCATGCCTGAGGCACCAAGTGTCCATCAGATCAACGGTACGTTGTAAATTTCCGGACACGTTCCAAGATCCCGATCAACAGCAAGCACAACCATGTCATCAGCATGAGCTTGACCGTGTACTGGCAAATTTTGCAGTTCGCCTAGAATCGATCAGCATACTCCATAGAAGTGACAATAGCATGCCTCCTTAGGACAGCCTTTCGTATCTTCTGCTGTTAGGTAGTGATCCACACCCACTTCAGCACATAGCAATCTCTGCATTAGCATAGCATAAATCCACTTAAATCAAGTATCATCAATACCATGCGCTCTGGTGGCCTCCCAAAGTTTTTGCATCCTCTATCTTTGACACCAAAGAATGAAGAGCCGACTCACAGGACTTGCCACGTTGGTAAGCATGATGGTTTACATGAAGTGGGTGCGACCTAAGTGCCTTCCCACGAATGTGCCGCTCCACCAGTATCTCTAAACCTCGCAGCAAGAATGAAGTCAAGTTGATCTGTCTGAAGTTCTTTGGATTAGAATAGTCATCTTTCCCAGGTATGAAGACTACCTTAGCCCAAAGTAAGACTTCCTCGGAAAATATTTCTTAACAATCGCTTTAAGTACTCCATATCCTCCTTTAGCATTGCTGGATAGATGCCATCCATGCCAGGTGCTTTGAAATGTTCAAATAACAGTATGGCAGCTCTCTCATAGGTAACAACTGCTTTCGCATTGTTCCAGTTTACCTTGCAGCACTTATGTGTTAAAGGGGTTGCAAGAACCGTCAACTCTCCCCCTACCACTTCTCACATCCGTTTTCTCGGTTGGTGTACTTCCACGAGGGTGCTGATTCCGGTCTGATGCTCGTGAAAGTACCATCGGATTTTCTAAGAGCGTCCAACGTCCAATGTGGACGGCTCATCTCCTTTAAGGATTCTGCATAGCCTTGAAATCTCTCTTGCGCCTTCCAGTTCTTCACAGAACGCTCTAAAGGAGTCTAGTTTTGAACACCTAACAAGCCTCTTGTATTCACGCTGTGAGTTCTGGAAGTTTAAGTAGTCTTCGATCTTATTGGTTTTACAGGCACAGTCCAGAACTCGCCTGGTTGATATCCTGAATTTTTGCAGTTCCCAGTTCCACCAAAGAACAAGGAGCATTTGACCTAGCCAAGAAATATATTGAGTATTCGCATCGTAACCTATTAACAGTTCGAGACCACTTGATTCTGAATACACTACCAGATCCCTTAGATCTTGCGTCGGTAAAGGACACAAAGAATTTTAGGAAAATAAACGGGTGATGTTTTTCCTCTCGCCATTTACCTGGTATTGTATGATGACCGTAACTAGATCCTGGGAGCACAAGTGTTTCAGCATGGTTGCCTCTAACCGTCTTGACATCAGGACGCAAGCTCTCAGTTTTATGGATACTTCATGATAGAAGATCCTAGCCCCCTTTACTGATCCAATGCCATAGATTCCATAAAATTGAATCCATGGCTCTTGCACCAAAAAAATGTAGGGGAAGTCCTGCAGCTTTGTCAGCCTCGCTCAGCAGATAGAGGAAGCTTTGGCATGCTGTAGGTTAATTTGAATAATCCGACATAAATATAGTCTAATATGTGATAGAAAACTGTTAGACGTGTATGCCGCGGTCCGCGTGTGACGGGGTTTCCTCCACACCGTATCGCCAAAGACTTGATCCCCTCGTGTTTGATTTCTCTGAGAAGAGTCGCACTTGAAGGTACAGCAGTTCCAATGTCTTCAATAATGAAAAGTCTCATCTCATCTTGCGGATCATTCGTCTGTTTTCCACTTAGCACCTTCACTGGTGTGCGGTGTCCGGTTTGCATAGATTTCATCACTCGAACTGGCATCAAGTCAGTTTCGTTCATGTCTCTGACTGCCCTTTCTTTCGCCTGTTCCGTAAATGGTGTAGGAGAAGCTGCTAGCAGGTAGGACCCTGTAGTCCCTTTACCGGTGCGAACCCCCATACAGCGTTTCACCACTGGATGCACTATACTCGGCGCGTAGCTCCATTGTGGGAGAGCACACCGCTGCAGTTTGTTCTATATTGCGTGAGTCGAAGACCATCATTATTCTTCGCTCTCAAAATGGAGATGATGCTTTACGGCTTCCTGATATGATTGAATTTCAATCTATCTAAGGCAAAAGTGGAGCACCATATGGTGTCTTCCCCTGAGACCATTCATACTCTTTTATTCCAATTCGAATACTAAGCCGAAACCCTCCACGTTTGTAGATTAGTCCTTCCTGGCATTCCTGAACTTTATCCACCAGTGTCCATGCCCGAGTTCTGTTCACCCATAATGTGGATGATGTTTCCCGGCTTGCTTCGAGGGCCCAGTAACCAACATCTCACATGTTCTGTCCTGCGCAGCCCAGTGTTCACAATAGTGAACTTGGGTTGACTGCCAGAACTCAAAGCAGGGATTACCTGCTGGAGCCACTTTGAGTCAGCTTGATCAATGCACTCCAAATGGAATGAAGTCCATCACGCAGGGATTACCTGCTGGAACCACTTTGAGTCAGCCTGATCAGTGCACTCCAAATGGAATGAAGTCCATCGCGAAAACCAGTTAAATCTTGGCTTCGTTCCAGTCTCCGGCAATTTTTTCCACAGGTATTCCCCCACTCCTACGGTAGCAGTCAAAATTGAGGCTGCAGCTTGTGCATACGTCCGTATTCCTATGAGGGAGACCAGCTTCATTGAGATTTATCTCGCTGATTTGATCAAATTGCAGCACACCGGTCTTAGCCCCCGTGGGACGCGAGGTTGTAGGCCCTGCTACGGAGGACAATAAAGCGTTGGCCACCGCAATTTTACGCGCATTACTGCTGACAGAAGAGTCTGGTACATCCAGGGGGTCACCGCAATTACCAGTTTATCCCCAATTTCCGCTGAAGATTCCGCTTCCACACCTAGTGGTATAGTCACGCCCATGTCCCCATTCCTAAGGTGCTTCATCTTCCTTCACAGTGCCTTGGCCTTGGCTTGGGGCTTTTCCAGGTTCACGGTATGCGGGCTGCTTGGGTCCATTTCCACTTACCAGCGTTAAACGAGTACCGTCCACGTCACCTCCTCCCGGTAAGGGTGAAGAAGAAATTTCTGACAGACAGGATTCACCCTGTAGTCGCTCCTCCTTAATGGCTGAAGTTCCTTTAGGAGCTTGTATTCTTTTCCTTTTGACAAATTTCGAATGCCGCGAATCGAAATAAATTTCGAATGCCGCGAATCCTGCCGCGCCACATCACTCCGCACCCAGATGAAACCGAGGGGTTTCAGCGACCGAATCCAGAACTGTGTTCCCCATCAGTCCTTGAAGCGAACGCGCCGTTGTTTAGGAATGCACACGGGGTTCAGCCTGGACAGGGAAACCGCTTTTTTGTGTCCACCGATCTCGAGCTGGAAGAAATGTTCTCCCCGCTCGAGAACGCGGTACGGGCCTTCATAAGGAGGCTACAGCGGCTTCCAGACGGCATCCGTCCTGACAAGGACGTGCGTACACGTGTCCAGTTTCTTGGGCGCACGGACAGGTGCGGACGAGTGTTGGGTGGGAGGAGTGGCCTTGATGCGTCGGAAATTGTCTCTCAGCAGACGCACCAACCCCGAATCTGTGAGACCCGATCTCTTGTCGAAGACCGGATCACTTGGGAGTCTCGGATTCTCCCCATATACCAGCTCCGCGGGACTGGCAACATATTCCTCTCGGCGAGTTGCACGTAGGCCGAGTAGGACGCGAGGCAAGACTTGGGTCCAGGACGGATCGTCGCGTGCCATAATGGCGGCTTTCAGCGTCCGGTGCCAACGTTCTAACATCCCATTGGCTTGTGGGTGGTATGCAGTAGTCCGCTGGCATTTAAATCCCAGGAGTTTTCCTAACTCCGAGAAAAGAGTGGGTTCATTCCCCCGCACTACTAAGCGGTTCCACAAAGGTATCCTTCTCCGACTCTGTAGTCTCCTCTGTAGGGGCGTGAATGTTAATGAGACTTATTTCTAAACTTGCCTCGCAAGCGCAGAGTGCATAGCCATTCGCTTATGTTTTCAAAGCCAATAACAACAGGTTTCATTTTTTGGCTGACTAAGAAACCTACTCCAAGCACATGGTTTACTGGATGGCCGCTATAATATATGGTGTAGCGACTCTTCTCTAGGAAACCGGTCCCTATCCATCGCATCTCTTGCAACGCTGTTACATCAGCCTTATATTGGGACAGGGTATCGGCTAGCTGCTCAGCAGCATTCGGTCTGTACAGAGAGCACAGGTTCCATGAGAAAATGTGCAAATCGTTGTTCCGTTGTCGTTGCCGGGTTCGTCGTTTTAAAATCTATCCTGCCCGAGGCTCCTTCCATGGTTTCGTAACAACGACTTTCCGTGTAGGGTTATCAGCCCTACCCAATTCCCAAACCTGGAGGACCAGTTGGTATATTTTGTACCGTTTTTAGGCGCGGGAGATTCGACTCCATCCTTCTCCGTCTGCAGTTTTTCATGAAGGAAGAACTTCCAGCGATCACCACGTAGAGGTGGAGATAGGGTTTGGTAGTAGAGGTGTTGCGGTTAATTCAGTAGGCGTTTCCCAGCTTTTATGCTCCAACGTGGGTACCAATCCATGTTCCGCCTATTCCACATACTGGCATTAAACCAGTAGCATCCCCGTCACGAGCTTCCCTTTTTTCCGCTCGTCTCGGTAAGGTTCAAGGAAAAGGTTCTGGCAGGCAGAATTCATCTTGTAGCCCCCCCCCCCTCCTTAGTGACTGAAGCTTCCTTCAGCCGAGCTTTCCTCTTCCGTTAGAGGGTAGATTTGGGCTGTAGTACCGCGGACGGGCCATAGTCGAATTTCCAGTTACTCCAAGAGCTTCATACTTTCCTTTCTGGCTGGCTTCGACGTAGTTACTACATGCAAGCTTTCCATTGAGTCGGAAAACATGTCTTCTGCAGATTTATCCATAAGGGGAGATGAATGTGGTGAGGCCTCCACTTAGACCGTTCAAATCCCTAGTTTGCATATTCATATTTGGACACCCTTAGTGTAGTAGTGGGTAGCGTGTAGCCGCCCCCCCCCCCGCCATTACGTTCCTCTTGAATATTACTAGTGCAGCCTCCCCGGCGTTCAACGTGAGCCGATTAAACATTCATCACATACTTTGGCCGCAAACTTGCCGAAAATTATTACGACTGGGTCGTCCGAAAAAGGTTGTGCGAAAACCTTTGTGCCTCCAGAAACAATAGCAAGGTCCATAACCAAGAGCCATAACAGAGGAGCGAGAACCCATCCCTGTGCGCTACGCTGCGTTGATGAAAACTCAGATTGGTCTGAAAACCGAAACCGATGGGAAACTACCAAAAGGCCGTCGGAAACAACGTTGACTTGATACCCTCGATGGTGATTTGAGAGGTTCTCGGTTCCATTCTGATCAAGCATATGAGCGAGCAAAATGGTGCAACGGACCACGAAGAGCCGACCGCACCTCTGAATGGGACAAAGGCTGAAGAAGAAGAAGGTAATGTTCTTCACGTTGCCATTCTTGGAAGACGTGGAGGGATTCAACGGATCATGACATCTTTCATGAAACACCTAGGCTTCACTTGTAACAGCTCCATGCTCTCTCCTCACACCAAGTCGTGAAGCTTAGCCAAATTGCTCTGGATTTGAAAAAAGAGGAAAGCAGTTTTGGATTGACAGGAAACACATTCGAAACCAAGGTGCCCAGTGTGATAGGACATTTCTACGACGAGGGCATCTAGGTTGATGTCGCTCGGCTTATTTCTAGCGTTAATCCGCCTTCAAAGTTTTGTCCAAAATTTGAAAATGCAACTACCTCACCTCAACTTTACTTTTCTGTGCGAGGAATTATAATTGGCATAACCGTTCTGAGGTTTCGCAATCATCAATGTCAGGGGAGACGTTCTGGTACCTTGTTGTCAAATATTTCCGCTCATCATTGTTCCATCCGAAGTTCTACAAATATTCAATGAATTGAGGCATGTTATGTCCTAATTAGATATCCGTCGAATGCATATGCATATCCTAGCACCCAAATATATTCTAAAAAATGCCACCTGACGAAATCAACTCGGTCCTCCCATTTTGGTAGATATTTATCTCTTGAAGCGGAAACAATCATTCCAACTGGATCGATGGAGCATATTTAGAAATTGAGAATATTTTTTGAGGTTCTCTCCATTTTCAGGAGTTAAAACTTCTGCCATGACACAACAAACAAGTGGCCCAAATAATCACTGGAGCATACACTTGTTGTTGTCCTGCGACCTAAATTCAATTGCACAAAAAGGACCTGTGTCAGTTTTAGTTCTGAGTATTCGTAGGATATTTGCATGCATATAAAGTCAATCTGAGGGAACTAACTTTATACAAATTTTCACAATATATGGAAAATGGCATTCAGGATAATTATAGTGTCTCCTATTTTCCCCCATTCCCAATTGAATCAGCTTCACTAGCTTTGACAATGGACTCAAATTGCGGAAATTAGATTGACCTGTTCACCACGGAAACAATATAGCGTTTCCATTCTTCCAGGCGTATGGTTTTCACAAAGTGAATGACCCCAGGCAATCCTGACAGTGCATGGTCGTCCTTGGTCGTGTGTCACTTTAGGTTTATTCTTTCCTGTTATAAATGGATTCAACACAAGATGATATATTTCATAGCCACGTACTTTGTCAGCGCAATTCACCGGCTTGATCCTTTCCAGGACTTACCAACTGCACTGCCAGCCTCTGAAATGGATTTGTATGTACACTTTCGGGTGATTTTTCTAATTAATTTCCGGCCATAGCTTTCCACAAGGCCGTTATGGGTTTTTCTCGCGACCAATCATTGTCAAACGAATTTTCTGGAATGATTATGGGGTCATGCCGTCCTGTGCAGCGATGGTAAACCATTAATTTAACAAGTGGAAAGCAGCATGTGAAGATGGTGACACGGTACGATTTGAGCAATTTGATCCTCCCTTGGGGAATTGAATGTTTTTCCGAACTGCCGTGGGTGGGATTTCGGGATGGAAAAATTTTCCCACAGGCTATCAACCCTCGCGTATGCAGATGTATCCTTTACTTGATTAGTTTGATTGCAAATTACATTTTAAGCGCTGAGGGGCTAATTTAAAGCTGCTCCCATGCGAACCTATGCTTTTTATAGGAAGGGGTGGGAAATTAATGAAATTCTTCCCTCAGGGGATTAAAAACTGTTTTATCCAGGATTCATCCTAATCATCATCACCATCAACGGCGCAACAACTCCAGACAGACAGTATTATTACTTCAAATCTATCGGTGTGTAACAGGGGCAGTACACCAACCTTTCATTTCCCCTGCTCGGAGAACGGTTGGGAGGAGGTCCTTGATATCACCCTAATAACCGACAACGGGATTCTTAGGGTGGAGGACTGGAGAGTGTCTGACCAGAGATCCTTCTCTGACCACAGGTGGATACTCTTCAGTCTAGATCTCGCCGCAGAGGTCTCCAAGCCCTTTAGAGACCCCAGGAGGATCGACTGGAGAAAGTTTGGTCAGGTAATTAAGAACAAACTCTCCGGTGCACAAATTGGTAGGATTGGCATGACAGACGAACTGGAGTCTAAGGTCGGGGCTCTGGAGAAGGCTTTTGGTACCGCCTTCAAAGTTTCGTGCCCTGCTAAGTACAGCAAAAAGACCCTGCCACCGTGGTGGAATGAAGATCTCTCTAGTCTCAGGAAGCTGACCAGAGAAATCTTCAACATCTGCTACAGGCAAAAATACTGGTAGCCATACCAGGACTGCCTAAAGAAGTACAAGTCGGCCATCAGGACCGCCAAGAGGCGGTCTTGGCTAGACTATTGTCAGAACATTGAAAGCACTAGTGAATCCGCGAGGCTCAATAAGATTCTGTCCAAGGAACATAAGAGTCCAGCCTTCCTTAAAAAGTCGGAAGGCTCCTGGACGGAACCTTCTAGCGAAACCTTGAAGCTGCTGGTGCAAACGCACTTTCCCTCCAGCGAGGAGGAATGTGAATTAGAACCTCGCTTGGAGGGTTTGCGGCAACCCCAGCTGTGCGAGACTATCAAATCGGTAATTACCGGGGATAGGATCGGCTGGGCTATAAACAGCTTCTCCGCATACAAATCTCCAGGCGCAGATGGCATAATGAGATTTACCGGAGCTGCATCACTTTAGGATACGTACCGCAGTCCTGGAAGCGCGCACGGGTGGTTTTCATACCGAAAGCGGGCAGGCGAGGTCATGAGTCCGCGAAGGACTTTCGGCCAATCAGCCTGACCTCTTTCGTGCTGAAGACCCTAGAACACGTCCTGGACATTCACTTAAGGACGATTATGGAGAGAACGCCTTTCTCTAAGTCCCAGCATGCCTACCTCAAAGGAAAATCCACAGAAACCGCCCTCCACGAGGTAATTGGCACGGTTGAGCGGTCGCTGCAGTACAAGCAGTATGCCCTTGCTGCCTTCTTGGATATAGAAGGAGCTTTCAACAACGTCAGTACCAACGCCATCAAGGAAGCCTTGACCGGTATTGGATTGGAGGGGTATCTCACGCATTGGATTATATCCATGCTGAGTACCAGGATAATCCAGTCGGATCTGGGAGGCAACCACTTGACCAGAGCTGTGAACAGAGGCACGCCCCAGGGTGGTGCTATCTCACCGGTGCTCTGGTTAATAGTAACGGACAAAATTTTACGTACATTAGACAGCAGCGGGGTGAAGGTGCTGGCGTATGCCGACGACTTGGTGATATTAGTATCAGGGATGTTTCTGTCCATTATGAGCGACATAATGGAAGGAGCGTTGCGAAAGGTGTGCCTGTGGACCGCAGGATGCGGACTCAGCATAAACCCAACCAAAACGCAACTGATGCTATTCACCACCAAGACAAGGATACCTGAATTCCATCTACCACGGCTGAATGAACAAAGATTGGTTCTTTCCTCTAATGTAAAGTATCTGGGTGTAATCCTGGATCCTAAGCTAAAGTGGAGGTTTAATATAGAACTGAGGGTTAAGAAGGCCTGTATAGCCTTCTATGCCTGTAAGAGAACCTTTGCCAAGAAATGGGGTCTCCGATCGAGGATGGTTCTCTGGATGTACACCGCTGTAGTGCGTCCGATCCTGACGTACGGATCTATTGTATGGTGGCAGGCTTTGAAGAAGAAATACAATAGAACGAAGCTTAATAGGATTCAAAGAACCGCGTGTGCAGGTGTTACGGGGGCTCTGCAGTCCTGCCCGGCAGATGCTCTCAATGTACTCCTGCATCTCCTCGCCCTAGACCTCCACATCAAATATGTTGCAGCGTGCAGTGCCGTCAGACTACGTGAGTCCGGATGCTGGGCAGCGAAGTCCTACGGCCACAGCAACATTCTAAATGAAATACCTCGAGAAATCTGGGCATCCCCCACGGACTATGTCACACGCAAGCTGAACTTCACGAGAAACTCTGCTGTGGACCTTCCAACCAGGGCAAAGTGGAAGACCGGCGGCGTGTTGCAAGACTATGACACGGTATTCTTTACGGACGGATCAAAGATGGCCTATGGAGTCGGCGCGGGGGTTTTCTCGAATACACACGGTGTATCCAAGTCGTATGGTCTCCCAGGTTTCGCCAGTGTATTCCAGGCGGAAGTACTGGCGATATTGGAAGTCTGTCGATGGCTGGAGCGTGATTCGAGCCCCAAGCGTAACATAGCCATTCTGACCGACAGCCAAGCGGCCATCAAGGCCTTGTATTCAACGACGACATCTTCTCGGTTGGTGGGGCAGTGCAGAGACACGCTCAACCATCTGGGCGGCACGCTCAAGATCACTCTCCTCTGGGTTCCCGGGCATATGAACATAGAGGGGAATGAGCGGGCTGACGGATTGGCCAGGCAAGACTTTGCTCTTGGCAGTCCCTCGGGGAATGCAGTCGGTGTTCCGCTGGCGGCTGTCGGGGGCCGAGTCTACTCGCACTACCTAGCGGCCGCGGGCCTGAGATGGCGAAGGCTTACAAGCTGTACCAACTCAAGGAGAATTTGGCCCGCTTATAACATAGCCCGCTCACGAGAGCTCCTGTGCCAGACGCGTGCAAATGCATTCAAGATTACGGCGGTCTGCACGGGGCACTGGCCCATAGGGGACCATGCCGCTAGGCTCGGCTTACCCTACAACTCGCATTGCCGAAGCTGCGGAGAAGGAAGGGAAACCCTCATGCACTTTCTCTGCGATTGCCCAGCTCTGGCTCGCCTTCATTCATCTGCAGTCCATGATCTCGCGCTGATCATCGCCTACTCGATCTAGATGAAGGCAGTTTGTACGTCTCGGGTGGTTCTTCCCATGATGTCGATATCATCAGCATAGGCCAGTAGTTGGGTGGACTTGAAGAGGATCGTACCTCTTGCATTTACCTTAGCATCACGGATCACTTTCTCGAGGGCCAGGGTAAAGAGGACACATGATTGTCGTAGACCGTTGTTGATGTCGAATGTTCTTGAGAGTGATCTTGCTGCTTTTATCTGGCCTCGCACATTGGTCAGGGTCAACCTAGTCAGTCTTATTAGTTTCGTCGGGATACTGAATTCTCTCATGGCCGTGTACAGTTATACCCTGGCTATGCTATCATAGGCGGCTTTAAAGTCGATGAACAGATGGTGCAACTGTTGTCCATATTCCAACAGTTTTTCCATCTCTTGCCGCAGAGAGAAAATCTGATCTGTTGCTGATTTGCCTGGAGTGAAGCCTCTTTGGTATGGGCCAATGATGTTCTGGGCGTATGGGGCTATCCGGCCTAGCAAGATAGTGGAGAATATCTTATAGATGGTACTCAGCGAGGTGATACCTCTATAATTGCTGCACTGTGTGATATCTCCCTTTTTATGTATGAGACAGATAATGATTGGCAACGAGGCCAATCGTCAGGCATTGATTCGCTGTCCCATACCTTGAGCACAAGTTGATGAACCACTTGGTGTAACTGGTCGCCTCCATATTTATCCAATTGGGCCGTAATTCCATCGGTTCCTGGCGACTTATGATTTTTTAGCCGATTTGTCTGTCGTCTTCAATTGGCGGGACCTCCAACTCGCCGATGTTCTGGTTGTTCAGTAGCTCATCAAAGTACTCAACCCATCCCTCCAATATGCCCATTCTGTCGGAAATCAGATTTCCCTCTTTGTCTCGGCAGGATGAGCATCGAGGTGTATAAGGCTTCATCCTGCTGACCTGTTGGTAAAACTTGCGCGCCTGGTGCGGTTGCTCCCTGTACTTTTCTAGTTCACAGACTTGTTGGTTCTCCCAGGCTTCCTTTTTCCATCTGTGAAGTCGCTTCTCCACTCGACGGAGTTCGTGATAAGTCTCTGCGCGTGCCCGCGTTCTTTGAGAATGCAACATTACTCGGTATGCGGCATTCTTCCGTTCCGTTGCCAGCTTACATTCATTGTCAAACCAGCCGTTCCGACTCCTTTTGCGGCTGGGGCCAAGTATGTTTGTGGCCGTATCCATGATAACGTTCTTCAGGTGATTGTGAAGATCATTTGTTGATGCTTCATCTCCAGGTCCTCCGGTTATTGCGGCATCCATTTCCCTCTTATAGGTGTCGCGGAGGGCAGTGTTGTGGATGGCTTCAGTGTTCACTCTCACCTGTTTGTCAAAGAGGATTCTAGGTGGTATTGTTATTCGAGCTCGGAGCACCATGCCAATGAGATAGCGATCCGAGTCTATATTGGCCCCCCTATATGTTCTGACATTCATCAAGGCTGAGAGGTGATGGCGTTCAATCAACACGTGGTCAATTTGGTTGAAAGGGGCCCCGTCTGGAGGCCCATGTATGTTTGTGGACCGCTTTCCGCGCAAACCAGGTACTTCCAACAACCATTTCGTGTGACCCTGCTAATTGAATAATCCGCAGTCCGTTATCATTTGTTTTTTCGTGTAAGCTATGGGAGCCAACGTATCGCCTGAATACGGGCTCCTTCCCTATTTGGCTGTTAAAATCCCCAAGTATGATTTTGATATCATATCTGGGACAGGCTTCGAGGTTTCGTTCTACTGCCTCGTAGAAGATATCCTTCTCCGACTCTGCAGTCTCCTCTGTAGGGGCGTGAACGTTAATGAGGCTTATATTTCTAAACTTGTTCTTCGTTCGCTCATGATTTCAAAGCCGATAACAGCAGGGTTTCATTTTTTGGCTGACTAAGAAACCTACTCCGAGCACATGGTTTACTGGATGGCCGCTGTCATATATGGTGTAGCGGCTCTTCTCCAGGAAACCGGTCCCTGTCCATCGCATCTCTTGTAACGCTGTTATATCAGCCCTATATTGGGACAGGGTATTGGCTAGCTGCTCATCAGCTTCATCTCTGTACAGGGAGCGCACGTTCCACGAGAAAATGCGCAAATCGTTAATCCGTTGTCGTTGCCGGGTCCGTCGTTTTAAAGTCCGTCCTGTCCGAGGTTCCTGTTGTGACTTCGTAACAAGTTGTTTTCCGTGTAGGGTTGTCAGCCCTACCCAACCCCCAACCTGGAGGACCAGTTGGTACAATTTGTCCCGTTTTTAGGCGCGGGAGACTCGCCTTCATCCTTCTCCGTCTGCAGCTTTTCGTTAAGAAAGAGCTCCCAGCGGCCACCACGTGGAGGCGGAGATAAGGTTTGGTAGTAGAGCTGTTGGTGTTGGTTCAGCAGGCATTTCCCAGGTTTTATGCTCCATCGTGTGTACCAATCCACGTATCGCCCTGGGACCTATACTACCTTTTGACCACTAATCCATCCTAATACTAACAAATAATCGCGACGCAATTAGTAAAATGCTGAAGAGATTCTTCCATACTCACTGTCCAGATACTCCTGCTCGGAAAATCTGGTGAAACCGACATTGAAACAATTTTTCAACTTTCACAAGGAAACCTGAATATTAACAACATATTCTGTGTGTAAATGATGCCTGAGACTGAGTTGGCGGGAGTAATTTAATTTTGTGCGGTTTCTGCATAACCCAATGGGTTGGCAAGTTTCCCCCGGGGGCTGACAATGAGTCCTGGCTCATTCCTGCCAGTTGCCGGCTGCACAATAAGGATGAGAGCTCTATACACGAAATTCCTTTGGGGCTACATGACGAAATGCTGCAGGCGGCATGCAATAATACAATTCTTCCTCATCGTGAACGTGGTCGTTGTCGTCAGGAGTTTGCCTTGGGATTTCGGACGTCTGTCAGTGAAATTATTTCCGCCCTGAATGCCCCACTGGCATGCAAACGCAATGCACTCTACACTGTATATACACAGCATCCCGATCCGTATACAGACACTTTACCCAGAGAACATTCCTACGACGATGGCCAATACATTAAACTTCACTTCTGGTATCATCCTAGACGGGGAATTTCAGAAACTATCCAGTTGCAGTGCGCCTTACTTTTGCAGTCCCTGTCGACGTCAACTCATAGTTTTTCTTATCCTTCGTTGATTTTGCTGCAAGTTCAGGACAGGACAACTCGTCTCTCGTCCATCACAGGAACACCCAACACAATGAGCGAATGAAATGGTCGTTGCACTACCCTTGATATCCTTAAATTGCCCCGAAGGCATGTGTCATATGCACAGTTCAGGGATAAATTAAGAAATTTCACAATTGAGTAGCTTCAGCCAGGCTAATTGCGTGTTGAGTCCTTGCTATCAGAAGCTACAATACTTAGGAGCCTACAAAGTTTTTTGGGAAAGCAAAACGGAACTGATACCCGCTCGCACCGGAGGGTGGTCGAGGAACAGTTAAGGAGATGATGTTGAAAATAAATCCTGCGAGATCTCTCGAATGGATGCTGGTACTGTGCAGCATCACATTCCTTTAATGACCGCTAATTTATCGCGGAACAATGTCAAGTCACGTTCGCCTCATTAGGACTCGACAAACACAGTGGAAGAGCAGTGGCGTAAGTGGTACACAACATTAATGATAATAGCAGCGGCGAACGAGTTAAATGGGAGAACTGGCTAAAACGTTCAAATAATCCTCGTCCTTTCCTTGGCAGCAATTCTTGCCCCCGATCAACCCCGACCTTGTGATAGCCCTTCATCTCCGCCTGGGAATTTGAGCGTTCGTAAGGCATGTTGTCAATATTTACGACCTCGGCCTGGTGACGTTTTTCAATTTGTTACCCAGACGTGTGTCATATGTTGCTTTAATGCTTCCGCACTACCATTTCACGATACACCACCGCCACCCTACAACAGCGACCCACTTGCATGATGCCTGCGAATTTCGGTTTCACCAACGTATCGTAATCCTTGCACTGCCAATGAGAAAGGGGTTGTGGAAGCATTACGGGGGGCAAGGAGTTAAGTGCTGGAGGGCGGAATACGATGCTTCTTGAAAGTTACTAAAAATGTTTCCTTTGGGTGATTAATGTTGTCTCGGTTACGTTGTGCGTTATTTTTGCTGTTCGTGTACTTCTTCTTGTTGCTGCTCCTGTGTGCTGAGGAAATTTATTAGGCCATTGAGAATTAAGATGAAGGAATTGTATAATGGAAAAGCGACGAGAAAAATAATGGAAAATGACGTAGGGAAAATGATACTTACCTGTGTGATACATGTGTGGAGTCTGTTGCCAGGGGTTTGGGGGTAATACTTCATTGCTAGTCGAGTTCGGCATGGAAGTAATACTTGGCTTACGGCGGCATTACTTACGAATTCCACTCCTGTAGCCTCTGGCAGTTATTGGGAAAATGTAATTAGTTATTTGCAAAGCAATTAGGAAACACTTCCATGAAGCATCGACCCGGTATTGCCTGTGCATATTCATAGTTCGGTTTATATAAATCAGTTGTGTTCCAGAACTACGTGTGCAAACGCTGGAAACGTGGCCCATTAGCATCGTATATTATAACCAAATGAAATAGAAGCTGGACATCTGATGATAAGTGTATTGAAACCATGTCGAAAATGGGCCCAGCAATGAGAATAGAGTGGTCAACACCACGCTGTCACCCGAATCTGGTCATACACTGAAAATATTGCAGGGGGGTTTTGGTAACTCAGCACATCAAAATCGAGAAATTGTCGAAGATTTGTCTCTCTGTGGACACCATTTGACAGGTCCAACCCATAACGTTCACAAAGTTCTGGAAATAATAATCGAAAACTAACTTAAAAGAGGTTATGTTACCTCTGAAGTTAACACGTCTAACCAGCCAATTTGACTTTTCTTTTGTTGAGGATAAAGAGAGTCCTGAGTCCACGTCCAGTTGATGACGGACTTGACTTTAATGTTTGTCAACAATTTGGTCATGGGACGCGTTGCTGTCAGACTCGCTCCAAAGGACCGGGATTTTCCTCAAACTCTATACGCATTTGCCCTCGCCTGGCCCGAAAATTCTCGTAACTGGGTGTCGTTATAAGAAGCCCAAATGTTAAACATTCGCCATCAGAAGTCAGCGGCTATTAGGTAGTATTAGTAGATTCCAGCCTTGACAGTCGCCAAAGGAACTGCGAAAAGCGTTGCCTGCCCATTCTCTTATTTCTCTTGTCACCCAGGCTGTTCACCCCATCCCTGCACTTCTCCACCAACCAAAAGAATATTGCCAAGAAGTGCAAAGTCGTAATGGCTACCAAACTGTCAGTCAGAAAGACTGTGATATACTTGAGGCTCGGATTATGCACCAACCATTTGCAAAATTCCAGTAAAAGCAGTACCTCGGCTTAGAACAGACAGGCGAATCCTGGAAAACAGAACGACCCGACTACACTGTTCAAATCCGAGAAATTGCTGTGCCGACTCTACACACATATTTTGATCTATCTTCTTCTTCTTCAGCCTTTATCCCCTTCAGAAGCGGCGTTAGCTCGTCTTGACCGGTTGCGCCATTTTTGCCTGTTGAAAGCTTGATCTGGACGCAATTGTGAGGCTTTCCAATCACCATCTAGCGTATCAAGCCACCATTGTTTCGTCCAGCCTTTTGGTCGTTTCCCATCGACTTTGACGTTGAGACCAAGTCTAGCAACACGTGAAATCTCGCTAGCGAGAATTACATTATCATACCATTGGTGACATCTCCTTAATAATTTTTCCACGATCGGTGCAACCATATATTGGATGTGATCATGTCATGCCACTATTTCAATGCAACATCTTCGTTGTCATTTCGCAAGGCGCGGTTCATTGTCTTTTATAGTCGGTCAACACTCAGAACCATAGAGGGCGACAAGACGGCCGAGACTGCGATAAACATCTTTGACCATCCAGTGAAGAATAATTCCAACTAATATCGAAAAAATAACTTTCACTGGCAAAAATTATTTTTGAATGTCATGGCTAACGCTAGACGACACGCGACACGCGAGTTGTTCGCTCCGCCAGAACACTCCACCCTCTAGGTGAAACCAAAGGGAACTAGACGCACGGCTCCTTCAACTCGGCCGCCGCAAGTCAAAGCGGACTCGTCGGGCGTCTCTCGCCCTGGTCACGTTTTCTTGCTGAACGAAGGACTTTAGTCGAGCCAAGGAGACCCCTTTTGACCGTGCCCCTGATGTTGAGACTGTAATGATGTCAGCATCGCTCGAGGACTTCGAAGGGGCCCTTATAACGTGGCTGCAGCGGTTCCCAAGGAGCGTCTATACTAACCTGGACATGGGTACAGGATTCGTTGGTTGGTGGGCGGTGGCGGTATCAACTTTGGCATTACGTCCTTGAGCAGAAGTAACGGACCGGTAGCGTTGAATCCCTATCAAATGTCAAGAACAGGCTCGCTCTGGAATCTCAGATTTTCCCCATATACTACCTCCGTGGGACTCGCGGCAAATTCTTCGCGATTGGCTGTCCGCAGGCTAAATAGAATGAGTGGCGACCAAGAAGGGCCGTCTTGGGTCATTAAAGCGTCCTGTGCCACCTTTCGAGAATCCCATAGAACTGCGGGTGGGAAGCGGTTGTCCGATGATGTTTAAAGCCGAGCAGTTTGCCCAACTCTGAGAAAAGGAAAGACTCAAACTACATTCCCTGTTCGCTGATTATGATTGCCGGCGCACCAACGCATAAAATCCATTCTCGACAGAGGGCCGCTGCACAAAATAGTTCAGTAATGTCTTTCAGAGGTATTGCCTCAGGTCAACGCGTGAATCTATCGATGATTGTGAGGTAATACCTGAAACCGTGCCAGCCTCGCAAAGGGCCAACTACGTCGAGGTGGGTTGTATGAAAACGCTTGGTGAACCAGGGAAACACTCCTAGCGCTTTCCTCACATGCTTTGTATTTTTGCACTTCTATCAGTGACAGCGCGACGGAAGAAATTAATGTCCTTGCTCATGGACGGCCAAAAATACTTTGCAGGGACTAACCGATTCGTTGCCTGAGTGCGCCAGATCGTGAACGGCATAAAATGGTTTAGGTTTAGGAAATTGGCCGGGATATATGGCCTTGATCCCTTGTCAGAGGTATCGCATGTGTATTTTGAGTTTGGCCGGGATATATGGCCTTGATCCCTTGTCAGAGGTTTCGCATGTGTATTTTGAGTTGGTCCTCAAGCTTATCCTTCTACGCCTCAACAATTGCGGTAAAATCGACTGCGTCGGGGATCTTGACCTCTGCAACACGTGACAAAGCGTCAGCAACCACATTATCCTTTCCAGACACGTTTTGAATGTCGGAAGTAAACTGGCTAGCAAAGCTCAAATGGCGAAGTTGCCGAAGGGCGGTTTGTCGGGCTTTTGTTTAAAAGCAAAAATGAGTCGCTTATGGTCCGTGGACAATATGAACGGCCTGCCTTCAAGAGAATACCCGAAGTATTTAATTGCGAGATACGTCGAGAGGAACTCACGATCATAGGTGCTGTAGTTCCGTGAAGCGAGATTGAGTTGTTTGGAGAAGAAGCTCAACGGCTGCAAGATTTGATTCACTTTTTTGGGAAGAACAAGTACCCACGGCAATGTGGAAGGCACGAACGGATACGGCTAGGGGTGCATCTTGCTGAGGGAATACCAGAAGTGTAGCATCAACCAGCTATTGCTTGGTGATCTCAAACGCCTGGACAGCCTCAGGACACAATCGGACGGGAGTCTTTGGCTTTCGACCCAGACAAGAAGGTGTTAGGGATGGATTGATGTTGGGCGGCGTTGGACAAGAAACGAAGATAGAAGTTTAACATGCTCAAGAACCTTCTGAGACCCATAACGGTTGTTGGAAGCGAGAAGCTCGAAATGGCTTACACCTTGACTAGGTCCGGTGGAATGCCTTCAGGAGTAACCAGATCGCCAAGCAATCTCACCTGCGATAGTAGAAATTTGCACTTTTCAACGTTGAGTACTAGACTGGCCTCAAGGAGACGGTGAAAAATGCATTCGAGGTGCTCTAAATGCTCGGACTCAGAGGAAAACGCGACCAGAACATCATCCAAACATACGAAACAGAAGGCTTCGTGGCACAGAGTGGATGAATCTTCGAAAGGTTTGCGCCGCGTTGCATATTCCAAAACTCATCTTAATGAACTCGCACAGTCAAAAAGGCTGCGGCTGCATCGACCAGGTAGGTGCGGTGCTCAAGGGGTCGTAGATTGTGAAGCAACGTGGGGCTGCATTTGGAGTAGCAGTCACCAGAACTGCCAGCAGGCGGAGCTAGACCTTAATCTAATCAGACGGCCTCTGCCAACTCCGAGACGGTGACAGTTAATGAGGCCTCTATTTGCCACAGCTGAGCCACCTGGTTTGAGTGGTCGTACGTTGTCCAGAGTCTGAAGGACTGAAAGTTCTGCTTCCTTGCGCCTAATTTTTCCCTACACTGGTGATGCAGTAACGCCTATATTTTCATTCCCAAGGGTTTGAAATAATAAAAACTTGCTTTTCCTATTCGCTAGTGCTGATTTTTATTGTGCATCGATTCTCGTAGTGGAGTTGAAGCTGAAAGTCTTGAAACACATTAGTTATCCTGTAGTGCCCCCTTAGTGTCTGAAGTTTCCTTTTGCGAGCCTTCTTCTTCCGATACCTAGACGAGTTGGACAACATTGTCGTGGAAAGGTCGCCCATAGTCGAGTTTCCAACTTCTCATCATGTGCAGGGTAGAGTAGGTAAGTATCAATGGCTACTCCGAAAAGCCCAATTAACGCTGTGGTGCACCGTTTTCATGTCACAAACTCATAAGACCATGACTGCTGTTATGAGAGCAAAGAGGTAGAATTAAGCCGACTCAAATCTTCATAGTCAGCCTGTAGCTTTCACGAAGGAAAGCAGCTCTCCCACCATGCAACTAAAGATTTTTCTGAGGTCCTCAAGGAGTGGTTTACCTAGTGTCCTTAACTTCGTAATCGCAATCGCAAAAAAAGTGCCCGAGGATTTCCCCCTTTACTCCGCAGCTTCGACAATGAGAATTGTTGGGTATGCCCAGTCTGGCGGCATGGTCCAATGTGGGCGAATACCAGTGCAGACCGCCACTGTCGCGATTGGATTTTGTTATAAGTGGGCCAAATCCTCCTTGACCTGATACAGGTGGTGAGCCTTTGCTATTTGAGGTCCGCAGTTGCTAAGTAGGGTGAATACATTCCACCCGTGACAGTTGCCAGCAGGACACAGAATGTACCCACCGATTGCCAAGAGAGAGAGAGGGGGAAAGAGGGTGATTTTAAGCGTATTGCCCAAACTATTCAGCGTATTTCTGCACTGCCCTACCAGCCTGGATGATGAGTACAAGGCCTTAATGACCGCTTGGCTGTCGGTCAGAATGGTTTAGTTACGCTTGGGGCTCCGATCAAGTCCCAATCATCGATAGACTTCCAGGATCGCCAGTACTTCCACTTTGAATACACTGATGAAACCTGGGAGACCGGACAACTCGGATAGACTTTGTATTCTCGAGAAAACTGCGTCGCCAGTGCGACAGACCATCCTTGAACCGTCGGTGAAGAACACTGTGTCATAGCCTTACAATACGCCCGCGGTGTCCCACTCTGTCCTGGTTGGAAATTCCAAAGCAAAATTTCTCGTGAAGTTCAATTTGCGTGTGGCATGTGATTTCCCGGAGTACTTCGTCTAGGATGTTACTAGGGCCATAGCGCCCAGAACCAGACTCAAGTTATCTAACGACACTGCGCGCTACAACGTATTTAAAGTGGTGATCTAGGGGTAGGCCATGTAGGAGTACATCGAGAACTTCCGCTGGGCGGGACTGCAGAACATAGAAGGCTATACAGGTTTTCTGAACCCTCAGTTCTATGTTCAATCACATTGAAAGAAAGAGCCAGTGTTTGTTCAGCCATGAGAGGTGAAATTCAGGTGCTCCTTCCTTAATGGTGAATATATCAATTCCATTTTGTTTGGATTTATGCCGAGTCCACAGGCACACTTCCCCAACGCTCCTTCCATGATGTTACTCATAATGAAAGGAAACATCCACTACCCGTAAAATATCGTCCATCACTATTAACAAGATCACCGGAGCTACGTGGTTACCTCCCAAATCCGGCTGGATTATCTTGGTTCTTAGCATGGATATTATCCAATGTAAAAGATCCCCTCCAATTCATTACTGGTCAAGCCTTCCTTAGTGGCGTTAGTACTAACATTGTCAAATGCTTCCTCGATATCCAAGAGGGTAGCTAGGATATACTGCTTGTACTGGTGTGACTGCTCAACCGTTCTAATCAC
This sequence comes from Hermetia illucens, assembly GCF_905115235.1. Classification (NCBI taxonomy): domain Eukaryota; kingdom Metazoa; phylum Arthropoda; class Insecta; order Diptera; family Stratiomyidae; genus Hermetia; species Hermetia illucens. Next base: position 2,747,522 of record NC_051851.1, on the reverse strand, counting down.
CTGGAAAGTGGTTTCTGTGGATTTGCCTTTGAGGTGGGCATGCTGGGACTTGCGGAAATTCGTTCTCTCCATTATAGTCCTTAAGTGGGATGCGCTCCAAAGTCTTCAACACCAAAGAGGTGAGGCTAATTGGTCGAAAGCCCTTCGAAGACTGATGATCACGCCTATCCGCTTTCGGTATAAAAGCCATGCGTGCGCTTCTCCAAGACTGTGGTACGTAGCTCCGGTAAATCTCGACAAGCCACAACACAAGTCTTTCTTGCTGCTTCTGGAGCACTATGGCATTATGCCGTCTGAGCCGAGAGATTTAAATGGGGAGAAGCTGTTTATAACCCAAGCTATCTTACCCTCGGTAATTACCGATTTGATAGTCCTGCAAGGCTGAGACGGCTCCATACCCTCCAAACAAAGCGTCAAATGATGCAGTCCTTCTGGCGGACTCATATAAGCAGAGAAAATGTACACTTCCTTGCCCTCGCCTGCTCCAGTTTGACCACGACTAGGTCAGTGGAACTCAAATCCGAACACAAAAAAGCGTGCAGACTCTTCTTCGCGAAGATGCATGCTCCAGGTTTGTCCCGAGCAGCGTGTCTTGTGCTGTGGAATAAATTATAATATTTGCTTCCGAGCTGTTTGATGGTTCGATCGCCTCGGATCCTGGGCTCCTGTATTGGTGCAAGATCGATGTTTTCCTTTAGGATGAAGACCAGCAGATTAGCTGAGGCGCATTTCGAGTACTACTGATTTATCTGCGCTACCCTTCCCTGTAGACTGTAGGTCTTTATATCCTCAAGCTCCCTGACGGTGTCAACTAGGTCCAGATCATCGTCCGGTTTTGCGAAATGAAACACTTTCTTCTTTACGTTTCTGACTCCAAACCGTACTTTGTAATTTGCTTTTTTTAGTGCAGAATTGGTCCTCGCCTGATGGCAACCCTCCGCCAGCGCCACACGCAAATGACTCCTGGCCACGCTGCTGAGGTCGTCGGCTGGCTTTTGCTAGTTACCGAGCCCATGCATACTCTGCTCTACTTGTGTTTTTGTTCGAACCCGTCTTGAGATCGATTGCTTTTAAGAGCGGTGGGTTTCGTCTTCTGGTCGTCTGTCAGGTGTTTGCTGTGTTTCTTGCAATAATCGTCTGATATTTATCGAGATCCTTTTCATCCCGCTTGTCAAGAGTACCGGCCTCCTTATTCTTCGAAATCATCATTAGAATATGCATAGACTTCTGGTACTGGCTTTTGAGTAGGTCTCCTTGTCTGTTCTTGCTCTTGAAGGGGCCCCGACGTGGACTCTCTCGAATTAGGAGCACTATGGCTGATACTCACTACGCCCAACTCGACAACAGTGGATTCGAACATGAAAACCACTAGTCCGTCTGCCGCCTTGCTCCGAGAGGACTCTGCGGTTGGTTTAGCGCAGCGGTGCTACGCCTGGCATCGACTGTACTAGCCTCGACGGCTGCTATCTTCTGGCTGGATAACAGCAGCTCATCCCCCGTTGATACACCTGGCATCACCACCTCTTCTGGCCTGTTTTTTTAGTTTTCTATTTGAGTCCATGTCTTGTTCCTATGGCCATCAGGGTATTCAAAGTTCGCATACTATAGACCAAGCTCCCCATTGACTACGCTACCCTGGGTTATGGCGTTCCAACTTGGCTTGAGATCCTGTTAGCACCTTTCTCAGTGCAAGGAGAACGATCCCTGGGTTGTCTATCCGGCTCACCCCGCTCCAGACGCACTTACCCCTAAACACATAACCAGTAATCAAACAGACCATCATCAGTTGGGTTAGCCTGCTCCCAGCTAGAGCCTACACACCCTTGACTCATCGGAGGACGGTTTCAAACGGGCACCACGAGGAGGTCATGCAATGACTTGCCGAATTATGCGACCTTAACCTGAAGCACAATCAGACCAGGCCGCCCACTATGTGCAGGCTTTGCAATCGCTCATAGTCGAGGGTGGTTGCGAAGTCTGTGACTTATTATGACTAGAAGCGTTAAAATCCGCAACCTCCAAAGGTCTCTTAAAGCCAGAGTCGTAGAGAAAAAACCCAGGCCTGGGGAAAACCCATGCAGGCTTCCCTTACATCGCCTTTTTGTTTTATTGTCCTAAAAAAAAGCAGAAAGAAGAGGTGGTTCCTTCCATAAAGTTTGAAGGGCGCCATTTGGACTAAGATTCAATTGACCGACAGAAGGCGCAGCTTTTACTTCCCCTTTGATAAACGCCTCTCTGCCTTCTATTGGAAAGGGAATATCATTAAGCGCTCCTAAAGATTTCACTTTCCAATCTCCTTTGGCCTAAGCTTTCTATTGTAAATAATTTTCAATCGAAAGGTCTACATTAAGTACTGTCTGTCCCCTACCATAGAAAAGCAGTAGCAGCACTAATAACTGCGCTCTCCATTATGCGTCCGTTACCTCTTTATAACTTTTCTCCAGGAATCAAAGGGAAAATAAAAAAATAGACATCATTTCATACTTTCCCTGAGGAAAATTCAAAATGAAAAATAACTCATCTTCTCTCCTCCTTTTACAACTTGCCATAACCAGGGTCGAATTTAAAAAGAATTTTAACTAATCCCTTTTTTCACCTCAGAGCAACTCTTAACTTCGAGATTCGAAAATAAAGAAAAGAAGAAAAAAAAAAAACGAACGCGATGGTAAACTTCCCTCTTCCAGAAACTTACTTCAGTCACTACAATAAAACTTTTCCTGGATGCTAGCGCCGTAGTCCTGCTGAGGTACTTTTTCTTCTATTTTTCCTGGTGGCTCCCTTCTGCCGCTTCCGTCACACGCCTACAGCGAGTTTTTCTTCTATCGTTTCGCTTAGAGAAAAATTTCCCGCAAAACTTTTATGCGAAAATTTGTACGCGGAAAAAAACATTGAAAAGGAATAAAATCGAAAGAAGTGGAAGAAACAAAAAAGGACGAGAAAAGAGCAAAAGGAGCGCAACGTAAAAAATGCGAACACTGTGTAACTTGACGTGCACTTAACGAAAAAAATATGCGGACGATCACTTTATGATTTAATCCCTGACAGAAAGGTTCACTTTATAAAACACACATACGAACATTGGGCACAAGGAGCAGTGTATATGGGTGGGGGACGTAAAGGCCTTGAGCATTCCTCGACCCACGTCGTCTTTATCGCGCTATACTACCCTCAAAAAGGCAACACGAGTTGCATGACTCCACCATGTCGAATCCTCCAGGGGGTTAAGCTCCTTTTCAAAGAGTTTTAAACTTCGAAAACAGAGAACATATCCTCGAGCCATGTTAGGGCCATGAATATTCTGTGCTGTGAATTTTTGGGATGAAAATGAGAGAACCCTTAGCGGAAGATTTTCGCTTGTTCTCGCCCAGAAATTTCTACATGGGTACGAAGCGGGACTAGGTGGACCCTGAAAGCGGTGCAGGAACGAAATCGCACAATAACGTTCGTACTTCGAACGACTAAACTAATATATGCCCGGAATGATAAAGAGCTAAGACCGGGTCACAGTTAATCGGGATATTTTGCAAGGACAACACAACAAAGCCTTACGCTGCAGCTTCGGGAGAATATGATGTGTTGTAGCCACAAGCGAGAGTCAATCCCTTGTTTTTCGGGTGCGGTAACGACCGACAATGTCGACCTCATGAATCGGTTCGACTCTCTACCCTTCTCTGGAAAAAAGGATGTGGGATAACAACGCTACCGCCATGCACCCGAAAGGGATCTTATGTTGGGGATATGATAAAATGGTTTTATCAAAGATTCAACAACACACGGACACTAAATCCTGAAGAGAGCATATTGAAATTAACTTTGCATTAAGGTTCGCTTCTATTCTCAACAGGCCTGGGCCGGATATCCATTTTGTCCGATAGACAGTTGCGAATTGACTTGGGACTCTTTCCACCTCGTTCTCGTCTCCTGCTTCGCAATATTTCCACTGGCGTCCACATTAATTGAGGACAGATTTCTTCATCAAGTAATTAAGGTCATGACGATAATATGTCCTGTAATGCTTCTACAAATTGAACATTATCGACCATGAAATTACGGTCTGGCAGTGGCGAACGATAGTGAAACTACGTTCCTACAGTTTCCATACAACGTTCAAGATTAGATGTGGAGCACATCCTTGAAGTTGTGGCGAGAAAATTAGGAGTCAAGAGTCAAGCGAACGTGAAACAGTGAATTATTTTGGAAATTTAGATAATTTCCGGAGATTAGACAAATTTATTAGAAAGGTGTGGAAGGTTGGGCAGGGATGATGATTATTTGGGATTGCCTTTGGACATATTTTGAAGATTCAAACACTTGGGGGTTGGGTAGTTTCTGAGAATTCCCCCCTTAAACGAATCATCACTTTCAACCCCCTACACTCCCCACCTTTCCAAGAAATGTCAAAACTAAGACCGGCTTCGAAAAGTACTAACTGAGACCTTTAATTTGATACCCCACATGACTATATTTGATTAAAAAAAAAATTTACATCCCCCTTTTGCATGTATGGGGAACCCCCCTTAAATTCGTCGTAAAAGGATGTAACTCACTATATGCGTGAGCGTTCACAGTTCCCACCTTTCTACTAAATTTGGAGTCAATCGCTACAACCGTCTCCGAGAAAAATGCGTGTGACAGACAGACAGACAGACAGAGTGGCCAGATCTCCCATCAGGCGCGACCCCAGCTGGCGGATTGGGGCATACCTAGTGATGTGTAAATATGTGTTCATGCACTTTTCTTTTCTGACTGTGCATGGGCTAGTGTTTGCTCATCTCTGGTGCGTGGACCAAAATGGCTATGGGAAGGACACCCAGAAAATAAAACCAACATGGACGAATTGATAAGGAGTAAAGCTACGGTGCAGGGGCTCGGAACCCCAGTACCGGCGGCTTTTGGGAGTGAGCAAACGGGCTGCCGGCCGTCGATATCCCTTGACCGCAGTGCCTCGGTGGTGGACAACTTGGCCACCGTGGCATCTAATGCTACAAGTGTTTTTGATTTGGGAAAGGAAGTGTTCAAGCGAAGTACCACTCTACCAAGGACACCAGTAACAAAACCGAAGAAGGGTGAAATGAAAGCAGATCGTTGGACAACAAAAACAGCAACAACATCGAACGCACATATTCAAGAGGAGCAGCAACAGGAGGTACTCCAGGACCAGGAAAAGGACCCATTCAGAAGAAGTTCGTCAACTTTGAGATCTCCGCCAATGCCAAACATCAAAAAAGATAAAACGGAAGGAAGGTCAATGAATGCCAAATGTGAAGGAGTATTTAAAAGTGGTAATCTGGTTTGGAATCATCATGGATAGCAAAGTCCTGAAGCAGAGGAATTACCCTTCACACAGCTTGGTGCAAAAATAGTGGAGCTGTCTGAGTTCATCAAGGACAAGCACAACGTCCACCAAGCCATAAAAAATATGGTGAGAGCAATTAGAGTGCTCTACAACAAATCGCAGCAGGAGGAACAACATTCCAAGGGCAAGTCGAAATCTGTTGCCCCAACGATGTCACAAGCGACCCAAGTGACACCTAATCGTGTTGCAATCGGCCTGCCACCAAACAAGAGAGTGCGGGAAGGAGATGTGGAGCCTCTGGGAAGTCAACAGGCGCCTAAGAGGAAAAAAGCCACACAAATAGTTCCGAAAAACGGAACTAAAGGCACCGAAGAGAAAAAGCAGGTCCCCCAAGTGCGAAATCCGGCAATCGACTCGAAAAAATCCAAGGGGAATGAAAAAGGTGATTGGACCAAGGTAGTTAGGAAAAAGAAGAAGAAAAAGGCAAAAGTGCGAATTCGTCCAGAAGCGATTGTAATCTCCAGCAATGGAAGTTTGTCTTACGCGGGGATATTGAAAAAGGTCAAAGCTGACCCCGACCTAAAAGATCTAGGTGAAAATGTCAGCAAGATTCAAAGGACCCAAAAGGGTGACCTCATGTTTGAGCTGAAAAAAACCAGCTTGGGGAAAACTGATGGCTTCCGAACTCATGTTAAGAACTCACTTGGGAAGAATATCACAGTACGGACCCAAAAACATGAGGTCTATATACAGTGCAAGGATCTCGATGAAGTGACAAGTGACAAGTGATTTTAATAAGGTTTTGTGTTTACACAAAACCTTAAAAATGGCAGTTGTCACTGAAAACGTTTCTTCCAAATGCTCTCCCTATGGAACTCATGTAGGTGTTAAGTATAAGATAGGCTTCGCATCCACTAGTGCTCACCTAACCTGTACTTGCCTCTTTCGAGTTTTAGGCGCTCTCATTGGGGGTGGAGTTAATTAGGCCCTTGGGTAGAAATTCACTAAAATGACCTTTTTTGCGTCTGGCTGCGTCTACCAGGCATATACATTGGTTTTCTGAAGCGAGAGTTCCTAGTCCGCTTCCAGATATTGATGAACCAGGCCAATTGGAGTAAAACCTGCGCCCAACTTCCTTCGTGGGTTGCAGATCTCACACCTGCCTTACCACCTAATTTTTCCACAAAAACAATCACTGATGGTTTCGTCCACAGCAGAGGGAACTCACAAGATACTACCCCTCCTCTAACCTGGGAGCCCCTTGGTTTCTTCACCTTCCCGAGAGAAATATATGACTGACCTCTCTTCAGCCTTTCTCCTTTCGCCTAAAACCTTTAAAGCTATCTAAATTCATGGATATCATCTACGTCACCTGCGTGGAATTATAATTCAGGGCGCAGAAGTGTGAAGATGTCAAATCTTCCATCGGCCGCGTTTCAGAAGGTCCTCCCTTCTTCGACATCTACTCGAGCAATGTAGAATCCGACTAAACAGGAGCTGCATTTATCGCCCTGGGTAACAAGGATATTCATCAGAATTAAAGACCATGATAAGAGGTATCAGGCTGGCATACGACAAATCCCAGTATGGACGAAGAACAAGGCTTGCAGAAAGGTGGCACCTCGGAAAAATTAGTGAATATCGTCCACTCCGGCTCAAAGTTAACATTACCTCCTAGCGAGGTGCAGTGTCATACCCTGATATCCGCAGGAGGCAGGCCCCGAACTCACCAAATTAGGAAATAGAGTTAGCCGAATTAGATGGTCCCAGAAAAATTTAAGCAAGGAGCCAAGTCGGAAATCACAATCACTTGCATGGGCATAGGTGATATTACCACCAAGGAGGAGATTCGCGAAGCCTAGAAAAAGGATTCTGAGCTTATTACTCTGTTGAGGAAAGTTGCACTACGTCCTCAAAGAACTATTATGTCCCATTTACTGGTTACGGTATACCTACTAATTATAATATGTCAAGCAAGCCTATAACCGTCAGGAATTTCAATATATCCCCTACTTCCAAGTATTTCAACTTGGCATATGGTATTAAATATTATCCCCGGTGCCTCAATCTACTTTGCGCAAGTACCGGACGCTGTTCCAAAACGCGTATGTAGGTTTTGGCACACTCCACACAGAAGCTGCAGGCAGTGTCCGTAGATACTCCTAGCTTCCCCAGGTGATAGTTTGATCGGCAGTAACCAGTGAGTATTGCCACTATAATCCGGAGGTTCTTCTTAGTGAGGTTCAAACAGTCCTTTGGCCGATTTGTTTCCTGTCCCCCCATTAGCACCCATTCCTGTTTGGTTCGCCCACTATAATTCCCTCAGCTGTTCCTCTTTATTTTTTAATGTCATAGCCATGGACTCGTTTCCGATTCCACAGAAGGGTTCTGATCCGTGTTGAGGCGTCTCTGGTCCCTTCCTGGCTAGTTCGTCCGCCGAGCATATTCAGTCTCTCCCATACCAGTTTCGAGTTGATCTGGTCGGACCTATGTGCCTTGATTGTCGCTTGACTGTCGGTCAGAACAGCAATAATCTGCCCCTTTGGAGGCTGCAAAAAGATGTGCCGTCTATGATGTATTTTCGCGCCTACGATATGCTAGTAAGCTTACCCATTGATTCAAACGGCGTTATCCATGAATCATTGATCCCGGCACCCACCTCCCCTGCTGTAAAGGGTGCGACAGTGTCCCAAGTAATCAGTTGCTGGTTTAAGTCGTATGCCACAGCCAGGTGCTTCGAAGTAAAACCTTGGTGTCATGTTATCCCTTCATCAGCATCATCAACGGCGCAACAACCAGAATACGATCCAAGCCTGTCTTAATAAAGAAATCCAGACATCCTGGTTTTGTGCCGAGGTGGCATGTTATCCCTTGGTATCAATAATTCAGAGTACCGCCTAGCAAGAATATCAATCGTCCTTCGATTTAGGCAGCTCCCTGCCTCACTGATACTCCAGCTATTTCGATCTCATTCTTACATCTGTATTTGCAAATGGAGGAGTTAATCTCAAAAGGAACTCAAGGGATGCCGTTGACTATGTCCTCAATTCTCCACTGATACCCATGCATGTCTTTGGAGTTTGTGTAACTCCCTGACTGTTGTGTTGAATTCAGTTCTTTCTGTCCAGATTAGCGCCCATAGGTAATCATTGGCCTCACCATTGCGGTGTATAACCAAAGCAGTATCTTCGAGGTGCAACCCCAGTTTTTCCTGCTATGAACCTGCAAGTCATCAGAGCCCTCGTAGCTTTCTGACACGTGTTTTCGACATATGTCTTCCAGAGTAATTCCCAAATATTTGACCTCTGTTTCTCGTTTCACCTCCATACCATGCAACCTTATGGCTCCCGGAAGATCAAGCTTACACTTCCTAGTGAATGTTTTGAGAATGAACGATGTTAGTCAAATTGATCTGAAAGGCCATTTTTGGCCGCCACCAAGCCTATACTGTCTCTTACCACTCTTAGAAGAGATTTTGAAACCTCTCTAGAGTAGTGCTGGAAAGATTCTATCTACTCCGAGTGATTTCAGTCATCAACAGGCTCCCACTGCCCACCTCAACCTACATCTTTTGCTAGTTGCCAGTTCTCCTTTATTCCCTATTATTCGTTGTTGAAGTATCAGACAGAATATTGCCCCCTTCCGCCATGGGATAGGACCCCGAGAAATGAGCTCCAAAAAGAGATGAGCTCTGTCTTTCTCATTCTCAGTAGTAGATGTCGCACCTCTTTCTTCAGGCAGACAGAAAATATTTGCCTGTCGTTAACTATAACTTTGTATAGCTTGGTTTCTTCTGTGGTTTGTTCGATCCCTTCATAGAATTCGCTGAATCTTTTCCGTTTTGCTTCCCTGATCGCATTGCTATACACAGTCAGTGCATTTTTGTACCTATGTCAATCTCCAGTCTTTTTTGCTTGGTTGAAGAGTTTTCGTACCTCTGTTCTCATTCTAGCTAGGTTCCTGGTTTAACACGATACATCCCTTAATGACTTGACAGTCTTGGCCGGACAGCTGGTCTGATATGGCTCAATCACGTCTTTTACCACTGATTCCAGTTCCAATTCGCTCCTGATATGTAGGTGACTTATGTTGTTGCTCAGGTCCGTTTCATAGGAGTCCCAATATGTTCTCCTGGAATAGGAGTCCCAATCCGCCCCTCAATATCGAATCTAATTATTCTGTGATCCGACATAGAAGGCACATCCGACACGCTCCAATTCTTAACCAGTTTGTCCGTTCTCCACTCCAATGTTCTCCTTGGAACACTTACCTTTGCAATTACCGCAGATGCATGGTGAAGGTTTATCTGGGCTATCTTACTGCTGACCATTGGCTTCGTTAGTGCGTGGCGCTCTTCTTCTCTGTTTGATTATCATCTTCATCATCCAAAACGGCGCTTTCCTGCACATCGCTGTACATCCCAACCCCTAGAACATCTAGGTCTACGTCAGTCAGGTTTTCCACTTTACTAAGCAGCAGGTCCATGGTTGATCCATCCATTCAGCCTCTATGGTCTACGTGATTCCTCCTCCAAAGTGTTTTTCCTCGGCATTTCCTTGTATACGTGCGCAGATATGTTGCCGAGCCTACAGTTGATATGGCAACTTCGACGTTTGATTGCCTCCAGGGATCGGTCATCCCCCCGATCGAGGTGAGCCTACCTCATCCTCCTCTTTGCTTCTGAAGACTCTCCATTATCGCGTATGTAGATCATCATTTTGCGCAATTTGGTACCCCATAAGATCTTGCGGCTTTAAAAAGAAACACTATCACCATGTGGATTCCTAATATATCATCGCCAGTACAATTTAGGGACTAGGATCCTTAGTCACACCTCAGTGTCCTCCAGTCGACCAGTATGTTCCCTGGTCTAAAGCGTAACGCAATACGGCGGTATGACTAGTCAAAAACCATTGATGACATTAACATAACTAATGAAAGGAGTCCTGACTCCCGGCTTTACCCTAGACCTACCCGGGATTTTTTAGGGGCATTCCCCTCATGTGGCCTAATCTCCGCTGCTCCTTCCTTACTAGGCTCCGTTAATAATCGCTTAGGTCTATCCTGAGGCTGCTTAAGGACCTCTTCGGGTTTCAGACCTTTCTTTAGATAACGCAGGTTCCATTTAGAGCCTGTGCCACTGAGATCTCTTCCTGCTTTTTGTGCAGTGGCTTTTTCGGATTGTGGTCCTTGCAGTAGGCCAATATGGACCTTAACTCCACTGCTTGACATCCCAACTTCTCCCTTTTAAGGAGTATTAATCTCGCTTCAATTGTTTCGGAGATGTGCCTCCTACTGGTGGGCCAGTTTGTGTGGGATACAGGATCCCACTTGTTTATTGCTATTTGTCTTTTTTGTATTCTTGATTTGTTTACTCATTTTATCCTCTCAAGTATGGGGGTTCGGAGGTCCGCGATACCATAGCCCCCGTAGGTAAGATCAAACTTGCTCACTGAGGCGACTAGGTGTCAGTGAGGTTCCGTTCGAGTTTTTTGACTCCCCAGTCTAGACCCGGGGCGTCCTGTTAATGGTAGGGTCACCTCGAACAGGGTGCGGCTATCACCATTCACTAACGATCTTAGTAGACGATAGGCTTGGCTCCTGGAGAGTCACATATTACCCTCATATTACAGGCTAAGCAGCGCTATAACCCTGCGGAGAGTGACACCTCCAAGCAATAACGGAGTATTCGGATTAGGAATTCATCAGAGCGAAGGTGAAAGTGGTTCACATATGCAGCTGCTTTACTCCACCCAGGGCTACACTTGAAGAGCATGAACAAAGAGGACTTGGGGGGATAATCATTGCGGAGGATCTTAACGCGTGCAGTTTTGAATGGAGCAGCCGTAAAACGAATGTGAAAGGACGTGCTCTGTGCAAAGCATTCGCAAAGTTGAACGTGGTACTCGCAAGTGTCAGGACCTCACATTCTCAGGGGAGGAGGCCTCGGGACTATAGTGGATTTCACATACCCAGGTGCCGTTTTAGACAGAAGATCCCCTTGGCAAGTTACTAAGTATTATATTCGCAGTAATCACCAAACAATCTGTATGGAGATTAAAGGCGAATCGAACAGTATACCGCCTGCGGAAGTTTTGGAGGGCGACATGTTTCCCGCGGCGTTCAAGACCGATACATCCCTGGATGGTATGGTCAAAGTCTCCCAAATCACCCAATGGCTGACGGAAACACACAATGCTACTATAACCAAAAAGAGACCACACTCCAGTAGGCAACTTAACAGCGAAATTTCAAATTTGCGAGTCACATGTTTTTGGGCATAGAGGTTTTATCAAAAGGGGAACCTAGCAACGACGATCGAAAATAGGTACATAGGCAGTTGAGAGACCGCTCAATAGAAATCATTTGAAAATGCAAAAAGAACTGCCTTCAACAGTTGTGCGAAAATGCTGACATAAACTCTTGGGATGGAGCTTACAGGTTGGTAACGAAAAAGCTGCAAGATCACCTCACCTTCTAAAAGGTATTGTTGCTACGCTGTTTCCTTATCACCAGGGCGGCGAAAGACACACCGTGGCCCAACTCAATGGACCTGCGCGAAATATGTGTTAAGATCGGCACTAACAACGCCCCGGGTTTGGATGGCATCCCTAATAAAGCTTTGAAGCTGCAGCTGAAAGAATATTCCCTGCTCAGTAGAAAAAGCAAAGGTCCGTGTTGGTTCCGAAACCCAATAAGCCACCTCAAGATCCAATATCATATCGGCCGATCTGCCTGTTGGATACAATGGGAGAGTTGATAGAGTCTGTCATCTTCAAAAGGTTTTTACCCATCGTCGAAAGAGGCAATGACCTATCGAAGTACCAACTCCTGGATGTACTCCTGGCTATTTGATTTTAAATTATGTAATACCGCGGGAGACTGCAGCATTTGCCGTTGCAACCGGAGGTATACAAACTTTAAAGGAATCCCTAGCACTTGAGGTTGTAAAATGACAATTCGTTAATATTTTAAGGGAATTCATACTACTTCTGCAGGACTAGCTTGCCATTTCTATGATGATAGTATACCTTTTTCTTTTTTGAGGAGGTGGAAATCTTCAAAAGACTCTGGCCTGGGCACGCCAGAGTGTGGGATTTTTACCCACTAAAACCACTCCCGACTCCCCCCCTACCCCGTGGAACCACCTTTAGGTATTACATCACGGGGCGGAGTTAGCTTACTTTAGCTAAGCCTCCTTTCATCTACCCGCGGGGTTCGTTGCCGCGTCTTCCTCACTTCTTCTGCTTTTCGCAGTTTATCCTGCATTACAACGATCATCGAATTGATCGCATTCTAGTCTTCCTGACAGGCTACCATTCTCCGGACTAAATTTTCCGGTGATAGCACTTCACACACTGATTGCTTCGCTTGAGTACAACTCAGCATCCTCGAGATGCTTTGCGACCACAACCAGTGCTATATCATCGGCGTAACCCACCACCGTGGCCTCCTCCGGAACTGGAAGGTTGAGTACATCATTCTACATGATGTTCCACAGTAGTGGGCCTAGTACAGAGCCCTGTGGGATACCCGCGGAGACAACGTACTCTTTAGGTCCATCATCGGTAACATACCAGAGTGTCCGCTCTTTCAAGTAGCTATCGATAATAGCGGCGAGGTAGATGGGTACACCAATCGTCGCCAGAGACTTTCGTAAAAGGTTCCAATTGGCCGAGTTAAATGCATTCCTCACATCCAGGGTCACCATCACGCAATATTTGCTGGTACAACCACTTCCGTGAATTGCATTTTCAGCCAAGCCAGTAACCATTTTGATGGTATCAATGGTTGATCTAGCTTTACGGAACCCATACTGCCTATCTGAAAGGCCCCCTTGGCTCTCGACGACTGGAAGTAATCTATTATAAATGACCCGCTCCAACATTTTCCCCATAGTGTCTAGAAGACATATAGGGTCTATAGGAGGACGGTTTCCCTGGCGGTTTGCCAGCCTTAGGCAACAGTACCAGCTTCTGCCGCTTCCATGGTGCTCTCGGACATGCACGTTTCGAACAGCTCTGCGAACATATCCGGTCTACATTTGACGGCAAGTTGGAGGGCCTTATTGGGTATGCCGTCAAGACCCGGGGCTTTGCTGTCGCCTATTCGACTGCAGATTTCCATCAGCTCGTCCCTGGTGACTGGTGGAATCGGCGTCACATTCAGGGGGCGCCGGAAGGTGTCAGTACCCCCCTCTTGCTGGGGAAATAACCCCTGGATTATTTTCAACAAGAGTATAGGGCACGTGATCTGCGGAGACGATCGGCCTCTGAATCGTCCTGTCACGATTTTATAGGCGCTACCCCACGGATTTATGTCCGCTTCCGAACAGAGCTCCTTAAAACATTCCCTCTTATTTCGCTGGATGGCGAGCTTGAGGTTCTTGCGAGCTTCCCTATAGGCATGCTCCTTTTGCCCTTGATCGATCCTACCTATTGCTCTCTGAGCCGTTCGTCTGGCTCTGTGGCAAATCGATCGAAGGCTAGGAAGTTCACAATTCCACCAATAATTGGGTCTTCTACTGGGGAATGAGCATCTCCTAGGCATCGACGCGTCGCATGCTTTAGAGATACTCTGTGTGACATGGAGAGCTCTATCCGTGGAGGTGCCTGTTTTGCTAGGCAAGTCTAGCCACACCTCCATGAATATCTGCTCATCCATCGCTTTGGCAGACCATCCTGGTGTTCTTCTGGATTTCGGCTTCCGGGGTGCGGGTCTCCTGCCTTGTGGTTCCGTCCTTAGTTCAAAGGTGACAGCCTGGTGGTCGCTGTACGTGAAGTCCTCGCTAACTTGCCAGGACATGTCACGTGCCAGGGCAGAGCTGACAAAAGTCGGATCTACAATTGAACCAGTTCCCCCTTTCCGATAAGTGTTTATTTGGAGGCATTTGGAGCACCTTTTTAAAGAGATCTGTTCCCTTAGTCGGCAAAGAACCCATCCAATTCGAACCTTCCCCACGGCCAACAACTTCTGCGCTAACTCCACTGGCAGTCGCATTGTGGCCGTTTGAGTGCCGCCATAAGCTTTTCTTAGGCTTACGATAGATTCTTCCCTGATGATAGTATACCTACCCCAACTGTAGTATGTCAATGCAACCGACAAAAATATTTGAATGTCACCTAATTCTAAGTGCTTCAGTACTCCACTGATGTTAGGTATTTTCCCAGTACTTTCTTGCTAAGATGTCTAAGAAGGTTTCATTTACGTCCTCACAGAATCTGCAGATACCTGGAGCTTCTTCAGATGACAGTTAAACCTGTCATAACCAGTGTGTTTCATTGTGTTTTTTCATCGTGTTAACCTGCTTAAACCCGTAGAAACAACTATGTAAATCTTTGAGAAAGACTGGTTTTTGGATCTCGGCATACCGGGATCGGCTGGTGAAGCTTGAAGACCAAGGTGGACCGGCGGTAGCTCGGGCCAAGGGACGTTGCGATTGCACATGGAAGCGTTCAATCATTGCAGGTGATACAGCTTTGGTCGGACCAGCTTGACGCCGAGGAGCTTACCTAACTCGATGAAAACCGTGGTCTCGAGTTACACACCTTATTCCGACGTAAGCGTGAGCGGTGAACCGAAGACATAGATCCATTATGAGTCCGAGATGGTGTTGATAATCGCAGCTCATTTGTTTGGAAGAGGTAGAGTAATAATGTATTTCCTGGAACTGCGACAGCGATTTCAATATGACCCCTTGTGGCACCTTAAAGAATCCCAAGGCATCCCAGGCCCCGTGAAGCTTTGACACTCCATCGGGTGACATTCATTCTCTACCAACTGAGCTAGGCGGGCATGAGACTCTTAATTCCAGGGTCGTGAGTTCTTTGCCCCACCCTGGGCGCCATTTGTAATGAACCTGGGGAAAAGAGTTGGAACAGGCAGTCCTCTCTATGAAAAACAAGAAGGCGCCAGGACCCGATGGTATTCCAGCTGAGGTAT
This sequence comes from Hermetia illucens, assembly GCF_905115235.1. NCBI lineage: Eukaryota > Metazoa > Arthropoda > Insecta > Diptera > Stratiomyidae > Hermetia > Hermetia illucens. Next base: position 2,732,284 of record NC_051851.1, on the reverse strand, counting down.
ACAAACTGGTACTCCGAAACCGGCCAGACCTACTGCTCGGCGCATTCAACGCTTGCCTGAAAGAGGGCATTTTCCCTGCTCGTTGGAAAGTTGCGAGCCTTGCGCTGATCCCCAAAGGGAAAGGCGACCCCGAATTGCCGTCTTCATACCACCCACTATGTATGCTTGACACTGCTGGGAAAGTGCTCGAAAAGCTCATCAGAAGTAGACTCGCTGAAGCGATACGCGCTGCCGATGATTTATCTCCCCGGCAGTTTGGTTTTAGGGCAGGGAGATCGACAATTGATGATGTCATGCAAGTCGTGGACGCCGTTCGACGAGCAGAGGCACATAGCCGCCGAACTCGACGGGTGGTGCTCCTCATAACGCTTGACGTCAGAAACGCCTTCAATTCCGTAAGATGGAAAGACATTCTAGGCACACTAGACAATACCTTCAACGTGCCGAACTATCTCTTACGGATTTTGAGGGACTATCTGAGGAACCGCTCCCTGCTCTATGAAACACTAGAGGGTCAAAGGTGGATGGAGGTCACCTCGGGGGTAGCACAGGGATCCATCCTAGGGCCGGACCTATGGAACGCTACCTATGACAGTCTGCTTAAACTCGACATGCCAGAAGAGTCGCGCCTGGTCGGCTACGCAGATGATGTCGCAGCGCTTGTTGCTGCACGCACTGTCGAACAGGCGCAAAGCAGACTTGGCATATTGATGCGACGAGTAAGCAGATGGATGACTACTCATGGTTTCAACCTTGCACTGGAAAAAACCGAAGTAGTCATCCTGACTAAAAAGAGAATTCCGACCCTGCGTCCCATATCGTTCGGCGAGTCGATCATCGAGTCAAAATCGGCGGTAAAGTACCTCGGGTTGACTCTTGACTCAAAGATGAGCTTTTCTGAGCAAATCCAAGCAGCAGCGAACAAGGCTGCGGCTGGAGTTTCGGTGTTAAGTAGGCTAATGGCAAACATTGGGGGTCCTACGTCTAGTAGGCGACGTCTCCTGATGAGCTCAACCCAGTCTGCCCTGCTCTACGGCGCAAAGGTATGGGCTGGCGCTCCTAAAAAGGAGGTATATCGTAAACGCTTCGCGCAAGTACAGAGACGGGAGCTTTACCGGTGGCGTATGCGTACCGCACTGTCTCTGAACCGGCCGTGATGGTGATCGCGGGAGTTATCCCCGTTGCCCTTCTTGCTAGGGAGCGGTAGGCCATATACAAGCGCAAAGGAGATGAGCCAAGGGAGGTGGCTGCTCGCGAAGAACAGCAACACACTCTAGACGAGTGGCAGCTCTCTTGGCAAAGTGAAACTAGAGGCAGATGGACTGCGCGGCTCATCGGCAACTTAGGTGCGTGGCTGAATCGGAAGCATGGTGAGACTGACTATTTCCTTACCCAATTTTTAAGTGGGCATGGAGGTTTTCAGTCTTACCTGCACAAGATTGGAAAGTCTCGTTCTCCGGATTGTGTTTTGCAATGGAGTTGTGGACGACGCCCACCACACTTTTTTTTCTTGTGGAAGGTGGGATGGGGTTCGTCAGCAGCTCTATTTAAACACAGGGGATCTCTCTCCAGACAACATTGTCGAAGAGATACTGAGGACTGCTGACAGGTGGAACCGTGCTGCCCATTACGTTCGGGCCCTTCTCGTTGCTAAGAAGATAGAACTCGACCGGTGGAGGAGCCGGATGGCAGGGGGTTCCTTGAACTGACAGTTCCCCTCCTCCTCTCCCCTCCCGTTGGTGAAAGGAATTCCCTGATTTGAAGGCTCCGCAAGGCGGGAGAGTTCGGGGACTAGCTCGAAGTAATGTGACAAACGGTTCCAGGCTAGCTCTCTGACGATGGGGAGGTGTTTAGTTGGTAGTCCGACGACGTACCGAATCGGGAGTTCAACACTGCGTGCGTAAATGCATTCACCTACCCTACCCCCCCAAAAAAAAAAAGGGAATGGGATGATCAAACGACCGGGGGACATCCTCTAAATAATGACCGGAGAATGAAAAGGATGGAAGGGAACCTCAGAGGCCGCGTCGCAATAACTATCTGAGGCAGAAGAAGCAATGATCGGGTCTGTGATCCGTGGTGAATCTTCCCTCTCGATCGCGGGACTCGGGTCCGGAGACTTACGGCTCCACGCGCGTGGTCGAGCCGTTTTTTGTTTATTTTCCAGGTTTAGCTCGCGTTCTGGTTTTTTTCGTTAGGCCATCGCGAATCCCTTTGTTTGTTGTCAATTTTCAGGTTTCTGGGATAGCTCTTCCCTCTAGGTCGTCTTCGGCTACTCAGGATCATCCCATTCCTTCAGGTTCATTACAGTGTATCTTTAGTTGTCTAAGTCGAGACCATCCAGCTTCTCCTAGTAAGGAACTAGACAGCACCCTCAGGTCTTTGATTACCTTTTATCCTTTCAGCATCCATAAACTTGTCAACTCTTGTGTACGACGAAAAGGAAGTTTTTTCTGTGACTCACATCTAGAAAATGGCTAACAAACCCCTTCCAGAAATAACAATAACCTTAGACATCATCCTGAGAGACTCATATATGAAGTCACATTTGTGGTCAGAATAGTCTTCATTTCAAAACCACTTTAAGCACTGAACTCGTTAGTCCAATAATCCTCTAACTATAGCCTGCAATGTCCTTCCCATTATTTTATAATCGTTTTGGACAACCATGTAAATGAACGAGGCCATCACTGCAAGCACAAGTAATCGATTAGAGACGCAAAGCTCTCCCAACCTGCGTCCGCCATCCCTTTATTCTCCCCTGAATCGTAGTTACAGGATCCTCTTCTGAAAGCTGATAAACAAAACACACATAAAACCCGAAAAAGGACCTCGAATTACAAATACAGAGCAGGCTCTCTCAGCAAACCACACGTAATATAGACTCAATTCATTCAACCAGTTATTGCTGTTGCGGAACCAACGGTGACACCAAAATTACTCCTACGTGGGGATCACCATCAGCCAAGGATTACTCAGTATTCAAGTTAATAATTTTTATTTTTGTGGTTGCATTTATTCGGCCCAGCAGATCCCGCAACGATAAAATCCAGTCGTGACGACATCATACCCTCGGCTCACCTGAATGACGGGTGCCATTCAAGTGGGACACGCGCCCCTAAATTGCATTATACTGTCCATCGGCCAGACTAACGGCTACCACCGCGAATCATAATTACAACATGAAAATTGATGATGGACGTGGACACACGAGCCGATTTGTTGTGAATGCCGTCATAGAGTGCGGGGGTGGACAGGCCAGAGAGTGCGTGCATATTGAACGCTCATTATTTCGTTACAAATTCGCCGAGCTCCACCGTGGCGCGGTGACATTGTCCTGAAATTGTTCCCGCATGGCTCAACATCAAATTATTGCTGCCGGGGCGCGCCTTGTCAATGCGCCAGTGACTCTCCGTTGTCATTGAATCCTTCATCCGCCATTCAAACATCGAAAGGACATGAAGAATGGATACAAACAGACAATCATTTACTGAATATCGAGGGGTTCCGAGAGTGCAATTAAGTTTGGTTCAATTATTTCGCTGTCGCGCTATCGTAACGCGTCATAACTCCCGCGCTCCATTCAGAGTAGTAAATACCCACTTCTCTGAATTGGAAATTTACTGTACTATGCCAGGACTATTGTAAGCTTTTCCCTTGACCTTTCCCACAAAAATTAAGGAGGGAGAACTAAAGGGGGCTCCGGGAAGTAACAGCAACTTGCGGGACCAGAAAAACCATTCCAAAATCTCTAATATTAGAACAACGCAAATAAGTTTCGTAAATACTGGGAGGTTGTTGAAATATTGGAAGAAATCCACATGTGGTTGCCATTTACCCTTTGCTGAGGTATACTGCGACAAACACCACCAACCTGAAATGAATTTCAGCTCCCCCCACGACTTCCCGAGGCGTCCGCACTCATCCTCTACTGTTCTGAGCCAAGTGTCCCTAGATCAACCCACTCGTCAGCTATTTTGGGAGAGTGGATTGCTCTGCATGGTATACCCCGCAATGAAACTGTCGCCCCTTTGTGTGACCTAACCACTGCCATAGTGCGTATGAGTGTTAACCCTGAACGCCGACCAAGCTCTTCGTTTTAGATAGTGTCAGGCCAGCGTACTCCGATGACATGACGCAGACAGGGGTTGATGAAGGCTTGGAGCTTTTGGGTGACAGTGGGATTCACTTCCCATACGCGACTCCTATATAGTAACACAGAAAGATCACTGGCACAGAGCAGCATCAACTTAATCTTGTTGTTGAGATAACTACGTTTCCAGATTTTAGACAAAGCATCGAAAGCGGATCTTGTGCTGTCAATGCATCGGGCAACATTCAGTTTGGTTCCACCGTCACACTTCCTAGATATACAAATTGATCGACGCCTTCGATGCTCTGCCCATTAATGTGAATTGGAAGAGTGCGATGACTGCCAGACTGAAAACCTTGATTTTTTGGTGTTTATCTTCAGTCCAACTCTACTTGCCTTTCTTTCAAATCCGGAGCCAATTAATCAAGGTCCATGACCCACTGAGAGAGCAAACAGATGACATCAGCGTAATCGAGGTGTTTAAGGAAAGATGTCATCGTCCATTGAATTCCTCCGTCCTTCCTCCGAACAAGGTAGTAACCGATAACGAGAAAAAAATAACATCGGTGACAGGATGCAATCCTGGCGGACTCCGCTTTGCACCTTAAAATCCTCCGAGATTTCACATCGATGCAGCACGAGACTTTTGCACCATCAAATGTCGTTCGGATAATAGTTATTAGTTTCTCCGGAATACCCCTGCTTAGAGAACTTCAGATATATCTGAAGCTTCCTCGAAATGGATGAAAAGCAGGTGCAACAAAATCTAAACTCCAGGCACTCTTCCAAAATTATGTTAAGGTGTTAATGTGGATAATGCAGAAGGATCCGGAGCAGAAATTAGCCTGCTCTCGGTCAATCAAGCTTTCAAGATGTTTTTTGATGCTTTTCACGATTATTTTAGCTATTCTCTTTCCGACGGCAGGGAGCTTGCAGATACCCCTCCAATTGATGCACTCAAAACGGGTGCCTTTTTGAAGCCTTGACGATCATCCACTTATTGAACTCCCTGGGAAAGATTTCGGGTTCCCAAGATATCTGTACGAATGGAAACAGCAGATCTGGAGTAACTGCAGGTGCAGCGATAAATAACTCTGCGGGGGACCGTCAACCCCAGCGGTTTTACTCCGCTTGAATGCATTGATAGCCGAAATGATGTCTCTTCTGCTTGGCGGAAGAGTCCGTATCCGAATGTTAGAGTGACTAGCCATTTCATCCAGGTTCATTCAGAGGAGGTACTTCACCGGAAGTGATACGGTTAAAAACCGTAGTCAAGTGTTCTTTTCTCTTGTCTCGGTATCGGAGTTTGAGGACGTCACGCTTGCCTTGACTCGCAGCGGTCAGTAGAGCATTCAACCCCTTCCGTTCATCGATTTGGTTCCATAACTACGGAGTTAGCCAGATCTTATAACGCCCCTTTGGGACGTGGCTGACGAGCTATGTAGCACCCGAGAAAATGAGTTCCCATTGGGAGAGCTATCTTGCTGATCGGACCGCAAATATACTGAGTAACACGCCTGACAATATCGATGAATAGTTTTGATGGCGGCCTAATGCTCATCGATATTCTCAGGCGCGATATTCAGCATGTCTGCCATCCGATCAGCAAGATAGCTTTCCCACTGTAAGCGACAGCTGGGTCGTACAAGCGGTCGATGTTCATCTTGGGGGGTTGCAGCTCCCCAACCCTGCGAGAAGTGACACACTATCTACACATACGGTACTTTCACACTTAACAAAAGCACCCCACACATAATATACACTCTACAACTTCCCGAGGTAGTTCATCTGGGATGTTACTATGGCTTTGCTGTCCACCATCCCACCTCAAGTAGTCTGACAACACTGCAGGCTACAACGTATTTAATGTGGAAGTTTAGGGGAAGAAGATGTAGGAATGCATTGAGAGCATCTGCCAGACAAGACTGTAGAGCCCCGATAGTATCTGCACTCGCGGTTCTTTCAATCCTATTAAACTTCGTTCCGTTAAACTTTTTGCTCAGCACCGGCCTCCATACAATAGAGCCTTACGTTAGGTTGGGACATACCAGGGCTGTGTATATCCAGAGAGCCATCTTCGACCGAGGACCCCATTTCTTTGCGAAGCTCTTCTTGCAGGCATAGAAGGCTGCATACGTCTTCTTAAACCGCAGTTCTATGTTCAATCTCCAATTAGCTTTGGACCCAGGATTTCACCAAGATGCTTTCCATTATTGGAGGAAAGACCCGATCTTTGTTCGTTCAGCTGCGGTAGATGGAATTCAGGTACTCTTGTCTTAGCAGTGTATAGCATCAATTCCGTTTTGGTTGGATTTATGTCGAGTCCGCATTCTGCGGTCCAGAGGCACAGTGAAGTCCTCGGTGTTTAATGTAGGTACCTGTCTTGAGACTTAATCCTACGGCCCTCTTCAGGCATGGATTGATTTTGTGACCACAATCAGAGCCCCGTTAGACAAGCAGAACGGTACGAGTCTATACCAAGTGCATGGCTTAGCATTCATACTGGTGGATGCAAGAATTACCTAAATCTCTACCGAACTATGTTAATACGCAACACCACGTCGAGGCCCGAAGGTCTCTTCTCGCTCGAGCACAACCACAGCCCCCATGAAACTCCCACAAGGGGGTCAACCGCAACCAACCGAGCTGTACTCAGATACGACAGGAATTCTCCTGAAGTATAAGAGTCCAGGGACTACCTCGGTTCCCATGGTACCAGTATACCCCTGGTAAGGTTTCGTGACCGAAGCCACTTCAGATGAGTCCCCGTGCAGACACGGGTCTGATCGCCCTTGGTAGGCCTTGGAGCATTCGCCTATTGCATCACGGCCGGCTAGCCAATGCGATACAGCGTTTTCCGGTGCCACCACGTGGAGGTTCTCCTCGGCCACTTGGTTTTGGTTCAGCCGACAGGGTTGCCGCCCCGTCTTCCTCCCCGCCACCTCAGAGCACCGGTCCAGAGGCACACCTTTCCCAACGCTCCTTCCATGATGTGACTCATAATGGAGGGAAACATCCCTGGCACCAATATCACCAAGTCGTCGGCATACGCCGCCACCTTCACTCCACTGCTGTCCAATATTTGTAAAATTTCGTCCATCACTATAAACCAGAGTACCGGAGAGATGGTACGACCCTGGGCCGTATCTTTTCTTATATCTCTGCTCAAGGGGCTACCTAACAGATCAGACTGGATTATCCTCGTTCTTAGCATGGATATTACCAACGCGTAAGATAGTCCTCCAATCCAATACTGGTCACGGCTTCCTTGATCGCGTTGGTAGAAATGCTGTAGAATGTTCATTCTATGTCCCGGAAGCTAGTGTATACTTCTTGTACTGCAATGACCACTCAACCACGCCAATTACCTCGCGGAGAGCGGTTTCTATCGATTTGCCTTTGAGGTATTCGTGCTGGAACTTAGAGAAAGGCGTTCTCTCCACAATCGTCCTCCTGGCATTATGCATATGGGCCTGGAGATTTATATGCGGAAAATCTTTTTATGGCCCAGCGAATTTCATCTTTGGTAATTACCGATTTAATAGCCTTGCCCAACTTCTTGGAGGGAATCAAGCAAGGCTCTGACTCAAAGTCCATCGCGCTGGCGGGGAAGTGCATCTGAACCAGCAAAACTAGGTTTTCACCAGAAAATTCCGTCCTTTGCTGGTAATTTCAATGTTTTAACGATAGCCCAATCAAAATTGCCTCTTGACAGTCTTGATCGCCGACTTGTACTTCTTCAAGCAGTCCTTGTACGGCTGCCAATATTTCTGCCTGTAGCAGATGTTAAAAATATCCCTGGTTAGCTTCCGGAGGCTGGAAAAATCTTCATTCCACCACGGTAACAATGTCTTCTTACTGTATTTAGCAGGACACGAAACTTTAAAGGCTGTTTCCAATGACTTTTCGAGAGCCACGACCTCTGACTCTAGTTCATCTGTCGTGCCAATCTTACCAATTTGCACACCGGAGACTTTGTTCTTGATAACTTGTCCAAACTTCCTTCAGTCGGTCCTCCTGAGGTCCTTGAAAGTTCTAGAGCATGCTTTTTTCCCTGCTGTACTCAAGGACTGTAAAATTTAGCTTCAAACCTACAATCTTTGCCTGCTGATGCTTCATAGCCTGCACTTCCCCAGGAATAGATACACCTTGATAGCTAAGATAAACTATTGCCTTCATACCTGCCAAGGCAGGTAAATACTTGCAGCCCATCTTCAGAATGAAGTTTGTCACAATAAGGACTTCTCCAAAGACCTTCCTGAGTCGGCTGATTTTGTATGCAGGGTTCAACTGCGACTAACATCAGCAGCTTGCAGCGCATTTGCCAACTTAAGCTCGTTAAAATGGTCTCGAATCTCTTCCACCATCTGGCGTTCACAAATTCTGCCGAATTCCTCCACTTGCTGCAACACCAGATCTAGATCCTGCGTAAGATTTATCGAAATGGCGATGGTGTGCTTGAGGTCGAATTCTTTTGCCTGTAGTAAGCCCAGTTCCACTGTTTTGGTTTCCACAATGAGATCCATTGGCCAGGACACCACACCCATACCAAGTAGCTACATTTGCGAAACACAGCCGCTCTCGTCTGACATCCCCCCGGCTTCGTGGTAAGACCTTGATGGAATCATGCCCATCTTCGGTGCACTAACAACCTCCTTCTGCTGCCGAGATGGCTCTTTTTCCTCTTCTGGAAGAGGAGAGAAGTCAGCTCCTTCCCTACGGCTAGATGTATGTTATCTCTCCCGGCGGCTCTTAGCTTTACTTGCCGGACTACTTTAGGATCTGGGGCAATTTCTAGTGTGCAAAGTTCCTGGAAGAATTTTCGCTTGCTGGTCCGTATAGCCTGCTTAAGTTTACCTTGCAGGTTCACATATAATTGCCGTTTCTCGTCGAAGTCCGGTCTTCCAATAGATCGTTGGCAGGTCTCTTCATTCCACCGACAGTTTGACCGCCCTTCTGCGAGGATTCCCTGCCTCGGAATAGCATAGCAGCATAGCTACTTTTACTGAAGCCGCACCACCGATATGGTGGCCTCCCAATAGCATCTCTATGAATGCGTCCTCTTCAAACCCTTTCACTGACGAGTCTCGGTTTCCAGCTCTGTGGGAACGCACATCGTGGCATGGCCCATATTCGATCTGGAGAAAAATTGCCTGACGGTCGCTATAAGCATAATGCTCACTGACAAGCCATGACATTCTCCTAGCCAATGTAATACTCATATATGTAAGATGGACTATTGAGCCCGACCCTGTCCCACGAAAAATGGAAACATATTCCGTATTTGCAAGGACCAAGTCTAGCTCCGCAAAAGCCTCAAGCAGGATACGGCCCCCAGTGCTCATAGTGCGGCTGCCCCAATCCACGGCCCATGCGTTGAATTTATCCGCTATGATCTTGGGGATGCCAGCTATTTTTGCCCTGACGAATCCAACTTCTGGACACTCCATCACTTCTTAAATGGTTTGATTTCCACACGCCCATATTGCTGCCTTGTCAAGTATATCTGTACTCCAAGCACCGCTCGTATTATTGCGGTAGGCGTCGCTGATTATGGCAGCTTTGGTTCCCTTCTAATAGCTGGTCTGCGAGAGAAGGTCTTACGCCGCCTCGCAGTGGTTGAGGTTGATTTGTATCAGCCTCATTTCTTTACTGCATCCAAGGCTCTCCTAAACACAGGCCATCTGCTGCTGCATGTAATGTGCGACAGTCGACGCCCTTTTCCCCCTTGCAAAGCATGCGTTCAGGATCAGCCTTGCAGCCTTGAACATATAACCTTCTCCCCCATACTTTTTGCATCTTTTTGAGCTGTCGCAGTCACCGGTGCATTTCGCCGCTATGTGACCAAATTCCGGGCATATAAAGTAACACTTGAGGAACAGCTGGTCCCTGAGTCGGCAAAAGACTTTTTTACTTTACCAGCCGCCAGCAGTTTGAACGCTGCTTCAGCTAGAAACCTCATAGCTATCGTTTGCGTACCTCCGTATGCCTTCCTCAGTCCTCTGATTGCGTAATCTTACAAATCAAGTGATCCGATCTGCCTTTTTTGGGCATCGCGGATATCCTTCTTGGTTGTGATTTCATCAATGTCCCTTACATTATATAACAATCTCCTTGTTTCTGGCCCGTACTTGTGCCTTTTCTCTTAAGGACTTCTCCACCCTGCTGAGGAAATTTTCAACCGTTTTCCACGGAGACGTTTTCAGTTCCAGCATTAAATCTCCTTTTTGGGAGCGTCTGATTCAGCTGACACTTTCTCCAAGGTCCATCAGCTCACTATCGGATTTGACCTTCCTAAGGATGTCGGCATACGCCATATCATCGTTTTTGACATCATAATCAATTCGGACCGTAATCGTCTTTTACGTGTCACATTTTTCTTTCCGCCAACCTTGGTCCATGCTTCCTTGGGTCATTTTTGAGGTTTTACCTCCCTTCGGTCGATTGGAGCCGGCGCCGCGGTTTCCACAATTTTGGTCACTTTGTTTGCCTTCCCCTTTACCGGTGAGAGGCTTTTTTTCTGTTTTCGCGTCCTGCGAGGATTCGAAAGAATCGTTCGCGCCCTCTCAAGCTTACCGCCCTTCATGCTTACCGCCCTTTGAATTTTGAGGGGGTGTCACTTGTGTTGCCTGGGTAACGCTTGATTTCTTCAAGGCATTTTTTTGTCTTTTTTTCGTCCTTGGCACTTTTATACAATACACGAATGGCTCGGACCATGTTTTTGATGGCCTCGCGCACATTGTGTTTGTCTTTCTGAATTCGGACAACTCTACTATTTTTTTCTCCGAGTAGGACAAACGATGATTCGTCCGTATTCTGACACTGCTCCTCTGCTTGGTTTTCCCACTGGGAACTTCCGTATTTATTGGTTTTCTGGGGGCTCCCCTGATTTCCTTTCTTCATCAACATTGATTTCGGATGAGGTCGCAGGATCATCGGACTTCTCCTAAATGGATCAAATACTAAGTCCTGCGACATGTCCCGACCATGTATAGTCAGCCCACTATGGGCTAATGAATGACCAGTTTGTGAGGCATTTTTCCGTGTTTTTTTAACAGGCGTTCTCGTTAGCGATGTTCTCCTTTTAAATGCTTCTTTGTCCAAACTACTTCTAGTATTCTATGCAACGGTGGCCAGTAATCCACCACCGAGGCACTGCAGTCGAGGGATTTCGACGGCCGGGAGCCTGCTTGCACAATCCCAGAAGCCGTCCAAGTCCCTGCACCGTAAATTTTTCTCTCCTTTCTTCTTTCATATTGGTTTCTTGTTCTGGGTGTCCTTCCCATAGCCATTTTTGTCTACGGGGGTGTTTTTCTTCCACCTACCCGACCGGCGCATAAACATGCTCATGCAAGCGCACCTCCAAATGCGTACAAGTGCCTACTCCTATGCATCTGCCGAGTCCTCCCTTATCAGCACGAAGCGACACGTCTGATGGGAGATCTGGCAACTCCGCACTGCTGAGAATATGTACAGCCTTCTAGTACTGGCTCACTATAGTCCGCTCGTTAACCAGTTTGCGGTGACCGGCCGCCTCACTCCCGGAGGTCTCTGCGGTTGGTATCAGCACAGCGGTGCGATGACCGGCACCAACTGTACTGCCCTCGACAACTACTGTTTCTTGGCAGGATGCCAGCAGCTCGTCCTCCGATGATACGCTTGACATCACTACCACTTCTTGTATCATCCATTTCTTATATTTTTTTGTTGAGCCCATGTCTTGGTCCCACGAGTATTTCCAAAAAACTGTCCCCCCTGGTCTTATTGGGAACCGAAGGTGCCCAACGGATCCAGTGTTCACATACTAAACACCAAGCTCCTCATTGACCACGCTGCCCTTAGTGTGTACTATTCGACGTTGGCTTGGGGTCCTGTTAGCAATTTCTCCAGTGCAAGTGAGAACGATCCTTGGGCTGTTGCACATGATCAGCAAGCAAGCAGATCCTCGTCAGTTGGGTGAGCCTTCTCCCAGTCCGCCCCTACAAACTCTCGGCCCGTTTCCAGCCGTCGTTGCGAGGAGGTCGTGTGAGAACTTGCCGAGTTATCCAACTTTAACCCGAAGGATAATCAGACCGAGCAACCATGGATGGAAGAGATACCAAGCTCCCGGAACCACGGAGTTGTGCGCCTATACTGAATAGGCCTAGCTTGAGGTAATATATCAAAGGATTTCAGGCTAGGGGGATGTTTCAGTCTGTAGTCTGTTTGAGATAGTTACGTCTTAGTGGTTTAACGTGAATTACTTAGGCTTAGCCCCACCGTATTCTTAAGACATGGATTCATTTTGTGACTAGAGCCCTGCTGTGACAAGGACAACATTTGAGTTCATGGCTCAGCATTCATACTGGTGGATTCAAGACCTACCAATATATATATCCTATACCGGATTAAGGGGTACGGCACCCGAGTTGAAACGCAACTCTACGTTTGGGGCCCGAAGGTCTTTTTCCCTGCTTGGATATTTTTTTTTTTTGAAATAGTGTAGGTGAATGTGTTTACGCACAGAGTGTTGAACTCCCGCAACAGTACGCTGTCGCACTACCAAGTAAACACTTCCCTGGCATCAGAGAACTAGTCTGCAACCGTTTGACACATTACTTTGGGCTAGCCCTTCCCGCTCTCCCGGCTTTGGGAGGCTTCAAGTCAGGGAATCTCTTTCGCCAACGGGAATGGAAGGGAGGAAGGGAGTTTTTAGTTCATGGTCCCCTCCGCCGGTCAAACTCAATCTTCTTGGCAATACGAAGGGCCTGAACATAATGCGCGACTCCAGCTGCCAGCACTCTTCAGCATCTCTGTGACAATATTGTCTGGAGAGAGCTCCCGTGTGTCTGCATAAAACTGCTGACGAAAGTAGTCCCACCTTCCGCAAGAGAAAAAGATGTGTTCAACGTCGTCCGCCACTCCATTGCACAAAACACAATCAGGAGAAAACCTCCTTCGTTCGGTTCAGCCACGGGCCTAAATTGTCAATAAGCCGCGCAGTCCATCTGCCTCTTGGCTCATTTGGTCGGGAGACTTGCAACTCGATAAGGGTGCATTGACATTCTTCACGGGCTGAAGGATGGAAATGGGGATCACTCCCGCGATCACCAGCACGGCCGAATCTAAGACAGTGCCGTGAGTAGACACCACTCCCAAAACTCCCCGTCTCTGCACTTGAGCCATACGCTTACAATACACCTCTTTGTTCCACTCGCGCCCTAGCCCTTTCCAGTCCCGCTCTAAAGATTGAACACCGTCCCAAGCCCGCAGTGTGTACGACGCTCTCATCAAAAGCGCCACAATCGTTGCAGCGAAGGCAACTTTCGCTTTCATTGCAGGTCTTCGCTTGGTGTCCGATCTGGCCGCATCTCCGGTATGCTGTCCTCCTGTCCGGTCCTCTACAAGTTGTTGATGTTTGTCCATAGTCGAGACACATGTAGCATTTGATGGGGACTTTCCCCATTCGTACCCTGCATAGAGTAGAGTGGGGTCAAATAGGTCGATTTTTCTAGAGAGCTCTTGTGATGGTGTTTTTGCATTAATTCCAGCTAAATCCAATAAGGCGAAGGTACTTGCAATTTTGAAAATCTGGGGGCACGATTGGATGAACTTTTATTTCAAGAGTATGAATACTGCAAATAATAGAAAAAATAGGAACACAAAAAATAAAGGATATCCATTGTCGCTATTCAGATACGATAATAACAAAGTAGCAAATGATACACAAAAGAATGAAACTCTTCGAGTCCAGTTCAAAGAGGACTCTGAAACCCCTCGTTGTGGGAACACGACAGCGATCGCCACGACATCTAAGAGCGAGGGAAGTTATGCCGATCCATACAAGGGATTATTTCAGACAGAAGACACATGGACACTTGCCACGACTATTGTGTCGCGTTTCCACTCCTCGCACAGTGTTCGAAGCCGTCGGCGAATAAAGTTGTCCAAATCAAGCGCCAGTATTTTAATTTGATGGGATTCCAAGTATCCATATTGTTTTCCGTATGGAAGACACCTGTGCTCTGTTGTCTTCGGGTTTCATCCTATAGCCGATTTCACTGAGGATTTCCGCAAATGTCTTGTCTTCGGTCGGCTTAACGCACAGAGCCGACGGTCTAGTCCTTCTTCGTTTCCTCGTCTTTTCTCCTGGCTTTTAATTTGCAGCCACCTTGTTTTTGGACAGACGGGTCTCTGGCGGCGTAGCCAGTTGCTTCCTTTTATCGTTCTTCGCCTTCTTGTTTTGTGCCCTGCAAACTACTTTGATATTGGCACGTTGTCCTCTTTCCACTTTTTCCTCAGTTCGCTTTGCAATGGGCTATCTGCGGTCCGTTTGGCATTAGCAGTCTTCTCAGCGCGAAGTGCGGCTGTTTCTGCCCTCCAATCTTAGTAAGAGATGTGGTCCAGTAGTTTCTCGAGTCCCATCAGCCCGACGCCTTTGCTGACATTCCTCTGGAGAAACGTTGCTGACGACTTTCACGCATTTCTTGATGAGGATTCCACTTGGTTCGTGTCCGAATCCACCTGCTCGGGACTAGTGATTCTGACTGGGGTTTTTTTTTCGGAACAGAGGCGGAGTTGCTCCCACTGTCAGTCGCGCCACTTGGTAAGGCTTCCTCTTTATTTAGGTATCCCGGTGTCACATCGGGTATGCCAACCTTCGCTGCCTCTTTCGCTGATGACCGCAGTGAATGAACCATTTTTTAGCTGTGCCCGAACGCTATTTCGTCCTTTTTTGTTGGGTTAGGTTTATTATCCATGGAAAATTCACCAGCGCATCGTGCAAACAGGAATGGACATACCTCTGGGACACAGTCCCTACCCTTGTTCCCTGAGGCCTGACCTACGCTTTGCTGGTTCTGGAATTCACTGACGAATCAGCGCTCGCTCGGGGCAACGCGATCTACTAACACCAGTTCAATGCACACTACCCGACCAGGGCTCCGAAGAGGCTGGCTCCTGATACTCGTCACCGCTACCACCTTGGCAGAGCTAGGCTCACATCACCCCATCGACATCGACAGAGAGTTTTCGACGATTCCGGGGAGTCCCAGTGCATCCCAACGTGTACCGGTCATTCGCGGTTCGCTCTTTACCGAGAGGCTTTCTCAAAACTACTACCTAGGATGCAGGTATGCTGCCAGCTAGGGGGTCAGATGTACTTACTTGGGCACCTCGAGCACGTCAAACCCCGCATGGTAAGCGATCCGTCAAAGGTCGCTGACGACCTCTGAGGGGGATATAACCACAACCCCAAAGTACTCGATCGATTGACCTTTCGGCCAGCTGAAGGCAGTTCAGAGAATCTCACCACACAGGGCGGCCAAATATGAATTTCACGCCTAACCCTTCCACGGCCAGGATTCGACTGATGGTGACGTTCGGTATTCCAGTACGTGGAGAAACGTACGAAGTTTTCAGCCCATCTGGCCGCCTCTCGGGCCGGATGGGCTGTGGACGGTCCAGACTTATTTGTATGGCCGCCCTAAGGGATGAAAATTTGGAGTTTTTTGGTTGAACCCTGGGCTTTAGCTAAAGGAACAACTTCATGAACCTTTCTCTGAACCGGAATTCCAATTCTTGGAAAGGCGCCATGTGCTATTTTTATGGCACTCTCACCGCATCCAACCACTTATTACCGCTGAGGCATTTCATTCAGAAAAGCGAAGAATTCCGCCTCTAGTGAGAATGTCCTTGCTTTCATCCTCGCGGAACATTGTGTTTTCCTGGCTGCAGTCCGTCATTACTTCCAAACTCTTTCAATTCAAAATAGAGCCAAAAGTTTTAATGAGGAAACTCCATAGTCGCGAACTTACGGTCACCTTATTTTTGTACATAATCCAATAAACAACCCCCAACCCCCCACGACCTCACCCACTCAGTCCATACATGTTGCTCACCGTCCAGGACAATGTACCGAACAATGTTGCGCATCAATGTGACACAAGAATCGTCAAAATAACGCAGCAGCATGCCTCGAAACTCGAGTGCCGCATCATGTCCCGGGTACTTGTTGCTGCGCTCGTCTCCTCCACGCGCTACTGGTCTTCAGTTGGCCATGCGCAACATTTCCCACGTCCGCACGCCATTCCGCCAGATGGCTCGTCCGTCGGAAAATCGATTTTCTCTTCCAACCACTCGCGAAGCAAAACACAACCACGTAAACAACACACCCATCTGCGCCCGGCACCATGCAGTCGTCCCGCTCAATCGCACGCTGTTCAGGGCGAGCACTTCGTCGCAGCGGCGGGGAACGTCGCAACCCGTCTCTGTCGTGCCTGCACCGAGCTGAGCGCATTTTTTCCTCGGCAAGTCTCGCAACAAATCAGACGTACTTTGACTTGGCAGCGTGAAGGTTGCTCGCAGCGTGTGCCCGTAGTTCGCGTTCCGCTTCAGACACACTGATATGTTTCCAGCAGCTCCAGTCTGGTTGTGGGCTTGACTAAACTGTCAAATAAGACGGGAGTCCTGACCGTGGTTTTCCTGGTCGTCCTGATTTCATTTCTTGTCCGTTTTTGAATGGTAACCTTCGTTGCGAACGCTAGAATCAGTTTGGAACGTAAAGGTCGCCAGTAGTTCTGTGCTCGAACAACGAAGTTTGCAAGTTTCGCGGCCAACAAGGACGCAACCGAGTGTTTTGAAATGTGAAGGAAATTTTGTGCCGTTTGCATGGTTGTCCTGATTTGCAGTGGAAATCGCGACGTGGTAAATCCTTGGAGAGTGTACAGAGTGTTTTGGGTGTTTTTTTCAGTCGTAGCTAGTGTCCGGGAAGCAGGAAATTAGGCACGGTTACTCGTCCTTGCGGTAGAGAGCCTCCTGTTTCGTGTGCTGCAAGTGTCAACGTCCTTAGCGTAGCGGAGCAGTGAGTTGTAGGGTCAGCAGGTCGCTACCCGAGTAGCGTGCATGCCGCGTTTGAACTTTACTAATTTTGGTGTAGTTGGACCTTCCGAACGGTCAGAAAACAGGACTTTTGGTTAAGCCAGCGAACGGACCAGGCGAAGTGTTTTTAACCTGAGGAATCCGCACAAAAATGGGATAATGGCGGATTTCATGACATCGAGAACTTGGGATTTGAAGGTTTGTTTTGCTTGATTAGAACTTGTATTTGGTAAGATAAAGGAAAACAAGGGGTAGGGGCTATAGCCCATGCAGTGGGCGCCTTCCCAGCGGCTCAGTTTTCTTAGTTATTTTGACAAACGAACAGAAGGAATCCTTGTCGATTCCCAACCAACAGATCTAGTTAGATTTTGAGCGAAATCCTTTAAAGAAATGCGTGGAAATCTCAATATTCCTAGTTAAATCAAGCAAGCACAAGCGGGAAAGGAGTAGCTGGCAATCGCCCACTGAAACTCTAAGATCTGCTGTCTATTGAAGCACAGGACCTTGTACGAAACTAGCGAGGATTCTAGTTCTCTTTTGCAAGGATATATGAGGAAACCACTAAAGAACGGAACATTCCACTTGTACAGGTAGAAATCGTATAGCTCATCCACCCCTTGAGGACTTTAGCGAAAAGTCCTTGCTGGCCAGCAATCGGTAAATTCTAGAAAATTTCAAAACGCATTCCTGGAAACTGGAGAACTTAGCTTGTCGCCTAGATCTAGGCCTTCGAATCCTTTCAAATCTCCGATGCTCCCCTTGCAGAGACCTCCGTACTAGCCACTATGCTCCCAGCAAAACCAGTGGAATTCTCAAGGCCCAGAAACGTCTTTGAGCCTTTTTCCGCAATTCAAACTCATGCAAATGATTTGAAAGTCCTTCAGCGTATTCAAATCATTTCGTGCCCAACTCCTTGATGAATGGATTCAATGAAGAATTCGAAACGAATTATCCACTTGAATTCAATCTCCAAAATGACTAAGCTAAGTCGTCCAGTGAACGGTAACGGACGGTTCTAAAAAAAATCGCAATATTCCTTCCCGACCCGCTGAACTTTCACCAGGAGTGGGCTCACAACTTACTAGTCATTTCGTGTTAAACATATCGACCCCGTTCCTTCGAAATTCGCCAGCAAACTAAGTCCTTACGTGAGTCCTGGAAAAAAAAAACATCAAAACAACCAAATGACGAGCACATGTAAACGTAGAAGCGAGGCCGTCTCCAACGGACGAGAAAAGCATCAAGCAGTCAGGCAGATTTATGCTTGACCGATAACGATGATTGCCTGTGCCTTGAATTCCTTACCACACATCACTCCTGATGCCCTCGAACACGTTACACTTCGGGCCATCGACGGCCCCCGTTTGCCCCAAAAAAAACATCCACTTGAGCAGCTAACAGTGAAGCAAACGAGCCAGAGCTGTTAGTCCTGAACGCGGCAGGGAACGATCAAATAAAAAGTGTCAGTCCTTGAAATGAATTATATTTCGACCTTCACATATCGCTGCGCTCGCAGGCTCTTCTCGTTCAAGACTACGAAAGTGCAGAAAAACAGGGTAGCAGGGTAGAAATCAGAGGAATTTTTGGCATCACAAAATCAGCCATCCAAGAAGCAAAGCAACAAAAATTGAAAGCATCAGAAAGTCCTGAAAGGACAACTCCGAGAGCAGCAAAAAATAAGACCGACCGAATGATATATGAACTTGAAGTCATCTCCACCACCGTCATCAACTTCACTCGACTCACATCACGTCTCGGAGCTTAGCTAAAAGCAGGGACACAGCTGGGTGGCACCCTTCTAAATGTTCTCAAAACATCGTCGTCACCTCGATGGAGTCGTGTCGAAAATGTTCCGTCGCTCGAAGGAGGTCAGCACTTTATCGCCCGTGGGGCTGAGAAGGAGGTGATACTTTACGGAAGTCAGGTCCTACACTCAAGCATGCTGTAGTCGTTAGAATCCTGATCCTACGCACAGCAATCACATCACATCACTGCTTGCTGCTATAATGGGCGGCCATTTGTTTTTTTCCCAACCGGAGCCTAAAGTTTTGCCTACATAAATTGTCCAGAGGCAACCTCTCGTCCTGCAGAGAATTAGACGGACAAGTCCATATCCTTAACGAAATATCCGAACATTATTTAATTTTCTCGGATTTCGGGTGTCGCATCTTTAAGGCTCACCACTTCTCAGAGTACTTGTCGCATTAGGACCATTAAAATGTGACCTTCCCCTACTTGCTCCCTAATTGCATCCTCATCCTAGATCTAATTCAAAAAATCATGAAAATTGGAATAAGCAAAGTCGCGAGAATGTGGCCTCACCCTCAACCTAAATATGCCAAGCTCCTTTCTTGCTAGGCTCGCTAGTGAGCGCTCCTACCACACTCGCTGACTCCACGCTGTTTCTAGCGCTCAAGCGAAACTCGCTCGAGGCCAGCCTATGCCGAAAACTGGTGGAACCTGCACAACAAGCACACAACCCTTTTTTGGTAATTTAATTTTCGTGCCTTGTACGAATTTGTTATCTCCGAACTATTTGTTGTTCCCGGCGCTGTTTGCGACGGCCGTACGTACAGAAGAGCCGAGGCGGTCGATTTGGCCAAGATTTGCTTTTCGAACAGCAGGCAGGACTCCGGAAGGCCCCCCAAAAGAGATATCACAACGAAATGAAGAAAAATAGAAGAATTCGAGATATCGCAGCTCCCCAGTGCTGATAAGAACGAAAAGGTGATGATTTCTGCCGTTCTCCTAGTGTACCCCGGTGTGCAGCAGCACGGAAGCTACCAGACGATTCAGCAAGAACGCCACCTAACTAAGCAAGCCTGGAAAAATTATGTGGGCAGATTTAAGGATGCGAATTATTTTCGCTTGCTCGTCTCGAGGAGGAGAATAATTACTTTGCCGAGATACCATGCCGAATCCTTTGCCCCGCGGTAAATGTGCCTTTTTCCCCGGACTAGTTTTGCCCCACCTGCCAGCCCTTCGCCTCCAACTATGCGACGTGGTAGGCCTTGTACGATGATAGGGTTGGTGTTTTTTTTTTACTGTCATGTTGTGTCGTTGCGAAACTATTAGGTTTGCGGAGAGATTTATGAGAAAAGTATGAAAGCATTGTTCCCGCAATAGCATTGGAGCTATAAATACGGTTTGCCTGGCTGGCGAGGGAAAGTGTTTGATGTTTACTATTTGCAGGGATGTGAAAGGATTTGGAGACGAGGGTGGAATGCGTGGAGGCCGGAAAACATGCTGGAAACTATCTAGAAAGGGAAATTCGTTGCGGTTGTTTATTGTACGCTTTGTCTGTTTTGATAACAGGAAAATATATTAGGGAAGCCAGAAGCGAGGACATGTGGAGAACAGATAAGGGTGGCCTAGTTGAAATAGAAATACAGCGGGGGAAAATTAGTTTAATTGAAAGTCTGAAGGATGTACAGTAGGGGCAACGTCATTGAAATACTGACAAAATCTAATTGCGGAGACTGGGTGGAATTTACTAGTGCAGACCAGGCATTTCCGGGAGGAGTCCATTTAAATTGAATCCCGTGAAATTGAATGAACTGCGAAACGGATAAGACAACTTCACAGAGCATTCATGTCTCTTGTAACTTTCCCTTACTTCCGATAGTTCCTTAGTTTTACAACACCAAGATTGGATTGAAATCTTAATTTCCCAAAGAATCCGCAGAATATTGCTTGACTTTTGTCAGGCCTATGTCTGCCGTCCTATGACTGATGCTATATGTATTCCCGGGGGGTGACATCAAGTTGTAAAATTGAATTCAGTCAAAATGTAACCAGGACTAATTCATGATTTCTTGGAAAAAAAAAACTTTTTTTTCTCCTATGTTGATACTATTGTCTTCTATTTTGACGCGCGACCTGTCAGATCTGTCGATCTGTCTGTGATGTTGTCAAATCACATCGGCAATTGCTTCTATTAAGAAAATATTGGACAAAGAGTTCGCATTGCAAAAAAACAATCGCTGAAGACATATTCCAACGAGTCAGCTCCGACATCACATTCAAAAACCCACCATCACAGATATCACAACTTGAATTGACGATTAGACCATGGAAACAAGCCAACAGGTACGGAAATGGTGCAATTCAAACGAACTAAAAAACCGCGCGAAAGTCCCTTGAAACTGAAGGTTTCCTCCAACGGTTTTTCGATGTGATGTTGTTCATTCGGCTATCAAACAGTGAATCAATAACTTTAAGTGTGATGATGCGTTCGTGACAGAGGATCTGCTGAAGAAAAAAACGGAATAATGTCAAGGCAAAGCTTCATTTTTTACACCATCACAACGTATTACATCACAAATCCAAGCTTGGTCAATGTGATCCAGCAAAGTATCCTTCTCCCCGGATATGGCACTCTGTAACTTCTCCGTTTTGCTCAAACTCAAATTACCAGGCGGATCACCGTATAGATGAGGATGATCCAGCCCGGAAAGTCTATTAGGGCAATATCTATGGTAGACAAAGAAGATGAGTCCGACTCTGCCTGAGATGGAGCAGTGGCGTAAGTCAGGACGCAAAAGCGGGGTGTCTGGAGTTCCTTACTAACGCAGGCCTAGAGCGGATACCGGTTGTTGCGCTGTTGATGATCATAAAGTTATCACTTTATGTGCATTTTACTAGACGGTTTTATCCTGGTGACAATTTTTTAAGGTAACGAGAGAGGAATAGAATGGAGGGAGGGGCCCTTATACACTAGCCCTTGGTGGGGTTTAGCCATTGAAGTAGGTTAAGCGCCAGCCTTCATTTCTCGTATCTCACCTGTTTCGCTCATAATGATTTTACGTTCTTTGTTGGTGCTCAGTTTATACTTTCCAAGAGTTCCTGGACGTCCTTTCGGATGTTTCCTCAGTTAGATGTCCTGGTCTACCGTTCTTCCGGTGCCGTGACAATTTTCTTTCCGTTGAATGGAGAAGTTCGTATATATGAATACTAAAATCTGACAGTATTTATGAATTCCTGTTTCTGCTGCCAATTCAACGTTAACTGACCAGTAGCCCCTGCCCATCTCTACTTGAGGAAAGGAGGTACAGTGGGAAATGTTGGACCGTGATTGGAATTTACCCTGTGCCGTAGCACCGTCGTGCTAGGACATCTTCCACATCATTATGGTTGAGTTTTATCAGGAGGAATTCTTGGATCATGTGAATATGACGTTTAAAATTCACTGAAACTGTTCGTTTTGTGATGGTGACCAAACTACGTGGAATGACGTTTTTTTTACCCCACTTTATCGAATCTACCAACCCTCATTCCGTCAAGCAGCAACCTCTGTTTCAAAGCACCTAAATTAGTAAGTTGCTCTGCCCTACAAGTTATATACGTTGTTGATTGGCCTATTGAGCAGAGCCATCTTCAACGAAACCTCAACACAGTATCCATCTGGTGCGGCCGAACTAAGTTAACACTGAGGTATGCAACTGCTATGCATTAGTTATGTTATTCAATGAAAACTTCTCCCTTAAGGTTATAAGGGTCAATCCTTATTAAAGATCGACCGTCGCGGTAGTGAGTGGAAACTACCAATCAGGATTGACCCTTATAACAATCTCGGTGTAACTTTTGACAACAAGGTTCAGTATGTCCATAATATTGGAGTTCTCAGCCGAGTTTCTAGAATGCCCGACTTTATCCTTTGTACTTCCTATAAATTCACTGATATTCATTCTTCTATCATCCTTTAAGATTGTGACTTCCGGTTTCGTTCAGGGCAAAGGCAACTCATCAGACGCTGCCTCACCTCTGCCCTGGGAGCAGCATGACCGAGATGAAGCAGCATCTGATGAGTTGCCTCTGCCCTGGACAAAACTGGAAGTCATATATTTTGCAGCTTGGGTACTTGCAGCATCCCTTTTGAGAGGAGCGACAATCATTAGATGTTTTTGATTCTGTCTAACAGGAGCGCTCACTTTTAGGTCAGAGATAGAGCCCCATTCAACTTAGCCAACTTTGAATCGAGAATGCCAAACGATTTGATTCAAAGGAGATGACAAGTACTCCCCTCTCTCGTCCACTTTTCTTCTTCGAAATTTCTCGCGCTGGGCAACACAACGTCCTTTTCTCATGACTACTACAAAAAGAAATAAAAACTCCACGCCACGGCATCAACTGGCTCGTTTATTTTTTTCCTTTAGATTGTCTATAGCGGTCGACAAGCGCCGATGCTGTCTTGACAGAGGACTGGACGTAAACCGTTTTTTGGTTCTTACCCAGGAGAGCGCGTAGGGATGTTTATAGATCTAGGGGATGAAAGGTTGTCAAAAGTTAATGAAGCCGAGAAACGTTTGAAGCTCTCACAGTTTGGTCGGGGTTCTGCAATGATGAACCTTCTTACACGGAAATCTTATATCTTAGGAAATTAACCTCAAGTTTCTCGACCTGACATTTGTCCAAAATTTAATGAAAATCAGTGCTTTCATAATCCATCCAGTACGGTCCAAAGATGGTGTCGGTGCTCTGCATGAGATCTGAAGAAAATTAATACGTAGTGAACAGGGTCGTCGAGAGAAAGTTGTACCTGGTGCAACCACGGACAAAAATGTTCCGGGATTTCCTCGAAAATGTAATCCCGAGGTCTAAAAGGGTACTTTTTTCCACGATTTCCACCCATGGTTATGGACAAAAGGAGAGCTATTAGAGTAGGATTTTTTGGCGGACCACGGCACACTGATTTTCGTACTTGAGGTGTAAAAGCTGGGTTTTTACGCGGACTTACCTCACTTCCTTCTTCGAGCGACGATCGTAGGGGTTTTTTTCGCCTTGATTAAAAATCGGATTTGCAGAATTTCCCTTTGTTGCAAGCGAGTGGCTGCCACCGACCTTCAAGCGCGTATATCATGTTTTCGAAAGTGGTGATGCCGGTTTGCTCTGAACACGACTACTGACATTGACTGTCATTTGTCGCTCTGCCGTTGCTCGGCGCCGACGGCGTCGCAACTATAGATGCTGTTTTAACGCTGTGGTTGGTCTAAACTTCATTGACTTATTCAGCTAGCGTATATAAATCCTACGATCCGCTATTACTACCGGTAGGTGGTAGCTGCCTGGAAAAGTTTTATTTGAGCATTTCCTCAGATCCAAGATCATGTTTAATTGCTGACAATATTGGTGACATATATATAGAAGCACTTGCTGATCTAGACTGACCACGGTGTATTCAAATTTCCAGTCCCACTTGGACTAACTTCATATTTGAACCTCTTGACTCTTAGGCAGATTGGCATTGTTTTTGACATTTTTGACAGGCTAATCACGTTGGAAGTCACCATTTTTGAAATAGATGGGTGTAACAAGTCAGATCCATGCTTAGAAGCCACAGAACCAGACTTATTTCATCCCTTTGCCTTAATGACTTCTACACAAAGAGATAAAAATACTTAAAGCTCCGGGCCGTCATGCCTAAGTCTCCTCGAGCGACCGACTTCTTTGTTTTTCTTAAAAATCCACATTTTCCATTCCATTCCATTGTGTTTTCAGAAAATAATTAACGCATTTCCTCCAGTTTCCGCAATCGTTGCCAAAAATAGGAAGGTCATAAATAAGCCTCTAGAAAGAGAAGATACGAAACATTTCAGGAATATTTTCTTCTTATTTTTCAGTGAAAACTTCTTTCAACTCTACACGCCTTTCCTAGTGTTTCTCCAACTTTTTTAAGCCATCTAAAAAGTAATGTTTGACAAAATCCTCAATATGGGCGGGCATCTGACGATGACTTTCAATTGTCAACCGTTTTGCGCTGAGCTTTCTTCTAAATCACTCTGAGCGAAATGGGTGGTTGAAACTGCTCAAATGAACACTCCTGCATTGTCTTAATAATAATGGATTTCTTCGGGCAACTAGTACAACAACGTTGCATAATACTGTCCAGGATTGCCATGGAAAACGTCAAAATAGTCTCAAAGTCGATCACAGGATTCTGTTTATTCTCTACCGGGATCATATGTGACACCGAAACTTTTCTTTCGCCAAATTTTTATTGCAACATTGAAGTGATATGTTTGTAGCCTCACCTATTTTCCGAACTCGGATTCGTCGATTACTTCATTGTGGAGTTTGTCTATCTTTCGAGGAGGAATCACTTCCACTGGGTGTCCTCAAGAATAGTCAGCTTTTGTAGATGAACGGCCATGGTCGCTATCGCTTGCATTTTCCAAGGACTTACTGAATGCCAACACACCCTTTATCTTCCCTTCTTTGTTTCCCATAATTAAGTTAAGGAAGCTTTCTACAACCTTGACGACCTTCTGTATAGGTTCTCTCGCAATTGACATTTCTATTTTCTCAAGCAGAGGGTTTCGTTGATTGGGATGGTAGTTTAACGACAGACGCCTTATTGGCTTCAGAAGTTGAATGTTTGGCTCAAATGAGCTTCGCTGTATTCCCCTCTCCGAACCTGAGGAGGCACCACAACAGCAACAGCAAAAGTATAGCAGGTACCGTCGGCCTGTCATAAGGCTCTTTAACATAATTTTAACGACCCATTAGACCACTGGGATATCCATGAGATGATGCGAGCCCACTCACAAAGTCAGTATGAGGATTTCACCAGCTACCTAGACTAGAATATTCCTTCTGGGAAACAGATTGGTAGAATCACCACTTCGTGGATTACGGCTCGGTATGCAAAAGCAGAATCTCAATTTTGCGACTAATACGGTTGGCAACTGAGCAATCTAAATTCGGTAAAACGAGAGTTTGTCAATGAGGTACTTTTACCGATTTCACGGTTCTACCGTCTACAGGTTTTGTATCTGAGGAATTCATAATAAAAATCCAGTTTTTAGATCTGAATCGTTTTGTTGAAATTGTCGACAAATATGAGGTTCGTAGTAAGATTATGTATCTAGTAGGAACCCACTTTCTTCAACGTGTTCAGGCGAGAGGGCATCGACATCACGGTGGCATCTCCTGACATCCCGGCTCTGATCGGAGAGTGGAGAGTATTAAACGATATCACACTCTCGGATCGCAGATGCATTAATTTCGTTATGGGCATGGATCCACCTCCACCCATTCCATTTCGGAATCCGAGGAAGACAGATTGGGTGGTGTATCCTACAGAATTGAGCGCCCGAGTCACGATCCCTGGGAAGCGCATCAAATCCATTGCTGGAATTGAGAAGACAACCCAGATGCTCACAACTAGCATGAGAGAAACTTTCAAAGAAAGCTGTCCACTCAAGATGTCAAAAAAGGGTAAAACACCATGGTGGAACTCGGATTTTGCAAAACAGAGGAAAACGACAAGGATGCTCCTCAATCGTGCTCTGAAGGATGAATCAGACACTAGCTGGAATCACTATAAAGAGGCAAAGACGGCACTAAAGAAGAGCATAAGATCGGCTAAACGATCATCTTGGAGCCGTTTTTGCGAAGAGACTAACTCTCTTGAGGCAACCTCAAAGCTGAAGCGGATCCTGGTCAAAGAATCTAGCCAGGGTTATTTACGTTTACGGAATGGGAAGTACACAGAAAGCGATGAAAAAACGGCAAACCATTTGCTTGAAGTGCGCTAGGAAGACTGGACTAGTTATGTTCACTAGGAACGTCAGCTGGGGCAGCTATACTCTAACCACTTTAGCAGGGGCGGAAATCCAACTGGCACAAACAGTCAAATACTTAGGAGTACATTTCGACTCCAAGTTAAAGTGGAAGCATCATATCCAGGAATAATATCAGAAATCCTGCAGAATGCTCTGGTGCTGTAGGAATGTGATAGGTAAGACCTGGGGACTTTCACCCAAACGGATATACTGGATGTAAACATCCATAATAAAACCCACTGCATCGTCTGGTATCCAAGACTGAACTTTGCTAACAGCAGGAAGCTGCTAACCCAGATTCAGAGACTTGGTTGCCTAAGTATTACTGGAGCAATGAGTACTACGCCGACTGCGGCACTTGAAGCTATCCTAAATTTACCCCCCATTCACTTGGAGCTGAAACGGAAAGCAGCCAACGACGTATATAGGCTCGATACCATTGTCATGCGTTGTCAGTCATGCGTCTATCTGGAAATTCCTTGACAAACATCTGGTAGCCCTGACGCTGACCGATCATATGGTTTCCAGATTCGTCTTTGAAAAGACACACTGTCGCAATCATCGAAAGAGAAGAATGGTCGACAAGTGGCCATGAGTCTTTTCAGATTACAGACCTAATAATCTTCACCGGCGGGTCAGTCATGGAGGATGGAACGGGCGCAGGGGTGTTCTCGGAGAATCCGATTATAGAACGGGCCCAACCCCTCGGACAAATGACGACCATATTCCAGGCGGAGATATATGCCATTTCATTGGCAGCAGAAGAATGTCTGCGACAGAAATGGAAGGGTCGCACCATTCGAATCTGTTCCGAAAGTCGGGCGGCATTATCAGCACTAAATGGCAACGACATATCAAGCCAGTTGGTGTGGAGTTGTCATCAGGTGCTGCTGAAACTTGGCCGAATGAACGAAACATTCCTGATATGGGTGCCGGGGCACTCTAACATCACCGGTAATGAGGAGGCTGACAGACTGGCTCGCCGTGTGTCTGGATCCACAATGGTGGGGCCAGAACCTAGGAATCCGACCATCTACTGTCAACTCTACTCTGAAGGGTGAAATTGCAAGGATTCACGCAACCGAGTGGAGAAATTTGGACTCTTGCTGGCAAGCGAAAATCCTTGTAAAAGAGCCTAGGGCCACTAGAGCGGCACTTTTGTTGTCCCTTACGAACTGGGACATGGAAACCCTAGTAGGGCTTTTGACGGGACACTGCTCCTTGAACTACCATATAGAAAAGATTGGGGTAGTGGTTTCGGCTATGTGCAGCCAATGTGAGGAGGAGGAGGAGGAGGAGATGGCCCTGCACTTTTTATGCAGCTGCCCGGCATCCTCAGATCTCAGATGAAGACACCTTGCAAGGTTTTCTTCAATGAAGAATCTGCACACTATCTGCCTCTGGAGAAAGTTCTCAGATTCGCTAAAGCCTGCGAGCACCGTAGGCAGGAAGCCATTGAACCTGAGTGCTCGGAGCTTGCTATCTAATCGAAGTATGACGAAGTATGTGTTGTACAGTACTTTCTAATCATGGCTTTTTTAAATCACCTTTAATTTGCAGCCTTTTTGCCCCGGAATAGAAAAGCTGGTACCTATACGGAAACCGCAGAAGCACGTTAAGGACCTAGTTTATGCAGTAGAGTAATCTTTGGTGTTTCAAATTGGCGAAAACAACTATTTGTTTGTTGTGGTTGACCGCAGTAGCGACTACAAATCCATGTTCGATACGGGCTGTCATCGAAGCTAATCCAAGGGGGAAATCCGATGATTGGAAACAATGTCTCCTGCATTCCCTTGACACCAACACTGTCGAATCGCTTCAAGAGGAATCATTACAAAGCAAAAGTGATCTGGCAGTTACTCAAACGAAATTGTGATCACATCTATTTACCGTGAGCCTGTCATTAACTCTCTTTTCAGATTCGTACCATTTGAACTGAATTATAGATACTTCAAGGCCGTGCATTTGAAAAAAACAGAAAACTGCTGCAACGAATAGAGACTGACGTATGCGGTAGAATTCTAAACTTTTTGACCACCAGTTTAATTACACAAGTTGTCTTCCTGCCCAAGAATCTGCCCGACTTCACAGAACAAAGGACGCTGGAAATTATGGCGCAGCAGATGGATAAAATGTAAATGACGTCGTACAGGCACTTTTGTATGATACTTGAGTTTGTAGAATATAATTACACGCGCTCTCCAGTTTATCTCTCAGAAGGAAGAAATAAATCAAGCAAAACTCGTTGGTCCCTCATCCAAGTCTGCCATTCATTCGTCCTTTTTATCTCCGGCGACATTCACTTTTACTTTCACGCTGCACTCTCCCTTGCTCGATTTACCCATCAATTTTTAACCAGGTTGCATGGCTCAAATGGGTCGGTCTCACCCTCCGGATAGTAACAGGTAATTGAGGACAAAGCGCATCACGTGCCCCTTTTACGGCACAGGAGGGTCACAGTCTATCCCACTTACCGTTTTAACACACTTTTATCCTTGCACAATGACGAAAGTGTCACTTTTCGATAACGTGCATGTCACAGCAACTGCATCATCTTTCCGAGATCTTATTTCCAGATATCATTCATTTTGCCGGCAGAAGCGTAACCCCCGGGAAGGGTTGAACCGAGCAATAGGGCTTGCTTCAATTCGGGCCCAATTTCATGCAGCATGAAGTGTTCTGGATTCGATGGTGTCGGATGGAATCGTTCCTGTGAAGGACCTTTTGTGTTACTGGACTAATGAAAACATCAACCATTTTCCACGCTCTGGAAGGTCCCATTGAGATACGACCAGCCGCTTTCTGAGCAGCTCCTAAATTTGTCCCCGCTTTAAACTCGAATTCTCGCAATTCCCGTCTGTTCATCAACAGTTGACAAGTTGAAACATTTCAGGCATTTATCCTATTAATGCTTATCATAACTTTTCGATGTTATTTTTAAACAAACAACATTCTTGTTGTCGTTTTGAGAGTTGCCGCTACAGTTTGTCTTGTCCTTTGTCTGATGTCGTGTTTCTGGTACTTTCCAACCGCAGACAGGCGGGCGACCCAACCATTGTCTTGTCCCAGAGCAGCATTTTTTCTGGGCATTTTAAGTAATGTTTATAGATTCTCCGAATTTCAGTAGCAACTCTGCTGGCAGCAGGGGGAGGCATGGGTCTGGTAGGAAAGATACAGAGCAAGCAACGCATTAATTTTATACGCTGGAGTGGGTGGCCGGCCGGAAGCGATTCTTTGTCTAGAGCGAAAGAAGCGTAAATGCAAAAAAGCAGGCCCGCGTCCAAAGCGTACAAAACGAAATTAATAAAGATGTCGTTTGCTATTAAGCTAAAGACCGGGTAAATGCGGTTTAAGAGCGGCGTAAACGCAACAACAGGATAAATTAATTTTCGCACGACTTTTCTCATTTCCATGGGCGTGGATGTTCGAAACCATACG
Source organism: Hermetia illucens (assembly GCF_905115235.1). Classification (NCBI taxonomy): domain Eukaryota; kingdom Metazoa; phylum Arthropoda; class Insecta; order Diptera; family Stratiomyidae; genus Hermetia; species Hermetia illucens. The sequence goes on along the minus strand of NC_051851.1, from coordinate 2,702,332 downwards.
TAGCTACGTGGGATGAGTAGCGCAATCTGGATCGAAGCTTCAGAACAACAACAAACTTCGCCTTACTTTGACCTCTAAACAAGAATTTCCATATTCAATGGTCCCCGGAATACCTGAAATCTCGATTGTCTGGAATTATGTAAAATTGTTGCTGAACTCTCTTTGTGGTGGCTACGCATCCCCCGGTGGTAATAGAAACTGATTTGTTTGCCGCAGAGTCTCCCAGACAAGCTGGAAATTTATTGGAATCAAATGTGATAATGTCTGTGTCGTTTTTGGAAATGAAATGCGTACAATTCGGGATCAATCGTTTGAAGAATTTTCAATTAAATTCTATGCCATTGCGGCGAGGTAGGTTGCAACAAAAATTCCATGCATGACATTGGACTGAAACATTTGTCGGCTTGTTCCAAATGAAATTTGATTTCAGGGTCGGTCCTGCGGTGATACTACGTCTAGATGGGAAGACAACGAGATTTGCGGATTTTGTGACATGTTGGAGTGAAGGTTTCTCGTTTCATCCTTTTAAGTGCTAAAATACGCTGGCTTTTCCGAGGCATGATTCAAACGCGCCAGTGTTCTTATAGTTCAGCGATATCGTATGTAACCAGCGGCCGAGAGGCCCGGACTTCGAATCTCATCATCATCAACGGCGCGACAATCGGTATCCGGTCTAGGCCTGCCTTAATAAGGAACTCCAGACATCCCGGTTTTGCGCCGAGGTCCACCAATTCGATATCCCTAAAAGCTGTCTGACGTCCTGACCTACGCCATCGCTCCATCTTAGGTAGGGACTGCATCGTCTTCTTTTTCTACCATAGATATTGCCTTATAGACTTTCCGGGTCAGATCATCCTCATCCATACGGATTAAGTGGCCCGCCCACCGTAACCTATTGAGCCGGATTTTATCCACAACATTGTCATTGTGTAGGCTACGGAATCGTCCATCCTCATGTAGGGGGCCAAAAATTCTTCGGAGGATTCTTCTCTCGAACGCCGCCAAGAGTTCGCAATTTTTCTTGCTAAGAACCCAAGTTTCCAAGGAATACATGAGGACTGGCAAGATCATAGTCTTGTACAGTAAGAGCCTTGACCCTATGGTGAGACGTTTCGAGCGGAACAGTCTTTGTAAGCTGAAATAGGCTCTGTTGGCTGACAACAACCGTGCGCGGATTTCATCATCGTAGTTGTTATCGGTTATGATTTTCGACCCTAGATAGGAGAAATTGTCAACGGTCTCAAAGTCGTATTCTCCTATCCTTATTCTTCTTCGTGTTTGACCAGTGCGGTTTGATGTTGTTGGTTGATTCGTCTTCGGTGCTGACGTTGCCACCATATATTTTGTCTTGATGTGCACCCCAAGATCTCGGGCCAATCACCGATCTGGATGAAGGCAGTTTGTACGTCTCGGGTGGTTCTTCCCATGATGTCGATATCGTCAGCATAGACCAGTAGTTGGGTGGACTCGAAGAGGATCGTACCTCTTTCATTTACCTCAACATCACCGATCACTTTCTCGAGGGCCAGGTTAAAGAGGACGCATGATAGGGCATCCCTTTGTCGTAGACCGTTGTTGATGTCGAATGGTCTTGAGAGTGATTCTGCTGCCTTTATCTGGCCTCGCACATTGGTCAGGGTCAGCCTAGTCAGTCTTATTAATTTCGTGGGGATACCGATTTTCTCATGGCCGTGTACAGTTTTACCCATGCTATGCTATCATAGGCGACTTTAAAGTCGATGAACAGATGGTGCAACTGTTGTCCATATTTCAACAGTTTTTCCATCGCTTGCCGCAGAGAGCAAATCTGATCTGTTGCTGATTTGCCTGGAGTGAAGCCTCTTTGGTATGGGCCAATGATGTTCTGGGCGTATGGGGCTATCCGGCCTAGCAAGATAGTGGAGAATATCTTATAGATGGTACTCAGCAACGTGATACCTCTATAATTACTGCACTGTGTGATATCTCCCTTTTTATGTATGAGACAGATAGAGCCTCGTTGCCAATCGCCAGGCATTGATTCGCTGTTCCATACCTTGAGCACAGGTTGATGAACCACTTGGTGTAATTGGTCGTCTCCATATTTAACCAATTCGGCTGTAATTCCATCGGCTCCTGGCGACATGATTTTTTAGCCGATGAATTGCACGGACTGTTTCTCCTAAACTTGGTGGTAGCAGTATTTGTCCGCCGTCTTTAGTTGGCGGGGCCTCCAACTCGCCGATGTTCTGGTTGTTCAGTAGCTCATCAAAGTACTCAACCCATCACTCTAATATGCCCATTCTGTCGGATCAGATTTCCCTCTTTGTCTCGGCAGGTTGGACATAGAGGTGTATTAGGCTTCATCCTGCTAACTTGTTGGTAAAACTTCCGCGCCTGGTGCGGTTGCGGTCCCTGTACTTTTCTAGTTCACAGACTTGTTGGTTCTCCCAGGCTTCCTTTTTCCGTCTGTGAGGTCGCTGCTCCGCCCGACGGAGTTCGTGCGTACCCGCGTTCTTTGAGAATGCAACATTACTCGGTATGCGGCATTCTTCCGTTCCGTTGCTAGCTTACATTCATCGTCAAACCAGCCGTTCCGACTCCTTTTGCGGCTGGGGCCAAGTATGTTTGTGGCCGTATCCATGATAACGTTCTTCAGGTGATTGTGAAGATCATTGGTTGATGCTTCATCTCCAGGTCCTCAATTTGGTTGAAATTGGCCCCGTCTGGAGAGGCCCACGTATGTTTGTGGACCGCTTTCCGCGCAAACCAAGTACTTCCAACAACCATTTCGTGTGACCCTGCTAATTGAATAATCCGCAGTCCGTTATCATTTGTTTTTTCGTGTAAGCTATGGGAGCCAACGTATCGCCTGAATACGGGCTCCTTCCCTATTTGGCTGTTAAAATCCCCAAGTATGATTTTGATATCATATCTGGCTTCGAGGGTTCGTTCTACTGCCTCATAGAAGGTATCCTTCTCCGACTCTGCAGTCTCCTCTGTAGGGGTGTGAACGTTTATGAGGCTTATATTTCTAAACTTGCCTCGCAAGTGCAGAGTGCATACCCGTTCGCTTATGTTTTCAAAGCCGATAACAGCAGGTTTCATTTTTTGGCTGACTAAGAAACCTACTCCGAGCACATGGTTTACTGGATGATCGCTATAATATATGGTGTAGTGGCTCTTCTCCAGGAAACCGGTCCCTGTCCATCGCATCTCTTGTAATGCTGTTATATTAGCCCTATATTGGGACAGGGTATCGGCTAGCTGCTCATCAGCTTCAACTCTGTACAGGGAGCGCACGTTCCATGAGAAAATGCGCAAATCGTTGATCCGTTATCGTTGCCGGGTCCGTCCTGTCCGAGGCTCCTGTTGTGGCTTCGTAACAATTTGTTTTCCGTGTAGGGTTGTCAGCCCTACCCAACCCCCAACCTGGAGGACCAGTTGGTACAATTTGTCCCGTTTTTAGGCGCGGGAGACTCGCTTACATCCTTCTCCGTCTGCAGCTTTTCGTTAAGAAAGAGCTCCTCGCAGTCACCGCGTGGAGGTGGAGATAAGGTTTGGTAGTAGAGCTGTTGGTGTTGGTTAAGCAGGCATTTCCCAGGTTTTATGCTCCATCGTGGGTGCCAATCCACATTTCGTCCTGGGACCTATACTACCCTTTGACCACCGTTCTTATAGCTCAGTGATATCGTATGTAGCCAGCGGCCGAGAGGCCCGGAGTTCGAATCTCGCTGGCTTATAATATTACAGTCTATTCCGCGGAGTGCTTTTACAATACATTCAGGGCAACCTGGCTTATTTCTGCACTTTTTTGACCTTCGAATCTTTACGTTTCATCATTAGTACTCTGGCGTCGTCTTCGCCAACGTAAGACATTCACTGCGCTATTTGTAATGAGCCAGAATCAACACGCTCAAAATTCGTTGATTGAGATGGGTACTGTGGTAAATCTTATCAGACTAAATCTCTTGGACTTGGCCGCTTTTCTCCACATTCGTGGAAAGTTTGCTTCGAATTTGTCCTACTACTGTAACAGTTGTGTGACACTACGGTCTTTGATGCGATCCAGCTTCTGCATCAGCACATCGTGGCATTAGCGGCGTTCCGGCAAGCAGTTGGAACGGCCAACTCCAATCTGCAGCCACCAGGTGCATCCCCAGGCTTACTTCCGCTATCCGGCTGGATCATCCCCGCTACCCGCTTCGGCTGGCATGCCTGCAAAAGTTTCGCAAAATGCGGGTGCTATACCGAAGGCCCCCCGTGTACGTAACCCGGCTACTCCAACTGCTTCGCACTGTTTTGATGCGGCTTCGATAGCTTCGGCCTTCCCGGCGAACCCTCCAGTCCAAACTTCACCATCGAACGTGCTTCATCAGGAGAGGCTGCTGTTCATCCGCTAATAAGAGTACTTGAGTGCTCCATAGCTCGTCCAGTAGCAACTAACCCATCTTCAGCACGCTATCTTTCCACCGGACAATCAATGCCTTCCGCCGCAGTGCACCAGACATTAGCCGCTTTCATTCCGAGGTTCTTTCCTAGGCACTCGGATGGAACTCTGCTGCAAATCGCATCACCGCCTAAGCAAATTTTCGTTACCAGACTTGCCTATTCTACTTCTTCTGATGAAGTTCTTAATTACATCAGAAGTAAAGCTGGTTTATCTCCGTCGTCTGTTTCATGCGTGAAAATGATGAAGGATGGCCCCTCCGACCGCGTAATTGCATCTTTCAAAGTGACGTATCCACATGAATTTGATGCCGTCGCCCAAGGAGTATTTATTAAGTTTTACCAGCGGAATTAATTACAAACAAATTTCCATCTCGCCTGCCTGCCTCGCCAACCAGCATAAACAACTTGTCAAATAGCTTTAGTCTTTATTATCAAAATGAGAGAGGTCTACTTACCAAGCTGTCGTGGCTTTCCAACATCAACGTGGTTGGATATATGATTTTAAGCTCATGAGCTCCTCGAGAGGTTCTTTGTCTTTCGCTACGACGAGATCGCGTAGCTTCAGATAAGTCAGCTGGTGGAGGTGCCTTGATCGCGGTTAAGTCCCCCTACAAGCCGAACCCATCCATTCTTCATCTTCTACCCCCTATTAATATATCACCTTACGTGTTTTCTCTCCCAAAGCCGTTACTTTGTTGTGTATACTTCCCTTGCCTCAGGCTATCCTATCTATACGATGAATCCTTCGACAGTCTTTCAGAACTCCTGACTGTAACTTTCCCCTCTCTTCCCGTCATTGCCTGTGGTGACATTAACCTCCGTTTGCTCTCCTGGCCTAACATTCCCGGCCTGCCATAACTTCCAATTGGTTCCTCTCATCCGTCTCTCCCTTTATTCACTTTCATGAACACCTATGCTACTCTTCAGGTCAACGGCACCATAAATCATCTAAATCGCGCTCTCAATCTAGTCCTTTACAACATGCCTGAACGGCTGCTTTCTCAATCTTGTCTTGCTCTTCCCTATGTTGCTCCTGATACCCATCATCCTGCTCTTGAGTTCGAGGTACAACTGCCACGCCTCAACTCCCATATTATGCCCAAGCCCTCTAAGCTCAATTTTCGTAAGGGCAACTTTGAGGGTTTGAACTTAGCTCTGGCGTCAATCAACTGGGTTTCTCTCACCATTAAACTGTGACCAAGCCATCCTCTCCTTTTATTCATTTCTGTCTGACCTCCTTCCTAGTTACATTTCTTCCTACCCCAAATCTCTGAGCTCCTACCCATTATGGTTCACCACTGAAATCCATAAAACACTTCATTTGAAGCAAGTTGTGAGGAAAAAGTTTTTAACCACCGGAAGCCGTACAGACTTTGACCATTTCAGCGCTCCCCGACCTTCAGTTAAGTCGCTGAAGGTTACGTCTAGGAGAAATTATCTGAACATTGAAGTGGAATTGGTGCGTGATAACTTGAAGACTTTCTGGTCTCACATCCGTAACGCTCGCAATGCCTCACAGTCCCCTCCCACTTTCATCAAATTCCCTGGCGTCACTGCTACCTCTCCTCGACTATTCTGTGATTTAGTTTGCAGTTATTTCTCCTTGGTACATAACTCCTTCCGCTCTTCTTCCTCTTTTCCCCTTCAGCTTCAACCGAATCTCCTGCCATTCCCCTCCTTACTTCCTCTATGGTGGAGTACCTTATTGACGTCGGACCCGTCCCCGGTGGTCTTCCCAACCTCTAAGTTCAGTCCTATTCTTCTGTGTATTATTTTCAATAAAAGCCTCGAAAATTATCACTTTCCCAGCCTATGGAAAAAGCCCTTATTTTTCCCATACACAGGCGGTGACCATACTCGTGAATTGCCGCCCTTTTCGCTGCTCTCATCCTCGAGACGTACGTCAATGACTGGTTGATCACCCACTTCGACCAGTCGGTAAACAGTGGCCTACCCCAAGGAAGTCTTTTAAACCGGGTACTTTTCAATCTGTACACTACCTCGATTCACTACACTTCAAGGCCCTTATTTTGGTACTTCAGTCCCCTCTAAAACAGGTACCGAGGATAACTTTTCTGGGCAGGACACTTACGAAATGCCTATCCTTGAAAGATCACGTAAATAATGCAATCATAAAGGCGAAACAGGCTTCGAGGGTAGTAAACTTTGACACAGGTTACTCGTGGATATTAGATCCTGAGAGACCCGTTAAACTGTTTAAGGCCATTATGAGACCAGTGCTTGATTATGCTGCTGCCTCCACGCTCTTCATGGGCAAATACCTGGACAATAGAATAGTCACGATTTTGGCGTTTGGGTGAGAATTTGAGCGAGTAGGACTTCTGGTAAGACTTGCTGACTTTTAGCGCTAACCTATTTGCAGAGCACCAGCGAACTAGAATGTCTAGCTTTGATTGTTGACAGTCCATAGGCAAGATAGAACAGAAAATTGCTTAAGGTCATCGTCATGGAGCCATCAGAGACAAGTAAGTGGAAGGGGGTGTCGTTGATAAAGAATACAAATAATAAGCAGACCCAAATAAGGTCTTGTGGGACGCCAAAAGAGAGGAAAATCAGCGGAATGTGCAACAACCAAAAGATTTGACATGAATTTAGATTACAATATTCTGTGATTTACAGTTGCGAAGGCTTCACCAAATTCAGTGCGGGTAGTATGTGCTCTTGCTCAAAATTTAGACATTTGGCCACAAAGTTAGTGAAGTCGAGCAAGTTGAAGGCAGTAATCCCACGTTTAACAAAGTCAAGGTGGACCAGGTGGGTGAGGTGGCCGAAGTGTGCGGACAATCAGTCGCTGATATACCTCTCAAAGATCCTTCTAGTAAAAGAAGGGGAGAAGCGGAACATGGCAGTAATTCTCAGCAAGAGTGCGCAAACCACTTCTATGAATCTTCTTTCGTAGGCCAAGAAAACGACTCTCTTCGAGGCTCTTGTTGAGAATCATGGAGAGAGGAAAGGAAATCGACTGACACCTTTTAATCAAAAAGAGGTTTGATGCCCATGAGGGCCAACATTGGTGTCAAGATTGTCAATAAGGTACTCGACTAGAATAGGGGTAAGGAAGGGCAATGGCAGGAAATACAATTTAATTTAATTTTTCGACTTGTCTACCGGGAGACATCCGGTGAGACAGAGCTTCAATCTGAGACGCGGTTTCGTTGAGACGTGAGAGAGTATCAGCACCTCCGGTGATATTGTCGACGTAGTTTTCAAAAGATTAGATTGTTAATGGGAACTTGTGGCCCTCATCGCTGAGAAGTTCTTTGAAAACGCGATTTGCTAGATATGGTGCTAGCTTTGTACCGTAAGTAGTGCTTGTGAGATCATAGACTGCAGGCTCGCTGGTGCTTGATCGGTGATCAGTCCAAAATATTCTCTGGAGCTTCCAATCACCTGGATGAACATCGATTTGACGGAAGATTTTGGTAAAGATGAATTTGTGCTGTCTCACATACAGCAGCACATCGAAAATATCTTCTTGTAGTTTCGGAGCGGTATGCAACGTATCCTTGAGTGAGATTCCTGTGCTTGATTTACAGGACCCATTGAACACGACTCTGAGCTTCGTAGTGAGCTAATCTTCACGCAATACGCCGTGGTGAGGAAGGTAAAAGCTCTCAGTAGGTAATGCCTTATCTTGTGAGACTTTGTCCATGTGATCCAGAGATTCGGACTCTTTTAGAAAATCTGAGTATAACTTATAGAATTCGGATTGGTGAGAAATGCGTTTCTTGAGCCTGATGAGGGATTTTTCAGCGATATGATTCGTTTGACCGAGTTCTGGAGCATTCGATCTGAAGAATAAGCGCACCACATACCGACCTGCTTTGTGTGCTCTGGAAATGTGGTTGGTATTCTGCTTCTTCGGCACTGAGGGAATCCTCCTGATGAGATGAGACATCCTCAAGCTCCCAGAATTTAGAGATTTTATTTTATGCTCGTTTGAGATTATGAAACCCAGATGGGAATGTGTAGTGGAAGATGAGCCATCGACAGGACCAAGAATCGTCCATCCAAAGATGGTGTTAAAAGCCGTAGGTTGGTTTGATGAATCGGATTTAACTCCAGGCTTTGAGATTTTGCTATAGGGGTCCGCATCGATGATAACATCAGTCTTACCAGATGACAAAAAATCTGGGTCAATATTATTATGAAGGTGAGGCCAATTCTTCAGATACAAGCAAAAATGGAATGTATTTTTTCAACGATTAGTCACTCGAGGATACTTCTAACGAGAAAGCTGAAGAGAGTTAACGAGGGTTGGAACCAGTGACAACCAGAGGAGGAGCGTAGTATAAACCTAGACAATTTGGCACCCCGATTGGTAACTTCGAAGTAGTGGATGTTGAAGGGGGATTTTTTGTCGGAAGTGACTCCGAAGTCTTGAGCGGAGTTCTGATATGGTAAGCAATATCCATCAAAAGACCAGAAAAAGGAACGAGCAGTACTTCGGGTGACACTTACTGACATTTAGCGCTAACCCATTAGCGGAACACCAGTGAACCAGAGGGTCTAGGTTTGATTGTAGATAGAAAAAATTGCTTTCAAAACTCAAAAGGCATTCGGAGAGCGTCGTTGGTAAATGGATTGAATAAGATTAATAAAGGGACCTCAATAGCGCCTTGTGGGACGCCAGAAGAGGGAAAAGCGGCGAAATATGAAGCATAAAAAATGAGGTAAGCTTGTACAAAGATATCTTGTGATTTATTGTGTCTAAAGTTCTACCAAAACCAGTGCAGAGAGAAAGGGAAATAAACTGACCCGATTTAATCAAAAAAAAGTTTGATGACTAGGGTCAACGGTGACGTCAAGGTTACCACTGAGGTACTCGACTAGAGAACGGGTAAGTAAGGCAATGACAGGAGATACATGGCAGGCTGCACCCAGTCATGGGAGAGAAGAAGAGGGAGGAGAGAGAACATAAATGAATAAATAGTTCGGAAAAAGGAAAAACGAAAAAGAGCTGGGTGAATGTGAGACCAGAATGTTTTCAGGTTAACGCGATCCCTTGGGGTTTCTACGCTCGCCAAATATCCCGTTTTTGACTTAACTATTAGATATTTGACTGAGGAATGCAGAGTTTTTAAAAAACAAAGTGAACGAAAATAGCTTCTTCGCTTTGCAAAAAACAAAAAATTTTTCCTAGCAGTAATTTCAAGGCGGAGTTTTTTGTGAATTTCAGTGTCGAACCAGGCTGTATAAGACCTCAGGAACTTAGGGGAGAAGGGGTCGTAACAATTAAGGAAATCTGACTGAATAGTGTAGAAGAAGAGTGGAGAGGGTTCCAGCTAATTATCACCAGTACTGAGTTCACGAGTGGAGTCGAGTGGTCAAAGCATCAAACTCGAACGTAAGAAGGACATAGAAGGATTTGAGGGCTGAGTTCAGGAGTGGAGTCGGGTGATCTGAGCATCAAACTCGAATGTAAGAAGGACATAGAAGGATTTGAGGGCTGAGTTCAGGAGTGGAGTCGGGTGATCTGAGCATCAAACTCGGAACGTAAGCAGAAGAATTTGAAAAATCAACGCAGAAGAAGATTGGAGATGACAAAATCAAGATTACGAGCTAAGTAAATTAGTTGTACATAGAAGGAAATGGGAGGTCAAAAGTAACTTTTATGAAACACTGCCCATTCTCAGAAAATATCCAAACGAAGATCTTGACGTAAAAATGCTCCAAAAATGGGGAGAATCTACTGTAACTCAACATCGCCAGGTTTTGTCCATGGTGTTTTTGTCACTTCGAGCCACGCCTTAAAATCGACAGCTCAGTAACAGTGGAAAAGTTATTTTCGTATTTTCCCACATCGTCGATTGAGGAGGAGTAGCTTTCAGTTGACCTGATAAGGTGGTCCCGTCATATCAGACCTATCCATTGCTTTCGTGGTTGTGAATGAAGCCCTAGGCCTAGAGCTTTGTTGCAGTTTATTGAGTTGACGAAGGGTGATCGGCAAAAAAAATGCTATAGCTTTCTTTTAAACTTGGCCGCAGGTGATTCGGACGATGTTTCCCCCTCAGGCTTGTAACAGCTCGAAGGCTGAGGTTTACCCAGAAGCAGGTGCTTTTTCGTTGATTAAACTTTAACTTCATCAGGATTGGAACCTCGTGTCAGCTATTATACGGTTGACCTGCTTTGAGTAATTGGTGAGAACTAACCTCAGTTTCGACGGGGAAATCAAATCGAACTCTTGAACTTTGAAGTAAGGCACTCCTGGCACTCCTGGATTCCATGTATTCAACCAGTCCTTACCGCTGTTGTCATCTTCAGATTTTGAGTTTACTTGTCACTTAAATCCTGATTTATCCTCGTAGTTTCCCAAGGTATCTCATCTACTGTGTTCATGGCAGAATAAGTAACTGTCGGAATCGTTGGCATATGTATGAATACCAACTCCGCATGGATATCCTTTGACCCGCGCTTGAAGACCCCAATGCTAGTCTGTTTAAAAGGAAGGGTAGGATTATTTACGGTTTGGTCCACTTACCGCTATTTGTAACCAACTAGGGCTTTTTTGGGGGATGTCAAAGGACCATTTAGGACTGGCTTTTGTCAACTAGGAAGGTAGATACTTTCTGATTTGGACGTCCAGCGACTTGCATAATGTAACATAACTTCCAGGTGAAGGTGTCCTCTATCCGGGACTAGAACCTGCTTTTTGGGAATATGTATGTTTCTTCTGAATTGCCCATGAATACAAATGAATACCCAAGGATGCTGTTATTAAATTTGATGAATCTTACGACTCAACATGAAAATCTCCCGGAACATTTGCAGGAGGCTATCCTGTTCCAAGGACATTTATGCAAGTAATTATTTTCCAGGAAATCTTGAATATATGATTTATTGGACATTTGACTTCTATGTTTCAACCAGTAGTGAATCGATCCTATCTAGTGGAAACTGAAGGGTTGTCCTTTGCCTTTGATTCTAATACGTTTTGTAGGCTCTGCTTCGTGCATCATTCATGTAGTACAACCTAATCCTTCACTAACTCCCCTCATTCGAATAATCACTAGAAATACCAATCCATAAGGCATGCAAACAAGACGTCCCTTCACAATCGCTCAAAACAATCACGCAATCATTTCCGAAGAGTGTTGAAGTGGCGTTACCTCTCTGAATTCCAGGTGAAAATATGCAAATCAAACGGTTGGGATTTGCTTGATAAACATTAAGAGTCCTGAGTTCCTTCCAACGTAGCCAACCTTTATGCCAAGATTTACTGTTTAGTGCTCAACAGAACGTCAGGTTACCTCGGTTATATCCACACACACACGGTGAGTGTTTAATCTTTCCCTTCGGATAGTTCTAAGGTTAAATGCAAACATGCAAACAAAATGCTTTTCAGTGTAATGCCCGTAAAACCACGAAATCCATTCGGCCGGCCATTATCGATGACTTCCTTCCCATCCTGACCGCAGCCTGTATAATTTACTGTGAAGTGTATGGCGGACCGAGACCCTTATAAGCCTATAATTTCGCATGATTGCATACGCAAAGAAAAAGGTGTTGCATTGCATGCAAAAATGCGTGTTGGAAAGAAGTGGATGCTTTTATGAGTTCCTCTCTCTTTGGGGTTGTGTGCAGACAAGCGGACGGACGTCTGGATGAAGGATCGAAAGGGTCGATGAGGTGCTTACTCAGCCAAACTGTGTAAACCGGAATTGTTTGTTAGGAGCTTGACACATTGCCTGCCTTGAAATGTTCCCTGTTCAGGACATTCAAAGATAGGCCCAATTTTCGTCCCTGTTGAGAGACGCAGGTTGAGTCCTGCGGAACTGCCTGTTTCGGCTCAGTTGTCTCATTGGTTTTCACAAAAAAAAAATGATGACAGGAGAGAGGTTGGTCCTTACTTCCATCAGAAAACGTCATTGCAGGAGTTCGAAGCAAGGATCGAATGCAAATATAGGTCTATTGCCCGGGATTCCTTCAAAGGATATTCCGGTTCGAGTGCGCACTCAGCCATTCCAAACCGCTGACAAAGTACGGCTTCGAAAGTGTTAAAACCCTCATCGTCTTCATCACTTCAACCTTTATGTTCGATTGTAATCGATTAGCTCAACGAACGACCAGTGGCCATTCTCGATAAACCAAGAAAGCAGAAGTGTTTTGTACCGACACTGGCCGAGGCCACCTCACTATGCAAAGTACATGAAATGCATCGTATTCAGGAGTGCCATTATAAAAGGCTTAAAGTGCACATTGTAGGCTCCATTACTGCCGACATCAGAATCACACTATGCCGTGAAATAGCCGAGGAGGAGGTTTGGGGCCCGTCTGATCATACTCCATGAATGGTCAGCAACACAGCGGAATGGTGGACCGGGGCCGACATAATTTATGCCGATTGCTGTCGGTCGGCCGGTTGGATGGTGGTATTTGGCCCGTAGATTTGCGATACACATGTGAGAATGGATTATTTCTTCTCAACTCCTGGCCCGGAACGAGGCTCTACATGGCCTGAACTCTGGATGCCATCCACCGAGCGGATATGGCACTGACTCTCAACAATAGACTAATGGTATTTGTTTATGACAGCCCGTAATCGAACAATTAAATCGACGACGTATTATCGGGATAGATTTAGTGTTGAGTTTAACGCCTCCAGGCTGCACTGGGAATAAAGAGTGAAAAGCGGGTAATACAAAACCTGTGACGGGCTGGCAGAGAGACAGGAGATCAGAGCCTTCAAATGTCGCATTAATCGAATATGCCATGCCACTCACCTTAATCGAACCTCTGAGCAACACCATTGACCGGTCCCGTGCAGTGAACGCGAAGTAGGCCTCGTCCCCAACCCTCTGGCACACCATGGCAGCTTACCTTTTCCACAATTTAAAATTCAAAACGATGACGACAATGACAAGGTAGCAATTAATCAAATCGAATGTTTGATTTATAGCTTTCGGTAAAATATAGTTTTACTGGCAATTAATTTGGCTCTTTTTTCCGTGAGGGATTATTGTTTGACTGATGCAGCCCCGCCTTTATTCCGAGTGAATTTGAATAAGTTCACGTTTGTTTTATCTGGGCCTAATGGCTTCATGAATTAATTAGGGAGAGGAGTCTTTCTTCCATCTATTCGACGAGGTAGAAATCGTTAGAGGAGTTGACAAAAGTTATTGTGATTTATGACATGGAATATTTATTCCTGTGTTATTATGATGGAAGGAACGGGTTTACATTGCTTTTGTGTAGGATTAAGGTTGAATGCAATAGGGGCCCACTTGATATGCAAAGAGCTCTCATATCGTAGGGTCTAAATGAACTAAAATAAATCAGTAACTGGGAACCCTGTATGGAACGATAGTCATGGAAAAGTTTTGGGAGAGCGGGGAACAATGCAATTATAGGGTCTTTTCCTTCGAAATGTAAATATCAAAAAGACTATTTGATCTATTTACGTAAACCCATGATGGATATTTATTGGGTTATATTCCCAGCTCAATCTACGGGCTGTTGCCAATATTCCCATGAATATTCTCCTAGGAAAAAGATGACGAGGCATTATAAATTTTACCAGCATATGCTCTCAGATTAAGCGTTCCATGGTCGAATTATTTATAATGAATCTAGAACAGGATTGGGTGGCACGTGCGATGCTAAACAGTTTAAGAGCTGAATCGAGAATTTATGGAAGTGATGAGGAAATTTTGGTTGGTCCCTCTCATTAATCCCAATTGCAGATTGATAAAACGTGGCAACCGATCCACGGTAACGCTGTTCCTGGGCAAAGGGAAGGCAGTAGTTGCTGAGAACAGGATGGCCAGAGTCAACTATCCCAAAACTACAAAAAATGGCGAAAATAACCCTGTAGGTGTGCCTACTACTAAACGCAGTTCCGTTGAAATCTCCGACTGACTCCCAATTATATAGCGCTGTGTCGGTAGAAGTACGGTATCAATGGATACTGGAAATAGGTCTTTCATCAGGTCTGGTGCTAATTCTTCTCTGTGGCCCTTCTCCAATTCCTGTTCTTCCAAAGGATGTTGTAAGGGAGAGACCATCCTCTAGATATCTCGATAATATTCGACATAATGTTCTCCATCATGTCGGTCCCGACTTTGAAATCTTCTTAGAGATCGAACTCTAACATTCTATCCCTAAAATGATCCCTGAAAACTCCGGTCAGCCTCAAAACTGCCAATGTTAGGAACTCATTTACATTCAGAGGAAGAGGGCTGGGCTCTATCGTCGTCCTCACGTAGGTGAGCACACCATTGGTAAGGGGAACTACCTGGTATATCAGTGAGCACTACTTCCACTGCCTGTATGGACGGAGGCAGGCGGGTCCATCAGGAACAGAAGCAGATCACTGGGGAACGGCAAGGAGGAGTCGCAAAGACTCCGTCAACGACGAACTGTTGCAGATGTCGTGGAATCCCAGAGGACCCGGAGCATGTGCTGTGTGGACCAGCCTGAACGTGGCCCTGGGAGTTGGCGTGAGCTCCCAAAACTTTATCCGGGAAATACTCAAGTCGGAGACAAACTGGACTTCGGTCATCCACACAATTGTGCGGATACAAACCCAACTCCTGAGAGAAGCACACGCAAGAAGAGTGCAAAGAAATGGAGAGGCTGTGTCCTAAAGACAGAATGGAGTTGCTGAAAGAAGCAAAGAAGCGAAAGACTGCAGAGTTGGAAACCTGAAGTCCGACGGAAGGCAAGCCCGCCCTGCGAAGTAATGCCTGAACGGCAGGAGAGAGGTAGGGGTGCTTTTTTAGTGGGTGGGAATCCCACACTACATCCATGCCAGCTTTGACATTCACACGGCGGCGCTGAAATGGGTGTGTCTTTCTAAGATTTTTTAACACCTCCGAAAGGTAGATGGGCAATGATTCTCCATAGTTGAATTGAAATTGGTGAACCTTAACAATGTAGCTTTACTAGCTTTACTGTTCTTCATCAAGCGTGCTCCTGAGTAGAAAACTATCGGAGTGTTTGGTAAAGCATCAGCAGATTTGACGAGCGACAGGGTAAAATAGTGACGGATAGGTTCCGTCTGTTGTTGGATAAGCCGAGTCTTCGTAAAGCTTTGTCTGAAGTTGCTGTTTAGGAGGTGGTCCGGTTTTTTTAACTATAAGAAGGTAGCTTCACGTATTTATGATAATTCTCACCATCTCTAAGCTCTTCGCCGTTTTATAGGGATTTCAACAACTCGTGTCAAAAACAGAGGTACGTTGGTTCGTTTTACACCATCTAAGCGTCTTTATGAATTGTTCATAGTTATGGAAAATGAGAGAGAACTCAACCTTCAACCTACCATAAACCGACTAACTTTGTCTTCTACCAATAGACCAAACTCAGTTGTTCGTTCCTCCGGAAGAAATGCAAAAGTTGTCAAACTATTTGACAAGAAAAGCTATCGTTCAATGGATGAAGACATATATTTATCAGAGGCTCGAATTGCAATATCTTTTAGCTTCCAGCCGCAAAGACCCACAGTTTCGAGAGCTCTGGAAAGGCAATCACGTTAAAGATGCGACTAAAGCCGGCCATACACCCTCTGGCCAGCCTGGTAAGCGGTGGCCAAAACATGTATGAGGCGCTGTTGGCCTGTTAGTTCTGACTACATAGACCCGACTTTGAAGTAGATCTTCCCACGAAGCCTCCATCGACAAGACTTTTTAGCACTGATGACGGGAACAAGTGGTTCCCGAAATACCGGTATTGGCAAAAATAAAAATATCAACAATAGAGAATAAGAAAAAACAAGTTTTATTATTTCAAACAATTAATCGCTGGAAACACCGCATAATTACACTCAGATATTGACTCGTTGATCGATATGGGACGCCGGGGCACGATTCTCTTTTTATTTAAGGTAACTACTTTGGTTTTTACCAGCTGAAATCATGAGAATTAATCCACCCGCTTACCAGTCGCGACAATTTGCCAAGTCTGCTTTGCGCCTCTTCAAAAGTGCGTCCAGCAACAAGTTCTGCAAAGTCGTCTGGATAACTGAGCAGGCGTGACTCTTTTGGCATGTCGAGTCTTAACAAACTTTCGTCAGAAGCGTTCCAAGGGTCCGGTCTTAGGATGGATCTCCATGCTACTCCCGACGAGATCTCCATCCACCTCTGGCTTTCTAGCGTCTCATAGAGCAAGGAGCGGCTTCTCAGATATTCGCTCAGTATCCGCAAGAGATAGCTCGAAGCATGGAATGAGTTTTCTAATGTGCCTAGCATATCTGTCCATCTTACGGAATTGAGGGAATTTGGGCGTTATGAAGTGCAATCATCAATCATCATCATCTACGTTGGCGGCTGTCTGACATGACATGATTCCTTGCTCTGAAAACGTTGCGTTGGGGATAAGTCCCTGGTAGCACGGATTGCTTCGGCGAGTACTCCTGATGAGCTTTTCGAGCACTTCCCCGGTCGTGTCAATTATACACAGCGGTCGGAATGCAGACGGCAGCTCATGGTATACTTTTCATTTGCTGATTAGTGCAAGCCTCGTCACATTCCATCAACAGTTCTGTCCTTGGTGAGTTGACTTAATCTCACGGATTGATTTTGTAACCACCATCAGAGCCCCACTGAGATAAGCACAACAGTACAAGTTTGTACTTAGTGCATGGCTCAGCATTTATAATGATGGATGCAATACCTACTTAATAGTCTACTCAATTTTCGAGTACGGCACCCGTGTTGAAAAGCAGCACCACGTTTGAGGTCCGAAGGTCTCTGTCCGCTTGGACGTAACCGCAACCTTTATGAAACTCCCACTAGAGAGCCAATCACTATAATCGAGCTGAATGCACGTGCACCGGGAATTTTCCTGAAACATGCGAATTCAGGGGTTGTCTATGTTGTCATGATGCCAATATACCTCTGGTGAGGTTTCGTGGCTCAGTCCTCGTGCACGGGTCTGATGGTCCTTATTAAGCCTTGAAGCATTCGCTTACTGCATCATGGCCAGCAAACCATAGTGAAATCAAACAAATATATCTTTCGTCAGGCAAGCGTTGAACGCGCCGAGCAGCAAGTCTGGCCCTTAACAGAACATCAGTTTGTAAATTTCCGCCGGTATACCATCTAGACTTGGCATTTTTTTATTTTTCATGGTCAGAACTGCTTCTTCGCGCTCTTTCATTGTGAAACGGGACAGTCCTCGACGCCTTCCGCACTGTTGGGGGGGGGGTTCCGCAGAGCCCCTATTTTCCGGTTGACAAGTTTATAGCCAAAACCCCAGGGGTCTTCATTTACCTCGTTGATTAGGTTTTGCAAGCTGTGAGCTTTGTTGTCATTTTGTCGCGCTGTGGAGTCTTCTTTTTGCTGATCTATACTCTGCGTTCATAGCGCATGCGTACTCGCGGGCGTGTAAATGTGGTGCTAAATGACGGAGGTTATGGCATTCTTTTCATTGTTGGTAATTTCTGCCGTCAATTTGTACAGGAAAAAGGCATGTCACGGCGAGAGCTTATCCGGGACATGGAAGCTTCACAGGCTATCGTTAGCAGGTTCATTACTGAATTTACGACAGTGGCAGCTGCAACGATACCACCTCCTAAGTGCCCTCCAGCACGACTCATGAATTTCGCGATATTTACCCTCGCGACGTTCCGCACACAGGAGGAGTGGCAGGTTGATCATGCGGACAGATAGCGTCAAACGCTTCTAAAGGCGATGTAGTGCTGGTCACTTGCCGAGAAGTCGTCTAGAGCTCGCCAACCATCCACCGAGGGTGCCAGAGATTCGGATGCAAAATTTATGTCAGGGGATCCGGTATTTAAAACTGTGAGCCCGGTTTCCCCTCATTTCCAGTGTTCTTCACCCCAATATCTGCTGAAATAAAGTTAGAAATAATGCATATTTTTGTATTTTGTAAGTTTACCCCTTAAACTCACCCTAGAACCATAAAATGCAATGGCGCATGCCATAATACAGTTAAGTTTGATAGAAATCTTCTTATTATTAACAAACATTTACTGTACCCTAAATTGTCTTATGGTGAAGGTCATACACCTATTAAAGTGACTGATTTGATATAACAATAAATAATACACTAGGAAATAAGGGGAGGGGGGAGGGAGTTTCGTCTGTCTCGAAAATTAAATCAAATGTAGGATAAATAGAACTTCCGTAATAAATTTCACTCTGGGCCCGATTTTTCGCCAAAATTTTCTTTCTGCGGGCATGGACACTTGTCTGTCTATTTTTTCCAATTGTGTAAGGTTTACCACCCAAAACTTACTTCTCCAGGCTTTAAATTTGGGCATAATATGGACTGCCCCTCTTCCGTTCTTTTCGTTTTGCATTCGTTCTTGCTTTGGAAGTTCTTGAAGCCACTGGCGCACGAACACCTCCACTGTCACGACGTAGTCAAATCATTTTTCTCCAAGCGCTTTTTCTAGTGGCCCAAAAAGATCGAAATCGCAAGGAGAAAAGCTCGGACTGTAGAGAGGATGTTCTAAGGTTTCCCAGCCAAAGGAATAGATGCGAACTCCCAGCATCCTCAACAAAAAATTCAATTTGGTCTAGTTTAGATCTGAACATACGACGGATTTTACTTCAATAAAATTCGCATGTCATCTTTGTGATTATATATAAATCGAACGGTTACCACCTGTCACCACTTTCGGTCACGCTGCTCCCAGTGCAGAGGTGAGGCAGCGTCTGATGAGTTGCCTCTACCCTGGACAAAACTGTCAGTCCACTTTTTCAAAAGTGTCCAATTTTTGTTTCATTACTTTGGCTACGTGAGGCCTTATGCTGTCATGAAGAAGAATCCCCCCCCCCTCCGGTCGCTCTTCCATACAGGCTTCTTTCGACTCGGGTGTGTAATGGTGCAACCCCTCTCTTTTTGGAATCTTCCAAGCAGTCGCCGAGAGAGAACTTCCAATCAATGCCGGTTCTGGTCTTTCGATAGGAGTCGTGGTACCTATATAGCAGAAGTTTTTCAAAATTGTAAGTCATCTGTCGCTATTTTTTGGATATTTCTGTAGCTTCTGTTGACTTCCTCAACGATTTCCAATCGGGATATTCGTCGACTTTGCTCTATGAGCCTGCTGACCACCTCGACATTTTCTGTAGTAACACTCGTCCTTGGACGCCGATCTTGGTGCTGATTTTCACACTCCAGAATATTTATTATTCCACGCAAACACTTGGGTCCTTGAAAGGGTATTTTCTTCGAATTGTGTGCGTAATCCCTCCCAAGTTTCATTCGGATTAACTCTTCCCCGGGCCCTAAACTTAAACTATTTTTTTGCTCCACGGACACGTCCACTCCTTTCTCGCTCATGGTTTCTTTCGATACTAAGGAGCTGGAGAGAATTACGGCCGGCCCTTCCTTTTCAATGAAGGTATTGACTACCTGCACAACAATCATTTGTAGGTATAAGATTCTTTCCGAATCTTTAGAAAAATCAGTCCAGTTTGGGTTTGATACACCCTCATAAATAGAGAGGTTTCCGCTGTGTGGGAGTGCGGTCGATTTATGATATCAACTCCAACGGTGCAACGATCAATATCCTGTCTGACTTAATAAGGAACGCCTAACATTGAACCGTGGTCCACCAATGTTATATCATTAGCAGTTGTTGTTGAAGTTTTGACCTTAGTTATTGTCAGGGTCTCTCACGTCTTCTGTTTGACTCCGATACCGTCTAGCAAGATTTAGATCGTGTCCTCTTAGTCATGTCTGAGCTTCTTCATGGCGGACGGTTATTACTCCTTCAAAGGTGACCAGGTATTTATCGTCAAGCATCTCTACCTTTTCCAGTTTCTTTCAGTTTAGGTAAGCACCAAGATCAATCCTTGAGCGGTTTCTGACGTAAACTGCAATTTTCTGTACCAACTGACGCTTTTCAATGCTTTTTTGTCCAATATCATGAGGAGTAGTTTGCTAACATCCCGCTTAGTTTCAACACTTTTCATAACTTCCTGTACTCTCCTTGCCCTGAGATGATACTGTCAGGACGAGAGATCTCGAGTATTCCTGATTACTACTGGAAAAAGTGGTTCTACCATCCTTTGTAGAGCCGTTCTACTCTGTCCTGAATGCAAAGTGGCTGGTGCGCTTCAACATTTCCGGGTTTATCAGCCATTCTTGAATTTTTGGAATCTGGTGTTGTTCATCCAGGATCAGGCGACTAAAGTTGTCAAAAAGCTGAAAGGATGCCTTTCAAAGTAAAAAGTCTGCTGCATTGTGCGTTTTTTCGCCGTCATGTTAGCACATCCTTTTCGCATATGTCAGTCTCCGGTTAAAATTCGTTGCACGGCAAAGTGGTGAAAGTCTAAGTTGACAACAGTTTTGACAAGTTTGACGTTTGATCATTGAAGTTGCAAGTCTCCCTAAGAAAAGTTCATCTCGCAACGGTTCTTGGTCCCATCCAAAAATAATTAATGCCAGCGAAAAACTTGCGTTCCTGATAAGAAATGTTGTCCCTAGGCATCCACCTCTGTTTTCCTTCAATGCCATGGTATCTTTGTACGATACGAAATACCATTTCGAAGGATCAGCCTCAAACTGAAGTCGGAAAGCAATTATCCATTTATTTGCTTTTTGAGTCTCTCCTTTTGCATTGGAAACGAAAAATTGTTATAGCCTCCTAGCCCCGGTTTCATGTTTTTCCCGGATTCCTTTCGCACATTGCAAAAATCAACGACAATGCACCTGTGTCATTCTTTCATGAACGAGGGGCTTGCCATCCGGTACCAGCTCCACCGAGTCCACCACCCACCAAGCGACCACATGAACCTCATGGAGACATTTGGTCATAGACTCTCGAGAGCCTGAGCCTCATAGACCAAGTACTCGTTGTTGCTGGTATTCCAGCTATTTGCTGTATTCTTATTGTTGGTATTGTCGCATCGTTTATGTCACCCGACGACAACAAGACCACTTTAGCATTTTCTAATAAAATCCATAAAAGTACAACGCAATGCGAGGCATGCATGTACCGGCGATACGTGCCCGCACTATCAATTTGTCCCCGTGGTGCTGCTCGGGAAGACCAAGAGGTTGCTGCCATGTCTCATTCCTCGTGCACCTGACGTCGTCCGTGCGTGGTGCGCTACCTTACCGGGTGGGTTGCCTCGCCTTAACTTACTGACAACATCATATCGTCATCATCATCGTCATTACCTTCATTGAACCACTCATTTCAACTATCACCTGAAGTGTGGGTGGCGCGAGGACAGAAGCAAAAGATGGCTCTGCTTTTTCGGCTCCGCCGGGATTCTCTGATTTACGAGTGCACGAGGGAACGATTGAAGTAGAGGACAATAATGCGACGTGGCGTCATTTCAAGGAGCACATGTCGGAAATCGTGTAATTAGATCTTCTGAGCCGATAGTGAAAGGGATACAACATGGAAAAGACTGATTCCTGTTTGTTATCGCTTTCAGAGGATCTCACGTCGCACATGCATATTTTTCGATGGTATCATAGTCAAGTTTGAAGGGTTGACAAACGGTAGACTACTCAAATGTTGGGAAAAAATGAAATCCAATGCTCTACCTCCTTCCAAGGAAGCACCAGCAATGGAACTAATGGCCTGAATTAAATAGGAATCAAGCTAGTGCTGCTTCCCCTATTTGCCTTGGCTACTTTACTCTCAAATTTATTTACAGCACATAATGGATGCACCTTATGGACGTAATGGCGGCATTTTTCACAAGTCGTTTATTAAAAATGCATTAGACCACCGCCTACAAGGATCCCAATACCATTCTGATTATAATTTTAACACCGTTCCGCTGTCTCCTCTCAACCCTCGGTCACCCTCCGCAATTTCCATTATTTAGATAATCGTAATTGTAACGCTGCCATATGTTCAAATTTTCCTCGAAGTGAAGTGCACTTTCACGGCAACTAAACGAGTGGAGTTGAGAGCTGAGTGGCCTATCTTACATCTTACTTACGGTTGGCGAAGGCCATTAGGAAACATTTCCCTTGACATCGAGAGCCCAAAACATCGGGACGAAAAGTGTACGGCGGGCAACGAAGGATAACAGCGAATAGGACGATGATAAGAACATAAGGACAACGACTATATTGCTAGTTCCTCCGCCCCTTTCTAGTGCTACCAGAGGATTAACGCAATTAGGCCTGCAATTTATACATTCCCAGTGGAATTGTGTTGGAGCGCTGTCATTACCGGACTAAGTAATCAAGTCATCAACCGTCCGCCCCATTTTCACTCACTACACCCACAAAATGTACTTGGACTTTAATAATGGAAATCCTAGTTCTTGTGCCGTATTTCCACTGACTTTGAAGATAAGTAGCGAAACGAGAGGAGTGGGGAGGATCTTAAGGAGATTTCTGGAGAAATATAAGATCTTATATTCCAAAAAGTTCATTAGTGAATGTAATTAAATCTTAAAAACTGAAACTGAATTGTTTCTAGTAAAGTCGTCAAGATGGAAATTGTGTATCTTGTAAGCTTCGATTGCTGGGAGAGTCTCAATGGATGGAGACAGTCTATTTTCGGTCATTATTAAAATCCTCTTTTTGATGCTTTTGCTAAAAATGCTCCTAGAGTCGTCAAAGTATTGCTATCCTTCTGCTGATGCTTATTGGATTACTTTTCTTTTCTGATAAATAGAGGCGTATTCCCTAACGAACTCTTAATGTAAAGTCTGGGACGACCGTGGGACTATATTGTCATTACAGCCTTTCGAAAAATAGGAGCAAAGTGCCCTGATTTTTGACTCTTTTGTTACTTGTTTTCGGTTTCTTTTGGAGCTCTCGTCGCATAAATCCATTTCATAAGAGAATATCCTTATAATTCCTCCAAAGCTTGGGAGGATATCTCTAGATAAAGTACTGCCTACAACAGCTCCTCCTTAACCCCACCACCATCCTGCTGAACCCTGGACTTTTAAAAAGCTTGCACTCGTCCTCCACTGTTCTTCGCCCCGTAGCTCTGAGGCGGCCCACTGGTTCTCTACACTAAAACAGTGGACTTGCTTGCATGGCGCAATTTCAATTTGTGACCTACCTACTGCCACTTTCTTCCAATCCGCTGGTTTCTGGCCCATATAATAGGTAAGTAGATATCAGTGGCCGCCCCGAATCCAATTTGCATTTTGTTGGGCCGTTTTGATGCTACAAACACCTGCCGCCAAGACTATTGTGATAAAAGCAAGGGGGCAGAGTTCAGCCGGCTTAGATATTCAAAGTCAGTCCGTAGCATTCACGAAAGCAGCAGCTCTGTCACTCTGCGGCTGGAGATCTCTTTGAGTTCTCTAAAAAATGGTCTGGAGGTGAGTAATCGCGAAATAGATGCCTGAAGGTTTCTTCCTCCTCCCCACAACTTCGGCATAGTGAAGTGTAGGGTATGTCGAGTCTGGTGGAATAGTGGTGGAATTGACCAGTGCCCCGTGCAAATCGCCGTAAACTTGTAGGCATTTACACGTGTCTGGCACAAAATCTCTTACGATCGGATTTTTTTATATGCGGACCAAATCCTCCTCGACTTAGCACAGGTAGTGAGCCTTCGATTCGCTCCATCGGCGGTAGTACAGCCATTCTTACCGCCGAAAAATTCCTGTCTTACCAATACTCCCCACCCACAAACAGCTTCAAATCACTCATTTCATTTGAAACTCAACCGTCGGACAGTAGATGGCAGCAACGAAGACCAAGTTGCTGCCATCTGATGTCCGGACCAGTCCCTCGATACCCACGTTTTACAACGGATTCAATTCTCTTGCGCCTGCCAACCAAGAGCACAAGGTAAAGCCTGGTACCTGATAATAGGTGGGGACCTCAACGCCAGACACCTGTCTTGGTTTGATGCACGGTCGAAACAGAATGAGAAATGACTACACCGTTTCCTAACAAACGCCCATTCAATCATAAACCTGTTCCACTTTAGCCCAGCCCCCTTCCCACCCTCCATAAAAGTTACTATCACTCATATCTGGAACATTTGCTATAACGTTACAGTTAACCTCTCTATCCTAATATATTCCCTTTCCTGGAAACCGTCTCCGGTATCAGTATCCATGATGCTGTAATCCTTGATATCAAACTTCTTGAAAGAGTCATCCGTTCCGTCCCACCCTCCTGAATTGCTTCAAGGTGAACTGCAAGCTCATTAACCGGATCCTTGAATCCAGACTTGATCCGCTACTGGTCCCATCCATCAGCGTGGTATCCAACCGAAAGGTTCGCTAGTACACTGAAGTAATTCAACGAGTATGCAACGAACTGATTCCAATTAGTCCTCAAGGACCGCAATCGCACCTCGTCCTCCAATGCAAATTCTCGATAATATATAATTTAAAAAGACCCTTCGGCTGAGACAATTTAAAAATAAATATTCTCCGCAGTCCTCTCACCTTAGTGAATAAATTGTGCGACCTTAACGGGTCAATCCGCCAACGAGTTTTAATCCTATATACCGACTACGTCCGCAAACGTTTAGGGAAATCATTAAAACTTGTCCTTAGCTGGGCAAAACAACCCAACCAACTCCAATCCTACTCCAACCCATCTCCCAACCTGCAAAAGGCTAACGTCCTAGCAAAACACTTCTTTGAACATCCACAACCAGGTTTTCGAAACCAAGGTCAGCGAATCACGGTAGTGTATTATAACGACGAGTTGGATCCAAAGTATACTCGGATTCTAGCCACGATGTATGTCCTTGGCGAACTTCTATGCCTGGTAACTAAATACGCCCTTACCAAGGCAGTGGAGGACATCCGCAGCAAAATAGGACCATAATTTCCTCCGTAGAGAGGGCAGACAACTGAGAATCTTCGGCTTCCTCTGCATAGTTCAGCCATATTGGTATCGATTGCTTTACGATACAACAGTTCTTCGATGGAGAGGGGCGATATTTGGTTCCTCGGATTGACGTCCCTACAATCGCCATTAACTAACTAACACGAAAGCTATTTCGAGCTCGGCGAAGACATGCTCGCGTTATGTAGCCATCTCAGCGAGGTTTTCTTGTGTTCACCCAGGGTCATCAATGTCATTAATGAGGTGCCTAACTGCGCGGTTGACACAATATTTGAACACCCATGTAAGTCGGCTTGCGCACTGTATACTGCTTCGAGTAACAGGAGAACTTGGAAGGAATTAACAAAAAACAACAGTTGGCTATATGTTGCTAACGAAGCTACCACAGCCTTATTAACTTCCAATTGGCAGCACCGCAAGCTTGCGTTGGAAGATATCGGAATTATACAAACGGACAACAGTTGTATCATTGGGTATGTCGAGACTGGTGTGCCCCGTGCAAATCGCCATAAACTTGTAGGCATTTACACGTGTATGGCACAAAAGCTCTTACGATCGGGTTTTATTATATGTGGACCAAATCCTCCTCGACTTAGCGCAGGTACTGAACCTTCGTTTTCTGAACTCATCACCTAAGGATTTTGAGTAGATTCCTCTCGTGACAGTCATCAATGATATATACACTGTGTCCACCGAAAGACTGCCAAGAGCAGAGCCCTTCCTGGCCAGTCGATCAGCTCACTTATTCCCCTCTATGTTCTTATGATTACCACCGAGTACAAAGTCTTAATGGCCGCTTGGCTGTCGGTCAGTATGGCTATGGTACGCTAGGATTTCGGGTCATGCCCCAGCCAACGACAGGCTTTCAGTATCGCCAACACTCCACTGGCGAATCCTGGGAGAATGTACAAATCGGCTAAACTGTGTTTACCCGACAAAGTTGCCGTACCAATCCCACAAACCATCTTTAATTCGTCGGTGAAGAGTTCTGTGTCGTAACCTTGCAAAACATCGCCAGTCCTCCGTTCTGCCCTGGTTGGAGATTCCACAGCAAAGTTCCTCGTCAAGTTCAATTTGCGTCTGGCATAGTCCGGTCCCACAATTCCCCAAGTTACTATGACACTAGAACCCACTGCACAACATCCGGACTCTGACCCGTACGCCGACGGAGTTTTTCGTTTGATATTGTCTCAAGCCAGAGTACCCCGATTACATGACGTAAACCTCAGTTCAATGATAACACTCAAAAGCGTTGCCCTTCTTAAAAGTCTGAACGGTTATGTGCTGTACTCACTCACTGGGAAAAATCTCAGATTCTCAAGTAAATGGAAATAGCAACTGTACGGAGCTCCTGGAGTTGCAGTGGAGAGATGGGAGAGGAGAGGTGAATGGCAAATATGATCGTACTTCTTTGCAGGAACAGTTTGCATTCGCATGTTACGGTGGCTTGCACAAAACGTTTCAAAATGGCCCTTCCATTTTCTGAGCGACTGATCATTGGCTGGATCGTCTAGGTGGTCCATATTGAGTTTGGGGGTGGGGGACTGCCGTTCTGTTCCTTTGCGAGCAAAGGTAGTACCGACTCTCAATCGAAGGTAAACGTTCCTTAGATTACGGCCTTTTTGAAAGCCAAAGTGAACCTCTTTATGTGCGCACATTCAGGGAATAATTCCTAAATCTTACAGTGGCTTGATTAGATTGAGAGATATTTGAAACCAACTAAGAAAGCAAAACCTTTCCAAACATCTAACAAATTGACGAAGTTAATCTTAAAGGGCCCGACCGCAATTAATGCAGCTTTATTTAAGTGTGTCATCGGCATGATCTTTGTCGCCTCTGTACTAGTTAGACTCGGGAATGTGATCGCTTACTTTTGACACTTCAGTTACTCTCAAAATTCAGAAAATTTTTCGGTGTCTTTCCATGCCATGCGTGGACTTCGGCTTCGGGGTGCAATGAGGGATACAATTAAACAAGGCGTAAAGAGAGGAAAGGTCGGATATTCGGAGCAGTCTGCATCTAAAAGAGGCGTGGAGGGTGCAGTAGTCAGGGGGAGTACCAGTAAAGATCGCACGATTGTTCTGGAGAACTGGCAGTGGAGTCAGCAAAACTGATGGAAGAAGAGAGAGACTGCAGGGGGCTACGGGAATAGCGAATGTGAAGCCAAAACGGTTTTAAGTTACCACGAATGAAGGTAACGTCGACGCTCAAAAAGTAGCTTTTATCTTCTTTTTCTTCAGCCTTTGTCTCGTTTACAAGCGGGGTCGGCTCATCCTGTTCGGTTTCGTCATTTAGTTCAAAAGCCTGATCTGGATGCAATCGCGGGTCTTTCAAATCCCCTGGATGGGGATGTTATGATGTGCGTAGTGGGATAACTGACACCCAAATGATCTGACGACAAGGTCTGTGTTCGAACGGTCTGTCACCGATGAAGTGGTATGGCGGTGGCGCTGTAGAAATCTACAAAGCATTCACTTTTGTTGTTACGGTCACCGAAGTTATGCCTTCTCATCATAACCACGCATGAGCGAGCAAGGTGTTAACAGAACCCCAACTGTCACTCGAATCTCCAATCGATGTCGCCGGCATTCTCGATCAATTTGGAGAAGACGAGCAATCTGGGGGCCCTTAATACCACTGAAGAGGAGGGCGCGCACCTTCTGGAAACCAATCAAAATCGTCTTCGATGGCGATAGTGGAGAGTAATCCATTGGTGCATATGCCTTGCAGTGGAGTCTACTAGCCCAGGATAGTCGACTAGTTGGTCTTCACATTACCAGAACAGTAGAGGAGCAACGTAGGTTACTCCAAAATACAACAAAAAGAGAACGAAGGTGCGTAGATATAGTTGACCCACTACGCCACTTTTAGGCCAAAACGCCATATTTGAGAAAGAAGTTAATTCTGAACCCAATTCCCGCAAGGAGAAATAAGATCAAAAATTGCAGCCATCACCCATCTATCCCTAAAAAATTAAGGCGTTTCATGACTGACCCCTGCTTCCCAAGGAGAAATAAGGGTATGAAGGAAGAAACAAGAAGTTCTATCCTCTCTCCATCTCTCAAATCTCGTCCAATAATTGCACCAACGTCTCTTTAAAAAAAAGATGGCGTTTCAAATAGGGGTATTTTGATGTTATCATTATTAAGTTTGATTTTCCGGCCCCACATCCAGTGGGAAGGGAGCCAAGAGAGTATGTACGGGTGCGAAAGAAGTGGAGTGCAAGAGGGCGGCTCCTCTCTGTGGCCCACTGCATATTGCAACTATAGTTGCTCTAGCAATAAGCCCCTTTTCGAGACACCGGGTAGTGATCGCTACGACTTTTTAACGGGGATAGGAAAGAAGATCTTTTTCTTCTTCTCACATGTCCTCTTTTCTTTCTCCCTTCCCGGAATGGAGCTGGCAAATCCAACTTTATCATGATTATATCAAAATAATTTATTACATGAAAATAATCCCCCCCCCCATGCCATGACTATTTAAGGGGGGTTATTGCTGCAATTCTTCTTCTTCCTTTTACATATCTTCAGGTTCCTCTCTTCCTCACCGGACATGGTTGAAAATTTAGACTGTACCATGATGTTGTCAAAAAACCTTATTTTGAGGAGTCTTCACTTTTCAAAAGGGGGTGGGTGACCGCCGCTACATCCGTTTGTCGGGGTTGGAAAGGGGGACTAGTTTTCACCTCCATGAGATCTTCACTCCTTTCGGAGATGTTTGTTGAAGGCCCACACGTCCAAATTTCGCACTATAAAATTTATCTCAATCTTCTTTTGCAATAAGATCTCCAATTTATAGTTAATCCGTTGCGATCAAATATTTTAATCTATTTTTTCTGAGCCTACTGACACAGTTCCGTCGCTGGTCATTCACCGCTATAAATATCGAAGAAAACTAATCGTCGGCCGGTTCAGTCATACCGCTGAACAGGCCTACAACCATAAGTAATCACTTCTGCACTTTCAAGTCATATCACATTTCGCATGTGTGTTTCCGGCCTAGTCAACCATGTCACCCAACCCAAGTGACTGTCAACTTATAAAATATTAATAAATGACATTCATTTCAAAATAAATATCTCCACATTTTCCAGACAGTGTGCTGGTGTTGCATTGGACGAAAACATATAGGTATCAATCTGTCTTGTGGGTGAACAACTGGGAAAGAGTCACTTCAGCGGAATCAAGGCCCTTTACAAGGGGTCAATTTTTCTGATCTCTTCTTAGTATCTGAAATTCCATTGAATTATTTCGTAAGCCTAAGCGAATTCTGAGCTGTAACTTCATATTTTATTACAGTTTGCAAAGTGACTTTTTGGTTTACCAGAAAATGCCGGGTAAGCCAAAATTCTGATTCCAAACTGAGGTCACCCTGTCAACAAACCTAACCATTTGGCTTTCACAGAGATAAGTATCAAAATGTTTACTTAGCCCCAATTCAATCACTAACTCTTTCCCTATAGCACAGCAATCAGTCGCTCTCAATTCCTTATCTTATTGACATTAATTTTCGTTTATTTCCAAACAGTTTAGATGGTAAACACGCCGGGAGACATACACGGTCGCTTCCAACCACAAATCAAAGTGTTGCGGATGAGAATTATGTCTAGAAAGATTTTCAATTATAAATCAAACACACCATTCCGAGGAGAGTCCATTAGAATTTACAACTTCCAGAAAATGACTACATTATTCAAGATCGTCTAATCCGGTTCTCCCTATTTTGGCCGTCATTAAGACGATCCACGATCTACAGGTTTTCTGCAGGCCTATTCGACAGAAGGAATATGCCCACAGATCAAAAACGATTGCTCTCTTCATATGCAAATTAATTTCGATCTAACTCCTCACGGAGGCCTCTAATCCAGTGTAATCCGATAATCAGTAGCCCGGAGAGGGTCTAATGTTAAAAAATTGAAGAAAAGAAACCTGTTGTGAACCTGGTTTGTTGGGATTGTTCAGAGATGCGAACGATTCAATTCTATCGGTCGACCGCTGTGCGTTCGTTCAAGCAACCGAGATGAGGCCCAAGGGAAGAATAGTTACATATGCTCGTGACCTTTTCTACATGAGATCTCTGGAAACGCCCAAGGCACATGTGAAAGAAGAAGGTGAGACCACAGGGAAAAAAGTGAGCCGATCTTCAAGAATTCGTGCAGAGGAGACGACAATCACGGCACAAAACACATACGTGTAAGTGGTTTTTTTTCCTGGTAAAGAAAAACAACAAATAAATCCAACCAACAGACAGACCAACTACTAATTGATGATTTCGTTCCCGGCCTGCTCAAATTTCAGCGTTTAGTGGTTTTTCGGAAAACAGGTTGAAGTCTCAAGATCTCAGGTTTCATGACGAACATTCGAACGAGCATAGATTTCAATATGGAGCCCCAGCGCAACAATGTGTTGATTATTTGGTGTGGTTTTGTAAGACCTGTGACTTTGTTGGTCTTTTCGGTTAATGGACTTCTCCCCTGCATTCAGAGAATGACTTAAAACGCATTCATATGTTGTCGATAATTGTTGACAATTTGAGAAATCTACGCTAATGAGATAGCAAACTTTATGGAGGCGAGACTGTGTTTGTCGAGAAGAAATCCTTCTTTTGGAAAGACATGATCATAACCCCGAGCCGAGTCTTTCAGTCGTCACTTCAGTCTCGAAAGGAAATACGGAAATGCCATGCTCCTGGCACTCATTCCTTAGAAATGTGATCCTCCATGCCTAAAGTAGCAACTTGTCACCAACAATTTCGAAAAGATGAGCAAGGTCTAGGTGATGAATTTGTGGGAAATGTCAGCATCACCGTTCAAACAGGAAGGGAATGACTCACATCCAGAACGCAGAAGTTCTAATACTTTTTTTGTTGTTTTATAAACGCAGGTGAAAATCTTAAAAAGACTGACACACCTGGTTTTATCAGTGTGTGGTATTCTCACCCACCAAAACCACCCCCACTTTCTCCTTCGTCCTTCCCCGCGGAACCGCCATAAAGAATTACCTCGCGGGAAGGACTGCGCTTTAAGCAACCAAGTCTTCCGTTCTTTGCCCCCTCTTTATGTCCTCTGTTTTTCCAAGTTCCACCTGAATCCTTTTAATTGCGGAGTTCACCGTACTTCAGTTTGCCTCCGAGTTCAGCATTACTCGGACGATGTTCTGCTCCCTTATGCTGATTTTTAGAGAGCCTTCCAAGCTGATATGCTCCTGGTCCTCACGTGTGCAACCACATTAAAGTCCCAAAGTCATAAAGGTTTCTCTGAAAGTCAATCAAGGTTTTGTCAAAGGGGGTATCACCAATGAATCCAGCTTGATTTCCTGACATTAGCGACATAAGCGGCGATTACGACCAAAATTAGTTACAGTAAATGCGCTGATATCGATCGAAAACTTATAACCGAGAAAAGTGGCAAACCCGATTTACCCGAGCTCATTTCCTCATTCAAAAAGAGATTCAATGAAGAGAATCTAGTCAGATATTGTTCCCAGAAGGAATTGAAAGAGGCAAGATTGGCCTTAGTAAGAGTCTAACAGACCAAGCTGTAATGCGTAACAACATTGACAGAGCCTTAGTATCGGGGTATGACAAGTTTCAAACTACATGAAAGGCACTCCGAAAGTTTCGGCACTACGCCATAAGTGATGTTAGTAAAGGCATCCATTAGGTCAGCAGAGATTGTAAAGAGAGTACACATATCGAGCAAGGTTCTACGTAGTTTTAAGAAAGGGAAATTATTAGAGTAGGGACGGTTGTGATAGCCCATACGAATGAAGGGCTAAATTGCACAGAATTTTTTGGAGAACACAACTATGACAATTACGGGAAGAGGACCTATGGACCTACTATGAGAAGTAAAATCAACAAAGACCATTGCTCAAAAAGCAGGTTCAAGCAAAAGTACGTCTGAAATCAGTATATCAGACGTCAGGAAAGAGACAGGCCTCAGTAGCGCAGGTACTAAATACATTATCTGACAAAAGCCCTGAAACCAAAACATGCCCTTGAGAAGACTTAGGACAGACCTTGGCCATCTTTATCAAAGCCAAGAAAGCGGAAAGCGGCGGAGATTAGCCCCCACATAAAGGGAATGTTCCCAAAATACCCAAAGAGGGGGAAATCCCAGGTAGGTCAGGGGTAAAGGCAGAAGTCAGGAAGCTCGCCATTAGCTACGTTAATGCGATCAAGACCAATTGACCGACCATACTGTCAAAAACGTTTCCCGAGCCAATACTCACTCGTGAAAAGCAGGAAACTATAGAACACCTTGTTTTCAGGGAGATATGCAAGGCATGGATTGCAAAGCTTGTGTTCATCGGGATCACATACTGATGAACTGCGTGACGGAGGATACCACGGAGTGGCTTAGGAACATAATTCCTCAATTACCACGCTGTGAATGTGTAGAACTGTCAACCTGTGCTGGGGATGATATACCAGGAACACACGTGGTAGACAGTGCTTCCTCTTAATCCGAAAACGGAAGACCTTCCGACTTCCAAATCGCTCAGAATTAGCACGATTACGATTACCCGATTATGAAGAGTCTTCAGAAACTGGGTAGAAGGCAAGGGTAGATTCTTTACGATCGAGGTGGATGACCGAACCCTGAAGCCGATCAAACGTCGAACTTGCCATATCAACTATAGGTTTCATAACATCCCTGTGTACGTGCATAGGAAAAGCCGAGGAAAAACACTTCAGTGCACGTGAACTGGGAAAAGCCGAGGAAAGATACTTTGGAGGAGACATCGGGGGCTAAACCTAGCGAAGAAATCTCGGAGGATACCGTGGACGTGGAAAGGACTAGATCAAGCAAGGAAGTAAACCTGCTGCCAGTGAAGAAGAGAAGCTGGACTACCTAGAACGAGATCTTCTAGAATTTGGAGTAGACAGCGACGTGCAAGAAAGCGTCATGTCGGAGTTGGAGGGAGATACTCCGCCAGTGGAGAAGAACTCCAATCCATAACGGAGTCAATAGTCAGCACTAAGATCGTCCAGATAAATCTCCATGCAAAAGCTGCATCTGAAATAATACCTAACGGCAAGTTCCAAGGATAATATTGGAATGGTGCTGGCTGAGGAGCCCTGAGTGCACTGGAAGCTGACTCTAGGTCTGCAAACAGGAAGCATACAGGTAATTTGGGATTCCTCTTGTGAAAAAAACAAGAGCTTGCATCATTCCTCAATGTAATTTAAAATATCTATGTCCTTCAAAGTTCCTGACCGTATACGCTGACGACATTCTTTTAACCTCTAGGGTGAAATATGAGGGTAGTCTATGTGGTAGAATCCAAACTGGACTAAGAGAGTTACTAGTGCCTGCTGCAGAAGCCGGAGCTTCGGATCAATCCAGCCAAAACCACCATAGTGCTATTCACTAGGAAGCGACCTGGAAGTCCATCTAGGATTGACTGCTCTCCATCAACGCAAACAAATGCAGATACGGAGGGTGATTTTCAGGAAAGCCAGGAGTATCAGCAAGGCGGGGAGCTGCCCAAATTGAAGGAAGGTTGATATTCTTTCTGGGCAGTACCCCGAATTATTGATACGAGAGGATAACATGAGAACGATTTTTTACTTCAATAAGATGTTTAAAACACATTGGAGTAACAGCGCGAATTGGGAGAGAGAGGGCTGTGTCATACGGCTTAAACCAGCAACTGATTACCTGGTACACTGACGGATGCCTCACAGCAGAGGGAGCGGGTGCCGCAGTCATTGGTGTAAGGGAAATGCACTCGGAACCAATAGTGTGACGCAACCATTTCTGAGAAAAGTGCGTGTGATAGATTGACTACCTGACAGACAGACAGTAAACCGATTTTAATAAGGTTTTGTTTTCAACAAAATCTTAAAATATGAAGGATTATTAGCGTCGCCAAACCCAAAAGGTCTAAATTTCTGATTGACACAAAGACTACGAATTCTATTCTACCATACATGTGCATAGTGCCTGAGCCCTCGTTAAATTTCTAGGCTCAAGTAGAATCAAACCAAAAATAATTGGTAACAGCTTCAGCAAGCCGATGGAAAATTTTGAAGGTTTAACTCGCTATGAACCACTTTGATCACACTGTTCTCAGGCTAGAGGCGAACGTCTTATGAAATCACAGGCAATATTTAACGACCCTTCGAACGACAGAGTTAAAGAAAGTTAAGGTTGGGCAGAGACAAAGTAAAAACAAGTCGGGAAACCAGAAGATCACTCCCCCATTTCGCAATCGGCTTCAAAACTAACACCTAATTTGGAAAGTACTTATCGACTTGACTATATTCGGCGAAAAAAAATTACACACCTCATCTGCATATATGGGACCCCCTTCCCTTTCAAGTACCACATAGAGCAGTGTAACTTACTGCCAGCGTGGGCGGTCACAGTTCCCACCTTCCCACCAAACTTGTTGTCTATCGATACAACCGTTTCTGAGAACAGTGCGTGTGACAGGCACACAAACGGACGGGCAGACACACAGTTGAAATGACAGTGAACCGATTTTAATAAGGTTTTGTTTTACACAAAACCTTAAAAACGAACACAAGATGAAGAAGAGACATTTTGGAAGCACAATTACTGACATTAAGAAAGTATCTGGCGGAGTCTATCATCGAAAATTATACCGAGGTTTTGAAAAGAGCTTTGGTATAAGAAAGGATGGTCGCGAAAAGAGTAAGAAAACAGATTGGGAGAGGATAATGGGTATGGATCCACTTCCACCCACTCCACTTCGGAATCCACGTAAGACAGAACTGATCGCCCGAGTTACGGTCAAAAAGGCCTAAAGGAAGAATCATTCAACTTTAATCGGTGCAGATCCTTCCTGTATCCATCTTGCCCTGATCCCACATCGCACTCTTTAATACGAGGAATCAAAGTGGGGGTGCAGCGACCCCTCTGTGAGTTATTCCACAGTTGCTACCACTTTTCCAGCTTCTCCTGCCTTGTCGCCTTTCGATATTCTGTATCCTTTTCAAAGCTTCATTTTAATTTTCTCGTGCAGACAGCGTGCCTTCCTTGCCAGAATGTCCATTGGGACCATGCCCGCAATAACACACGCTGCCTCATCATATCATAGATAGTTTTGAAGGCGCTGCACACCCTTAGGACCACTAAGCGGTAAGTGACGTTTACTCTCCTGCAAGTAGCACAGAACATTTCTCACGCCCTTACTCAGGTCAGGTCAGGTAATTCTTACCCACTCATTACTAAAACCCCGGAAGATTGCTCTAAGACCAAGAAAATCCTGGTGGCCAACGATAATAAGCTCTTCAACCACACCCTTCCCTATGAAAAGACAACCAATTTTATCCTTCGAGGCCTTGAGTCCACTTTCTCAATTCCAGAAATCGATAAAGAACTGAAGGCGCAGGGACGGTCCGGCATTTTCACGGCCTGAGCAAAATCGATGAATATCTAGTTGGACCTCTGGCTGGTCACATTTGATTCGACGTTCTTCGAAGAACATATCAAAAATCATAAACAAGCGTGTGTGTCATGCGCCAATCAATTCTCACTTAACCTACCGCTACGTCAAGTGTGACCAGGTTTAGGGTTCGGTCAAACGTGCCAAAACCCCGAAACAGGCACCAAAGTGCGTTTAATTCAAAGAAATCGGGATTGAATACATTAATGGGGCTTACTGGATGGGACTGGGCAGGTGGTGTAGTGCCGCTTCACATGGCGTTTGCGAAGTACACGGATGGATGTGTAAAAGTCGGATCGGTAATAGGATGGCTCCACGCTCGGGTGGTTTGAATGAATGGGGAATAAGAAGATGGTCCTTTTACTCCCGACCACGACCCTAACAAAATTTAGGCAGTTTTGGTAGTTTGCAGGATGGTCACCGATCCGACTTTTCCACATCCATCCGTGTACTTCGCAAACGCCATGCGAAGCGGCAACACACCACCCGCCCAGTCTCACCCAGTCAGCCCCATTAATGTGTTCAATTCCGATTTCTTTGAATTCGCCAGAAAATCGCAAGAATTTATGAAGATGTCCAACGCAATGATTGCTATTCTGACCTTCTTGAAAGAGCCATCAGACGTTAGGATCATCAACTTCATCATCGGCCGTGTTCGAAGACAAAAGTTCAAGCTATTCCTTGGCGAACACAAGCCTTACATAGTGTCCTTATCGGAAACCAGGTTGCACCATAAGTACAAACTTAGCTTTCGCAACTTAAATCTTTCCCGAAGTGATCGCTCGCAATTCAATCTTCGCTCGATCGGCGGTGGTACAGCCATCTTATCGCCGAAAAATTCCTGTCTTACCAATACTCCCCACCCGCAAACAGCTTCAAATCACTCATTTCGTTTGAAACTCAATCGTCGGACAGTAGATGGCAGCAGCGAAGACCAAGTTACTATCATCTGCTGTCCGGACCAGTCCCTCGATACCTACGTTTGCCAACGGATTCGATTCTTTTGCGCCTGCCAACCAAAAGCACAAGGTAAAGGCTGGTAACTGATAATAGGTGGGGACCTCAGCGCCAGGCATCAGTCTTGGTTTGATGCACGGTCGAATCAGAAGGAGGAAAGACTCCGCCATTTCCTAACAAACGCCCATTCAATCATAAACCTGTCCCACTTTAATCCAGCCCCCTTCCCACCTTCCATGAAAGTTACTATCACTCATATCTGGATCACTTCATCATTTACTGTAACGTTACCGTTAATCTCTATCCTAATATATTTCTTTTCCTGGAAACCGTCCCCGGCATCAGTAACCATGATGCTCTAATCCTCGATATCAAACTTCTTGAAAGAGCCATCCGTCCCGTCCCACCCTTCTGGATTGGTTGAAGGGGAACTTGAAGCTCAGTAGCCGGACCTTAAGTCCAGACTTGATCCGCTACTGCTCTCATCCAACCGCATGGTATCCAACCGAAAGGTTCGCCAGTTCACTGAAGTAATTCAACGAACTGATTCCGATTAGTGCTCAAGGACTGCAACCGCACCTCGCTCCCCAATGATATCCTCGACAATATATAATTTAAAAAGACCCTTCGGCAGAGACAATTTAAAAATAAATATTCTCCGCAGTCCTCTCACCTTAGTGAAGAAATTGTCCGACCTTAACTGGTCAATCCACCAACGAGTTTTATTGCTATATACGGACTACCTCCGCAAACGTTTAGGGAAATCAGCAAAACTTGTCCTCGGCTAGGCAAAACCAACCCAACCAACTCCAATCCTACCCCAAACCATCTCCCAACCTGCAAAAGGCTAACGTCCTAGCAAAACAGTTCCTTCCTTGAACATCCGCGACCAGCTTTTCGAAACCATGGTTAGCGAGTCACGGTAGTGTATAACGACGAGTTGGATCCAAAGTATACTAGGATTCTAGCCACGATGTATGTCCTCGGAGATCTCCTATGTCTGG
Organism: Hermetia illucens; assembly: GCF_905115235.1. Lineage (NCBI taxonomy): Eukaryota > Metazoa > Arthropoda > Insecta > Diptera > Stratiomyidae > Hermetia > Hermetia illucens. The sequence goes on along the minus strand of NC_051851.1, from coordinate 2,664,795 downwards.
TAACTAAAGACGCCCTTACCAAGGCAGTGGAGGACATCCGCAGCAAAATAGGACCATCATTTGCTCCGTAGAGAGGGCGAACAGCTGAGAATTTTTGGCTTCCTCTGCATTGTTGAGCCGTATTGGTATCGGTTGTTTTACGCTACTACAGTTCTTCGATGGAGAGGGACGATATTTGGTTCCTCGGATTGACATCCCTACTATCGCCATTAACTACTAACATGAAAGCTATTTCGAGATCGGCGAGGACATGCTCGCGAGGTTTTCTTCTGTTCACCCCGGGTCATCAATGTCATTAATGAGGTGCCTAACTGGGCGGTTGACACAATTTTCGAACGTCCATATAAGTCGGCTTGCCCATTGTATGCTGCTTCGAGTACCAGGACAACTTGGAATGAATTGATGACAAGCAATGGAGCTGCCACAATCTCCTTAATTTGCAATGGACAGTGCCGCGAGCTTGCATTGGAAGGTATTGGAATTATACAAACCAACGACAGCTGTAGCATCCTGACCGACGGCATATATTTACGAACCACGTTTTCGGAAGCAAGCAAGGTAGTTTCGGCCTCCACGAGGGCAATATTCCAGGAAAAATTGGATAGACGATTCTCGCACCAACTCAGTACCGATTTCGGACGTTGGGTATCAGGTACTTCGCCCGGCACCGTTCGAGATTACTTTCGATACTCCACCCACAGCACATGGATACCTGGTCACCACCGGCCTGAGTTACAGATCAGTGATCATCTGGGAAGTGGTGATACTCCTGTTAGTCATTCATCTCCGACGAATTCGTCCCAGCCAGTTAAGATTGTCCTAGAACTCAGCACAAATTGAGCTAACAGAAATAAGGGCGAAGAGCCACTGTATCAGCGATTATGGAACCCAGTTTCAACCAATGACTTTTTTATCCACTCCCAGCTGACTGAATTGAACGCATTTTTGACGTCCAATGCAACACGGCACAGCATTTATTAGATGACATTACGTCTCGAGCCGGTTTCAAAACCGCATCTATGACGTCAATCGTTGAGTGAGCTTGTCGAAATCCAAGTTGTCGCTCCGATAGGCCATCCTGACTTTCTATGATAGGGAGAAGTCTATTGCAGATGACTCTTTCGATTGTCTTCCCTACCGTGTCGATAAGGCAAATCGGGCGATATGATGATGGACGTTCCGATTGCTTATTGGGCTTTTGGAACAACACTAGTCCCTTTTGTTGAGGATGTTGGGAGTCCCCGGTCCCCATCCACTTGATGACGGACTGGAACACTTGAGAAGCAACTTATTCCCTCTCTTGTACTCCACGGACTCCTCATTTTTGGGTTAAACACGAAAGTTTATCCAAAAAGTTTACTGACTGTTTCGTCCAGGGCAGAAGCAACTCATCTGACACTGCCTCACCTCTGCGCTGGGAGTAGCGTGCCTCTTCCACCAAGCGTGGAAAACTGCTTCAACCATGTATGCTTCAAATTGGCTGATAATCCAGTCGAGTCTGGTCTTAACAGCGAATTTAAGGGCTCTATTGGGAACAGAATCCAATCCGTTTCTCCTCAGTTACTGCAGGCTTGTTTAATTTTTTTGGACTCCCCTTTAACGAGGGGAAGATCATCATCACTACATCGAAAGGAAGATATAGGTAGGTCAGTTGTGGTGTTCGCCGTCGAGGACTCGAAGCTTCGGCATGGTAGCGTCTCATGCGTCTCATAATTTGCGCTCCCTTTTCTGAAGCCGCACCACTGGAATTGTGGCCTCCCAATAGCATCTCTTTGAATGCATCCTCTTCAATTTTTTTTACGGATCAGCCCTGATTTCCAGCCCCGCATGACCCATATTCAATCTGCAGGAAAATTGTCTGGTGGTCGCTATGAGTATGGTGCTCACTGACAAACCAGATCATTCTCCTCGCCAATGTGGTACTCTCGTATGTCAGGTCGACTATTCCTCCGGGAAAGGTGGATGCAGCTCTGATATTTGGAAGCACAAAGTCTAGCTCCGCGAAAGCCTCGAGCAGAATATGGCCCCTGGGGTTAGTAGTTTAACGTCTTGCATTCGAGACTAGCATACCTAGCATTTCTTCAAATTCTGCCATCGTCGCGCTTGGTGCGACTTTTGCTCTGAAGAATTCTACTTCTGGAAACTCTACCACTTCTTTAATGGCTTGATTTCGACACGTCCATATTCCCGTCTTGCCAGTAACATCTGTAGCCCAGGCACAACTCTTATTGTTGCGACAAGCCTCGAGAAAGTTTCTCGGTGAAGAGCGAACTGCTAATGACCGATACACGCCGGGACACACTGGGAGTCCCCGGAGCCGTCGACAACTTCCTGTCCACGTCGATGGGGTGATGTGAGCCTAGCTCTGCCAAGGTGGTAGTTGTGGCGTGTATCAGGAGCCAGCCCCTTCGGGACCCTGGTCGGGTAGTGTGCATTGAACCGGTGTTAGTAGACCGCGTGGCCCCGAGCGAGCGCTGATCCGTCCGTGAATTCCGGGATCAGCTAAGCGTAGGTCAGGCCTCAGGGAACTGGGGTAGGGGCTGTGTCCCCGAGGGTATACCCGTTCCTGACTATTGCGGCCCGCTCCCTTGCACACGATGCGCTGGTAAACAACTCAAATGGAGAATAAAAACGGACGAAACGAGGAGATAGTGGAAATGGAGAGTGAGCTGGCTGCGTTTATTCGCAGCACGAAAATGCGCCGTTCGCCCCAGCGCCCAGCGAAGGACGCAACAAGGGCTGAAATACCCGACGAGACATCGGGACGCGCAGACGGAGAGAAAGACTCAGAAAGTGATGCGGCACCTGCAACACAGATAGGAACCCAGATCATACAGCACAGTGCTGTAATTGGGGAAAGAGGAACAGTGGAAACTGCCGAAGCTAATAAAATGGTTTCGAATATAAGCCGAGTGGGAGGACTGTCGATTACTCTGGCGCAAGCGGAAGAGGAAAGACTTATTAAAAAATGCACGGCAGTTGTGAAGCACATGCGATCTTCGACGTTCCTTCAGAAAAACGTCGGTAAGGGGGTGAAAAACGGGCTAATGGAACTGGAAGAGCTTCTGGACAGGATTTCATACTAAAGGCGAACATGGAAAGTAAGACAAAATCCGCAGGAAGCAGAAACAACCGCGCTTCCCGAGGGGAACACCACAAGTACCAAACGGATCGCTGACAGCCCATTGCAGAGCGAACTTGGTAAAAAACGAAAGGAGGAAGGGACATCTGAAGGAGACTTCATTCAGGTACTCTCCAGGGCTGAAAAGAAGAAAGTGAAGAGGATCAAAAGACAACAACACGTCGCACCATCAGAAAAACCTCTGCCTAAAACTAAGGCGGACACGAAGGACGGAGTGCCAAAAGAAAAGGGGGAGACGAAGGAGGACTAGACCGCCAGTTTTGCTTATTAAGCCGACGGAAGGCAAGACTTTTGCGGAAGTCCTCAGCGAAATCCGTTACAAAAGCAAACCCGAAGACAACGGAGCGGAGGTGTCTTCCATACGTAAAACGAAGGGTGGTGGAGTCGTAGTCGAACTAGGCCCGAAGACTATAAATAAAGTCACGTTCTGTGAAGCAGTCAAGGGGCTTCTAGGAGAAAAAGCTTTGGTTTCTAGTCTGGAACCCACGTGTGCTTTAGAAATACGAGACCTTGACTGTCTCACGGAAAAGAACGAGGTAGAAGAGGCCATCAAACGCGAATGCCCGGAGGTAACCAATGTCCAGATTGGTATCACCTCCGCAAACTCAAGAGGCCAAAAACTCGCTGTGGTGGAAGTTGCCGAGCAATACGCGAGGAAGCTTCTAAACAGCGGGAAAATAAGAATTGGTTGGGTAGTGTGTAGGATACGAATTCGGGCCGCCCCAACCAAATGTTACAGATGTTTGGATTATGGGCACACATCTGCAAACTGTCGGGGACCTGACAGAAGGGCAACATGCCGTAAATGCGGCCAGGCAGGCCATAAAGCGCTGCAATGAAAAGGAAAGCTGCGTCCTATGCAGGGACCGTGGCGCGACTGATGAGAGCATTGCGCACACTGCGGGATCGGGGCGTTGTCCAGTTTTCAGAGCAGAACTGGAAAGAGCTAGGATACGGTCAACATGATTCGCATCCTACAAATCAATATGCACCGGAGTGCAACCGCTCACGAGTTGCTAGCGCAGTTCGCTGCGGAGAGCAAAGCTGATTTAGTACTCATCAGTGAGCAGTACCGAAACAAGGGCCCAGTTTCATGGCACCCAGACATATCAGTTACCGCTGCCATCTGGGTTCGGGACGGCACCTTCCTGGGGGTTCTTGCCCAAGGCCGAGGGGACGGCTTTGTCTGGATTCGGTGTTCAGGGATAACGTTTTTTAGTGTCTATCTTACGCCGAATGAGACGATGCCGGACTTTCGTCGGAGGCTTGATGCTTTGGAGGACGCAATCTTAAGCACGGATGGGCGGATCCTGGTCGGGGGTGACTTCAATGCTAGGGCACTTGAATGGGGCATGCCTCACACAGATTCCAGAGGGAAACGAATTCTGGAAATGGCGGCGAGAACAGGACTGGTAGTTCTAAACACCGGATCCACCCCAACGTTCCGGCGCCCGTGCTGCGAAGGAAGCATTCCAGACGTAACCTTCGCATCGGAATCACTGGTGTCGCTGGTGGACGGGTGGCGAGTTCTGTAAGACTTTTCAGCAAGTGACCACCAATACATTGCTTTCGAAGTGGTGGACACAAACTCTCGGTGTGCGCCACCCCAGCGATCTTTCTGTGTATGGAACGTCGCGAAAGTGAACACCGGGAAGTTTGTCGAAACTCTGGGAACAGGTGGGGCCACGCTGAAGGGTACTCCTGGGGGCGATGGCGCCGCTGCTGACACTGTCGTAAATTCAGTTATGAACCTGATAACGACGGTCTGCGGAGCCTCCATGCCCAGGAAGACATCGAGGCGCGACAAACCTTCCGTGTATTGGTGGACAGTGGAAATCGCAGAGCTCCGGAAGGAATGTCACAGGCTCCGCCGCTTAACACAACGTCTAGGCGACCGGGAGGAGGCATGTACCATAATGATGGAGTACACATCAGCCAAAAGGAGACTTCGCAGCGCAATAAACAAGAGCAAAGCTCGCTGCTGGCAAGATCTGATCAACGAGGTGAATGGGGATCCGTGGGGACTCGGTTACAAACTTGTAACCCGAAAAATCAGGGCTCTGCGGAAACCCTGTTCACTTAAGACCGAGCAGATGGACCGCATTGTGAGGGCACTCTTCCCTGCACACCCCGTATGGGATGGTGACGTCGGCGCGGAGAGCGCAGACGACTGTCCACTTTTCTCTGTCAAAGAGTTGAAACAGGCAGTCCTCTCTATGAAAAACAAGAAGGCGCCAGGACCCGATGGTATTCCAGCAGAGGTGTACAAACTCTGGTATTCCAACACCGGCCAGACCTACTGCTCGGCGCATTCAACGCTTACCTGAAAGAGGGCATTTTCCCTGCTCGTTGGAAAGTTGCGAGGCTTGCGCTGATCCCTAAAGGGAAAGGCGATCCCGAACTGCCGTCTTCATACCGCCCGCTCTGTATGCTTGATACTGCTGAAAAAAAAAAATGTTGCGACAAGGCTCGCTTATTGTGGCCACTTCGATGGTCTTTGAGAGTAGATCCTCTTCTAATATTTAGGCCTCCAAAAAATGGTACAAGAGCACTGGTCCTTCATTCGGTATGCACACCGAAGTTTCATCCTGAAGACTCTCTACGAATAATCACTAATTCTTCAGTGACTCTGAAATCACTTTCATTGCTGTTTTTCTTCAAGTGTTAATTAATGGATTACCTCCAACTTTCCCTTTGATGAAGCTTCATTATTCCTCTCCCTTGTGATTTATATACAAATTTGCCTAGTCCTGCGTGTTTACTGAGCTCGAAATATTCATGGCTCCTTGAAATCATACCAGGGTCAAACCATTACCGTCATCTTCCTTAGCGAAAATTATCTTAACTTTCAACCGCGAAACTATCAAAAGTTTACCGAAGATAAACACAAACCGCAAGATGTCTTAAACCACCTCGTTCCTACGGACCCCACAATCCACTCGTTAAATTTTAATTTGTTTGCGATGCTATTACGTTTACGGTTTTGAGTGTCTCCATCTTGAAAGGGAAATGCGTAAGGAGAACTCGACTAGGGAAGACGGTTTAATTCGTCGTAAGAAACGTCAACTGGCGGGGACAGAAAAGGAGAGGCCAAGATGTAGAAACCGGAAACTGAGATGACAAAGTGGCGGTTGATAGTTGTGTATCCTTGAAGAATCCTCCGACGAGGGCAACGATGCCACTACAACTACTTAAGAAAAAGTCCTTGGAGTATTCACTTAACGATGTTCGTTTTGCATAAAATAATGAAAATGGTTGTAGTTGCAAGAGTTCGGTGGAGTGTCTCCTGTTACTTCTTAGCGATTTGCCGACGCTTTGGTCCTGGCAACTGCATGACTGACAACTCAGTTTGACTTCAGTAACGTTTTCATTAAAATTGCACTCTGGGGAAACTTTCCAGGAGGCTTCTGTGCACAAGGAAATTATGGAAGCATCTCATAAATGTGTAAATATTTGTAGTTTAATGAAAAATTCAAAAAATTTTCTAATTTCATGGAAGTTATGAAATGAAAGTTTTCTATGGGAACGTTTAGAGGAAAAGTTCGATTAAGTTGGGTGAAGACAATGAATAGATAGATGTACTTGTGCTGGGGCTGGATCCTGGAAACTTATAAATGTACAACGTCGCTTAGACGGGAGAAGATTGTGATTCAGTTGTTGAGAAGTTTTTTTAATCTTCAGAATATAATTTGCTGAGGAGTCTCTGTTTTTTAGAGTAAGTCTTCCAGGGGTTTTCACAATTCATTAGTAAGAGTGAATGGATTGGACGCATATACCATTCCATCTCGGAATTGGAATAGATCTCCCTAATCGTGGCAGTGGTAGCACACAGATCCATCCTTCCACTGTAAGGATCCGACATGCCAGAGAACCTCACGGTTGGTCGGCTATGTGGATGATGCCACGGTCCTTATTGAAGGACGCACTGTTGAACAGGCGCAATTGTTCCGGCGGACAAGTGGATGGACTACTCAAGGGTTCTGCCTTGCACTGGAAAAATCCAAAGTATTGAGGTTGACTAAAAAGAGAAATCCCGACCCTACCTTTCCTTAGATGAATGCTCGACACCAAGATGAGCTTCATCGAGCAAATCAAAGTACCCAGTGTCTCGGCCTTAAGTCAGCATATCACGAATTTTTCGACCCTACATCCATAAGGAAACGTCATCCCTTGAATGCAGCGCAGTTTGTTCTGCTCTGTGGCGCAGAAATATGGGCTGCCAGTACCTTGCCTCAGTACAAAAACGGAGAGCCTGGTGAGTGGCGTCCAGCTATCGCACTCTCTGAAAACCGGCTATGATGGTAATTTTGGAAGTGATCGATGTTGTTCCTCGAAGTAACGCAAAGCCAAGATGGTTGCTCGTGAGAGAGCTCGAAAATGTGGGGGAGAGGTCCTTTGAGCGCTTCGATCTATCACATGTCATTTTCACAAAAATTCGCGTCTCTTTTCCGGTGCTTAGAAAACACTCAACCACGGGGATTTGCGTGCACGCAACAGCACACCCACCGAGGACGATTCCGACATCACATCATATGGTCTTCTAACATGGGTTGCGGTGCTAGAAGATCCCCGTTAGGTGTTGTCTGTTGGGCATAGGCGAAATATTGGATTGTGGGCGCGGTCCAGCACTGATTCGCACGCACACCATGATGATGGCTCGTTGGCCAACCCGCTGCTCCCATCGAGAAATCCGAGTTGGGGTGTTGCGGTTAATTTTATAAAGTTATCGTTGAAAAACAATATGGTCTATTCAGATTCAGACGGACTACAGACATTAAATGCAACCCCGGAACTATGCCTGGTGATAAAGACGGGATACGGACATGTCAAATCTATGAATTAATAGATACGGCCGCTTCTATACTGGGACCACCGCCAACCAGACAATGGGAAGCCTCTGGTGGTATGGTGCTCCTCTTCGCGCCATTTTTTTATGCACACGCCATGCAGTCATATCTATAAGTGTCAGACGAGCTGCAACCGTAACAAAATACCTTAAGGGGCGCGCGACACAGGTCCCATCGGTGGTCAGGTTCACGGCGATTCCAACCCAAAGACACGACAAAAGACCTCCAGCTGGTTGTCCACCTCTCCGACGTTCGAAGAGATAGGGGCGCGCAACACAGGTCCCATCGGTGGTCAGATTCACGGCAATTCCAGCCCAAAGAGCTGGCAATAGACCTCCAGCTGATTGTCCATCTCTCCGACATTCGGATGGGTTGGGGGGCGCAACACAGGTCCCATCGGTCGTCAGGTTCACGGCGATTCCAGCCCAAAGAGCTAGCAAAATAGCCTCCAGCTGGTTGTCCACCTCTCCGACGTTCTAAGGCGTACGTTCTGGATCGCTGGAGACCTCACTCACAATGGGGTTGAGGGAGGGACAAGAGAAGCGATGGAGTGAAGGTTCGCTCTCCGGGTCGTTCCGAACCCTCCCCTCTATCTCTACGTCTTATCAAGGAACTCAAGCTTCCCAGAAGGTTGTCGAAGCTGCGCCAAGGTACTAAGATGCTGTCTGAGCAGAGCTCGCTTAAGCGGAATGAACAGCTTTTCATAGGCAAGGGGGTGGTTAGGTGGTCCTCCAGCTGGAAATCAAAAAGCGCGACATCTCCCTGGAATCAGCTGCTCATGTGCCTCCGAATATCTCCATCGGAGGCAGGCTGACCGAACCGATCTCGCAGTTGGTCTCACAGTCGATTCCACGCCAGAGGACCAGCCCCCCGTCGACAAAGCCAATACCATTCTAGGGCAGGTCCTGCTAACAACAAGTGGAGATGACAACTCAAGGAGTGAAACTGCCCTCCCACGGTATCTTCCGTCAGCATTGCCATCCGATCAAAGAAACTACCAATCGGCATCGACTCAGAGGCTCCCCCCATTCGGATACTTTCTTACCCACGCGGTCGTCCGGATAATTGCCTCCTCTGGAGAATCTGTTCGGATCGGTAGTTGGTCTTCGACCCGAACTCGCAGATGGCAAATGCGACGCTCCAGCACGAAGTGTAGAGGCATCCCGGCACGACCAGGGACCCTGCGAGTTCTCATTGGATACGTTCACTGTCGACCGAATCGTGCAGTGTTCCGGTGGGAACCTGAGCTTCCGTAGTGTCAAAATGTAGATTATGTCAGTTGTGTCTTTGCCGAGAGGAGATGAGTGGAGTTTCTACGTCAGCGCTAGATGATAGGTCCGCTGATGGCACTACCAAGGCGGCTCGGGCTCCCTTTTCCTTCTGATGTCGGACGACCATTTGCACAATGGGGCTTTACCTCCACTTCCTGATCCTCCCCCGATGTATACTTACTGGAACTTCGTCAGAAGCCATGACAATATCATAGCAAGCTAAAAAAAATTTAACGAATAGACAAAAAAAGAAGTTAGTGTAAAAGTTCGCGGTATTTATGCTCTTCCCTAAATCCCAGAAATCGTCAGCGCCATAAATAAAAACTCCCAAGAAAAAGAAAGTCGACGACCACCGCCGACCCACTAGATTAATCAGCCCAAAGCGTTTTAAGGAAATAAAAGAATGGGTTTGGGGAAACTCTACGTTTTGTAAGGAATCTGTCCGGCATGGCAGACCTAAGTCTTCCCCAGACTAGGGATGGGGTGACGGCACGGCCATCCTCCCTACTTCGATTAGTCCGATCGAGACTGAAAGCCACGATGCAAACCAGACACCCACAAACTCAATAAAATGTGATGATGAACTTTAATTTCAATATATTGAGTCATTAATTTGAGCTAACTCCTCAGCAAACATTTAAAAGGTGGAGCTCCAGAGTCTCGGATGGGCAAGTGAATGGTCAAGACCCACTCTACTTCTTTCTACATCCTCCACTCAGGCACCTTGGCATACCTAAAAAGATGTATTGACCAGGCTCGGGAATGAGGAGGGGTCTTTTGAGCGCTTCGATAACTCACGTGTCGTTTTCACAAAAATCCACAGGTCCCTTCCGGTGCGTGGGTTCACATCGGATCCTGGAAAATAATCCACTCCATGGCATCCTCCATGATAATGACCTGAGGATGTCACAGAAGGGGGGTAATCTCAGAGGTCACGCCTCACAAAACATCTGAGGCAGGGGAAGCGACGGTCGAGGATGTAATCCGTGGTGGATTCTCCTTTTCGATCCCGGCACTCGGGTCCGGAGTTGTATGGTTCCACGCGGCCGGTCGAGCCGTTGTTTTTTTCCTATTTTTTTTCAGGATAAGCTCGCGTGTGTCCATTTTGATAGGTGCACGGTAGGATGCGTGAATTTTTGTGAAAATGACTTATGATAAGTGCGTCCGACCTGGCTTTTTTTCTTCCAACCGTAGCTCACTTGGCGGAAGTAACCAAGTAAGGTCTTCGGTACGGCTAGTAGTCTTTTCTAGGTCGTGGCCAAGTAGGTTTCTCCTTTTTGCGTTTTGCTGTTCGTCAAGGAGATTGTACCTTACCATTAGGACCCTTTTGTCGCTTAGTGCCCATTTGTGGAGTGTCCTTATCACTTTGAAAAACTCCTTTGCAAAAAAGCTCGTTGGGAAGGTATGTCTTTAGTATCGTTTGTGCTGCTGGTGCAATCATCACTTCTGTTGTGATTGTGCACGATTTCGTTTTAAACTTTGTTGCCCTAATAAAAGGAACCTGATCATTGGGTGCATTAAATTCTGAATCAATGATCCCAGCCATGTGAACGTCTCAAGCATTAGTTTGAGAAGTAACTCCACTGTTGCTATTTGTTGGTCTTACGTGCCTTTTCTGGGCTCTACCTGAAGGAATCAATCGCGCTAACAGATGCTAACGGCGACTCCCGACTGGCTATTTTGCTAGTGGGAGCCCCATCAGAATCCCCGGCTCCCTCCACTCTTTGCAATGTATTTATATTAGTTTCCAAAATTTGGTTTGACTGAGGATCGAACTTGAGTCCTCTTCGTCAACCCCACTTACATGGGTCCCTGGACATGCCGCTAAGCTACCCGTACACTCTAGCTGCTCCTATTTTGACTACTCCAACTTCAGCAACACCTGACCTGACGCATAACCAGAAGAATAGAGCAGCAGAGAAACCAATGTAAGAGGACGAATATTATTAGGGACATCTTCAGGCCTGAATGTAGTGCTAGGGAACTATGGAGGAATCAACTTCTTTCGGAGGGGAGAACTATTGGGGGCGGGACAAATAACAGTCGTTTTTAGGTAGTCGAAAATAATTTTATTTAGCAAACATTTGCAGCTGGAGTTAAGTAAAATATTTTCCATCTGCATCTGCAAGACGAATCCCTCTTTGAAAGAGTTCTAGATTTTTTGAAGCGATCCATGAGTCTACCCAATTTTTGTCTTCTACTCAGAAGCGCTGGTCTTGGAAACCGCTTTGAATCGTTCGGAACCAATGGTAGTCCGAGGGTGCAATGTCCAGAGACTTCCCAGCCAGCAACTCCAACGTTTCTTTGACGATTTTCGCAGCATGAGGTCTAACGTTTTCGCGGAACAAAATCACGCTCGTATGTTTTTCGGTCCATCCAGGTTGTCAAACGTGCAAACGTTGACTTAAAGCGATAATTTGTTCTCGATATTTTTGAGCTGTCACAGTTTCATTCAGTTGCAACTACTCGTAATATAGCAGACCTTCCTGGTCCCACTAGCTGCACAACATAAGCAAAATGTCTCGTTTTGGTGTCGATTTTGACGGTTCACCTGGCTTCACTCTTGCTTTTTCCGTTTAGGATTGTCAGAGTGAATCCACTTTTCATCTTCGGTAATTATTCCATACAAAGTTGACGTCTTTTTGTGTCTTTCAAGAAACAGTTTACAAGTGGCCATTCGCCTTTCTTGAAGTCTTTGGGTCAACTGATGCGGCGCCAAATTTCCTTCTTTTTCGATGAATCCAAGTTTGTGTACGCATTTTCAACTGTCGCTGGATCAACATTTAACGCTTCCGATAATTCCTGTAAACTTTGACACGGATCTTCTTCAAGTAACGATTCCAGTTCTTCGTCTTCAAACTTTCTTGGTGCACTGGGGCGTGGTTGGTCGCAAATGTCAAAATTACTACTTTTGAATCGGTTAAACTCTTTCCTGCGTCTGTTTTCCGATAGCGGATAATCACCATAAGCTTCGACAAGTAATCTATTTTCAATTTGCAAAAGTATAGCAAAACTTCCCACAAATGCCGCTTCGTTCAGACAAAATTGTTCATTCTCGGATGATTACTCTGCACACTTCAAGGGCATCATCATCCAAAACTCTCATAGGATTATTATGAAGCCAACAAACAGAACAACGCGAGCTGGACAGCCAACAAAATTGGGCAGTACCTTTCTATCGGGAAGCGGACAATGAGAAGTTTGACAGGTCAGCCTCCTTCTGGTAAAATTGCAGCGGGAATGGGGTGCCTGTGTGCTTCGACATCAAGCTTCCCTGAGACGAAACCCCAGTTACTGGTAGAATTCGGTAATCGAGGGATATCTAAACGGTTGCCGGGCAATGGAAGCTACAAAAGGTAATACTCATTCCGAAGTTAGGTAAACCATTGGGTAACCCATGCTCATATAAACCGATATGTTTGGTCACTACTATTGGCTAACTATTTGAACAACAGGCCGCACCCAATTGCAGTGAAGAAAAGAGGCCTTCCTGGCAAGCAATCCAGATTTCGTAAAATGAGGTCAACCGTCGACGCAATCAATATGGCGGCTGACTTGGTTTAGGCTGAAATTGAAGAAAACAAATACTGTGCAGTGGTAAATGGAAAAACATCATCGAGGTCCTAGTCAAACTGCAGGCCCCACATTGTTGTCGATTGTGACTTGAACGGTGGATAGAAAATTTTCCTGACAACTTATGATGTGCCACAAGGTTCTATCCTAGGCTCCATACCGTGGTTAATCTACTACGCCTTCCTAATAACGTGGCAACCATTGGTTTGGCGGATTTGGGGTGGGGGGTGCAAGACAAAGCCAACGTCTTCTTCCTTCAAAGGTAGTTAGTTTTCTGCTATTCTACATCGCTCTAATATGGGTAACTGTGGCGAATCAGTTAAGGACACTCTGAACATGCCGTGCTTTCTGGACAACTGCGTATCAGCAGGGATGTTCCTGATAGACATCTTGGTGAATCAAAGCCAGTAGCTCTACGATTTGCAACCGCGGAGTCTAGCGCATTACGATGGTAACGGTGGCGCGGTGGGAATCCATTACAGAATGTCAAAAGAGATGTCATAACTCACAAGCTGGTGACTGAATAAACCGCATGATTTCGGACATTCGAAGATGAATTGTACGAAGCCATGGAGAGTTAAGTCAAGAGCTAACAGAATTCTTGGGCGGACATGAAGGTAATTGTGCATCACCATTCACTATGCTACCCAAGGAGCGCTAATATAGCTAAGAATGCAGAGCGTGGTGTATTTGATTACTCCAGATTCATTGTCCACAGGACAAGATTGGAGGTTGTCACGGATTCGCGCTTACCACCTGAAAATATTGTGGACTGCATCCTAGAGTCAAGGCTTGGGAACAAATTGAAACTGTGTAGGGAACTATTCTCGAGCAGCTTAGGCAGGAAGAACTCCAATGAAAAACGGAGGAAAGGGCGGGAACCACAACGAACTGCTGATAAGGAATGATCCAGCCCCACGACCCAAAGTAGCTTTAGTAACTCAGGATTGTACCGCAGGAGCTAGCAGTAGGCTTCGGACTTTTCCACCTTCAAACGATGAAGAAAAATAGTCAATTAGTCGTGATTAATTATTGACTTAAACTGATGACTAATTGATTAAAACTAATCGTTAATCGGGATTGAATGTTGAATTATTAATAGTCGAACGTCACTTTTATCTAGGAAGGCAGGACAAACTTTTTACTATATTGGAAAGGTGGAAGCTAATCGAATTAAAACTAAGAAAATGAAAAGAAGTCCGTTTGCCCTATCGTCCTTACGACACCAGCTCAGTAGTCCTGATCACCCAAAAAGTGAGAATATTATTGGAATCCGGTCTAGTGTCAACGTATATGGTTCCGGAGTTCTTGAAGGTTAAAACTGGAATTTGGGATGTGCAAATTGCTTCTGGTTTTAAATTGATTCGATTTCGGCAAACCAAAAACTTTAACAACTAAATAGAACCCATTTTGTGAGTCATATCTTTTCCAAGTAAGCTTCAGATTTTTTTCCATTTTCCGACCCCGTGGATCATTGAATTCAAAAGGAAACATTCAAAAACGCCAGATAATCATATCATCCGTAATGTCAATATTTTTTTGTCTTATCGTCAATTACCAGCTTCGCTAATTGTATGCTTGAAACATAGCCGGAGAACAATTTATGACATAGTTGATGCTCATTAACGTCAACTCCGCTTTTTTGAAGATTGCGTTTTTTCCTCCTCACACTGCGACTAGCCCCAGCCTTGATGGCCCCAAAGTATCGCCCGATCCATCGTCGAAAGCAATTGAACCCATATCAATGTCATCGGAAGACAACATGACATTAAATCTGATTTGATTTGGAATTTTCATATCATCATTATTCCGTTCGCCGGAATAAATTAGGAATGAGGAATGAGGCGTTCGATTTCGCGTTCTTTCTTCTGCTCGGTCGGGCATGTGGCTGGAAATGAGCAATCAAAGCAAATAATATCAGATAATCGCGGCTAAACCATCCTCTGCAAGTGAATTTGCCAGATCATCGTCATCGTTGACTTGGTCTTTCAAGTGTTTGGACCAGTCATCTCCAAAGGCTCATGGCTTTTCAACATCTATTTATGGATGACTGCTTATTTTCTATCTTTTTTCTAGTTTCATAATTTCTTTGCATCATTTTGAAATTCTTTCTTCTCTCTTTGATTCCAGACTCCATTGAAGCTTGATCACTATCATCAGCACTACAGAGCGCCTTCCGCCCCGGATGGGACGCTAGTTTCCAGAATGGGGGAGTCGTCATCGTCAGAACAAAAATCAAAGATGAATTTGTGCAGCACTTCAACTGCAGCAGCAACAAAAAGAACTCCAATCGAACGATCGACATCATCGTCAACAGTGGAAGCATTGTGCCGCCAAAGTGATAATTATTGTGGCCAGAATTACGAAAAAAGTGCGGCAAAAGCCACATTCTCGCTGATCATGTCGGCACTGCGCGGTCACTTTTTGAATTCTTCAGATTCGAACATGATCGATAGTAATTGTTGTCAAACAACCAGTCATGTTGGCATGACTCTAAACCTACCTACCATCGCCGCATCCAAATCATCGAGATTGATACTATCATCAAAGACAAAAGCAAGATCGCCAGTAGTCCCATTGCAAAAGGTCAGATACACATCAGACGCAACAGGCACACGACGGGAGTCTGCGGCTCCTGAAGCAACAACGACAATTACGGCAAACACTGAATTAACAGGAGAGGAAAACGATAAAAATGCTAGTGATCATCATCCTAATAACGTAGTAGAGTGTAGAATACCATTAGTTAATGCAAATAATGAATATAGTAGATTGGCGACAGAAGCGGCAGCGTCACGACTAAAAGTCACGGACATGGTTGCGTCTTCGTCGTCATTATCACTTCCTCCTAGAAAAACAAGGTGCAATGATACAAATCGAAGGGAGAATAGAAGCGTGATTGCAATGGGCGGCAAAAGTGTGTGGTGGCAGTTAGTTGTAGCAGTGTACTCCCTACTATTGTATATATCAGCGACATCAGTTTGTTGGGCAGCAAGACAAGAAGGTAAGTTGGCGCATTCTAGACTGTCTGAACGTTGTTCAAATGAACCACGCAATTACAGTTTGTTATATAACACACGATCAAGATCATCAGACTTCATTCGCATACGCTAAAAACTCAAAATCATGAGAAGTAGGAATTACATGTAGTTCGTCCGTTGTTCAATAATGAAGACAGGATTCAAATCGAAAATTTGGCAGACCTGTCTCAAAAAGAGTTAGAACAGAACAGTAGTGCTCAAATCCCACCTTTTTGGGTCAAGGGCACCTCTGTGGACTTCAGTTCCTATTGACGAAGCGAGTATAAAGTTCATCCAGATATCTATTGGTTGGGGCCAACATCGAGCAGCCATCAGGATAATTGTTGATTTGACAACCCCCCCAAGGGAAGTAGAAACCTTTGACAGATACAAGTCGACATTCTTTACGGCCCTTCAAAACTTGGTGAAGGACTATTGAGGATCGATTTGATCGTCTGACTTGAGATCAATCTACAGCTGATGTCATTTAGGATTTGTGGATGACTAGGCTCCCCGTTCGAGCGAGGTTCGGCCAGCCTCTCCTGCGCCCCATTTTCCTTGATATCTTCCGTTTCCGTCATCGTAGCGTGGAAATCTTTGCTTTTCTGGAATCTGGACCGCCTCCCCATTTGAGCGAGGTATCACTCGCGGGAATCGGACGATTTTGCATTTTTGACGATTTTTGTCGACCCGGGGGTCGTGGGAATTTTCAATTTTCTTGGATTTCGGCTAGATTCTCTTCCGCCCCATTTTCCTTGGTATCTTACGTTTTCAGCATCGGATCGTGGACATTTTTGCTTTTCTGGAATCTGGGTCGCCTCCCCTTTCGATCGAGGCTCACGGTAATCCGACGATTTTGCATTATTTACCATTTTGTCGACCTGGGGGTCATGTAAATTTCAAAATTCCTTGGATTTTGAGCAGCCTTTCTTGCGCCCCATTTTCCTCGATATCTTACGTTTCTGGCATCGTAGCTTGGAAATCTTTGCTTTCCTAGAATCTGGGCCGCCTTCCCGTTCGATCGAGGTATCGCTTGCGGAAATTCCACGATTTTGCATTTTTGATCACTTTGTCGACCCGAGGGTCGTGGAAATTTGAAATTTTCTTAGATTTCGGCCAGCTTGCCTTGCGCCGTATTTTCCTTGATCCTGCATTTCCAGCACTGTAGCAAGGACATTTTTTTTTTTAGAATCTGGGCCGCCTCCCTGTTCGATCAAGATATCGCTCACGGAAATCCGACGATTTTACATTTTTGACCATTTTGTCTTGGGGTGCTGGAAATTTCCAATTTTCTTGAATTTCCTGCGTCCCATTTTCCTTAATATCTTGCGTTTCCAACACTGTAGCGTGGAAATCTTTGCTTTTCCGAAATCTGGGCCACCTTCCCGTTCGATCGAGGTATCGCTCACGGGAATCCAGCGATTTTGCATTTTTGACCATTTTGTCGACCCGGGGGTCGTGGAAATTTTCAGCTTTCCTGGATTTCGGCTAGCCTCTCCTGCGCCCCACTTTCCTTAACATGTTGCGTTTCCAGCACGGTAGCGTGTAAATTTTTATTTTTCTGGAATCTGGGCCGCCTCCCCGTTCGAACGAGGTATCACTCGCGGAATTCCGACGATTTTGCGTTTTTGACCATTTTGTCGACCCGAGGGTCGTGGAAATTGTCAGTTTTCCTGGATTTCGGTTAGCCTCTCCTGCACCCCACTTTCCTTAACATCTTGCGTTTGCAGCACGGTAGCATGGAAATTTTTACTTTTCTGGAATCTGGGCCGCCTCCCCTTTCGATCGAGGTATCGCTCGCGGAATTCCGACGATTTTGCGTTTTTGACCATTTTGTCGATCCGAGGGTCGTGGAAATTGTCAGTTTTCCTGGATTTCGGTTAGCCTCTCCTGCACCCCACTTTTCTTAACATCTTGCGTTTGCAGCACGGTAGCATGGAAATTTTTACTTTTCTGGAATCTGGGCCGCCTCCCCTTTCGATCGAGGTATCGCTCGCGGAAATCCGACGATTTTGCATTTTCGACATTTTGTCGACCCGGGGGTCGTGGAAATTTTCAATTTTCTTGGATTTCGGCCAGTCTCTCCTGCGCCCCATTTTCCTTGATATCTTGCGTGTCCGTTCGTCCGTATCGTGGAAATCTTTGCTTTTCTGGAATCTGGGCCGCCTCCCTGTTCGATCGAGGTAACGCATTTTTGACATTTTGTCGACCCGGGGGTCGTTGAAATTTTCAATTTTCTTGGGTTTCGGCCAACTTCCCTTCCCCCTAATTTTCTTCGATATCTTGCATTTCCAGCACCGTAGCGTAGAAATTTTTGGCTTTCTTGGAATCTGGGCCGCCTCCCCTTTAGATCGAGGTATCGCTCACGGTAATCCGACGATTTTGCATTTGTGGCCACTTTGTCGACCTGGAGGTCGTGGGAATTTTCAATTTTCCTGGATTTCAGCCAGCTCTTCTTCCGCCCCATTTTCCTTGATATCTTGGGTTTCCAGCACCGTAGCGTGGAAATCTTTGCTTTTCTGGAATCTGGGCCGCCTCCCCGTTCGATCGAGGTATCCGATGATTTTGCATTTTTGACCATTTGGCGACCCGGGGGTCGTGGAAATTTTCAATTTTCTTAGACTTTTAAATTTTGTTGGATTTCGGCCAGCTTCTCCTGCGCGCCATTTTCCAAATCACCGTGAATGAAGTATAATTGAAGGCACTTTCGATATCCATGAATGCGCCTAAGGTGTATTCTTCTTCAGACATCGCCTTTTCAATGTTTGCCGTGAGCTCATGAATTGTTTCAGTTAACTCGCTCCAGTGATACTACTTTGCATGCTAGACTCCAATATCTCAGTGAAGGGCTGTATGTTCCTGTCGACTCCAAGATGAGATTTTGGATGCTACCTGGGAAGTGCATTTGAAACAAATGGTTTGCCGTTTCTACATCGCTTTCTGTGTACCTCGCGCTCTGTGAAATTAGGTAACCCAGCTCCTGTCTACGTTCTCTGACAAGGATCCGCTTCAGCTTTGAGGTTGTTGCCAGAGAATTAGTGTCTTCCCAAAAAGCGTCTTCATTATGATCGTTTAGCCTATTTTATGCTCTTCTTTATAGCTTTCTGAGCCTTTCGTAACAAATTCCCCCAGTGGCTAAATCAGATTTTAAAGTTCGGTTGAGGAGGTTGTCTTTCTCCTCCGTCTTGCCAAATCCGATTTCCGTTCCGAAAGCTAACCTCATGCTAGGTGTGACCATGTGGATTGTTCCCTTAATTCCAACATTGAATTTGATGAGCCTCCCAGCAATCATAACTCGGGCGTCTCAGTTCTACTTTATCTGTCTTCCGAAAATTCCGAAATGGAGTGATTGGAGGCTGAACCTGCCCATTACAAAGTCAATACGCTTATGGACCGAGGGTGTGATATAGTTTGATACTATCCACTCTTCAATAAGAGCCGCAATCTCAGGGGATCCCACCGTAATGTCGATGTCCTCTTGCTAGACCACGTTGGTTCGTTACCCAAATTAACGATCTGCAGATCACTTCCTATCAGATACTCAAATAGTGTTGATCCTCTTATGTTGATGTTGGAGCTTCCCCCGCATACATGCTGAGTCCTGCTGGATAGCTTTGGTGAATGTTCCACTGGGAGCTTCGTCTACGGCATAGAGGCAATAGGCAGAACACCAAAGGAGAGCTTTATCTTCCTGTTAGCTTTTTATGGTTTGTTTGGCCCTTTCGGTGTCGCCATTACATAGGTCGTTCACTGAATTAGCCTGGAGGCTTTTTGAAATCACCATACAGGAGCGGGTCTATCACTTCGATGCAATAGGTTAGCTTGTAACGTGGCGGTCCCAAGCCTGCGATTGAGAAGCTGCATAGTAGAATCCAGGTGGAGGTGTTGATTTCGTCCTGGATACCACGTTGTTCCAAAAGCCTCAGCACCATTACGCTACTCTTTTGAAAGCTTGGGGAAGCGCTTTTCTTATAAATGGGTTTTTGAGGGTTAGTTTTCGCCGGTAAAGCTTGGCGGTAACGTTTGCCTTGCGAGGATGAAGTCCTTATAGCTAGAATGAGTTTTTTCCTAAGTTGTTCAGTATCGTAACCAAATGAATTGGTGTCATCATACAAGACCCATCCACCGGTTTCGATAGCCTTGGCTACAAATGAAGGCTTAACCGTTGCCGGCCCAACCCTCTTTGCTGCCTTTTGTATTGAAGAGTTGGGAGCGGCCGAGGACATCTGCCGCTTCGATTTCCACTTAGCCGCAGGTGCCCCAGATGTTTCTTTCACCGCAATTATGGTACAACCTGCGCTTTGTGATTTGACCGGAGGCGGTTTGCTCCAAGTCAGTTTGCCCGAAGGCTCTTTGCTGTCCGTGGACAGATGCTTATCCGTGGGCATAACTTTAACCTGAGCAAGTGGCACCGACTGGAACCCAGGGTCAGGAGTACTGACAGAAAGGGCCTGCTTCGGCTCCGCTGAATAAGTGGAGAATCTGTGTCTAGACTCAAGTTCCCCATCTATAAGCTCAGGATTACCCCTTCACTCAAGGTTGAATCGTCACGATGGAAATTTAATTCTGGTTTTGGTTTTTGTTTCAGTTTTTTGTTTTGTGATTTAGCATAATTGGCTGTCATGGCCTTAGCTTTACGGCAGAAAATCAGTCGATCTTGGCAGAGTACCTTTTTACCGAGGCAAAGCTACCCAGAGTTTACCGTTCACGGCCACATCTTAACATATGCGATCACTTAGTCCTCATGACGGTAGTTAAACCTTGATTTGGAGTTTTGATTACCGCTTAGCTGGTTCCCTAGAGGGTCTTCCTTGCTGAGCTCCCTTACCAGGACAAGGTAGGTAATCGTCGATGGCGTGGTAGTCGTTGGATTCTCGCTGAGGTGACGTTTCTTGAAAACTACCATGTAAATTCCAGGTTCAGGTTCTAAGACTTTAAACATTTAAAGATGTCACATCTTAAATACATAATTCGTAAGTTGGCGAAATTGGCGCTCCTGGCGCAATATCTTTGGTCCGTCAATTTGTCTTATGAAATCGAAAAACGTACCCAGATCTTAGGAATTCATCTTCTGTGGAATATACTTTGGAGTACTTTTAGTAAAACTGGTCTAAAAGTGACTTTAGTGTTGCGCACCTCAGTTGGTATCATACCAATAGTATGATTTCTGCAGGCACGACCACCATCAGGTAATATGTTACATTATTCGCAACAGTCCTAATGATTGGACATGACTGGGTGATATTCATAAGAAAGGATGAGAAGGGGGTTGACAATAAACCATCGTTATCTACATAGCTTGAAATGTTGTAATTTATAATTAGTGTTGAAACAGACACAAGCCCATCTTAGCTACTCACAAAGGGAATAATTTTGGGTTTTTTATCTGGCTGGGTATTTAGATATTAGCCTTGTAGTCTATGTTTCCTTTTTATCACGTCGTTTTCAGGTAATCGTTCATTTGCCCTATTTAGAGGATTATGTAACCAGTAAACATAAGCCCTTCATCGACGTTAGGATTCGGCCATTTCGGAGGACATAGTAGCTACCATAAGAATTGAGGGTCAACTTGACATTGACAGCTACCTCGTATGGCTCCAATCGAGATGTAATCTTTGCCTGTGAAAGCTGTCATTTCGGAGGTCTTGTGGTGAAGGCAGTTCCAGTTGAGCTGTGACAGCCAAGTTATACTGAATTAGAGTTGTTGGTATAAAATTGCTTTGGGTTCTAGATATCGTATACAGACGTCAACATGATTTCTTTTCGATCTTTTGAGTAGTTTCTGAGAACGGACCCTTAATTTAAGTGATTACTTTTCAATCCCCTCACTCTTCCTCGTGCAGCTGACGATGAAGACCGACATCGGAAGGACATCGGGATCTTTCATTTGATACTCTACATGGTTATGTTTGGTGGAAAAAAAATGTTGGAGGCCCCCCTTTAAACCCAGCCTAGAACGATGTTATCGTCTGCAAGCGTGAAGGTTGACAATTCCAACGTTGCCAACAAATTCCATGCCAACTGTTTCGGACAAAAGTGCACGTGACAGACAGACAGGCGTATAAATAGGCATACATTGAAGGGAGTTTAAGAGAAATTAGTTTTAACTATTTTCGTCCATATCTTCCACTAAACTTGGCACAATGTCTAGAAATAGTTAGCCTGGCTCACACTGAACTTCCTACCTCCTAGGCATCAATTGTAACTGGGGAATTACACGTCTCCAAGTAGTGTCTCTGCTAAGGCTGAACTGGTCTCTATATTTTTTGGCACCTGTGAGACCTAGAGAAAGGAGCGGAAACAGCTTCGAAAGATTGCTTCCATCATATCGTATAACATCAAGTTGCGTCAGAGTTTTCCAAGCCCTTATGTAACTAAGCAGACGAGATTAGTCCTTCGTTATCTGGCTTAGTGCTACATTTATATCAACTTATCAGCCCGCGCTCCACTATCCTCACAGCAAAAAAAAATGGATATCAGACGAAGTACATTTACCGCCCAAAAATGGGAGCAAACATTCTACACCAAATTCATATCTGCTTTCTCCTTTTCCCCCTTTCATGTCTTTTATTAAATTTTTTCTGTGCAGTTCCACCCCATCTAACATGGAAAACATATCTTTCGGGATGTAGTTCCAATCAAATTGGGGTTTATTCCCGTTGAATCGCTGTGATAGCTGGCACACGAGTACGTCGAACCGACGTTATTGTTGCCAGGCTCACCGCATCCATTGATTTCAGCGTGAAAATGTTCCGGAGCGTAGCGCATCAATGAAAAACGAAGTGGAATGATGAACATTATCCTACCAATTCCACTACATATCAGGGAAAATCTCAAAAAAAGAAAATATAAAAAAAAAACTTACACATTTAAATCCCATCCACACACGTTACCTTGTTTATGCTCGCATTTTGCGGGATTTTTATCACAAACAGAACAGGGATCAGAGGCGTTGTTTATGACGACAAGAGTTCAGGATATTATCCATTTTAAGCGGGACGAGTGGCGAGAATTCGAAGAGATTGGAAGTTGTTTGATATAGGAAAGGATATGTATGTAAAAAGCAATTGCGAAAGGGAAACAGAGAAAACTTTCCACAAGATTAAACACTTTTCCATATACACATTCACTAACAGCTTGAGGGAAGCAAGGCGAGAGTGAAAAACTCATTTTGATGATTGGAAACAAGGAGCCATTTTCACGGAAAGAGTTGCAGAAAAGGCGAATGCAAACGTGAATTTCGACCTTTCCTCATGGCGCAATCTTTGAAATGCATCAACACTTCGATAGCTGAGTTTGACGTGCCGAGCTTAGGTGGAAGTGCTACGAAGGAATCAAATTTTGGAAATGGAATGTTAATCGTTTTGCCAGGACGATGGACCTTTTTGTGGTGAAAAGATAAAAACTAAAGAGAAGAAGTTTTCGTAATACCACCGCCAGATTCATCAAATCTTTTGGCTTTCAGCGAAATCGTAAAAATTGGGATCTTTTTGAAGTTAGAGGGAAATAGAAAAACGCTTTCTCGAAAATCGGTACGATGGAACCTTAGGTTCGAATCGTTGTCTATGTCTTACGATAGATGGACCTGTTCAAAAAATACACGGACTGATGTCAAAACCAAATGCATTTTATTTAGAAATCACCTATGCTTGTACGGACCTTTTTTGAAATACTCGCCCCCCCCCCCCCCCCCCCTGGCCGGACAACACATTGTCTCAACGATGCACTTTATGAAATTGTCCTGGTACGTTTCTTTTGAAATGCCCTTGAGCTCCTGTGTCGTATCTGCTTAATCTCTTGGAACTTAAAACTTCTTTTTATGGGGTCCTTGCAGTTTGTGGACGAAGCAGCGAAGTTAAATGAGTAGGAGGAGAAGGGGCAGGGGGGTGGGGGATGGAGGAGTAGAACAATTATAAGCGCCAAAAAATTACCGAGATTACCGAGAGCCTTAATAGGGGTACACGTGATGAACATCACCTTTACCATCAAATAAAACTGCCAGCATCCAATGAAGTTACGTCGACCCGATTGAGAATAAACGATGTCCAGATGTCTAATTGTAAGGGAGGTTGAAAGCAAGCTATATACCACTTAGAAAACTAGATGGGAGAACTCAGTAGATACTGCGAGTTTCACCCTTCTAGGTTCCATCAACTAGAGAACGTGGTCGCTCAAAGACACGGAGATGGTAACCACAGAAACTTAAGGACCAATCACTATGAAAAATGAAAGCTTGATTGAGATGACAACTTTTGGAATCATTATTTAACTACTATTTGGGCCAGCATATTTTGTTGGCTTTGTCCAATACAGAATTTGATATAGATTTTACAAGTCTAATTCAAAATTTTCCAAATCAAATTCCGAATTTTCCAAACAATTTCAGATTTTTCCAAGTCAATTTCAGAATTTATCATACCTGAAGTAAAGAAAAAGTCGGCAGTCACCTGAACTGTTTTAGTTGTCTTTCCCGAGAAGTCACTTAATTACTCAATCAAGGTTTCTCAATTTGAAATGAAAAATTCTGATTTTGGAACGGAAAATTCTCAATTTGAAATGGAAAATTCTGAAATTGACTTGGAAAAATCTGAACTTGTTTGGAAAATTCGTAATTTAATTTGGAAAATTCTGAATTAAACTTGCAAAAACCATGTGTTTTAGACAGAGCCGTCCAGACCAGCTCAATCGTGTAAACGCTGAAACTAGAGCAAGCGAACATGGAATGTATGGACCCAGACCCCAGGGTCTACCATACATACCATACCTCTTTTGCTTTTATCTCCTCGTTCTTTCGAAGTCCTTTTAGCTTTTGTCGTTCTTGTCCCCTCAGAAGATCGTTTCGAATCTTTACAACTGCAAAAATAACTGTAAGGCAGTTCTTGTCCTTGAGCACTTACAATTTCTAGGCTCACATTCGTCCTCAGTATCTTGTTTCGGCAGTGAAACATCACATTGTCTAGATCTTTTTGTGTGCATCCAACACAATTCAGAGATCCCTTCTATTGCAACCCCTATTTCCTGTGAGGAACTGGAGACTATTGTATTGTGTTTTCGCTCGACTGTGACGGCTCGTATGTTTCCATTGCTTCCAGGGTGAATGGCATTAATGCGAGCCAAAGGCCATTTCGCCAGCGGAATTTCTATTTCCTTAATGGGAACCAGCTGACCGATCTTCAAACTGGGAGTCTGTTGGTCCAATTTGGCTTGGTTATGCTGGGTCCTATTGACTTCTGGTATGGCCTTCAACGGACGCTGAACCAAAAAAAGAGCAGGTGTCAAAGTAGCTGGATTATTTGAAAGAGACACTGGCGGCCTTGAATTTAAATATGCTTCCACTTGGCACAACACCGTTGTAAATTCTTCGAAGGTGGATACCAATCTTGCTCCATCAAAAACGGATTTCAACTGTCGTTTTACCGCCTTCACAGCTGCCTTCCACAGTCCACCAAAATGTGGTGTAGCGACAGGGATAAATCACCAGGTAACCGCGTCCTTTTTCTGATATTTCTGACGCATATATTATCACCCGCTGCATCTCCTTGTCCATGATCGCTGTAGATCTCAGCGCATAATCCACGCCTCGTCGTAAATCGGTTAAAAGCAACTAGAAAGGCTTCTGCCGGTAAATCATTCACAAGTTCCAAGTGCATCGCCTTCGTTACCATGCAGATGAAAACGCAAATATTCGTGCCCTGAAAGAAACAATGCAGATTCCGATGCGTCGCAGAACCCGTGTAGTTCACATCGTAGCTTCTCGGAGTAACCAATACAGCGAGGTACGCGTCAATCTTCCAATTGCGGTAACTCAGCTTCGATACGTTTCCAGGCAGCCAAAATTCCTTCCGAGGGATGTCATTCCAGCCAATTCCCGTTTGCCAAATGTTCTGCAATAAAATTTTCGCAGGTCACTGGTGCCGCAATATTCTATAACACCTGGCGTTTCGTTAACTTCTTGTCTGGATCGGCAAAAGTGGTCCTTGGTCGGGTCCCACATTAGTCCTAGGATGATAATCGTGGACTCCTGCGTGATCTGGAACATACCTGATTCTTTGGCGTCTTCTAGGATCCCGACCAACAGGCTCGGATAGTTGGAAGTCCACTTACAAAGATTGTAATCGCCTGACCTCAACATTTCTGTCATCTACTTGATCAGGATTGTTGCTGCTATCCTCGATTCAGCATCGCTTAACAAACTGTCCATGTAGAAGTCTTCCTTTAAATGTTTTCTGGTATCTCCCCCAATTGAGACGGTCGTGAGGATATATTCTTGAATCGGTACGTCTCTGGCAGGTCTATACAAAACCTGCTGGAAATTTCTATGACAGGGCTGCATAATCACCATTCGCATCATTTTTTCGATATCTGCCGAGATCGCGAACTTCCATTCCCTAAATTTTAGTAAGATCTGGGCCAAATCATCTTGTGGCTTAGGTCCAGTATGCAGCTTGTCATTTAGACTTACCCCAGTCGCTGTCTTCGCAGATACATTAAAAACCGAGCGTGCTTTTGTTGTGGAGATTTATAGTTTGATAACCGGATGATGAGAAAGGCAATAGACGTCCCTATCCTATCCAATGAAAGGGATCGCTTGCTCCGTATGCCCTAACTAAATATGTATATTCGCTGATAGCCTTGTGATATTTCCCGCGTAGCTGAGGATCCCTGTCTAGGCGTCTCTCCAATTGTTTAAAGTAAGTAAACGCCCTGTTCCGGAAGTTTCCTATCTGCCTAGCCTGTCGGATCACTGAACTTTGATACATTATCTCGCCCTCGTTTGCTGGTATGTCCTCCCGGGGACTGTCTGAGTCAAAGGATTGTTGCAGAGTGCGGTTATCGTACTGGTGAGCCTTGGGCTCGTTTCATAGGTATACGGTTTCGTTCGGTTCAGTTCATTTTCAGTCGCTGCCGACAAATGTGCAATAGTGTTTCGGTTTAAATTCGGTATCTATTCGATACCTAATTGGAACCGTATAGCACTAAACGTTCCCACGACAGGAATAGGTTTCAATACGGTTCAAATTCGTGCAATCAAGACTTTCACACGCGTTGGAATTTAATGAAGTGGTGTTAAAAGTTGTTGAGTTTTATTTGGGTGAAATGAGCACTTTACCGAATAGGAACCGTGTATGGGTGAAATGGATTCATTCAGTTCGGTTGGTTTGGTTGTGACCGAAAACGTACCGTGGTTGCCTCATTTCTGCACTCGGAGCAGCCTTACCGAAACGGTTCGAAGGGGTGGAAGTAAGTTACTCTCCATTTTGTCCGGTTCGATATCAAGTGGATGCGGACTTAGGACCCCTCAATCATCAAACAAAAAATTAAGTCAGGAGCTTCGTTCGATTATCTGTGCCGAACCGAAAATGTTCACCCTCATGAAGCACGGCAAACTCCTAAGTGAACAGTTAGGTGTGTGCTGTTGTGATCCAAAGTCAAACTAAGCCAATCCTATCTTATTCCTTTTTCTATGTCAACATTTGAAGCATGTTATGATAAGGTTTCCATTTTTAAGGTTTTGTGCAGAACAAAACCTTATTAAAATCGATTCACTGTCGGTCTGTCACAGGCATTTTGTTGGTGAACAGATGGGAACTATGAAATCCCACGCATACAGTGGGTGACCTAAGTTTACGTGGAGATTAAAGGGAACTAATTTGCCACCAAACACGCCAAATATCCAGGAACACTTATGTCAGCCAATGCGCTTTTAATTCGGCCCCAGTTGGTGGAATTGAATGTGTATTTGACATCCAGCGCCACGACGGCACAGCAACCACCAACATTCAGTGCGTCTTTTGCCAGGCTCACTACCGTGCTTATTGGATGCACCGTAGAGTGAGTGCATCAAAACCCATACAGATGCTGCAACAGACCATTACCGCTTTAGATTATGGGTAGGAGTCTGTAAAATATGACTCTCTCCATCATCTTTCCCATTGTGTCCAGCAGGCAGGATCTCCATGTGGCTTACTGGGTTTGGGAAGCAACATCAACTTTTGCATCTTCCACTGGGCAGGGAATATTCCTTTTTCAGGCACATGTCATAGATGTTGGCGAAAAAGTCGCGCCTGGTCATCACTGCCAGCTTCAAAGCTCGGTTAGGGGTGCCATCTAAACCAAGGGCCTTATTGTCACCGATCGTACGACATATTCCCGGTAGGTCCTCCTCGATAACTGGAAGTATCAGGCACTCGTTGACCTGGGCCACCATTCGTCTTCCGCTGTCTTGGTAGTGAGGAAACAGAGTGGAAACAATCTATTCCGGGAGGCGCGGAGAGGTCGCCTGGGGTGATCTCCGCAGCCTTTTCATTACCACCGTGTAGGTCTCGCCCCAAGGGTTTATGTCGCCATCTTCGCACAACTGTTTGAATCAGTTTCTTTTGCTTTTGTGAATTGCCACCTAATCACTTCAGCTGGTCTGACGACCGCGAACGTAGGATGCGCCCCTACTTTCTTGGGAACAAGAAGAAGTGAAGTAATTGACCTAACAATTTGCACTTCAAAGTTGTTAGAGTTGATTAGAAACTGGCGAATGCTAAATGAAGTTCCACTCTCAGATCACTATTACTTAAAATTTAGTCGTAATCCAAGAAAAACGGATTGGAACAAGTTCAATGAGCTTCTTGGCGACAAAGCTAAACTCCCTCCCCATCAATTGAAAACTCTGAATCGCACACTTTTAGAGTGCTTTTGAAGAGGCTGGTCCTATTTCCCCAGGCCGACGTGGTAAAACATTTCCATGGTGGAACCGGGAACTGCACAGAGACTCAGAAAATCAAACAGACGACTTCTAAATCTTGCTTGCAAAAGCAATAAAGATGAAGACTGGTTAAACTTCCGAAACTCACAGCGTGAATATAAGAGGCTCGTAAAACGTCCGAAACGAGACTCTTTTAGAGCATACTGTGAGGAACTGGAAAGTGAAAGGGAGACTTCCAGGCTGTGCAGAGTCCTTAATAAAACTGAGTCGCCCGAGTTAGAAAACCGGATGGTACTTGCACAAACTCCAGAGTTGAGATTATATGGACTCGCTTGGAAGTACACCACCCGCGAGAACAGGTCTCGGAAGTGGGAAGAAGAAAATTGGCGGTTTCTGCAAACCCTTCAACATGAAGAGTTGCAAGGGGAATTGGGACACTGCGAGAGCGGTTGTTACCAATGAAATGGCTGCTATACTATTTGACCACCTCAAAACACCTGATATGGATGGCATCTACCCAGCGACGCAAGGCACTTAGAGCAACCTCTAAGAAATATTTTTCGAGGATGTCTTGCTCTAGGTTACGTGCCGTTCTCTTGGCAGAAGGCGAAAGTTGTCTTCATACCAAAGCCTGGGAAAGATGACTATTCAAATCCAAAGAACTTCAGGCAAATCGGCTTAACATCATTTTTGCTGGAATGTCTGGAGGGACTAGTTGAGCGTCACATTCGCGAGAAGGCACTAAGGTCGCACCCAATGAAAGAAAACCAACATGCTTACCAACTTGGAAAATCCTGTGAGTCTGCTCTTCATTCTTTGGTTTCAAAGATAGAGGATGCAGCTCTGAAAGGTGAGTAGGTAATGGGTCTGTTCGTGGACATTGAAGGGGCTTTTGGCTGTGCGCTCTTCCAAAAGCTCTGTGATGCCGGCAGAGAGCATGGTGTTGATGAAACTCTAATGAAGTGGATCTACGCTATGCTAACGCAGAGATTGCTGTGTGCTGAACCTAACAACGGAAGCCACCTGCCCTCATGAAGGTGTGCTATTGCCACTTCGGTGGAGTATGCTGATCAACTCACTACTATGCGAACTGCAAAATCTGCCAATGCACGTTCAAGCTTATGCGGATGACGTGTCCTGACTGTTGGTCGAGATCTCGGAATGGTGTGAGAAGTACACAACGCGCCGTTGATTTGATTGACAGTTGGTATCTCAGGCATGGACTTTCAATAAATTCAAATAAAACCACAATGGTATTATTTACAAAAAGGGGGAAACTGAGTGGTCTTTACCTTCCTGAGATGAGGGGTACAACAATTCAACTCTCCGAAGAAGTGAAATATCTGGAAGTTATTCTAAATAAGAAACTTTTTTGGAACAAATATGTAGAGATAAAGATGAAACGAGCTCTCACAGCTTATGTGCTGTGCAGGCAGACCTTTGTCTCGACATGAGGACTTAGGCCTCAGATGGTAATGTGGATATATGTTGCTATCATTAGGCCGGTTTTCGCTTATGCATCCGTAGTGTGGTGGGTTAAGGTGAAGCAAAAGAGTTTGGTAGAAGATATGATTTTATCTTGAAACGAAGACAAAACTGGGATGAACCTGAAGAATGCGTGTCAGGATATACTGACTGACAGAAAATGGTTTCGAAGTAGGTGTCTACCTCTCGAATAAAAACGAAAAGTGGGAATGTAGAAATCGATTGAAGTTTGTTTCTAGATTCAATAAGGTTGAGTTACTCTAGGTACCTGGTCATTGTCGTGTAGAGGCAAATGAAATCTCAAATGCCTTAGCAAAAGAGGCTTCAACTTTCTCCATGCCCGGACCGGAACCAACAATTGGGGTGTCAGTGGTGATGCTGGTATCAAAAACTGGGATCAAGTTTTCCATAATGACAAGTGACATAGCCTTAATGCTGCTAGACAGACCAAACTTTTCCTGTCAGAACCAAATAAACATACTGCAAAGTTTATCCTGTCGAAAAGCAGGAAGTATTGTGGGCATTCTGGCTGGCGATAACTCACCAGCTGAGCATATGTTCAGAATAGGAATTATCCAAGATTATACGTGTCCATCCTGTAATGAGGAAGTGGAATCAACGGAACATGTTAGTGCCCCGCCTATGGACGGATCAGATATCAAATGTTTGGTGCTGATGTGCTCCAACTGCAGCGGGTAGCATCAAGAATCCAGGATTTTCCATTAGGCGGGGGAATCGAATACAATGGACCACTAAGGTCTGAGTGCTCAGAGGCTTTGCCTCTCCCCCACCTCAATCACACACACACGCCACCTTTAGACGGCTGCGTAGTTGTCTATGGCTCCCTTTTAGATTTTCGCTACCGGAAATGTGCGCAAACTTGCGAGTTTTTTCCACTAGTAGTTGGGCTACTGGGGAATATTCACCTTCCGGGCATAGTGGGATCGCATGTTTCCTCACCTGGGTGATCTGGGTGGCTTTTCCTATGGTGTACCAATCAGAGATATATCAGACTCTAGGGCTGCAGAGAACGTGTCCCCCTCAGAAGCTTTCGCCGTGAAACTTGGCAACCCACCTGAAAATCTGTAGAAGTTCTTTTTCGACCTCGATTCGCCCTTGATCTTCATGTAGACTGCCTGGTGGTCACTGTGAGTGTAGTCCTCACTAACTTGACAAGCAACACTTTTGACCAAAGTGGCCCCTTCCCCTGAAAGTGTATGAGGTCCCAACATTCGCGAGTACCACGTCTAGCTCCGCGAATGGCCCAAGCAGAACATGTCCTCTCACATTTGTTGTCAGCATGGTTCTACCAAGTTTGGTGGAAATCACACTACTACTAACAAAGTTATAATACGTCAAATTTAACGCTTCAGTGCAAACTCTAAGACTGACTGTCATTCATTACGTGCTCGGTCCAAACAGGGCAAATGCCGACCCAAATGTTTCTACATTAGCAATACACAAAACCTTTCATACCTGACGCGTCCGGCTTCTGGTTTCCCAACTTTTTTAATAAACATCTGCTTGAGCCTACGCTTTCTGAGTGATAAGTCCAAGCAAGCGACAGATACACGAAACAACTATCGACGAAATGATTCTATTTCTCAATTTTAGTTGAATATCGAATATTTATCTTTTCCTATTGCTTTGACGCTCCACAGGAAAGATAAAAAGACAATTTTCCGACGATAAATGTGAATGTTTTTAATCGGACCCGACACAGACAACCAATCGACGGATAGAGCGGGTCGGATTTAAATTAATCGTGACACGTGTTCAAAGTAAAGTATCTATCAATGAAATTTATACTCAGAACGCATGTTTCAGGGGAGAAACCCACCCACAAGACTTGTCCGCATATTTTTTGGTCTTTTTTACTTGTGAACGAAACGATCGCTCTGAAGGAGCCGACCGGAATTAGGGAAAATCTCTAGATATAATCCGTCTCGAAGGCGAAAAGACACGATTTTCTTTCGATGTTTTTCGCTAAATTTTTACAATCTGCCACAACCAAACGCGTTCGGGGAAAAAAAATAAAAGATTGTGCAAGAGATACCGTGGTCCCAGCTTAGGCCCATTTTAAGCTCCATATTTTCAGTTTCGATATGCCTTCCAGTCATCATAATACGAGACGACTCGACTTTGTTTCACATAGAGCCCGGTCGGCAGAGCTCGAAAAATTTTCATGAAAATTGTGTGACTCTTTATGGGGAAATAACCATCAGAGGATTACAACGTTCTGTCAATTAACATAATCCGCTTAACGCTGAATTTAATGTTGGATGCACGGCTTGGCCGCTTAGAAGACGACGCGAAGGGAGCAGAGCTCAAAGGGAGGGGGATTGGGCTGAACGCCGACATGCTAAGGAGTTCCAGAGTGATTTGTTTTTAAGTAAATTGGCCAGAAGTTTTACGTCCTCGACGTTTACTTTCTCCTTATGTCGATCCGGAAATTATGTCCTGAGGGTGAGCTGCTTTGGAGCAACGTAACACGATTGGATTTAATACGTGATTTATTGTCTCTTTTGGAAGTTTGCTTTATGACGGATTATAAAAAAAAAATCCTGAAGTCGGATCGGCCATGAAGGATTAGTTTAGTTTAGTTAAATGGGGGGAGCCGCAGCTCCGAGCACTCAGGCCATTATTAGACCCATTGTACTATCCCCGTAAGTTGCTTATTCAATGGCTTTCCACCTACAGTGTTCGCAGGCTTTAGCGAATCTGAGAACATTCTCAAGAGGCAGAGAGTGTGCAGATTCTTCATTGAAGAAAACCTTGCCAAGGAGTCTTTATCTGAGATCTGAGGATCCCGGGCAGCTGCATAAAAAGTGCAGGGCTGTCTCCTCCTCCTTCTCACATTGGCTGCACATAGTCGAAACCACTACCCCAACCTTTTCCGTATGGCAGTTTAAGGAGCAGTGTCCCGTCAAAAGCCCTACTACGGTTTTCATGTCCCACTTCTTAAGGGACAACAAAAATGCCGCTCTAGTGGCCCTAGGCTCCTTCACAAGGATTTTCGTTTCCCAGCAAGAGTCCAAATTTCTCCACTCGGTTGCGTGAATCCTTGCAATTTCACCCTTCAGAGTAGACTTGACAGTAGATGGTCGGATTCCAAGAGTTGGTTCTGGCCCCACCATTGTGGATCCAGACCCTCGGCGAGCCAGTCTATCAGCCCCCTCATTACCGGCGATGTTAGAGTGCCCCGGCACCCACATCAGGAATGTTTCGTTCAGTCGGCCAAGTTTCAGCAGCACCTGATGACAACTCCACACCAACTGGCTTGATATGTTGTTGCCATTTAGTGCTGATAATGCCGCCCGACTGTCGGAACAGATTCGAATGGTGCGACCCCTCCATTTTTGTCGCAGACATTCTTCTGCTGCCAGTGAAATGGCATATATCTCCGCCTGGAATATGGTCGTCATTTTTCCAAGGGGTCGGGCCAGTTCTATAATCGGATTCTCCGA
This sequence comes from Hermetia illucens, assembly GCF_905115235.1. NCBI lineage: Eukaryota > Metazoa > Arthropoda > Insecta > Diptera > Stratiomyidae > Hermetia > Hermetia illucens. The sequence goes on along the minus strand of NC_051851.1, from coordinate 2,631,293 downwards.
GAACACGCCTGCACCCGATCCATCCTCCGTGACTGACCCGTCGGTGAAGATTATTAGGTCTGTAATCTGAAAAGACTCATGGCCACTTGTCGACCATTCTTCTCTTTCGGTGATTACGACAGTGTATGTCTTTTCAAAGACGAATCTGGAAACCATATGATCGGTCGGCATCAGGGCTACCGGATGTTTTTCAAGGTATTTCCAGATAGACGCATGCCCGTTGGATTAGCCGCCTTTCCACGCCCCAATGGTATCGGGCCTATATGCGTCGTTGGCTGCTTTCCGTTTCACCTCCAAGTGAATGGGGGGTAAATTTAGGATAGCTTCAAGAGCCGCAGTCGGCGTAGTACTCATTGCTCCAGTAATACTTAGGCAACCAAGTCTCTGAATCTGCGTTAGCAGCTTCCTGCTGTTAGCAAAGTTCAGTCTTGGCCACCAGACGATGCATGCATACATCAAAATGGGTTGTATTATGGATGTATAATGTAATATATCCGTTTAGGTGAAAGTCCCCAGGTCTTACCTATCGCATTCCTACAGCACCAGAGCAATCTGCAGGATTTCTGGTAATGTTCGTGGATATGATGCTTCCATGTTAACTTGGAGTCGAAATGTACTCCTAAGTACTTGACTGTTTGTGCCAGCTGGATTTCCGCCCCTACTAAGGTGGGTAACGTATAGCTGCCCCACCTGACGTTTCTAGTGAACATAACTAGTCCAGTCTTCCTAGCGTTCACCGTGAGTCCATTGCGGAGACACCAGCTGTGGATTACATGCAGAGTTGCATTCAAGCGGTCACATACTGTGTCCGCAAACTTGCCGGTAATTATTACGGCTAGGTCGTCCGCAAATGCTTGCGCGAAGACTTTTTTGCCCTCCAGGAGTCACAGCAGGGTATCCATCACCAAGAGCCATAACAGTGGAGAGGGAACCCCTCCCTGTGGGCAGCCCCTGAGACATCCTGCTTCAATAGACTTCTGGCCGACCGATATGTGGATTTTTCTCCACTCTAGCATGTGAAGGATCCAACTGATTAGCAGCGGTTCGATTCCATGCTGTCTTACCGCATTACAAATTGCCGCGAATGAGGCATAATTGGAGGCACCTTCGATGTCCATGAAAGCGCCTAAGGCATATTCTTTATCGGACATCGCCTTTTCAATTTTTGGCGTAAGTTCATGGAGTGCTGTCTTCGTGGATTTGCCTTTCTGGTAGGCGTCTTGCCTATGGTGAAGTGGTCATGTGGGAATGTGTGTATCCTTTATGAACTGATCTACTAACCTTTCTAGTCCTTTTAGCAGAAAGGACGTTAGGCTGATCGGTCGAAAGCTTTTTGCGTCTGTGTAGGTGGGTTTTCCTGGTTTGGGAATGAACAACACCTTCACATCCCGCCATTTAATTGGAATATAACCGTGTGCTAGGCATGCACGATATGTATTCCGAATGAGTAGACCCAGAGCATCCATTCCTTCTATTATTAACGCAGGGATGATGCCATCCAGACCTGCAGACTTGTATCTATGGAACGAGTTAAATGCCCATTTCACTCGTTCCAGTGATACTACTTTGCATAGCAGATTCCAGTCTCTCGGTAGAGGGCTGTTATCACATGTTGGCCCCGAGATTCGATTTTGGATGCTGCCTGGGAAGTGTACTTCAAACAAATGATTTGCCGTTTCTTCATCGCTTTCTGTGTACTTCCCATTCTGTAAACGTAAATAACCCAGTTTCTGGTTACGTTCTTTGACCAGAATCCGCTTCAGCTTTGAGGTTGTCTCAAGAGAGTTAGTCTCTTCGCAAAAGCGTCTCCAAGATGATCGTTTAGCCGATCTTATGCTCTTCTTTAGAGCCTTCTGTGCCTCTTTATAGCGATTCCAGCTAGTGCTTGATTCACCCTTCAGAGCACGATTAAGGAGCATCCTTGTCTTTCTCCTCTGTTTTGACAAATCCGAGTTCCACCATGGTGTTTTACCCTTCTTTGGCACCTTGAGTGGACAGCTTTCTTCGAAAGCTTCTCTCATGCTAGTTGTGATCATCTGGGTTGTCTTCTCAATTCCAGCAATGGATTTGATGCGCTTCCCAGGGATCGTGACTCGGGTGCTCAATTCTGTTTGATACATTACCCAATCTGTCTTCCTCGGATTCCGAAATGGAGTGGGTGGAGGTAGATCCACGCCCATAACGAAATCAATGCGTCTGTGATCCGAGAGTGTGATATCGTTTGATACTCTCCACTCTGCGATCAGAGCCGCAATGTCAGGAGATGCCACCGTGATGTCGATGACCTCTCACCTGACCACGTTGAAAAAAGTGGGTTCATTACCCACATTTAGGATCTGCAAATCGGTTCCTACTAGATACTCCAGTAGTCTCGATCCTCTTGCATTGATGTTCGAACTTCCCCAGCATATGTGGTGAGCGTTGACATCACATCCTGCTATTACCCCCATGCCTCTACTTTTGGCATATTGGATTACTCTGGGAACGTCTTCTGCGTCGTAAGGGAAATATGCAGAGCACCACAGTATCTCTTTATTTCTCTGTTGAGTTTTTATGGTTAGCTTAGCCGATGTGGTGTCGCCATCACATAGGTCTCTAACCAGGTTAGCCTGGAAGTCTTTGGAGACTACCATGCAGGTGCGGGGTCGATTGCTTCCATTGGCATACAATAGGTCAACATGTTGGAAGTTTAGGCCCCTGACTGCCCCACCAACAACCCATGGTTCTTGTATGAGGTATATAAATGTCTTGCAGCTATTGATCTGACGACTGATAAGTGCACTCGCCGCTTTACAATGCTGCAAATTTACTTGAGAAATGTGGCACCTCATTTATGCTTCAGATGTAGATGCCGGGGGCTGCATGTCCCCTTCGATGGTTTTAGGTTCCGACACTTGTAACGTGACGATCCCCAGCCCATAGTAGAGCCGGCAACCCGATTTTTCCCGAACTTTCTTAACATCAGGTTCGGGAACGCCGATAGTGAGGAAAGTTCCCGTCCTATCGGTTCTCTCTCCTGTTTTGCTGCCTAGCAGCAACCAGGTGGTAGTGTTAAGGTTGTTCTGTACCCCAAGTTGTTCCAGAACTCCGACACCATTTCGCTCTTCTTCTGGAAGCCAGAGAAAGCACTTTTTGATCAAGGTCATTGAAGGTCAGAGATTCCTTTCAAGGTTAGTCGCGCACCCTCCCACACATCGTTAGGGGAGGAGCAGTACTGCTTGAGTCACTCGTTCGTGCCTTCGTCGGCAAAGTTCAGCCGTAACATTTTACGGTATACACCTACCGACTCAAAGCAAAGCTTAATGGCTTGCGCGGACGCAGTCCTTACAGCTAGGAGGAGTTTCCTCCTAAGCTGTTCGCACTGCTCAGTATCGTAGCCGGATGGATTAGAGTCGTCATACAGGACCCATCCATCGGCTTCGATAGCCTTGACTGCAAATGAAGGCCTAGCCGTTGCCGGCCGAGCCCTCTTTGCCGCCTTTTTTGTCGAAGAGCTAGGATCGTCCGAGGACCGCTGCCGCTTCGGTTTCCCCTTAGCCGAAGGTGCCCCGAACGCTCCTTTCCCCTCAACCTTGGCACAGCTCTTTGGTTGTGCGTTGTTTGGAGGCGGTTTGCCCGAAGGCGGTTTGCTCGAAGGCGGTTCGCCCGGAGGCAGTTTGCTGTCCGTGGACAGGTACTTACCCATGGGCAAGACTTTGGCCTCAGCAGGTGGCGCCGATTTGAGCCTGGGGTCAGGAGTACTGACAGAAGGGGCCTGCTTCAGCTCGTCCGTTAAGGACTGGGTCCCAATTGAATTGGTTCCCACTTGAATAAGTGGCGAATATGGACATGAAGGAAATATTAGATCTGTCTATGGTGGATTGGATTAATAACATCATTCTTCCATCCCCTTCCACTCGTCACATGAGGAGCGTGCCTTCAAGCTCATAAGAAGAGCCTTGAGGGGTATCTGACAAGCAAATTCGACATTGTATCTCTGAGCGTCCTTCAGGCTACAATATACAAATTTGCCAGTTAAGGCTCATTAACTTTGGGCAATGTAAATATTCACTTATCGACGCTCACACACATACGTATGTATTCATTGAATTACAAAAGCATTCAGGCATTGCTTTTCCAGTCGATTAATACAATCAGTAGTGAATTTGGTAATTAACTCAAAATCGAGGCTTGCTGGGAGCAATTCAATTATGCCCAAATGTATTGAGCTCCAATTAATTTAAGGATTCTAATCAACTTTGCCACCAACGTCAATAGAATTTATTTGGTTGCAGCTGGGCGGCTGGAAAGCCCCACTTAGCCCCACCCCACCTACCCCGGGTTTATGCTGGTAAACAAATTTGTAATGCAGCTCTGAATCGTCGACAATGGAAACCCAACATGAGATGTCATTTCTATTTCCATAATTAAATTTCTAATAACGACCACGATAACAATCTAATCCAATTCAATTTGTATAATCAGATTCATACAAAATAACAACCATGCAAAGCGGACAACAGCCATTCCGATTTCGTTGTCGACATTACAGAGAATGTCGAACAACAAGGACTCCATTGTGTATACGCCACAGGTACGGTGACTGCCACTACTGAAAGGATCTAATAACACGAGAGTAGAAACAGTGGTGAGGCGAAGAACCACGACAAGGACATGGACAGGCCCCTTCCACCTTTCTCTAATGATGTCCTTGAAATGCCAAATAAATTTTGTATGCACAAAATATTCGAGTGGAGTCTCGTTATGTCGTATCAAGATTTCCAGCTTGGGAACAGCAAGAAATTCAATTGAAAGCCTTGGACTGAAAGGATGAAGAAGGAATAAGCATTCTCTCCCGGCTTCTCTTGTTCTTTTCTTTTCAATTCTTTTCTTTTCAACCACTTGCATGGAGGGGGTGGAGACATGGAGGCAATGGTCTTACACCTGATTAACTGTTTCTATACAAGTCAGTTTTGCTACTTGTTCGGTACTGTTGTGACAAAAAAAAAGGAATAGGACGACAAGGACGAAAAAAATCGATTTCGCTTGCTTTCCTTTCTTTTGTTGTTACGCTAGTGAAGTAGATGTGTATGACGTCAAGTATCGAGGAAACAGGAATTCTTGAAGAGTTCTTGTGCATTTTGTAGTAGTGGAGAAAGGTCTAATTTAAAAGTGTACATTTTGCAGTAAATGCCGTGAAAAGGTAAGTTGTATTGTGCAAGGATATGTAAACTTGCTTAATGGAAAATCTCCTTTCTCTGAACAAGAATGATTGTTTGTTACATTCACATGGAAATAGCTGCTGCATGAGGAAATTGTGACATATTAAAAGTGGGGTAGCGGACAATGACCTTACTAGAAAGGGTAAAATCGACCGGCAAGGATTGTGTCAATATCCTAGTTATGTAGAAATGCTTTACCTTATGAGCTGTCAAGAGGGGATGCCATTATTGGCTTGAAGGAATGTTATCCAGAACAGAAAAGTAAATGACGATATGCGATGGAATGTCATGAAAAAAAGGTATTCCTTTGGGCAATATACAAAATGTCAAAAATATTAACTAGTGACACACTTGTCTCTGAAGTTTCCCTGAATTCTTGGAAATCTTTATCGGAAATTCTGCTCTTCACCCGAAGAATTTTCAAAACACTGAGAAGTGCTCCCTTTTCGACCTAAACGAGCAGAAAACAAGACGAAAACCAGGGGTTTGGCCTTACAACTATAAAAAGTTTTCCGATGTATAAAGTTTTAGGAACTTTAGGTAATGAAAGGCAGCTTTTTCCCAAAAAAACTGCGTTAAAACGAGTTTCTAGAGTAGCTAATTGCTAGCATTATTAATATGATATGGGCGCCGTTCAATGTCCAAGGGTGCGGTAAATTCACACGAGAATGGCAAGTTTAATCTGCTTCGACTTTGCTAATAATGGCAAGATTTACACCAAATTCTCTAAAATTGTAGTCTATAACAGTTGGACTGACATGTTCATAAGCCAAGATAGAAAAAAATCTCTTTTCTTATTTTCGTGTTGTCACAATTTCTGCAGATGCCGGATTTTACCTAATACCAACGCTAATTGCCACACATTTAGATTCGGACGACCCTACCTACCTACCTAAAGGGGCACTGTGATGGCAGGTCAGTATGAGAATCCGTCGAGAACTCCCCGCAACATCGAGCACGTGTGCAGAATGGTGTACTTCTTCTTGGTTTGGACCAGACTGTGTGAGATTCCCAGGACATTAAAAAGCATTTAGTTAAAATGCCTGTAGCTGATAATATTATGGGAACTACAAGCACCCGCTCGAGACGCCAAATTTCTTTGATTTCCCGAGTCAGTAGCTCATATTATTATTCTGTTAAGGGAAAGTCGCACCGCGTCCTTGAAGAACTATTGTGCCCCTTTTACTGGTTATAGTGTACCTGTTGATCATAGTATCTCAAGCAGGCCTGTAACCGTTAGGAACTTTAGTATGTTCTCCACTTCCAGAAGTTTCAGCTTTGCATCTGGTATTAAGTGTTCTCCTAGATGTATCGACCTACTTTGCACAAGTGCCGGACACTGTCCCAGGACGTGCATAGAGGTTTCGTCCTCCTCCTTACAGAACCTGCAGGCAATGTCCGTAGATATCCCTAGCTTCCCTAGGTGGTAGTTTAGCCGACAATGACCAGTGAGAATTCCCACTATGATTCGGAGGTTCTTTTTGGTGAGGTTTAAGCAATCCTTTGTGCGCATGGGTTCGTATCCCCCAATAAGCACCCTGGACTGCTCCATCTCTGATAGGCCCGCCCAATATAGTTCCCTCAACCGTTTCTCTTCGTTTCTTAGATTCATAGCCATGAAACCGTTTCCGATTCCATAGAAGGGTTCTGGCCCGTGTAAAGGCATCCCTGCTCCCTTCTTGGCTAGTTCATCCGCGGCCTCATTGTCTTCCAGCCCAGCATGGCCTGGAACCCAAAGTATCCAGACCTTGTTGGACGAGCCGAGTGTATTCAGTCTCTCAAGGCATTCCCATACCAGTTTAGAGTTCACCTGGTTGGACCTAAGTGCCTTGATCGCTGCTTGGCTATCGGTGAGAATAGCTATGTTCTGCCCCCTGTAGTTCCTTTGCAGATTAAAGGAGGCACATTTGTCTATGGCGTAAATTTCCGCCTGGAATATGCTAGTGTACCTGCCCATTGGCTCAAAGTACATTTTCCTTGGACCAATGACACCGGCACCCGCTCCCTCTGCTGTGAGGGATCCGTCAGTGTACCAAGTAATCAGTTGCTGGTTTAAGCCGTATGTCGCAGCCACGCTCTCCCAGTTTGCCTTGTTACTCCAACGTGTTTCAAACTTCTTTTCGAAGTGAAACCTCGTTGTCATGTTGTCCCTCGGTATCAGTAATTCGGGATACCGCCTAGAAAGGATATCAATCTTCCTTCGATTTAGGCAGCTCCCCGCCTCACTCATGCTACCGGCCATCTTGAATATTGATCTCCTTGCCTGCATCTGTATGTGCAGATGGAGAGGGGTTAATCCCAGAAGGACCTCCAGGGATGCCGTTGGGCATGTCTTCATTGCCCCACTGATACACACGCAAGCCAGCTTTTGGAGCTTATGCAATTCCCTGGCTTGTGTGCTGAGTTGGGTTCTTTCTGCCCAGATTACCGCTCCATAGGTAATCGTTGGTCTTACTATTGCAGTATATATCCAAAGTAGTATCTTCGGGCTGCAACCCCATTTTTTCCTGCTATGGATCTGCAAGTCATCAGAGCCCTCGTGGCTTTTCGACAAGTGTTTTCGACATGTGTCTTCCAGAGTAATTTTTGGTCTAGCGTGATTCCCAAATATTTGACCTCTGTTTCTCGTTTCACCTCCATATCATGTAATGTTATGGCTTTCAGGTGATCCAGCTTACGCCTCCTAGTGAATGGTACTATGGTGGTTTTGGTTGGGTTGATCCGCAGTCCCACCTTCCTGCACCAGCCACTAGTAACCCTTAATCCAGTTTGGATTCTATCACATTGGATATCTTCATATTTGCCCCTACAGATTAGAACAATGTCGTCTGCGTAGCCCTGGACTTGTATTCCAGTATTAGTTAACACGTCCAGGAGTTCATCCACTACCATACTTCACATCAGCGGCGATAGTACTCCAGTCTGTGGAGAGCCTTGAGTGGTGTTCATGATAATAGAATTTGTACCTGTTTGTACCTCTATTTGTCTGCTTTCTAGCATTTTGCCCATCCAGAGTGCCAGGGTGTTTCCCACTCCTTTGCGGCTCAGGGCATCCTGTATCTCTGTGTGCGATGTGTTGTCGAATGCTCCTTCGATATCCAAAAACGCGCACAGTGCAGTTTCTTTTGTTTCTATGGCGTCCCGTAGTACCTCTGTCAGCTGATACAGAGCAGTTTCAGTTGACCTTCCTGCCCGGTAAGCGTGTTAACAGTGATGTAAGGGGAACGTTAGTTCTAATATGGTTGTCTATGACCTTCTCCACCGTTTTGAGTACGAACGATGTTAGGCAGATTGGTCTGAAAGATTTAGGGTGAAAAGGATCCTCTTTACCCGCCTTCGGAATAAAGACCACTTTTGCCCATTTCCATGCCCTTGGTATGTAACCCAGTGCTATGCTCCCCCTTACCACCCTCAGAAGAGACTCTAAGATAATTCCTAGGCCTCTCTGGATAAGTGCTGGGAAAATGCCATCTGCTCCGGGAGATTTCATTGGTTGAAAGGTTCCCACTGCCCATCTTAGCCTAGCTTCTGAGCATACCTCTTTTGCTAGTTTTCAGCTCTCTTTCCTTCCCCTTTTATTCGTTGTTGGGGTGTCAGGCAGATTATTGTCGCCTGCCGCCGAGGGGTAGGACCCCGGGAAATGAGTTCTGAGAAGCAGGTGTACCCTGTCCTCCTCATTCTCGGTGAACGTCCCATCTTCCTTTTTCAAGCAGACAGAGGATATTCCCCCGTCTTTGGCTACAGCCTTGTACAGCCTGGTTGTTTCTGTGATCTGATCAATCCCTTCACAGAATTCCCTAAAGCTGTTCCGTTTCGCTTCCCTGATGGCGTTGCTATACGCAGTCAGTGCATTTTTTATACCTCCGCCAGTCCCCGGTTCGTTTTGCCCGGTTAAAGGGTTTTCGTACCTCCGTTCTCATTCTGGCTAAGTTCCTGTTCCACCATGGTACATCCCTTGATGACTTGACTGTCTTGGCCGGACAGCTGGCCTCATATGCGTCAATGACGATTGCGTTGAGGTCTTCCACCACCGTTTCTAATTCCAGTTCGCTCCTGATGTCACCGCCCCCTTGAAGGTGGGCAATGTTGTTGCTCAGGTGCATTGTGTAGGATTCCCAAACCGTTCTCTTGGGATTCCTTATTATTCTTTTTATTTCGGAGTTACCCTCAATGTCGAATCTGATTATCCTGTGATCAGACATTGAGGGTTCATCCGACACCCTCCAATTCCTGACCATCCCATTCATTAGGGTATTTCCTAGAGTTATATCTAGTACCTCTTGTCTGGTGCTGGTCACAAATGGTGGAGAGTACCCTACGTTGTATATTTCTAACTTATTACTAGGAATAAATTCGAGAAGGTACTCACCTCTACGATTAGTGTCACTGCTTCCCCACACTTCGTGGTGGGCGTTGGCATCGCAGCCGAGAAGAAGTGGTAACGCCCTCTCCTCGCAATACTCCGTCAGCTTTGCGACTTGTTCCGTAGCTCATAGTTCTCATAGTTCGCCGACTTCTCCACGTACTCCCGTTCAATGTTGCTATTAGGGGAATAGCAGCATCAATAATATACGCGGAGCGATCCGTCTTGCCAACTTGGAGTCAGCCCACAGTCCGCCTTACAAAGGCAGATCCCTTGCAGGGGACTCGCCTGCTCTTTGCTATAAAACTAAGCGCGCAACGAATCAACTTTACGATGATGTTATGTCGCCACGTCAACCACGCCCCTGAATTTGGAATTTGGACATAGTTGTCCGTATCTACCGCTGGACGTTTTCCAGATCGGTCTTCCTCCACCGGAATATTCCGAATGCATATGTCGTGAGATGCGATTTCAGTACCAGCTGAAGGTGTAACCTCGCAGGAATTCGGACAGCAGAGCATCCTTCAGATCACCAACTCGAGCACGTACGCCTAGACATCGAATCGCCTCATGGTTAGCGGTGTTGACACCGTACTGTCCAATACGGGAGCCTGACCCAGTCACCAAGTCAGTCGACTCCCGCCGGTTATCCATACTAGACCTTAACATCGTCCTTCTCATCATTTTCGATGATGCATTTAATCCCTAACTGCCTCAGTGAGTATTCTGCAAGACTACAAAGCTCTTGGACTTTCCTCGCTTACCCCCTGACAGGCTGCGGTGGCGTACAGCCATTCACACTGAAACTATTCATCCCTCCTCCTTTCAAAACCGAGCTTGGGACCAGCTACGGCGGGGTTTGATTTTATTTCCGAGTTATCACAATCTCGGCAGATGCCGGATTTTACCTAATACTAGCAATAAGTGCCAAGCATTTAGGCTCGGACGATCCTACCTACTTAAAAACTAAAAGGGGCACTGGTGGTGGTGGCCGGTGGTAGGCCAGTGGGAGAATCCGTCGAGAACTCACCGCAACATCGAGCACGCATGCATAATGGTATACTTCCACATGGTTTGAACCAGACTGTACGAAAGTCCTGGGACATCAAGGGAAGTCATGAGGGATTTAGGTACAATACCTGTAGCTGACAATATTATGGGAATTACAAGCACCCGCTCGAGACGCCAAATTTCTTTGATTTCCCGATCAGTGGCTATTATGGGAGATAGCAACATCAATGACATACGCGGAGCGACCCGTTTTGTCAACTAACAGCACGTCAGGCTTGTTGTGTGGAATGTGGCGATCAGTTAGAACTTGCCATACGCAATACATATTGTAAGCAGAACTATGAAGAACTGCCTGCGGCTCATATCGGTAAACCGGACATGTTCCCGTTATCAGCCCATGATTGTATGCAAGGTTTTGATGGATCACATGCCTGTTCGTGTATTGCACAGGTGCCATAACAGTCCAGCCAGAAATGAGACGGTCCAACGTCTCTAACGTCGAACCACACATTCTGCACTGATCGTTCTCCACAAGTTCTTTCACTATGAGCGTTTTACAAGTTAGGGTAGCGACCACCATCTCAACAAAGATCTGCTTAACACACGGCCATCACCCCACTCAGGGGATTGAAAGATCATTCCTTCAAGTTAAGTGGAGTCACCCCACAGTCTGCCTTACAAACGACCGCATGCAAGGGAGTTGCTTGATCTTTGCTGTAAAATTAATCGCGCAGCTAGTCGACTTGGCAATGATGTTGTGCCGCCACGTCAAACACACCCCTACCTCTGATGTCACGAGGCAGATTCATCCGCTCCATAGCAGAGTTTGGATGATGCATTCGGAATTTGGACATCGTAGCCAGATCGGTCTTCGTCACGACAATATTCCGAATGCATGAGCCAGTGCAAGTATAGCGAATACGTTCAATGCGCTTATTTTATTCATCCCCGAGAGATGCGACTTCAGTACCAACTGTTCACGTCGCAGGAATTCGAACCGCAGTGGATCCTTCAGGTCGCCAACTCCAGCATGGGTTCCTTGAAGAATTCGTAGAAATCTGTTTGTGCATGGACGTGGAGTTCACCAATGCTATGTCTGTCATGCGGCTCGTGATGACCTTTGCGGATGGCTTGGATTCGACACTTATGTAATCCAAATTCCATCCGAATATCACGACTGAACATATCTACTCTTCGCAATATACTTGTAAGGTTGCCATCAGTACCAGCATACAGCTTGATGTCATCTAAGTACATCAAGTGTGTCAGCTCGTATTAAGCACGTAGGCCATATTTGATTGTAAAACCATGCCATCTAGCATCATTCAGTAGCCATAAAAGGGGGTTCAGTGCCATGCAAAACCAGAGGAGACTCAACGAATATCCCTGGATGATGCCTTTCCATATATTGATAGGCTCTGAGGTATTGGCACCCTCAAATTAATGCACTGAAAACGTCGTGTTCCACCCTTCCATGACTGCCGCTAAAAACTTTATTAGCTTCGTATCAATGCGATACAAATATAGGACATCGATTAGCCAGGTATGCGGGACGCTATCGAAAGCCTTGGCATAATCGATTTAGCAACCGAAGAGGTTTCTTAGGCATCTAGTTGCTTGTACTACAACTACCGATTCGATAGTGAGTTGCTCTTTGCAATACCTTGACCCGACCTGGCAGCCTTTCTACTTCTCGGACAGAATGTTGTCGGTCTCGAGGTGCTCATTGACCCTTCCATTAATAATGGACGTTATGAATTTGTAGAGGGTTGGTAAGCCAAGTAATCGGGCTTGTGTCCGCGAGGTCTTGCATCATGTCCTTTTTAGGGACAAGGTTGGTAATTCCCACGACTAGTGATCTGATTTATGCTGTGTGCCAACCGAAATTCTGCACCCGATTCAGACCAGAGCTCCTCCAGTTCTTCGAGCTGTTTATGGCTCGTCGAACCTCCTCTTCGGCAACATCCGCGAAATTCATGTCAGGCGTTATGGCACGGCGAGTGTCTTCGGAGATTATCCATTCAGCATGTTGGGCGGGTTACCCCGAAGTCGCTTATGTCACCGGAAACTATACTGTCTGGACTGTCAATGCCTCCGTCCTCATCGAATCCTGGTCACCAGTTTCCGCGATGACCTCAAGTCGAACACGCTCCTTGATGATGGCCATTATTGTGTCGCCGCGTGTAATCAAGCGGTACTGGTACGTCTTCGTGGTTCATTTTATCCCTAACTGCCAGATGTAGTGAGTAATCTGCAAGAGTGCAAAGTTCTTGGCCTTTCCTCATCTACCCCCTGAGAGGCTGCGGTGGCGTACAGCCATTCAGACTAAAGCTATTCATCCCTCCTCCTTTCACAATCGGGCTTGGGACCGGCTACGGCGGGGTTTGATTTTATTATAATTATTTTATTATTCTATTCTATCTTCGAGGGTGGAACAACGGTTATAAAGGCCTTACAGTTTGTCGATACTTTTCCTATAGCACGATTTGTGTTTAGCCTCAAAGTAGGCCTCAGTTTCGGCGATTTCCTCTTCATCGGCGCTAACTTTGTTTCGAGAGAGCATTCTCAATAGGTCTGGGAACAGGAAAAAGTCGCTGCGAGTTGGTGCAATATTTGCTTGCATTGTCTTGATGAAATTGCACTTTCTTTTTCTTTCAATGCGGCCGTTTTTCCGCGATTTCATCTTTCAAACAATCTAAAGAAGTCGCTATTCATGATCTTTCCCTTCCCAAGATAGTCGATGAATATTATACCATGCGCATTCCAAAATGCTAATACCATAGCCTTGCCAGCCGACTGTTTCGTTCATTGTCACATATGGACACCTAACTTCGGGTTTTTATAGAGGAAGTGCTTCAAACACTGCTCGGAAGAGTTTCCGCTTACTCAATCATTCATGCGCGATATGTCTAACACCAGAGACAACTCATCAGACGCTGCCTCGCCTCTGCCCTGGGAGCAGCATGACCGAAAATAACCTAAACCAGGCTGAAGTGAATTTTTTATTGGCGATGCTGGGATTCCTTAGTCCGCATCAACTTGATCACGAACCGGACCACTTGGGAAGCAACTTACTTCTTCTCTTGTGGTCCATGCACTCCTTATTTTTGGGTTGAACACTCAAGTTTTCCAAAAAAAACCAAACCAAAAGCCATCAGTCAACGCTTTTTTGAAAAAATTGGGTGTTTAACCCAAAAAAGAGGAGTCCGTGGACCACAAGAGAGGAAGTAAATTGCTTCCTAAATAGTCCGGTCCGTCATCAAGTGGATGCATCCTCAACAAAAAACGATCTTTAGAGTCTTAGCTCGATCAACTTCGTTTTGTGGACTTTTTTGATGGTGGTCGGTCCAAAACCCAAATAATGTTTGTCAGGCCAAGCCTTGGCTTCAACAGTGTTTTTTTTTTCCGAGGAACTCTTGGGGGTCGGGCGCGTCGACATCTGTGAATATAAATTCTCCTGGGATGCGCAGGGACGTTCCATACATTGGTGGCTTTGTAACGAGCGGGCCACCTGTCACGATATAATAGACGGTGCTGTACATTTCGGTTCGGTTCAGATTCAGATAAGACGTTTCGACAAATATTTTCGTGGCTGATAGTTCTGTCAATGACGTTTCGGTTTTTTAGGTACACCAGTATGCTGTGTTGGGCTAGCAAATCCGCTCCAACAATCAGTCTGCATCACGGTATGCTATTCGCGGTATCACCGACAACTCGGCTGCTGTATCGACCGGGTACCGGATTTTTGGCCGGGTGTCGGTTACATTCAGGCGGTTTGTCAGTTCATGCCTGCCGCTTATCGCCTCTAGCGACCGCTGGGTTTGTTTCCTTGGCCTCGGGAACTTCTGAAACTACTCTCCGTGTTATCGAAACGATGGTGGAAATGGAAAATGTGCTAACGACGCTCAAGTGGTCCGGCTTGAATGCTGTCAAATGGTCTGCCTGTTTGGAAATTTCGTTCACACTCGTTGTCTGGCTAGGCAACAACATTTCCTCCGTTCTTGCTGGAATTTGACGCATGAATATTTGTTGATGGTAAATGACTACAAGACCGGCCGAAACAAAAATGGCTTGGTACGCTGGATAGGGATTTAAAAGCCCCGTGATTGTATCCAGATCAGGCATTTTGATAAAATAAAATGGCGGAACCGATCACGACGAGCCGACCTCGCTTGTGAACTGAATAAAGGCTGGAGAAGAAGCAGAATATTTGTTGTAATATCTCATCGCAACACGTGTTCGTTTAGCTCACCATTCACCAATTTTCGTAGACTGACTTAGCAGCTTTCGGCGAGCAACGTGTATGGTTTGTTTTGTGGTGGATTGGGGATTAATGTTGCTACATATGGGAGGACCGATGCAACGTGCTCAAACTTGCGACTACGTGTCGAAAGTGTTTAGTTTCACTTTTTCCATTTTCAGTTGGAAATTGGATTGAGATCTGGATAGGAAAGTGGTCAAAAAACCATCCCAGTTGACCGAGGTCAATAAAATGGGCAGAGCCATTCCAAAAATACCAGAAAAAATGGCGAAATTAGCCGCGAAAGTCGGCCTGCCGCAGTGTTTTACAAAGCTTTTGTGTATCCTAGAACCGGTCCCACACACCAACATCGTACCTGAATCTAACATACAAATATCGCGTGACATTCCGCAAACACTGCGAACTTAAATCTGAAAATGGAAAATACAAAAAAATACCCAGTGCAGGAGCCGAGCACCGCGGAGGAGCCCCTATAGGCTAAATCAGCATTAGTTCCTACCTCGCTTGTTTTGCTCCTGATACCTTGAGCGACATTCGCATTCAATTCTCTACCAAGAGGCATCTGTCTTCAGCTCGATACAATACTAACTTTTTGACGCAAATGGTAGATTGCCCCAGATTGACCCAGAGTTATCAGACAAGTAATGCGTTGTCTTCAAATTCAGAGTTTCATGTTTCAAGTTGGAAAACACTAAAATTCCAAATGAACATCAACGGAATTGTGACGGTTTAATTGCGCCTCAACGTCGCCCTTTTTCATATGTTTCTGATCCCACACCGCCTGGAGATAGCAGACCGAAATGTGAATCCACTTTAGTCTCCGGAGAATCATTCAGTTTTCCAGGTTCACTACTGGCTTTTCGTGACTAAGTTTGGGTGGATTTTCTTAATATGAACGCGGGACCGTAAAAGCTGACAAATCAGAGTAAAATTTTGTCAAAATCACTAAACCCCAAAGTAGCAGACAGAGGCCTGCTTCTAACATTTTATCTCCTTATCACTCGACCTCTCAATCTCAACTCGCAGACCGAAACCGATAAACCAAGCTTCAGCTGTTCTTTCCTCATACAAGTTCACATCATCGGCATTACAACAATAATCCGAATCTACATGCTCTCTGTTTCGCTGTTTCGTAGCAGTGCAACAAATTAATGTTTTGCAATTGCTTGCGCCGATCCGCTAGTCAAAAATGCATTTTTTTGGTCACCCACAATTTATAGAGACACGCAAAAAAGAAAAGTAGATGATTTTGATGTTTGAAAATTTATGTAACTTGTTAAATAGGTATCAGGGTCTCAGGGAATTTTAAAAGTGATAGAATTTTGTTATAGAAATATTGGAAACAAATAAAAATGACCAATTACTTATATAGCCTATGTAACGGATTTTATAATGGTTTTCACGAGTGCGTGGCCTGATGAATTTGAAAAGCCAGACTACCCGTTGGGCTGACTCGGTTGAGAAGTTGGTCTTTCTGTGTTTTATAAGTTTGCAGACTTTCGGCCACGTCTAATTTCCTTGCTTACCTTACGTGCTTCTTCTTGGAAACGATATGGCTATTTGCGACGCTATGTTCGGATATCCTCAATCTGAAGACTGTAGTACCCGCTTTCCGCCAACTCTGCTTCCACCAGGTGCTCTCCAAGACGCGTTTCCACATTGTTTTAGTTTGTTCGATGTAAATTATCAATCTGCACAGGAAATTTCGTATATATCGGACTTGGGTAGGTATCAGTGGCCGCTCCGAGGAGCCCAATTAGCGCTTTGGTGCGCCGTTTTGATGCCACAAACTCCTAAGACCGTGACTGTTGTTATAGGAACAGGGAAGCGGAGTCCAGCTGGCTCGGATCTTCAGAGCCAGCCCGTAGCATTCACGAAGGAAAGCAGCTCTCCGACCCTGCAGCTAGAAATCTCACTGAGGTCCCCAAAGAATGGTTTACCCAGTGTCCGCAGCCTGACTCGAGCCAGAGCTGGGCAATCGTAGAGAAAGTGCATGAGGGTTTCCCTTCCTTCTCCGCAGCTTCGGCAATGCGAGTTGTAGAGTAAGCCGAGCCTAGCGATCGATTATTGGTCGATCCCAGGAGAGTTTTGGGCTAGCTTTTTCTGCTGCTTAAGACGAAATGCAAACCATGTTTTCCCAGGTTCCGTTTAAAAGAAAGAGGAAATTCGCTGAGTGTTTATCGTTGAATTGTCCTCTTTAGTTTGCTGATCAACCTGCTGATAGCCCGCCAGACCTTATTTTTGAAATTTGTGTCCTGCCGAAATGAGGGTTTTCTGGACCAAAACAGAGACGGACAATTCTTCCCCAATTGGTTTAGTTCGTCATCAAGTAGATGCAGATTGAGGAACTAGTTATCACTAGGTTTATTTTGAACACCGAAGATTGGATATCCCAGTGTCCTTGCTAGTTATCCGGGTCGGGGATTTTTTAAAATCTCCACGTTTTCGTAATTATCAAGATTTGTCTTGTTGTGCTCCTTCTTAAGCGCTTCAAACGGAAGATCTTGAGAAGATACCGAAGAAGGAACTTAGCGCCATAGGCTGCACCTCGTAACCACGTAATGCTAGGGAAAATTTAAATCAAGGGTTCAATCCTTCATAAATTTTCCTTCCACCATCGCTGTGAGTATACGAGTATTCGGTTATACACGCGTTTGAGGCGTAAATTGTCCTTTTATTTTTGTCATCCAATGTTATATTGGTTGATTTTTCTCCTGAGGTAACTGTAATTATTATTATTATTATTCTGTTAAGGGAAAGTCGCACCGCGTCCTTGAAGAACTATTGTGCCCGTTTTACTGGTTATAGTGTACCTGTTGATCATAGTATCTCAAGCAGGCCTGTAACCGTTAGGAACTTTAGTATGTTCCCCACTTCCAGAAGTTTCAGTTTTGCATCTGGTATTAAGTGTTCTCCCAGATGTATCGACCTACTTTGCACAAGTGCCGGATACTGTCCCAGGACGTGCGTAGGGGTTTCGTCCTCCTCCTCACAGAACCTGCAGGCAGTATCCGTAGATATCCCTAGCTTCCCTAAGTGATAGTTCAGCCGACAATGACCAGTGAGAATTCCCACTATGATTCGGAAGTTCTTTTTGGTGAGGTTTAAGCAATCCTTTGTACGCATGGGTTCGTATCCCCCAATAAGCACCCTGGACTGCTCCATCCCTGGTAGGCCCACCCAATATAGTTCCCTCAACCGTTTCTCTTCGTTTCTTAGATTCATAGCCATGAAACCGTTTCCGATTCCACAGAAGGGTTCTGGCCCGTGTAAAGGCATCCCTTCTTGGCTAGTTCATCCGCTGCCTCATTGCCTTCCAACCCAGCATGGCCTGGAACCCAAAGTATCCAGACCTTGTTGGATGAGCCGAGTGTATTCAGTCTCTCAAGGCATTCCCATACCAGTTTAGAGTTCACCTGGTTGAACCTAAGTGCCTTGATCGCTGCTTGGCTATCGGTGAGAATAGCTATGTTGTGCCCCCTATAGTTCCTTTGCAGATTAAAGGAGGCACATTTGTCTATGGCGTAAATTTCCGCCTGGAATATGCTAGTGTACCTGCCCACTGGCTCAAAGTACATTTTCCTTGGACCAATGACACCGGCACCCGCTCCCTCTGCTGTGAGGGATCCGTCTGTGGACCAAGTAATCAGTTGCTGGTTTAAGCCGTATGTCGCAGCTACGCTCTCCCAGTTTGCCTTGTTACTCTAACGTGTTTCAAACTTCTTATCGAAGTGAAACCTCGTTGCCATGTTGTCCCTCGGTATCAGTAATTCGGGATACCGCCTAGAAAGGATATCAATCTTCCTTCGATTTAGGCAGCTCCCCGCCTCACTCATACTACCGGCCATCCTGAATATTGATCTCCTTGCCTGCATCTGTATGTGTAGATGGAGAGGGGTTAATCCCAGAAGGACCTCCAGGGATGCCGTTGGGCATGTTCTCATTGCCCCACTGATACACACGCAAGCCAGCCTTTGGAGCTTATGTAATTCCCTGGCTTGTGTGCTGAGTTGGGGTCTTTCTGCCCAGATTACCGCTCCATAGGTAATCATTGGCCTTACTATTTCAGTATATATGCAAAGTAGTATCTTCGGGCTGCAACCTGATTTTTTTCCTGCTATGGATCTGCAAGTCATCAGAGCCCTCGTGGCTTTCCGACATGTGTCTTCCAGAGTAATTTTTGGTCTAGCGTGATTCCCAAATATTTAACCTCTGTTTCTCGTTTCACCTCCATATCATGTAATGTTATGGCTTTCAGGTGATCCAGCTTGCGCCTCCTAGTGAATGGTACTATGGTGGTTTTGGTTGGGTTGATCCCCAGTCCCACCTTCCTGCGCCAGCCACTAGTAACCCTTAATCCCGTTTGGATTCTATCACATAGGGTATCTTCATATTTGCCCCTACAGATTAGAACAATGTCGTCCGCGTAACCCTGGACTTGTATTCCAGTATTAGTTAACACGTCCAGGAGTTCATCCACTACCATACTCCACATCAGCGACGATAGTACTCCACCCTGTGGACAGCCTTGAGTGGTGTTCATGATAATAGAATTTGTACCTGTTTGTACCTCTATTTGTCTGCTTTCTAGCATTTTGCCCATCCAGAGTGCCAGGGTGTTTCCCACTCCTTTGCGGCTCAGGGCATCCTGTATCTCTGTGTGCGATGTGTTGTCGAATGCTCCTTCGATATCCAAAAACGCGCACAGTGCAATTTCTTTTGTTTCTATGGCGTCCCGTAGTACCTCTGGCAGCTGATACAGAGCAGTTTCAGTTGACCTTCCTGCCCGGTAAGCGTGTTGACAGTGATGTAAGGGATTACGCTTTAGAACGTTAGTTCTAATATAGTTGTCTATGACCTTCTCCACCGTTTTGAGTACGAACGATGTTAGGCAGATTGGTCTGAAAGATTTAGGGTGAAAAGGATCCTTTTTACCCGCTTTCGGAATAAAGACCACTTTTGCCTGTCTCCATGCCCTTGCTCCTCCTTGCCACCCTCAGAAGAGACTCTAAGATAATTCCTAGGCCTCTCTGGATAAGTGCTGGGAAAATGCCGTCTGCTCCGGGAGATTTCATTGGTTTAAAAGTTCCCACTGCCCATCTTAGCCTAACTTCTGAGCATACCTCTTTTGCTAGTTTCCAGCTCTCTTTCCTTCCCCTTTTATTCGTTGCTGGGGTGTCAGGCAGATTGTTGTCGCCTGCCGCCGAGGGGTAGGACCCCGGGAAATGAGTTCTGAGAAGCAGGTGTATCCTGTCCTCCTCATTCTCGGTGAATGTCCCATCTTTCTTTTTCAAGCAGACAGAATTTGGTGTGTAGCGCGGGAAGGGTCAAGTGTCTAAAGAACTCTTCCACATTCGGGAACATAGCCAGCGAAAAGGGATGAAAGCGCGTATCGATGGACCAGTTGTAGCCTGAGGCATTCCGACCAGCCAGACGGTCGAACTGTTTTAGGTGTTGACTTTCAGCTTAATGGGGTAGTTTGAATAAGGACAAAATCAAGCTCTACAAGATGGGGTGATCAGCTCACTTGATTCTCCTTCCAGGAATACCCTGCCCAGAGAGTCAATAAATGCAATCTCTAAGTTAAAAAATGACCTAGTCACTGTCCTAATTCTTGAAATGTCAGCCAGACGATAAACCATATAAGCCAGCATGTAGGCTCCCATAGGAGGTTCTTCTCGATACAGTATCCATCCTAGAGCACAAAAAATAGTTTTCAATTAAAATCACAAAACGAACAATTTGAAAAATAACAGTTTTTGGTATTGACCGTTCTCCAAGTCAAATGGACTTTTCTCGTTCATTTTTCAATACTCAATTCCTTTGCATCTCACAAAATGAGTGCAGATTACATAATCCAATAAACGAAAAATCCTTTGTCCATTCAACGAACCGAATATTAAACGCTCTCTCCTCCTATTCCTGCATCTCAATTTCAAATCTTTCAACCTCACCTCATGTTGGTCTCTCTGCACTCCCTCGCTATATTGGATTGGAGGCATGCTAGGGGTAGTACGAGTATTACCCAGGATGCATAAATACATGCATATAGCAACTGCTACGATGCCTCTGCGTTTCGTCCTGACTAAATCCACTCTTGCAGAACTAGCGCACATATTTGATACCACATGTTACCATCACATAACATCACTGAGTCAATATGGGAGCGAGTACTCGAAAGTGGAATGTTGAACGGGTCCAGGGCGCAACTACCGAGGTTTTTGGGATGGTGACGCGACATTGTATAGTCAAAGTTGATCCTGCTCCGTCCGGTCACTATAACAGACCATCCTGCCGCCCTCGTCATGCTGGACCATCTTCGGACTTCGCCATATGTTCCATGGATATTTCAGATATTTCACAGATGAAAATGAAAATCTCGCAAATTTCTGGTCGCTATAGGAAAACTATTTGCTATGCGCTGATGATCAAAGTCGTCGTCTCGAGGAATTTTCAAACGGCGGAAATTATTCTGATAGTCCAACGAATGGACTTGGGAGTCCCACACAACTGGGGAGTGGGAAACAGTAAAAGAACTGGTGGGTGAATTATAGGACTGAAATCCGATGGAATAGTCCATGGGAAATAACGTCCCGGATTCATGGCGGAACGGTCCTTTCCTCAAGTTGAGAGTTACTTTCCCACTTTTTGCTGGTGCCAATGGGTAAAATGCCACCATCATTCGATCATAGATTAACAAATGGTCCGTGAATTTAATCAGTTGAAAGTAAATTCACTTGCTATTCTGAAAGGATAATCGATTGCATTTCTATAGAGAATACATTTAATTGCTCGTTCCCAGACATTTACCTATTTCATCAGAAAGGATTATCTCTTTCAATACGAAAAGTTAATTGCGATTGAGATTTGATGGAAACTGGGTCATGGATTCTTAAGTGGTATTGCATTTGACGTGAAGTGAAGTGAATTGGTCAAAGGAATCTTTGGATACTACAGATTCAGTTCTCTGGTTCCGGCATGTTATGTAAGGGAGGAGTGAGTTAAAACTTGGAAATTGACTGATGCAAGATTAGGAGTTGCTCTTCTACTTTGAACTATGCAAACTTCTTACCCCTATATTGAAACAATTTCATTGAACGAGTTCTTTGTAGCTTTTAAAATTACGAAGAAACTTCCATCAATTTTGAAGGAGCTTGATATTCTCTCTAGATCCTGTCAGCGAATATATTCTTTTGTTTCCTCAAAATGATGGTGCCCGTTGGACTAAGTCAGTTCTTGGACGCTGAACTTTGTATTGACTACAAAAATTGCAGTTTGCCTACTATAAACCCTGACAAGTCTTCATAGTGGTCAGTGCATTTCTGTTCGAATGCTGTGTTTTATCGGCCATCTTGTCGCTAAGCGATAAAGGGCTGTTAGCTTGATTCTTCCTCTTCTTCTTGATGATATTTTTTTTTGGGAGTAGGGTAGGTGAATGCGTTTACGCACAGAGTGTTGGACTCCCGCAACAGCACACTGGCGGACTACCAACTAAACACCTCCCTGTCATCAAAGAACTAGCCTGGAACCATTTGATGCATTACTTCGGGCTAGCCCTCCCGCTCTCCCTTCAAGTCAGGGAATTCCTTTAACCAACGGGAGGGGAGGAGAGGAAGGGAGTTGTTGTTAGTTCAGGGAACCCCTTACCGTCCGATCCCTCCGCCGGTCGAGTTCAATCTTCTTCGTAGTAAGAAGAGCCCGAACATAATGCGCAATACGATTCCAGCTGCCAGCGCTCTTCAGCATCTCTCTGACAATGTTACCTGGAGAGAGCTCCCCTGTGTCTGCATAAAGCTGCTGGCGGAGGCCGTCCCACCTCTCGCATGAGAAAAAGGTGTGTTCAGCGTCATCCGTCACTCTATTGCAGAACACACAATCAGGAGATCGCGCCTTCCCAACCCTGTGCAGATAAGACTGAAAACCTCCATGCCCACTTAGAAGTTGGCTAAGGAAGTAATCAATCTCACCATGCTTTCTGTTCAACCATGGGTCTAATTTGTCGATGAGCCGCGCAGTCCACTTGCCCCTTGGCTCATTTTGCCAAGAAAGTTGCCACTCGCTAAGGGTGCGTTGACGTTCTACACGGGCAACCACTTCTCTTAAGTTTTCGCCCTTACGGCGATAGATAGCTTTGCGCTCCTTGGCAAGGAGGGCAACGGGGATCACTCCCGCAATCACCATCACAGCCGGTTCGGAGACGGTGCGATAAGGAGACGCCACTCGAAAGCTCCCCGCCTCTGCACTTGAGCGAGGCGTTTACGATGCACCTCCTTATCAAGGGCATCAGCCCATACCTCCGCACCATAGAGAAGGACGGACTGCGTTGCTCCCATGAGGAGACGTCTCCCGGTTGCTCTAGGGCCGCCGACATTCCCCATTAGCCGACTCAAGGCCGCGACTTCTGCTGCAGCCCTGTCCGCAGCTGCTTTGATTTGCTCGAAGAAGCTCATCTTCGAGTCGAACATTAAACCAAGGTATTTAATCGCTGGTTTTGACTCTATAGTCAACTCGCCGATCGATATAGGACGCAAGGTCGGTATTCTCCTTCTGGTGAGGATGACTACTTCAGTTTTTTCCAGCGCAAGGTTGAAACCATGAGCAGTCATCCATCCGCTTACCCGTCGCATCAATATGCCAAGTCTGCTTTGCGCCTGTTCAACAGTGCGTCCGGCAACAAGTGCCGCAACGTCGTCTGCATAACCGGCCAGGCGCGACTCTTCGGGCATATCGAGTCTCAGGAGACTATCGTAGGAAGCTTTCCAGAGCTCCGGCCCTAGGATGGATCCCTGCGCTACTCGCCCTACGCGCTACGGCGCTACGGCCCTCTAACGTCTCATAGAGCAGATGATGTAGATTCAAAGACCGATCACATCAACGATGCTCTGATGCGCTATATAAGGATTGGAAAAACTCTCGGCTCTGCCTGAAAAACTGGGAACCCAATTCAGGTAAACCCAACTCCCTACGAAGACATGACTCCTATTCGTTGTAGAAAGATCGTGAATTCATCCGAAATGGCGTTTCTACCAGGTTGTGGTTGCAAATAATTCATCGGAAAACTTGGGGACCGCGTGTATGGTTAACTTGTTGAAGCATACGTCGTGGTAATTTACCGTTAGTCCCGTGGTGTCGGCCTAATCCCACGGTCTTCTTAAGACACGAATTGAATTGGTGATCTCAATTGGAGTCCCTCTCTGACACTCCTATTATAGAACTGGCCGACCCCTTGAAAAAAATGACGACCATATTCCAGGCGGAGATATATGCCATTTCATTGGCAGCAGAAGAATGTCTGCGACAAAAATGGAGGGGTCGCACCATTCGAATCTGTTCCGACAGTCGGACGGCATTATCAGCACTAAATGGCAACGACATATCAAGCCAGTTGGTGTGGAGTTGTCAGCAGGTGCTGCTGAAACTTGGCCGAATGAACGAAACATTTCTGATGTGGGTGCCGGGGCACTCTAACACCGGTAATGAGGAGGCTGACAGACTGGCTCGCCGAGGGTTTGGATCCACAATGGTGGGGCCAGAACCAGCTCTTGGAATCCGACCATCTACTGTCAAGTCGACTCTGAAGGGTGAAATTGCAAGGATTCACGCAACCGAGTGGAAAAATTTGGACTCTTGCCGGCGAGCGAAAATCCTTGTGAAGGAGCCTAGGGCCACTAGAGCCGCATTTTTGTTGTCTCTTAAGAAGTCGGACATGAAAACCCTAGTAGGGCTTTTGACGGGACACTGCCCCTTAAACTACCGTATGGAAAAGACTGGGGTAGTGGTTTCGGCTGCGTGCAGCCAATGTGAGGAGGAGGAGGAGACGGCCCTGCACTTTTTATGCAGCTGCCCGGCATCCTCAGATCTCAAACGAAGACACCTTGGCAAGGTTTTCTTCAATGAAGAATCTACACACTCTCTGCCTCTGGAGAATGTTCTAAGATTCGGTAAAGCCTGCGAGCACCGTAGGCGGGAAGCCATTGAATAGGAAACTTACGGGGATAGTACAATGGGCCTAACAATGGCCTGAGTGCTCGGAGCTGCGGCTCCCCCCAGTTAACTAAACTAACTAACTCCCACTCCCCCTTCATTTCATTGCTTGCTTCCCTGTTAGGATCAATTTTCTCATGTCGGGTATAGTAGCGTCCATGGTGTTTTTTGGTGAGACTCCCTTGTTCAGTAGGCAGGGATTAGGACGAATTCTTTCAGTGGTAAAGGGTTTGTGGATTTTTCTACAATGTCAGCTTTTTTTTTTATCTAGATACCTCCTATGTGGTCATACGACCATGACGTGTGGTCTGTGGTCTATGTAGGAAGTGATCCATGTAGACACTGAGAGCACTAGGCTACCAAGACTCCCTTCGCCACACGATTCACTACTGGTGTCATTCTCCCATCAGCAGGAGTTGTTTTTCGCCTTGGCTTGGAGTTAAATTACCACTCAACTTCAACTTTCCTTCCTAATTGTTATCTTAAAAGAGATCCCTGTCAACCCACCCTGCCCCGGCAAGGTAAGATAATCACAAGTATCTATCTTACGCCGAATGAGACGATGCCGGACTTTCATCGGAGGCTTCATGCTTTGGAGGACGCTATCTTAAGCACGGATGGGCGGATCCTGGTCGGAGGTGACTTCAATGCTAGGGCACTTGAATGGGGCATGCCTCACACAGATTCCAGAGGGAAACGAATTCTGGAAATGGCGGCGAGAACAGGACTGGTTGTTCTAAACACCGGATCTACCCCAACGTTCCGGCGCCCGGGCTGCGAAGGAAGCATTACAGACGTAACCTTCGCGTCGGAATCGCTGCTGGACGGGTGGCGAGTTCTGGAAGACTTCTCCGCAAGTGACCACCAATACATTGTTTCGAAGTGGTGGACACAAACTCTCGGTGTGCGCCACCCCAGCGATCTACATGTACATGGAACGTCGCGAAGGTGAACACCGCGAAGTTTGTCGAAACTCTGGTGGCGTCGCAGCTGACACTGTCGTAAATTCAGTTATGAACCTGATAACGACGCTCTGCGGAGCCTCCATGCCCAGGAAGACATCGAGGCGCGGCAAACCTTCCATGTATTGGTGGACAGTGGAAATTGCAGAGCTCCGGAAGGAGTGTCACAGGCTCCGCCCCTTAACACAACGTCTAGACGACCGGGAGGAGGCAGGTACCATAATGATGGAGTACAAATCAGCCAAAAGGAGACTCCGCAGCGCAATAAACAAGAGTAAAGCTCGCTGCTGGCAAGATCTGGTCGACGAGGTGAATGGGGATCCGTGGGGACTGGGTTACAAACTGGTAACCCGAAAAATCGGGGCTCTGCGGAAACCCTGTTCACTTAAGGCCGAGCAGATGGACCGCATTGTGGGGTCACTCTTCCCTGCCCACCCCGTATGGGATGGTGACGTCGGCGCGGAGAGCGCAGAGGAGTGTCTACTTTTCTCTATGAAAACCAAGAAGGCGCCAGGAGCCGATGGTATTCCAGCAGAGGTATACAAACTGGTATTCCAACACCGGCCAGACCTACTGCTCGGCGCATTCAACGCTTGCCTGAAGGAGGGCATTTTCCCTGCTCGTTGGAAAGTTGCGAGGCTTGCGCTGATCCCTAAAGGGAAAGGCGACCCCGAGTTGCCGTCTTCATACCGCCCACTATGTACGCTTCACACTGCTGGGAAAGTGCTCGAAAAGCTCATCAGAAGTAGACTCGCTGAAGCGATACGCGCTGCCGGAGATTTATCTCCCTGGTAGTTTGGTTTTAGGGCAGGGAGATCGACAATTGATGCTGTCATGCAGGCCGTGGACGCTGTTCGACGAGCAGAGGCACATAGCCGCCGAACTCGACGGGTGGTGCTCCTCGTAACGCTTGACGTCAGAAACGCCTTCAATTCCGTAAGATGGAAAGACATTCTAGGCACACTAGACAATACCTTCAAACGTGCCGAACTATCTCTTACGGATTTTGAGGGACTATCTGAGGAACCGCTCCCTGCTCTATGAAACACTAGAGAGTCAAAGGTGGATGGAGGTCACGTCGAGGGTAGCACAGGGATCCATCCTAGGGCCGGACCTTTGGAACGCTACCTATGACAGTCTGCTTAAACTCGACATGCCAGAGGAGTCGCGCCTGGTCGGCTACGCAGATGATGTCGCAGCGCTTGTTGCTGGACGCACTGTCGAACAGGCGCAAAGCAGATTCGGTATATTGATGCGACGGGTAAGCGGATGGATGACTACTCATGGTTTCAACCTTGCACTGGAAAAAACCGAAGTAGTCATCCTGACTAAAAAGAGAATTCCGACCCTGCGTCCCAGATCGTTCGGCGAGTCGATGTTCGAGTCAAAATCAGCGGTAAAGTACCTCGGGTTGACTCTTGACTCAAAGACGAGCTTTTCTGAGCAAATCCAAGCAGCAGCGAACAAGGCTGCGGCTGGAGTTTCGGCGTTAAGTAGACTAATGGCAAACATTGGGGGTCCTACGTCTAGTAGGCGACGTCTCCTGATGAACTCAACGCAGTCTGTCCTGCTCTACGGCGCAGAGGTATGGGCTGGCGCTCTTAAAAAGGAGGTATGTCGTAAATGCCTCGCGCAAGTACAGAGACGGGGAGCTTTACGGGTGGCGTCTGCGTACCGCACTGTCTCTGAACCGGCCGTGATGGTGATCGCGGGAGTTATCCCCGTTGCCCTTCTTGCTAGGGAGCGTCAGGTCATATACAAGCGCAAGGGAGGTGGTTGCTCGCGAAGAACGACAACACACTCTAGATGAGTGGCAGCTCTCTTGGCAAAATGAAACTAGAGGCAGATGGACTGCGCGGCTCATCGGTAACTTAGGTGCGTAGCGGAATCGGAAGCATGGTGAGACTGGCTATTTCCTTACCCAATTTTTAAGTGGGCATGGAGGTTTTCAGTCTTACCTGCACAAGATTGGAAAGGCGCGTTCTCCGAATTGTGTGTTTTGCAATGGAGTTGTGGACGACGCCCACCACACTTTTTTTCCTTGTGGAAGTTGGGATGGGGTTCGTCAGCAGCTCTATTTAAAAACAGGGGATCTCTCTCCAGACAGCATTGTCGAAGAGATGCTGAGGACCGCTGACAGGTGGAACCGTGTTGCCCATTACATTCGGGCCCTTCTCGTTGCTAAGAAGATAGAACTCGACCGGTGGAGGAGCCGGATGGCAGGGGGTTCCTTGAACTGACAGTTCCCTTTCTCATCTCCCCTCCCGTTGGTGAAAGGAATTCCCTGATTTGAAGGCTCTGCAAGGCGGGAGAGTTCGGGGACTAGCCCGAAGTAATGTGACAAACGGTTCCAGGCTAGCTCTCTGACGATGGGGACCGAGTAAAAGGTGGTCTTACTTCGAGCTGGATGTGCCGAGGTAACAAAGAAAGTAAAGAACTATTATTTAGCTTTTGTTTTAGATTCAGCAATACCAAACAACAATAACGCAAGAAACCAATCTGGTCTATGCGGAAATCGTAATGACAACTGAATAACTGACAGTTACCATGATCTACCTTCTCAGGTTATAGCTAAGATACGAGTATCTTAGAAAACGGATGCATCTCGGTAAATAAATTATAAGAAAAGAAACAAAAAGCCATACAACGAAAGGCATTAGAATATTTCCGTGGCCAATTGCTTAACTACTTTTCAAAAGGTACTGCCACGAACACGAACACATAATATTTATCTTGAAGTTCCACAGAGCAAACTGATTACTCGTGCTCCTCTGTAAGATGATTCCGGGAAGCTGCTGCTGCTGCTGCAAAACTGAATAATGGTGCATGCATAAGTATTACATTCGTAACAGTTTGATGTATGGCCTGAAGGCGAAACGAGAGAAGGCTACAAAACGGAGATTTATGTGACTGTCTTCCTGGTTGTCGTTTTCAGTCTTCTGTTCTGTCTTCTCTACGTTTTTAGTTTTTCCTGCATTTGCATTTACAAGAATGAGGATGCTTCCTATGAGCGGAATTGCCCTGTTCGTCTTTCCAACGGGGGCTGGAGTGGTGAGTGGTGGAAGGAAGGATTTTCTCGTTTGTTACACTTCATTGCTGCAATTTACAAGAAATAGTCCATAATCGGTGCAGTGTGCTCCGTCATTGTACATATGCTATGCATTAGCACTTTGCAGAATTCAGAAGCAAGAAGGCCTTCCTTGGCGCACTCTACCCCCGGATAAGCTCCTCCCGATTAATTTTTCGTGCCTTTACGAGTTTCGACTTGGGACCTACTCTCATTGTTGGCTCGAATGGTGAATCCTCCGTGGTGTGCAGGGACTATCCTTCCGACTCTTCATCTTTTTAAAATTTGCTTTGAATGGAACTCGCTGATTTCCAAAATCAACCTTTTGAAATTGAAATTCAAATCAAATATTTAATTTCCGACTGCAGTGAACAGATCGGCAAACCCGGGGCTGACATGACTGTATCGATGTGAATTGGAGATATGCAAACCATTTACGATTGGAACACTTTCGGTCCCCGATTAAATTCGTCTTAAAAATCTGAGGCTACAGCAATATCTTGTATCTGTATAATATATCATGTGCTCTCATCGGTCCCATTCTTAGGACTGCAGCGAATTGGGCTAGTGGAATCCCCAGTGCATCCAGGTATCCACGGTTACCTGTACCTTGGTGTATATTACGTGAGTTTTCCATATCCCTAGCTACATGGTCCCCATAAATCCTGCTGTGTACATAAATTGAACGTCGTTTTTCCTTCTTACGCTTAGCTGCTCCTCCTTAACCCATTTAAACACGCCTCAAGTAGCAACACCAGCATCGCTGTCGACTTCAAGTGAAGTGGAAGATCCAAATTGCATTACTTCGCCAAACTCATACTTCTTGCATGCACGACGACTTTCTAAAGTAAGAAAATATCTATAGGCGCTGTGTCGTCGTAAATAGATGGTAGCAGTCAGTTCTGTTCTTCGGGAAACTGAACATAAATTTTAATCTTTGGAATAGTTTAGGATGTTGCTCGTTTTTCGAAAGGCCATCAACAGCACGGGCAACAAAAAGAAGGGAAAACGACGATGTTGAAATAAACAGAACAGCAAAAGTAGCAACGGAACACATCATTTAGCCTGAGCCTCGGAGCAGAGGAAACGTGTTCCTCCACTTAGTGGTACATTCTGGGCTATATCTTGTACACAGCCAGGCACTTGGCTGACAGGGTCTGACTGGGGCTAAGCTGGGTTCTACATCGACTTTTAAAGGGGGCAATTTAAGGTAACATGTACTTCGTGTTCAGTACACGCTTCGCAACTCATAGAGCTATAATTAAGGTGGCTAAGGTGATTCCACTATGTCTTGAGAATATTTGCTTACAGGCAAAACATGTCTTCTTGCAGGCATGTCACATTTGGCGAAATGACGCTCGCTACACGTACGTTCATTTCGTGCCTTAAGCAATCATTGCTTTGTGCGCTTATTTTCCACTGAAAAAATCTACAACTTCCACATCGTGTCATTGCGAGCTGAAGGAGGCTGTAATTAGACTTAGTGGAATTGGCTCCGCGACTATGTTGGTGCCTATCATAATCTTTTTCGGTTGGCTACAATCTGAAATGCATTGTACAATTTCGTCCCATTCACAAGTTTCCGACATGATGACTGCACATTAGAGCTGAGCACCCGTCCGTGGTAGCTGCAGCAAAAAGAGCGAGGGCCCAACATCGGACACCTGTGGGAACCCATCAAATTGTGTCATGTTTCTTGAAGGAGACAATGAATGCTTTGTAGATAAATGCATACAGGCATATGTACATCATTTAATGTGTCATTTGGTTTAAAGTCATTAAGTGGAGACGAAGATGAAGAAAGATGTGAAACTTTGTAGTAATTCTAGAAGATTTGAAAAATGAGGGTTGCTTATTGGTTCTTTGGAACTGAGCGAGCTCCGAATCCATGTTTATTTGACTTTCGGATCACTCTGATTGAGAAGAAAGTGACACATATATAACTCAGAGACATGAAAATAAGCGACCAAAATCTGGCCTCTTGCGATCGCGGGTAAGACAGCCCTCCAGCTACTACAATTCAACTTCCAAGGCCGTGACACTTAGGCAGCTGCACGAGAAGTAGAATCGCTTTCCGCTGAATCGCCTGAAGTTTGGAAGGATAGCCCTTACCCTACACTTGGGAATGTCCTTGAGGTAAAAAAGGAACAGGTTTCCTAATGTCCATTATCTGACTTCAGCTAAAACTAGGCAGTCGCAAAGGACCTCCATAGCTTCGACAGAACTCTCCTTCAGTCCGCAATCCTACCTTATAACCGTTCATGTCCACATTTTGTTGCCAAAAAGCCCTATTTCTTCTGGATTTAGTGCAGGTAGTATGCCTCACAAAGTGGAGTCAGCAGCCTCTACTAGCCAGTTTGCCGAACCACCCATTTTTTCTCTGTATTGTATAATGCGAGTAGATTCCACCATTTATAACAGCGAACGGAATAGAAACTGGATCCGCAAAAGGGATACAAGGAGAGTGGCGTCTTCTAGCCAGTTCGTCGAATCACCCATTTTTCTCTGTATTCCTGCACCGGTGCTCAGAGGTGGCGGTGAGGAAGACGGGGCGGCAACCCTGTCGGCCAAACCAAAACCAAGTGGCCGAGGAGAACCTCCATAGTGGTGGCACCACGAAGCGCTGTACTCACTTTGGTTTGCCGGCCGTGATCCAGTAGGCGAATACTCCAAAGGCCTAATCAGGACGATCAGACCCAAGTCTGCACGGGGACTCATCTGAAGTGGCAAATTGGTCACGAAACCTCACTAGGGGTATACTGGTACCATGGGAACCGAGATAGCTCCTGGACTCTCATATTTCGGGTGAACTCCCGTTGTAGGTGAGTACAGCTCGGTTATTTGCGGTAGGCCCCCTAGTGGGAGTTTCACGGGGGTTGTGGTTATGCTCAAGCGAGAAGAGATCTTCGGTGTTGCGTTTCTACACAGGTGCCGTACTCCTTAGTTCGGTAGAGATTTAGGTATGTCTTGCATCCACCAGTATGAATGCTAAGCCATGCACTTGGTATAGACTGATACCGTTGTTGCTTGTCTCAGCGGGGCTCTGATTGTGGTCACAAAATCAATCCGTGTCTTAAGAAGACCGTAGAATTAAGTCTCCACGACAGGTACCTACGTTAGACAATCATGGGCTTAACTGTATTCCTACACCTGGGAACCGATAAGAGGAAGACTTTCAGTGATCCCAAGCGGTCAATTTTAAAAATTTCTTACTTTTTTGAAATTAATTTCGTCTAATGCTACCTTTCTGCTGTATTTAACTGAAAACCAACCTCGACACGCTTGTTCCACTTCATTTTATAAAGTGCTAACCCGTGCCTTCAATTCATCAGCAATACTAATGCTAACATGGGGAGTTCTGGAAAGCTTGGATCTAATCCAGTTGGTCATAGAATTCCTGAATCCACCTAAGATCCAAGGAGATCTCGGATTGAACACTCTCCAATTTTCCGTCCTGAAAATTCCAGATTCAGCTATCGAAATTTGCTGAATCTGAAAAGCAGAAGATTGTTGTATCATACAGGACATTACCGGCGGGAAAATTATATATTGGGAAAGCGTAACTGCAGACTTATAAGTTTTATATATTGATAATCATTAACGACGCAACAACCGCTGCCCGGTCAATGTTTGCCTTAATAAGAAACCCCAGACATTCCAGTTTTGCGCCGAGGTCCACTATGCGATATATCTACCAGCTATCTGCCGTCCTGGCCTACGCTATCGCTCCATCTCAATGTCTTCTTTTTCTACCATGTTTTATATTTTCGACCTGCCTAATTATTTACTTATCGTGGTTGCGGTTATACCCCATCGTACTATCAAAATTATCCACCAAAATTCCACCAACTACTACCAACCTAATCTCATTAGTTTTTCTCGGTGGTTTTAACAGTGTAAGGCCTAGAATCCTCGAGCAGCTCTACCTGGACGCAGGATACTTCCGCTGTCATGATTTTGTTGAAGGTATCAGTTCCTCGTAAACAATCTCTCGAATATCCCACCAAACACCAAAAAGATCTTACGTGAATGAAGTACCCTAACACTCTTCAAGGCCCAGATCCAATTCGGTTGTCGCGTTAACGATTATTATTATTATCCACCGTCGTTCGTCTTTCGTCTCAGTCTCTGGGTATCTTCACTGTCATTGACTTTAGAATTGATATTAAAGCATGCATTTAAAGTCTTCATACAGAGCAGTAGGTACGATCTTGACGAATCAGTCTCTGTGGAGGTAGTTCCAGATCTACTTGCTCCTAAAATAGGCCAGTCGGCCAGTCAGATGAACTCGCTCCTGACCCGACCCAATATACGTTTAGTCTGTCAAGAAACAGTTTTCAATGGCCTGCATGAAGCGGTCGTGTGAGGACTTGTCTCCCTATCCAACCTTACCATTAATTTGATTCCGTGTTGGACCTTGATCGAAAACTCTGCCCATCGAACGTCATCTTTTTTGTTGTGTAAAAATTCAAGGCAGTTTCTTCTTTTATTTATAGTCTTCGTGGAGCTACCATTTCACAATATTTGACTTCGACAGACAGTAGACTTCTTTCTTACTGTACTTTACGGTATAGTGGTGAATACAGAATCATCCAAGAGGTTTCTTACAAACTTCGAACTTTCTATACATCAAGGCAAACCTTCGGTCGTTGTATGACTTGTGGTTTCATCCAAAGCAGAAGCAACTGATCAGAATCAGCCTCACCTCTGCCCTGGGAACAGCGTGACCAAAGTGGCTGCAAGGTGGTGTTTGCTCCCTTAGTTAGGTTGCAAACGAAGAAGAAATCTAGTTGGTAACCCGTACTAGATGTTTCGCTTTTCTAAGGTTTTGTGTAAAGCGAAACCTAATTAAAATCGGGTAAATGTCTGTCTATCCAGGTGTCTGTCTGTCTGTCACACTCATATTTTCAGAATCGGTTTGTTCTATTGATAAGAAATTATATAAAAAGGAGGGAACTACTGAACAAATACCCTAACAGGAAGTGAATCCCTGCAGAAAGGGGAAGTAAATTCTTGTTGGAAAGCGTTCTTATATGGTGTCTAGGTCTCAAAATACCC
The DNA here is from genome assembly GCF_905115235.1 of Hermetia illucens. Taxonomy (NCBI): domain Eukaryota; kingdom Metazoa; phylum Arthropoda; class Insecta; order Diptera; family Stratiomyidae; genus Hermetia; species Hermetia illucens. The sequence goes on along the minus strand of NC_051851.1, from coordinate 2,597,386 downwards.
TCCATTCCTATATCTGTTAGAATAAAGTGAAAAATAATCTATTACTATATTTATTATTTACCTCGACCAATTTGTCTAGAAATGGAACAATCGCCTCCTGCAGCACGATTTCAGATGGAATTTCAATAAAATAGAATTTTCGTCGACTGAATGGAGCAGGCACTATCACTGTCAATGACAGTAACTTGCCCACAACTGAATGATTTAAATATGTTATCTCGGATCAATGCTATTACCCAATGAAGAATTGCGTTATGAAATTTTTTAAAGCATTAACGCAACCTGGATGAAGTGGGGTTCCACAACTCTTCCACCTCTTTGCAATCGAGGTATCGACGAACGTCTCAAATCTAAAATTTACCGCAATGTCGTCCATTATATCGCCCTGTATGGTTGTGGCGTCGGCCGACTATAAAAGATAATGAACAGCGCCTCGCGGTAATGGAGACGAAAATATTGCGTTGGACCAGTGTCGTGACACTCCATGATCACGTCCGAATCCTGAATTCGGATGCTATCGATCTAAAGAACATTGCGAGAGAGGCGTCTTCGGTGGGATGATCACGTAATTCGTGCTAACGAGAACCCACTTCCCAAAAGGCTGGCCGAAACAAAGTTCGCTTGATACACTGAATGGTGATTTGAAAGCCGAAGAATTTTTGGCCCCCTACATGAGGATCGACGATTCCGTAGCCTACATAATGACGAAATCTATGAGCGATACCATGACCGTCAGGTTGTGGATAAAATCCGGCTCAATAGGTTACGGTGGGCGGGTCACTTAATCCGTATGGATGAGGATGATCCCACCCACCTCAATAAAAACTATTGTATGCATCGGAAAATATTTATTTATTTTTTATAATGTAGGTACATGTCTAAAGTTTTTATTTACATTGTTTTGAAGATCAAATCTGTTAGGTGATGTCCCCCATTCTCCATACATTGCGTAAACCGATTTCTGGCATTTGTCGTGACTCTTGTTAGCATAGCAGGTGTTATGTTGGCAATTTCTTCTTGGATGTTGGTCTTCAAATCTTGTAGGGTTCTTGGACGGTTCACATAAATATGGGATTTCAAAAAACCCCATAGAAAAAAATCACAAGGGGACAGATCGGGAGAGCGTGCCGGCCATTCCAAATCGCCTCTAATTGAGATAAGGCGCTCTGGAAAGTGTTCCCTCAAAACAGCCATCGATGCTCTTGAAGTGTGTGCTGTTGCACCGTCTTGTTGGAACCAAGTGTCCCCCAAATCCAAATTTTCTAGCCGTGGGAAAAAAAAAATCTGTAGCATGTTTACATACCGGTCCGAATTCACTGTCACTGTAACCTCATTTTCCTGAAAAAAACCAGGGACCAATAATTCTTCCTTTTGTCGCACTTGCAGTTTGTCTGAATGTAGTGACCCATGTAACAATTGATTTGCGGTCTGGGACGGGAGCCAACGGGGCTAAATTAAAGCGATTCCTAAATACACGCTGTGTTGCAATAACCGAACAACCGCTTGAAAAGTAAACCTCAACGGCAAAGGCACGCTCCTCACTATTCCAACGCATGATGGCGACTGAACCGTGTCGGGACAAAACTTTACAGTATCCCCTCTTGAACGAGACCACTAGCGCTCCGCTATAACATCAACTAACTGAGTGGCGCGCATTTTAAAAAAGGAAGTTATGCTGCCGCACCCTGTACATCATTTAATGTATCATTGGAATTAAAGTGGTTAAGTGGAGACGAAGATGAAGGAAGATGTAAAAATTTTCTTGTAATCCTAAAAGATTAAGAATTAGACAGAAAATTTGAAAAATTAGCTCGGAAATTTCTTTTTGGTTCCCTAAGTCCGCCTTTATTTAATGTTCGTATCACACTAACTGGGGAGAAAGAGTCCCTTAGACCGAAACACTTCGCCTTTCGAAATTCGTAGTCATGATTTGTTTGCCAATTAATAACAAGTCGAGAAACCGTAAGCTGGACGCTCCCTGAAGCGTCCAGGTTTTGTGTATTTCTTAGTACGTAGCACGTAATATATCCATATATTATGTGCGAGTATTCACTTTCGGGTGGTATTGACATTCATAGTCTTCAATTTTGAAGTAAGCACTGCAATTTTGACGTATTATAACTTTGTTAGCAATAGTGAGATTTCCACCAAAATTGGTAAGATCATGCTCTATATATTAAAGCCTACATCAATGCTAGGATGAACTTAAGGGTCGTTTCCAGCCAATTATAAAAAATATATAGTAATATACCATTATTAAATTTATTTGAAGAGATATCATTATGAAAGGTATTTTGGAGCCCAGGGACTATATAGTGGCATCCCCTTGATTTTTTTCGGATTTCTGAGAATGACCCCCTTAAAGAAATGATCACTTTCAACCCGCCACACTCCCCATATTTCCAACAAATGTCAAAACTAGCACCGGCTTCGAAAAGTACTAATCGAGACCTTTAGTTAGATACCCCACATGACTATATATGTGTAAAAAAAATGTTACACCCCCGTTTGCATGTATGGGGACCCCCCTTACATTCAACGTAAAAGGATGTAGCTCACTGTATGTGTGAGCATTCAGAGTTCCCACCTTTCTACCAAATTTGGTGTCAATCGCTATAAAGGTCTTCAAGAAAAATGCGTGTGACGGACAGACAGAGAGACAGACAGACAGACGGACAGACAGACAGACAGTAAACCAATTTTAATAAGGTTTTGTGTTTACACAAAACCTTAGAAAGGGAGTAACCAACATTTGGCCCCTTGCGCTCACACTGTTCTCAGGATAGAGGTAAGCCAGAGATTTTGCTATCACCATTCTCAAGAGCGTGACAACAGGAGGGGCACAATAGAACACAAATTGCTACCAGCAAATTTTCAGATCTAACTCATGATGTTTACAAGGATATCAACATCCATAGCCAGGGTATCGTATAGTTCACCGTAATCCTAAGCACGTTCACGTGTATTAACTCACATATCCGGATTTTGTTGTGGAGGGGCTATAAACCGTACTCGACTTGCAGATACTAGACGTGAATGATCTGAAATTAACCTGGGTGACCTGAAGTCAGCAGTTAACAAATGATAGAAGTGAATACCACCTTCCACAGTAACCTGGAGTATAAAAACTGCATCGACCAGAGCGCTTCCAAGAATGGAGGGGGATATACCGGATACCGCCAACATTACGGGTTTGACTGTGAATTACCTCAAAACTTTGGCCAATATTATAAGAACGAATAAAATTCCAGCCGAAATCTACATATAGGTGTTAAAATTTCTGCCAGCTAGGCAGCTGATGCTGGACGACTGATGTGAAGCAGTTAGAAATGACTTATCCCAGGGAAACGTTCTGAGCCCGGCACTCTTTAATTTATACACAACCATCCTCAATAGGAAAACACATAAATCGATACTTATCTACCAATATGCTGATGACTTTCTCTTAGTTAGTTAGTTTAGTTAACTGGGGGGAACCGCAGCTCCGAGCAGTCGGGCCATCATTAGGCCCATTATACTATCCCCGTAAGTTGCCTATTCAATGGCTTCCCGCCTACGGTGTTCGCAGGCTTTAGCGAATTTTAGAACATTCTCAAGAGGCAGAGAGTGTGCAGATTCTTCATTGAAGAAAACATTGCCAAGGTGTCTTCGTCTGAGATCTGAGGATGCCGGGCAGCTTGATAAAAAGTGCAGGGTCATCTCCTCCTCCTCCTCACATTGGCTGCACACAGCCGAAACCACTACCCCAATCTTTTCCATGACTTTCTCTTACTAGCAGCAAATAAGGATAACCGGCGTGTCGACAAACTTCTACAGGACCAAGTCGACATCTTCCTTAACGAATGTGGTGCCGTTAATCCCCCCGTTAATCTTGACAACCAAGACAAGTCTTTCAAAAAGAGTAGAATCCTACCATGTCACATTTTGGTGAACCGAATCCTGCTTAGGCAAAATAAGAAAATCACTTTTCTGGACTGCTTCTGTGTCAATTAAAAATCGCACCACCAATGAGATCGGAAAAGCAATAAGAGCGGCAAGAATTGTCAACTTTTCTACGGGCTTCTCCTGGGGCCTCAAACCCAAAAAAACGGTCAAATTGTTTCAAGCTAATCACTGCACCGGTTTTCGATTACGCTGCCACTTCTACTGTTGGATCACACAAATATCTAGACAATAAAGTAAATTCTGTAGTTACCACCTAGCTCAAAAGGTGCCTGGGGCTAACCAAATCAGTACCTTTCCACGTTGTCCATACCCCCCCCCCCCCCCCCAAAAATTTAGAAAAAACCTCCTAGTAGCCAAAGAATTGATTAGGCTCAAAAGAACTTCATCATCCTCTTATAAACTAGTGACAGGAAACCCGAATACCAGTAATGGCCTTTCGAAAGTATATAAATGTTTCAGGGAAGTTTTCGATCTCATGGTATCTCACGAAGGTCATTGCTCAACTAAAAGGCTGGAAATCTGGAATGGGCCGAACAGGACAGCTGAGGAAACAAAACAAGAATGGATGGAAAAATTCCAAAACAAAATAACTGGTCCGGAAGAAATGGTTTCGCTATTTATGCCACCGATGCAGCACCAACAAAAGAAGCCACGAGTTATGCTGTGGTCTCAGCATCTCCCTGTATAAAAGTAGGCTATAGGATGAGAGCGATGACGGTCCTCTTTGTGGAACTCGATATGTATCAAGCAGGTTACACTGCTAGCCAAAGATAGATAGATGCTGGTTCCGGTTCGGGCATAGGGGAAATTGAACCCCCGTACATAATAATAATAATCCTTGGGGTCGGTGGTTATCATCTCCACTTACTCAACCAAAAAGTGCGGATAGAACAATTCGGGTCATCAATAGGCATTCATTCCTACACAAGAAAGGATAACATCATAAGATAGAATAATGGAAACTGTCGTTAATGTCCTGTGAGGGTGGAGTAAGGGTGATGTTATAGTTCTGCTTTTTTTCTTTTTTGATAAATCTAAACACCCGAACTTTTTTATAAAATATAATTACACAAATTTTTCTCTTTATTTCCAGGTAAGCGCTATTTTAGACAATCTCATTTGAAGGAGTAAGTAATTACTCATTTATATTGTATTACACTTTGAAGTCCTGTTGCCTAGCTCTGCATAAATTCCTAGTATTATTGACCTAGTGCAGGGTACAGAAAAGCTGAAAGGAGACTCCGCTGTGCGATAAACAAAAAGCATACTTTATTGTTAGGAGGGAGGAGCTAGCCAAAGAATTTGATGGCGTCCATGGGGCTGATTTGTAGACCCCAAAAATCGATGATATGCACAAAACCTGTTCCCTTAATTCCGAGCAGATAGACCGAATTGTGCGGAAATTATTCCTGTTCAGGTTGATGACAATAGCGCTGAAGGCACTGGAGATTCCCCACTTTTCACTATGAAAGAATTGCAAGAAGCAGTCCTTTCCATACAAAATAAGAAGATGGCACCAGAACTCGTGGGTATCCAGGCAAAAGTATATATGTAAACTGGTGTTTCATCATCGGCTGGACCCACTGCTCGCTGATGGGTTTCAGCCTTGCATAGGAAAAAATCGATGTAATCATCTTGACTAAAAAAAGGATAAAAATCCGGCGGGTCGATTCTAGAGCCAAAATCATTGGTCAAGAACCTTGAATTGACAGGGAGCTTTGTGAACTGGCTGTGATGGTCATCGCGGGAATAACCCGATGGTTGCCCGTAAGGAACGGCAATATACACTAAAAGAGTGATAACTCTCTTCGAAAAACAAGGCGAGAAGCAGATGAACTGCGTGGCTCAGCATGACAGATCCGGAAATCCGAGGGAAAATGCGAGAATGTGAAAGCTAACCCTAAGTAAATATTAATTTTCTAATGACGGGGAAGCATGCTCTCCGAGGGTCGCTGAAACCAAAGGGACTTCAGCAGCCCAGAGCGAACCTTATCCCCACCCAATTGCCACATTTTCCAAAGCAATTGGCCGGGGGTACGGTTACCTAAAGACAGCTCATTCACTCGCTGAAAGGCGTTTTATTAATTGGTTCTTTAGGCGGATGTACAAGCACTCGTCAAGCACGTCCAAAATAATCTCTGTAGTATCCTCGCTGAGATCGGTTAAGGCGTGGTTAAACCGGGTGGCGTCCGTTGTAACGGCTGCCAGTGCAAATTGCGCCTCCAATTGATGGAATGACACAGCCGGATTGCGCCGCCAAAATGGAGGCATCCTGACAGCGACTGCCGCTAGTGGTGGTATCGCGATCTGTGCTGATTTCACCTTGTGAGACATGCTTCACATTAGAGTCCTTTTCACATTTGTAAGCCCGTTGAATTTGGAAGAAGGTAGATTTGATACCTGATCTGTAAATATGTTGCATCTAATTGCAAGTGTACACTCTATGCCTTCAGTGTGGCACATGCTAATTTTGCATCTAGACTTAATTAGGGTTTCCTCCAGCGATCTAGTAAGAGTTGAGGGTAAACGCAAACCTGACTTAATACTAACTGCATGGAACTTGGGCGTGACACCGTACTTCAACTATAGCCTGAGAAATTTGATGTCTTCACCAAGTGCAGCCACCAAGTTTTGTATAATATAAAACCTTTTTAAAATCGGTTTACTGTCTGTCTGTCTATCTGTCCGTCTGTCTGTCTGTCTTTTTTTTTATGGATGGAGGTGGACATTTTACAAAGACACTGCCGCGCCAGGTTGCAGCAGCGTGTGGGATTCTCACCCATTAAATCCATCCCCACTTTCTCCTTCTTCCTTCCCCGCGGAACCGCCGCAAAGCATTACTTCGCGGGGTGGACTGCACTTTAAGCTACCAAGCCATCCGTTCTTCGGGTCCTCCTTGCGCGCCCCACTTTTCCAAGTTCCTCCTGTATTCTTTTGATTGCGGAATTCACCGTACACCAGCTTCCCTCCGACTTCAACATTTCCCCGACGATGTTCTGCGGGTTTAGGTTGGTTTTCAGGGAGTCTTTCAGACTCCTCCTCTCTAAGAAAAATCGTGGACAGTGGAACATAATATGCTAATATGGGCCCTCAGGTGTGCAACCTGAATTGGTGCAGATACTTCCTGTAATCGCCATGTCCTGACAGGAATTACGTCAGATGGTAGTTAATCTCGCCGTGTCGTCGCTGGGTCCACTCCTCAAAATGGGGAATCAAAGTGTGGGTCCAGCGAATACACTGGTATTTGCCGCTTTCTCACAGGCATGGTTCAGGTGTCCCTTGAATTTGTTTTAACGTCAATCATCACCCCTAGGTATATGATAACCGGTTTCAAAGTGATGATGTGACCACCAACACGTCTTTTGTTCCGCAAGGTCAAGCTGAATCATCTCCAGCCACGTTTTTATGGCGCTAATAATTTCCTTAGCATACACTTCAACGTCTTCAGGTTGTTTCGCGACGACAACCACAGCTAGATCATCTGCGAAACCGATTCTCGTGGCCTCCTTTGGCACGGAAAGGACACGGGCCCCATTGTACATGACGTTCTGTAGGAGAGGACTAACACGGAGCCCTGTGGTACTCCTGCGGTGACGGTGTACTGCTTCGATCCCTCATCCGTGTTGTACCAAAGTCTCCTCTCCGACAGGTACCTTTCGAGGAGCTTGGTCAAATAACTAGGGACACCCGTTTTAGCCAGTGAGCTTTTTATCCACTCCAAAGTTGCGGAATTGAACGCATTTTTGATGTCCAACGTCACCATGAGACAGCATTTTTTAGGCAACATCGCGTCTCGAGCCAGCTTCAAAACAACGTCTACGGCGTCGTTCGTTGAGTGGGCTTGTCGAAATCCAAATTGTCACTCGATAGTCCATCCTTATATTCAATGATAGATAGCAGTGTATTGTAGATGACCCTTTCAAGGATCTTTCCTGCCATGTCGATGAGGCAAATCAGTCGGTATGATGATGAGTGTCTTGGGTACTCATTCGGCTTCGGGAACAAAACTAGTTTTTGCCTCTTCCACCGGTCCGGGAAAACTCCTTCTACCATGCAAAGTTCCTTCAAACATTCTCGCTTGCTGGTCCGTGTAGCCTGCTTAAACCTATCTCGAAGGTTCACATATACTTGCCGTTTTTGGTCGAAGTCCGGTTTTCCTCTAGATCGTTGGCAGATCCTTCTAGCTCGAAAACATGCATCCCGTAACTCCGCTATCTTTTGATTCCACCAATAGTTTGACCACTTTTTTGCAAGGACTCGCATGCTTTCGTTATGCGTCCCATCATTTACTCTACCTTTTCTTCATGCCGCACCACCGAGATTTTGACCACCCAATAGCATCTCTATGAATGCATTTTCTTCAAACCTTTTCACAGACCAGTCCTGGTTTGCAGCTCACGGGAACGCACATCGCCGCATGGCCTATATTCGATCTGGAGGAAAATTGGCTGGTAATCGCTGTGAGTACATATAATGCTCACTGACAAACCATGCCATTCTCCTCGCCAATGTGGTAATCACATAAGTCAGATCGGCTATTGAGCCCGACCCTATCTCACGAAAAGTGGAAACATTTTCGTATTGGCAAGCACCAAGTCTAGCTCCGTGAAAGCCTCGAGCAGGATACGGCCCCTGGAGTTCGTAGTGCGACTGCCCTAACCCACGGCCCATGCGTTGAAATCACCAGCTATGATCTCGGGGTTTCGACTTCTTCCATCCGAGACTAGCAACCCGTTGGGGAGTTCCGTCCCCACGTACTCGAGGAGGGCAATCAGACCCGGGTCTTCAAGGGGCTCATCTGAAGTGGCTCTGCCACGAAGCCTCACCGGAGGTTATCTGGTACCATGGGAACCTGGATGGCCCTCTGAGAGCATATGCTCCAGGAAAATTCGTGGAGGATGTGCTTTTGGCCCGGTTATTTCCGGTTGGCCCCCTAGTGGGAGTTTCATGGTGGTTGTGGTTATGCCTACATCGCGGGCAGAGCTCTTCGGAGTTCAAACGTGGAGTTGCGCTGTACAACGCGGGTGCCGTACCCGTTAGTTGCGGCAGAGGTGTTAGATAGGCGTCGCATCCACTGGTATGAATGCTGAACCTACACTCAGTATAAAACAGTACCACTGTACTAGTCATGGCGGGGCTCTGATTGTGGTACCAAAATCAATCCGTGTCCGAAGAGGATCATGGGATTATGCCTACACGGCAGGTAAACCCCCTAGGACTTTCATCCAATACTAGCATACCTAGCATTCCTTTGAATTCTGCTATCGTTGCACTTGTTGGAGCATATATATATATAGATACCAGCTATTTATGCCCTGACGAATCCAACTTCTGGAAACTCCATCACTTCTTGAATGGTTTAATTTGCACACGCCCATATTGCCGCCTTTCCAGTTACATCTGCAGTCCAGGTATCGCTCTTATTATTGCGATAAGGCTGGTCTGAGAGAGAAGGTCTTGCGCTGCCTCGCAATGGTTGAGGTTGATTTGTATCCACCTCATTTCTTGACTGCATTCAAGGCTCTCCTAAACACTGGGTGTGTCCTGCTGCCTGCAACGTGCCAACAGCCGACGCCCTTTTTCTCCTTTCTGCAACTTTTCGACCTGTCACGGTCACCGGTGCATTTCGCCGCTATGTGGCCAAATTCCAGGCATCTAAAGCAGCGCTTGAGGGACACCTGCTCCCTGAGTCGGCCTAACCTATTTTTACTTTACCAATCGCTAGCAGTTTGAACGCTGCTTCAGTTGGTTGGCTTATAGTTGCCGTTCGCGTGCCTCCATATGCCTTCCTCAGCCCCTTGCTTGCAAGATTCCGCAATCAGTCCGTCTGTCTGTCCGTCACATGCATTTTTATCGGATACTATAGCAGCGATTGACCCCAAATTTGGTGGAAAGTTGGGAACTGTGAACGCTCACGCATACAGTGATTTACATTCTGTTACGTAGAATTTAAGAGGAGGTCATGCAAAGGGGGGTGTAATTTTTTTTTTTACCAAATATAGTCATGTGGGGTATCAAATGAAAGGTGTCGGTTAGTAGTTTCCGAAGCTGGTCTTAGTTTTGACATTTGTTGGAAAGGCGGGGAAGTCGGGGGGTGGAAAGTGTAATCGCTAGAAACACCGCGATATTATACTCAAACAAAATGACGGTCTCTAAGAATGGTGCCTGATTGAGTTCAACCCACTCCCTCCCACTCCTCCTTACCACTTTGGAAGATACTAATCGAGACTTTTCATTTGATATCCCAAATGATCGGTTTCTACGAAGTAATTGTGAAAGTCATTCATTTAGGAGCAACGTGACACGTCATGAAGACCACTTTCATCGTATTTCATGTGTATACTCAATTCAAAACATGTCTGGCCAAATATAGATTCAATATACGAATCCAGCAAAAATAAGGGTCAAAGGAACGCAAAAATATCTTTATAAAAAAATCTATTCCTACTTTTATAGTATCCAAAATCCAATGGATCTTTCATTGATGTGGCTCACCAGGAAGTGTGGTATTTCCAGGATGTAAGACTTCCTGCCACATTTTCCATCAACTACGGTACAAAATAGTGGCTGCACTATCAAACCACTTTGCCATTATTACATAAATCAAAGGAGTAAATTTTGTTATGGCTGCCATAAAACTTTTATTAGATGCCATCTAAGAATAGCAATTTCAAGTGAATTTCCTGCAAAGACGGTGGCATCATTTGAATATTCTTCTGCGCATTAAAGTCAAACTCGTAGAACGGCCGCAGAAACAGCAAGAGAACATACTCCAGCAATAATAAGCGTTAAATCGAGCTATTATTACGATAATAATTTGCTCGCCATATGCAATGACACAGCTCATCCTCTTGATATATCCATCAATTCATCCATTCCAATAGTACTCGTTTGCTGGTAATTTGTGATATATGATATGGCCATGTATTCCTTAAGTGGCAATTTAATTGAACGTATTTTACTTGCGAGTATCTGATGCTATCAACTGGGGATCCCCCTGTGTCGCTCCTGTTGCTCCTGGCTGGCCGGACCGCCTGCCACCATGCGAAATGAAGACGATGAACGACCGCTTTATGCCAATTAAATAATAAATGTGAGAGATTTTCAAAAGCATTTAATTGAAGACTTATTGCAAATTATTACGAAGCAATTGAATATGGAGCAAATTGATTTCTTCACGTTGCATACCACTCATATGCTCGGAGCCTGGAAGGGGGCAATGAATCGAATTGCGTAATTAAATTTTTTGATCGTCACTGAAACGCGGGGACCACCGAATGAACTTGATGATTACAGCATAATGAGGCAGCGAATTGATATTAAGTAGATGAATTTTTATTGAGTGCTATTGATGGTTTGATTTAATCGAACTTGGGTACTATGGAATGGAAAGGGGAATGTCATTTGGAATAATGTGAAATGATAATTTCTATTTCGAGCTCCAGGTTCAACGACCATCAAGTGGAAGTCATACTAAAGATACGTCAGATACAACACATTTCAAGTGAACAATATTCAACCCACATTTCCACGAAGTAGCACCTCATCCCTTATCAGTTTGATTGCACCCACATTCACTGTAATTTCAAAGTTACTTTACCTGACTAATTTCGCTTGAATGGCGTGGGTACGGTGCTATTGACCGGCGGTAGTTGGTTTAATCATAGATTCCATTGTGAGTGAGACAGCTCGGAGCTTTTATCAAATATGGGCTTGGGGAAAAAGTAATGTCGTATTTGTGATCGAATTTTAACGCTTTATTTAACATACTTAGAATTATCTGATTTAAGTCAAATATGCGCCGTTTTGTTGGCAAACTTACGGACTATACGATGGGACAAATAGATGGTGCGTCCTCTACCACTCCAGGAATTGGCTATTGCGTGGAAAGAATTTGAACAACTTGTTCAACAGGGTATCTGCAGGCCCTCAAACAGCTGCTGGTCTTCCCCACATATGGTCCCTAAGCCAAACAGCGAATGGCGCCCATGTGGAGATTACAGAAGGCTAAATGCACAGACTGTTCCTGACCGATATCCAATTCCACTCATCCACGACTTTGCGCATCACCTCGCGGATTGCCGCATCTTTTCGACCTTGGACTTAGCCAAGGCTTATCACCAAATCCCAGTAGCTTCTGAAGACATTCCAAAGACGGCAATATGCACACCCTTTGGACCCTTCGAGTTCACCCGAATGACTTTCGGATTGTGCAATGCGGCGCAAACTTTTCAAAGGTTCATTCACTCAGTCCTGCGAACCCTCGATTTCTGTTTCGTATATTTGGATGATGTTTTGGTCGCTTCTTCCACTGAGTCTGAGCACTTAGTCCATCTCGAGTGCATTTTTCAACGTCTTCTTGAGGCCGGTTTAGTCCTAAACGTTGAGAAATGCAAATTCCTTCGAAAACAGGTGAGATTCCTCGGCCACTTCATTTCCCCTGAAGGAATACAGCCCGACCCAGACAAGGTGCAAGCAATTGCAAGCTTCCCGCGTCCGAAGACAGTGAGGGAGTTGAGGAGGTTCTTGGGCATGCTAAACTTCTGTCGTCGTTTCCTGCCCAAGGCCGCCCATCACCAGTCCATTTTGAACGCGTACTTGTCTGGCCCCAAAACTAAGGACACACGAGAGATCGTGTGGTCTGAAGAAGCTGTCCGCTCGATAAATCCCGACAGCAACTGGCTGATGCTACACTCTTGGCATTTCCTCCCGCCGTTTTTGTTGATGCCTCTGACATCGCAGTAGGTGCTGCCCTTCACCAAAAGGTGGATCAAGTTTGGCCGTTGAGCTTCTTCTCGAAGCAGTTGAATTCCGCTCAACGGAACTACAGTACCTACGATCGCGAACTGCTCGCCGGGTACTTGAGCATCAAATACTTCCGTTTCTCCCTAGAAGGCAGGCCGTTCACAGTGTTCACGGACCATAAACCGCTCACATATGCTTTGAAACAAAAGCCCGACAAAGCATCCTCCCCGTCAGCTTCGACATCTGAGCTTCATAAGCCAGTTTACGTCAGACATCCAGCACGTGTCCGGCAAGGACAACATAGTTGCTGACGCTTTGTCTCGTGTCTCCGAGGTTAACATCCCCGCCTCACTCGATTTTTCGGCTATTCCAAGGCGCAGGAGGATGACGCAGCACTTCAGAGCCTCAAATCCAACCCCAAATACAATTTTCAGGAGTTGCCCATCTTCAGCTAAAACCTCTCTCTCTGCTGCGAAGACTCGGAAAAGGGACCTCGGCCATACATTCCGGCCACATTTCGGAAGGAAGTGTTCCACGCGGTTCACGACTTAGCGCATCCAGGCATCAGGACAACAAATCGGTTAGTCACCGAGAAATACTTCTGGCCTTCCATGAACAAGGATATCAATTCCTGGGCCAGATAGTGCATCGCATGCCAGAGGTGTAAAGTCTCCAGGCATGTAAGGAAAGAAGAGGGCTCATTCCCCCGCACTACCAAGCGTTTCCACACGATACACCTCGACATAGTAGGGCCTTTGCGAGACTCGCACGGTTACAAGTATTGCCTCACAATCATCGACAGGTTCACGCGGTGGCCTGAGGCAATACCTCTGAAAGACATTACGGCGCAATTTTGTGCCGAAGCCCTCTGTCGATACCTCGCTTTGGCGTCCCTGCAGTGGTCATCACTGACCAGGGATTGCAATTTGAGTCCACCCTTTTCTCGGAGTTAGGCAAACCCCTGGGTTTTAAACGCCAGCGGACTACTGCATACCATCCGCAATCCAATGGGATGCTAGTACCTTGGCACCGGACGCTGAAAGCCGCCATTATGGCACGCGACGATCCGTCCTGGACTCAAGTCTTGTCTCTCGTCCTACTCGGCCTACGTACAATCCGCCGAGAGGAATTTGCTGCCAGCCCCGCGGAGCTGGTATACGGGGAGAACCCAAGACTCCCAAGTGATCCGGTCTTCAACAAGAGATCGGGTCTCACAGAGTCGTGGTTGGTGCGTCTGCTGAGGGACAATCTCCGACGCATCAAAGCGCCACCACCCACTCGACACTCGTCCACACCTGCCTGTTCGCCCAAGAAACTGGATACGGATGCCGTCCGGAAGCCGCTGCAGCCTCCATATGAGGGCCCGTACCGCGTTCTCGAACGGGGAGAACATTTCTTCCAGCTCGAGATCGGTGGACACAAAAAGGCTGTCTTTTTGTCCAGACTGAAACCCGTGTGCGCCTCGAAGCAGCGTCGTGTCTGCTTTGTGGATTGACGGTGAACGAAGTTCCGGGATCAGTCGCCGAAACCCCCTAGGTTTCATCTGGGGGCGGAGTGATGTGGCGCGGCAGGATTAAATTTCGAATGTTGCGAATACGGACAAATAGATGGCGCGGAACTCTCCACTGGTTTTAGAACTCGCCACGGGAGTGGAGTATTAGCGGTGAGAAAGTGCCGTTGGTTGGAACAGGAATAGACCGCATGGAATTCTGTCTCCAACCTTGACTACGGACAGCCGCGTTATCATTTAGTTTTATAGCATTTTGTAAAATAAATTTCATCTAGGGCTTTTACTTTTTACTTTTCTTTAGTTTTAAACTGATGACAAAGTGGTGTTCCTGTAATTTTGATGAGTTTTCCGGATTTTGTCTCAACCGCATTGTAATTAGTCTAGTGGTTGTAGATTTGTCTTGAATATCCAAATTTCCATGCAGTGAATTTTTACTATTTTTATGAATTATAGTGATGTATAATTCAACTCCAAAAGGGCATCCCATCCGAGCTCCCGTAGCTTCTGGCGGGTCATCAAAGATGTGTGAGGCCGAGCATTGTCCTGGTGAAACAGAACACTATTCCTATTGACCAATTCTGGTCGCTTCTGGTCAATCGCCTGCTTCAAACGGTCGAGTTGCTCACAGTAGAGGACCGAATTGGGTGTCTGGACATAGTTGAGCAGCTCATAGTGGATGACTCCCTTCCAATCCCATCAAACACACTGCAAAACCTTCCTGGCCATCAATCCGGGCTTGACGATGGTTTGGGCCGGCTCGCCGCGCTTTGACCACGATCTTTTTCGCTTGAGATTTTCGTACGTGATCCACTTTTCATCACCAGTCCCCATCCGCTTCAAAAATGGGTCGAATTCATTCCGAGTCAGCAGTGTATCGCAGGCGTTGATTCGGTCCAAGAGATTTTTTCCGTCAACTCGTGTGGCACTAAACATTCAGCTTTTTTTTGGAATACAATCTTCTGCAAATGGTTCCAAACGGTTTTATGGTCCTCACCGAGTTCCTGGCCAATCGGGCGAATGCTCACATGCCGGTCTACTTGGATGATTCCGACGATTTTATCGGTTGCTACGATGATTGGCCTACCAGTACGGGGTGTATCTTCCATATCCACTACACCAGAACGAAATCGATCGAACCAACGCTGTGCTGTGCCAATCGTTACAGTATCGGACCCATAAACTTCACAAAATTTTTTGGCCGCCTTCGTTGCATTTTTACCTCTCAGGTAGTAAATATGACGAATTTCTTCCTTGGTGGACTCCATCTTTGACGCGCTATAACTTGAGACTGAAATATACGATCATAAAACTGTCAAAAAAACACATGTAACCCAGACTGTCGTATGACCCGAAGCGATAAGTACAACACAAGATATGTTTAAGTGTCGCCATCTATTGACGAAATACGACATTACTTCTTCCCCAACCTAATATTACTTGATGAATCGTTTTTAGTTATGTTGCTTCACAAACAATAAATACTTAAAGCTACTATTTACAATAGTACATCACATTTCTTGCGCTTATCCTCGATATACCTCTACTAGGCAAAGAGTCTCATAGTGGGGAAAGATTTAGGGATTGACTTATTATTTAGGAAGACCTCAGCAAGTTGGCCAATGGGAAGCTGCTAGCCTGTTGATAGAGTTGCCGAACTAGTGGATCTAATGGGTCTGATCAGGGTCTTGTGAAGCATCAGTTTGGCTTTTGTGTTGAGTCCTTCGAAGAAGAAAGTAGATCCTTCTGAACGAACCGCGTGCCTTTTAGATAGCGACCTGAAGGTGTGGTTTGACCTAAGGAAATCATGAAACTTAACTCCTAAGTATTTTATGGATTGGGATCTGCTAAGTATAGTGTTTCCCACCTTCATTCCTAAGCGTTTAGCTCTTCTATGGATTCCTCTAGAACCTAGATATCTAGATTTCCTCCGAAAAGTGCAAAATTGCGTTTTGGCCTTATTAATTTTGATGCCCATTTCTTGTAATATTTGCAGGGATCTTTCAAATATTTCCCTACTGTTTTGGCTAGCCTGTTGGGGTGAAAGGTTGAAGAGAAAGTACAGGTATCATCGGCATATTGAAGAAGATCTGTGCCGCTCTCGGGATTTGAGACATCAGCGGTGAAGATGTTGTAAAGGGTAGGACCTGAAATGGATCCTTGCGATACTCCCGATGTTACCGACAAAAAATCGAAGAATTCATTCATTCCTCATGCAATTCTAATCATTGGAATTGGGAACTCATGATCTATAAACTTATAGATTAGTCCATAAGGAGTCAAAGGCCTTCTTTAAGTCTAATGTACATGCTATGGTCAGTTTATTATTGACATTAAGTCTTGCTATGACAGTGTCGTGAAGGTAGCTAAGTGCATGTTCCATTCTGTGTTTGTTACGGAACCTAGTTGTTGGGTACAATCTCTTTGAGATTGAATTTTTGGACGTGCCCGATTGTCCATGCTCTCTCAAAAATGACACCAATCTAAAGTTGTTAAGGTCACTACAGCCGCTTTTTTCCGGATCGCAATAACTTTAACTACTCTCAGGGCAGTGATTTACGAATAACTCATGAGGATATGTTACGAAACCGTTGATTTTACCGAAGAGTTCCACAAGTTTGCTCGCGTGCCTGGGAACGAAGTCAGCTTCGATACGACCGTATATCCTCCGACTTCCACTTTCACAGTCTTATTTTTTCTACGGTTGGTTATTAAGACCGCTTCTGTTTTCACGTCAACCGGCCCTTTCTAGCCAGGAATTTACCGCTCTTATTATTTCCGCCGCGTAGACCTCCACATCTTCTGGATGTTTTGCTATAACGATCACAGCTAGGCCATCAGCAAAGCGGACAATCATAGTTCCCTTTGGGACGGGAAGAGCAAGCACCCCATGATACATGATATGTCACAACAAGGGACCAAGTATCGAAACCTGTGGTACTCCAGCTGTGACAATGTACTCTTTGGGGCCCTCATCCGTCTCGTACCAGAGAGTCCTCTCTTAGAGGTAGTTTTCTATCAAATTCGGTAAATACCCGAGGGCGCCTATGTCAGCCCCTTTAATTTTGTTCCAGTTGGCCGAGTTGAATGCGTTTTTGACCCTCAGCGCCAACACGGCACAGCAGCCGCCAGAAATCAGTGCGCCTCTCGCCTGGTTTATCACCACGATAATTGCGTCCACCGTAGAGTGGGCATGCCGCAAACCAAATTGGCGTTGCGACAAACCATCGTTAGCTTCGACGATGGGAAGGAGTCTATTATAGTTGACTCTCTCCATCATCTTACCCATTGTATCCAGCAGGCATATAGGACGATGCGATGCTGGGTTTCCAGGTGGCTTGCCAGATTTTGGAAGCAACACCAATTTTTGCTTTTTCCGTTCGACATATTCCCTGTTTTAGGTACACCTCGAAGGTGTTGGCGCAAAGGTCCGGCCTACTCTTTACTATCAGTTCCAAAGCTCGGTTGGGGATGCATCCAAACCTGGGGTCCTGTTGTCACCAATCCTACAACATATTTCCCGCAGCTCTTCCACAGTTACTGGAGGTATTATGCCCTCATTTCGCTGGACAACAATTTGCCTTTCCCTATTTTCGCGGGGGAGGGGAACAGAGTGATAACAATCTGGGGTGATCTCCGCAGCCTTTTCGTTACCATCCTGTAGGCCTCACCCCAAGAGTTTATGTCGGCATGGTCACGCAGGTGTTTGAAGCAGTTCTTTTTGCTCCTGCGAATGACTTTTTTTGGGGGGTCACGCAGTTGCCTCTGTGCTTTCTCCCGACCGTCGCCACCAGGCGCTTCCATGAGCCTTTGGCAAAGTTTCCTTGTCCGGAAACATCCGAGTCGCAAGCTTGCGATTTCGTTGTTCTAGCAGTAGTCGGATTACGTAGCACTCGCCTTCTGGGCATAGCAGCATCGCATATTTCTGTCACCTATCGGGTGATTTGGATGGCTTTCTGTCTAACCGTACTATTCAGGGATGTTGGGTTTGAGTGCCGCGAAAAACGTGTCCCC
Source organism: Hermetia illucens (assembly GCF_905115235.1). Classification (NCBI taxonomy): domain Eukaryota; kingdom Metazoa; phylum Arthropoda; class Insecta; order Diptera; family Stratiomyidae; genus Hermetia; species Hermetia illucens. The sequence continues at coordinate 2,579,175 of NC_051851.1, read as the reverse complement.
CTCAAAAGCTTTCGCCGTCCAGCCGAGCATACCACCCGGCATTCTGCGAGAATTCTTTTTTAACTCGATCCGCCCTTGATTTCCATGCTTATTGCTTGGTGGTCGCTGTAAGAATAGTCCTCACTGACATGTCAGGTGACTCTAATGACTAAAGTGGCACTCACGTATGTCAGGTTTGGTTTTTGACCCAAATGCTACCACCTGGTTTCGATATGGCTCACTAATTATGGTCACATCGATGTTTTTCTCGCGGATGGTTTGCGAGAGTAGATCCTGCGCCTGCGCCTTGCCGTACGCCTCGCAGTTGTTGAGGTTGATTTGTATCAACCTCATCTGCGACGTGTTAAAGGGTCTCCTGAATTCCAGACATCTGTTGCTGCCTGCAACCTGCCGATTGTCCACGCCCTCTTTCCCTTTACACAGTAACCAATTTACGCTGCTCCACAGTCCTTGCTCTCTGCTCCACATCTCCGACATAGCTTCGACCTGTCATCGGCACTGAAACATGCCTTCGCGATATAATCGAAGGCAAGGTATCTAAAGCACCGCTTCAGTAACACCTGCTCTCTGAAGCGACACATAACCTTGCCTATTTTAACTCTCCCTGCTGCCAACAATTTGAGTGCTGCCTCCACTGGTAGACTGATGATGGTGGTTTGTGCCCCATTGTAGGCTTTTCGTTGCGTCTTTACCGCTGACTCCTGAAGTCCAATGAGGTCGAACTCTTTTTCCAAAGCCCCACGAACTTCCTTTTTTGTGGTGACCTAATCTATATTCTTGCAGACTATAAAGATTTCCGGTCTGCTAGCCCTGATTTCGGCTTCATTCCCCAAGGACTTTTAAATTTGGCTCAAACATTTTTCCGCTGTTATATCCTTGGACTTCTTGAGCTTCAGCATAAGGTCTTCTTTCTGAGACCGTGTAATGCGGCTGACATTATCTCCCGGAGTGGTAAGGTCGGGGTCTGCCTTCACTCTCTTGAGAATGTTTGCACAACGCTTGGAGGTGATGATAACCAATATAATGAAAAACAGACAAATTTAATTTTTAATTCCGAATAGTGAGTTTTTTATTCCTCATATACCGGTATTTCGAGGACCAGTTGTCCTCTTCCTCAGTGAGTTTTTGCCAAAACAAAACTAACAAAAACTCGCTGAAGAAGAAGACAGCTGGCCCTCGAAATATCAGTATAGGAGGAATAATATTTAAAAATAAAATTTGTGTGTTTCATTTGTCATATAAAATAATCCCGAAAAACGATACACACAACGGAAGAAAACTCCTCCTATCTCTCTTTTTCCGAGGAGACACCTTTCTCCAGGCTTTCAGATTCTCTTTAGGAGGTTCGCATCTTCTCCCCGAAATTGCGGCTACATGAGATTCCCCTGCAATCCTCTTTAATTGCTCCACTTTTTTGGGAGTTGAGCCTTTTTAAGGTTTTTTTTGTAAAACAAAACCTTTAATAACCTTTAATAACCTTATTATATTTACTGTCTGTCTGTCTGTCCGTCTGTCTGTCCGTCACACGCATTTTTCTCGGAGACGGTTATAGCAATTGACACCAAATTTGGTAGAAAGGTGGGAACTATGAACGCTCACGCATACAGTGAGTTACATCCTCTTACGACGAATTTAAGGGGGGGGGGGTCCCCATACATGCAAAAGGAGGGTGTAAATTTTTTTTTCATCAAATATAGTCATGTGGGGTATCAAATTACAAGTCACTAGAGCCGCCTTTTTTCCGGATCGCAATAACTTCAGCTACTTTCAGGGCAGTGAGTTGCGAGTAACTCAGGATATGTTACGAAACCGTTGATTTTACCGAAGAGTTCGACAAGTTTGCTCGCGTACCTGGAGACGAAGTCAGCGATAGTTGCCTCTACAATCGACGGTATAGCCGGGTTATTTTGAGTCGGAGGGGTATTGAGCTGAGACTCAAATGATTCCGCAAGGACTTGCGCCTTTCTGGCTTCTTCCCAGATTGGTTCCATGTTCCTGGTAAAAACGAAATTGCACGAACTTGCGTTTCCCCGCCTATTTATATGTTGAAACATATCTAGCCCGGGTTTGATATTTGCTAGTTTACGGGTCAACTCTTTATTGTGAAATTGCACCACCATTTTCTGGATAATTGTACTGAGGCAACTAATCCGGCAAAGCAATGCTTTATATTCAGCATTGACTTTATTTTCGTAGCTATGGAGCTGCGTTTGAGGTTCCTGCGCCAAATCTGTCAGACCTTCATGTCCAACATGATGTCATGGAGAAATTTCTTACATAAAAACTCATCGAATTTGATCAGCCTAGTATTCCTGCGTGTAGCGGTATTGACGGCGTCTGTACCCAAAATAATATGACTAGTGGGTCTTGTCGGAGAATCCGGCGAGACCATCTCAAAAATGGCTGACGTGAAAGGGTTGATCTAGTTGAACAGGGTTATCCCAGTTAGATTTTCTGCCTTGTTGCCTCAGAAGTTGTGCCTTGAGTTAAAGTCGTCACCGAAGATTAGGTATTTTGATTTTTACTGGAGATCGCCTAAGACTTTTAAGCCATGGCCCAGTTGCTCATTTCTTTTTGCTATTAGGGCTGCGCTTGTATTGTTGTCATGCCGGATAGTGTTGTATCCGGTGAAGTTGACATTATGTCTGTGATTAAGGTGAGTCTCCGAAATGCAGAATATGTCCGTTTTCAGATGCGTTAATTGACAACGCAAGATCAGTGACGCGGAGTTAAGTTTATGATGATTTGAATTGCGGCGAATTAACGCTGCTCATTGGTCTGGATGGAAGCCAGAATTTCGACGAAGTTTTTGAAGGTCAATTTGCTGCGTATTCTTAACTGCTTAGGCGTACGATACGTCTGGTCAAGACAAGCTTTGTGCCATCTGTGTCATCATTTGCTTGGTTCTCGTTGTTTCGGCGTTCTTGTTTGCCCAATTTTTATGGCAGAGTATATCCTTTACCTTGAATACTTCATTGAGCTCTTGGAAGGGCTCGAAAGTTGCCACGAACAGTCCCGGTTGTGACTTTATCGGGAGTGCCGGGTTCTGACTGTGCGGAAGCTTGTCCGCAAGCGTGACTAAATTTGCCCCGCGGACCTGTGTCCCTGTGATGACCGCGGCTGACTAGCGATTGAGTCTTCGAGGCGGGTGGGGTACTGGTTGTGGCGTGTAGCCCTTTCTCTCATACGAGAACAAATATCGATGCATGATCTTCGACGCTCTCAACGAAGATCAGGGTCCTGTCAGCCCTTGTGTTTTTCAAGGTTGCTTTCAACCCTTTCTCCTTTAGAGGTTTCAAGAATTGTGGTACATTAATTTTGTACCCAGTTATCGGTGGAATCTTAATTTTCTGGGGGCGGGTTTCTTGGATGAGGATTGAAAGCTTAAAAATTGGAGCAAACAATTTATTTACGTGTGCTGCTCTCTGCATTCATCAGCGCTCCTCAACATCTCTTTGGCGAATTTTTTGCGGGGAGAGCCGTGAAATTGGTGTGGTATACCACCCCATTGCAGAAAACAAAGTCAGGGAATGATGTGTTCCTAATCGTGTCCGGCCTGATTCGACTGCTTTGATTTGCTCGAGAAAGCCCATCTTCGATTCAATCCAAGGTTGTCTTTGATTCTATCAACTTGTTGATTGACACGTGACACAGGATCGGGATTTTCTTTTTTCTCAACTATTTCGGTTTCGCCAGAGCTTTCAAATCATCAAAAAAAAGTTTGCTTTACACGCTCAGCAGTGCATCCGGCAACAAGTTCCGCAACATCATCTGGCCCAGGCGCGACTCTTCTGGCATGCTCCGTCTTAGCAGACTATCGTAGGATAAGTTCCAGAGATCCGGTTTGAGGATGGGTCTCTGTCCATCCCGATGATCTCCATTCAGCTCAATGCATCCTTAGAGAGTCAGAAAAGAGTTTCCACCAATCAATACGGAAAGCTTGTGCTTTGACTTGCCTGCTTATGCAAGCTGAAGCGTAACTTGAGCTTACCGTTTGTCAAGTGGTATTGCAATCGAAACCCCCAGCTACGCCGAAGGTCTACTGAAAAGAACATGCAAAAGGGGGTTGTAAATTTTTTCTCCGAATATAGTCATGTTGGGTATCAAATGAAAGGTCTTGATTAGAACTTTTCGATGCCGGTCTTAGTTTTGACATTTCGTGGAAAGGCCTAAAAAGTAAAGGTCGAAAGTGATGATTTCTTTAACAGACCCATTCTTACAAAGTAGCCAAACGGAAAATCTGAAAAGATGATGAAGCTTCCTCTATATGTCCAGGCCATCACACTAAAGTGAATTGTCTGACATGCTAAATGCCCCCCTCGGCGGGCTGTCACCTGAGCTATCGAGTTTTCTAAGGAAATAGACTATGTTTGACAAATGACTACTCAAATGGTAACATGGTGATTTGAATAATGTTTAGCCTAAATGATTTAATTAGAATTAGGTAGTCCAGTATAAAAGTGTTCGTCTCTCCTGAACTGTCATGTTTGACGGCACGATGATTGAGCGGATAGAGCGTCAGCCTCTCAATATCGCTGCTCTGGGTTGAAATCCCAGTGGTCATGGGCGTCTGGGTTCATATTGAGTTTGTCTCTCGCTGCTGTGAGCTTATCACCTGCACAGCGTTAACTGTGATGATAGTGAAACTGGAACACAATCTGAATGTGTGCATGCCCTAAACTTCACTAAGGAGTGGAGGAGGAAACACTAAGAGAATTTTCGGAAATTGAATTGTAGCCTAAGTGTTTTCTCATCACATGTTAATATTTATACGTTTCTAGTGGCAATTTTAACAGTCAAAACAAAATCCCTATTAGTTAGTTAAGGCCAGCAAGCAATCCACACTTTCTTGTTGTGAAAAGGTCAAGTGTCAAGTTGTAGCTGCCAAACAATGAAGCAACATTCCCTCAATCATCTGGTCATTTTTCGATAAGAGTACAAGAAAAACATAATGGCACCCCATAGCTGCTCCACATTACGCACATCTGGCTGACCAGGAGGCGGCGCAAACCAGCAACTTGTGTTATTTTCACTGAACACTGTCCACAATTCTGCAAAGTTTTTCTTTGCCCAGTCAAGGGATGTAATTTCTCCCTGAGAAGAAAAAATATATTGCAGCCGTTACACATTCATAAATTACGCTATTAGTCCATTTTTGCTGTGGCAATGTTTCATCTCAAGAAGGCACGACCAAAGAAAAAGGGAGCAGACCCGAAATATAAGAAGGCTAACTGAGATTAGAGACTTTCCAACAGTTGGGAGACAGGAGCCACGACGAGGAACCAAGCTGGAGGTATCGAGCCCATCAATCCTAAGGCACTTGTTCTAACAAATTGCAAACTCTTACACGATGGATGGTATACAATGAGTGAAATAAATGGGAAAGTTGAGTTTTCTAGATATTTTTCAGAACAAACTCTTGCCTTCTTCCACTTGCCAGCCTCCCCGACTGATCTCATCCCAGGATCCTTTCAATCAACTCGACGACCTATTGACTCAATACATTTCAGTCAGTCATTCTCGGAACAGGACTCGAGTGTAGGCGCGTGTATATGTGGGATTGGGGGAGGGGGCGGGGGAGGCAGGCTTCATGTTGCATAAAGAAAAGTAATAACATTTGCCGTATGGTAAGTAATTTGTCTTGCGTTTGTTTTATGATGATTTTATCGATCGAAAAACTCCACGAAGAGATTTGTGAAAATATCAAGCAGGCAAGGACGATAAGAAGTTAAAACAGAAGGCAAAGCACTCATGTGTAAAGCAAACATGAAAAAGTCCTTTTGCTTGCGTGCCGTTCCCAGTCGTGGATCCGTCACTTAGTGTGCCACGGTTCACTAAACCCTAACATATAATATATTGATATTTCATCGCAATTTATAGTTGAAAGCCCATTTTAGCTTCCTTTTTTCATCACTTCCAAGGATAAATGAGATGCGATGTCAACGGAGAGTGACAACAATTTTTTCTTCGATAATCGGCTCCGCAAAGTGGTGAAAAGCAGAAGAAGTTAACGCAAGAGTTTCATCGAACGATTGTATCCACTTGAGAGCGGTGAAATCCCAAGCATATTTCGAATAATGAAGGAATTGCGTCAAGACGAACCTGCCCCTCATTTTCTTGATGAGTTTTCGGGCTATGGAGGTATTCACACGCTTGTAATGGATTCAAAGCTGTTATGTAACTTTTAAGAGCTACTGGAACTTGGTTGTTACGGGTCGCTTACGATACGGGGTGTGACGTCCCCAAGGTGCCCGAGCAAGTAGTTCTGACCCCCTAGCTGGCAGTATACCTCCTTCCTAGGTAGCAGCCTCGAGGAAGCTTCTCGGTGAAGAGCGAACCGTGAGTGACCGGTATACGTCGGGACACACTGGGAGTCTCCGAAGCCGTCGACAACTCTCTGTCGACGTCGACGGGGTGATGTGAGCCTTGCTCTGCCAAGGTGGTGGTTGTGACGTGTATCAGGAGCCAGCCCCTTCGGGACCCTGGTCGGGTGGTGTTCTTTGAACCGGTGTTAGTAGACCGCGTTGCCCGCGCTGATTCGTCCATGAATTCCGGGATCAACTAAGCGTAGGTCTGGCCTCAGGGAACTGGAGTAGGGGCTGTGTCCCCGAGGGTACACCCGTTCCTGACTATTGTGGCCCGCTCCCTTGCACACGATGCGCTGGTTACTTTTTCATGGAGAATAAACATACATTAATAAAAACAAGTCGGGAAACCGGAAGCTGGACGCTTCAGATACGAAAGGTTTTGTGTATTTCTTAGTACGTAGCACGTACTATATCCATATATGATGTGAGAGTATCCACTTTCGGGTGATATTGACATTCATAGTCTTCAATTTTCAAAGAAGCAACAAATTTTTAGGTATATTAACCTTGTTAGCAATAGTGCGATTTCCACCAAACTTGGTAAGATCATGCTCTATATTATAGCCTATATCACTGCAATGGTACTAGGATGGAATGGTACTATTATTAACTTTATCTAAACAGATATCGGCATGGAAGGTATTTCGGAGCCCAGGCACCATATAGTGGCAGCCTCCTGATTTTTTTCAGATTTTTCGGTTTGGTAGTTTCTGAGAATGGCCCCCTTAAAGAAGTGATCACTTTCAACCCCCCGCGCTCCCCACCCTTCGAACGAATGTTAAAAGTAAGATCGTCTTTGAAAAGTACTAATCGAGACATCGAGTGGTGTTCACGACGTGTGACGTTGCTTTAAAATGAATGACTTCCACAATTACTTCGTAGAAATCGATCACTTGGGATATCAAATGAAAAGTCTCGATTAGTATCTTCCAAAGTAGTATTTACTTTTGGCTTTAGTGGTAAGGCGGAGTGGGAGGGAGTGGGTTGAACTCAATCAGGTACCATTTTTACAGACCGTAATTTTGTTTGAGTATAATCTCGCGGTGTTTCTGGCGGTTACAATTTCGACCCCCCGATTTCCCCGCCTTTCCAACAAATGTCAAAACTAAGACCAGCTTCGGAAACTACTAACCGACACCTTTCATTTGATACCCCACATGACTATATTTGATGAAAAAAAATTTTACACCCCCATTTTGCATGTATGGGGACCCCGCCTTAAATTCGACGTAAAAGGATGTAATTCACTGTATGCGTGAGCGTTCACAGTTCCAACCAAATTTGTTGTCAATCGCTATAACCGTCTCCGAGAAAAATGCGTGTGACAGACAGACAGAGAGACAGTATTTACACAAAACCTTAATAATAAAAAAAAATCGAGGAAACAACAGGAAAGGAGGAAGAGCTCAGTACGTTTGGGCGGAACACAAAAATGCGTCGTTCACCGCAAAGATCAGCGAAAGAGGCAGCGAGGGCTGATATACTCGATGCCCAAATAAAGAGGAAACCTTATCAAGTGATGTAACTGACCGTACCTGTCGACCGTCCTAGCTAGAGCCGAAGAGGAAAAGCTCATCAGGAAGTGCGCAGCAGTGGTGAAGCGTATACGGTCGGCAACGTCAGCAAAGGCGTCAAAAACGGGCTGATGGAACTAGAGGAACTATTGGACCGCATCTCCTTCTATAGGCGAACAATGAGAGCAGCGGGAAACTATTGGAGAGCAGAAACAGCTGCACTCCCCGCTGAGAATGCTGCTTGCGTGAAAAAGTAGTAGCCGGTTGGCGAAAGGTTCGGTGAATATGGTGGATAAGGCAGGGTCTTATACTGCGACTCGTTCAACTTTTGAACCGTTGTTCTGGGTACATGAGGTCGAGTATTGTCGTAAAGAAGTATCACATCATCTCTGTTGATTAATCTTGGCCGTTGAATACTCAATTTTTGGTGCATTTCCTCGAGTTTGGCAGTATTTGGCAGTATTTCTGTGAATTTATCGTTTTTCCAGGTGCCAAAAGAGAATTGTGGATAGCTCCAGCTGTTGACCACCAAACAATCACCATTACCTTCTTCGGATGGAGGCTCTGTTTCAGCACATGCTTCGTTGGCTCATCAGCATCTAGCCATTGTGCTGACCGGCGACGATTGTCGTATAATATCCACTTTTCATCACATGTCACTATTCTGTGCAAAAAGGGATCGCTTCTGTTGCGGGAGAGTAAAGAACTACAAATTTCCACTCGAAGCGCCATGTTTTGCTCCGTAAGGGCATGCGGAACCCATTTGTCGAGCTTTTTCACCTTTCCAAGTTGTTGCAAGTGCCAGGAATAGTGTCGAATAGTGTACGCCCAGTTTCTATGCAATGTCTCTCACAGACTGACGTGTGTCGGATTTGACTAGCAAACGTAGCTCGTCATTGTCAATCGATGGTCCTGGATGTCCTCGTGGCTCGAGGGTTTACGTCATCTGACCGGAATTTTTCTAACCACCGCCGTGTGGTTCGTTTACCGTATCAGCTTCAAATGCGCTGTTAATGCTCCTGGTCGCCTCCGCTGCTTTATGACCGAGTTTGAACTCATACAGAACAGGTATACGTTCTTGGCCCTTTTCCATCCTTTTTTTCCTTTTTATTCACTGTTATCACAACGATGGTCAAAACTGAAATGACTCCTTCATTAAATGTAGGAGTATTTATACTTCATTATCCGACATCAACAGCGCCAACTGGTGGCGGTTTGATACAGCAAAATTGCAACTAACTTCACTTGATTGCCAAATCGGACATTTCATGTGCAACAACCTAATAGTTTCCAGGGCCCAAAAAAAAAAGAAAGCGATGAAGAAAAAAAGAAACAACTGACTCCGCCGCCAGAGATGCGTCTGTCCAAAGACAAAAAGGTGGCCAACCGAAAGCCGGGAGCAGAAAAAACGAGCAAACGAAAAAGGACTAGACCGGCAGCTCTGCTCATTAAACCGGCGAAAGGCAAGACATTTGCGGAAGTCCTTAGTGAATCCCGAAAACAACGGAGGAGAGGTGTCTTCCATACGGAAAACGAGAAGTAGCGGAGTTCTCGTCGAACTGGGCCCAAAGGCGACTAAGAAATGTACGTTCTGCGAAGCGGTCAAGGGGTTATTGGGGGAGAAGACTCTTGTTTCCAGCCTAGAGCCCATGTGCTCTCTAGAAATCCGGGATCTTGACTGCCTCACAGAAAAGGTCGAAGTAGAGGAGGCGATAAACCGTGAATGTGCAGAGGTAACCAATGCCCGGGTAGGTATCAGCTCTGTAAATGTTCGAGGCCAAAAGCTCGCCGTGGTGGAAGTCCCCGAGCAATATGCGTGGAAACTCCTTAGCAACGGATGAATCAAAATCGGATGGGTAGTATGCAGGGTGCGAATGCGGATAGTGTCTGAACTATGGACACACGTCAGCAGCTTGCAAGGGGCTGGACAGGAGGACAGCATGAAGACATGTCTTTGAGAAATGTGTCGAGCCTCAGACCAAAGAGCTATCATGCCCGAAACCGAAAAAGAGTTTAGGCTGGTCTGCGAAATCTTTGGATGAGCAGACCTTCATAGAGGTGTGGTTAGATCAACCTGATAAATCACACGCCTCTACGGAAAGAGCCGTCCACCTGGCTCAATGCATCGCTAAAGCATGTGACGCGTCCATGCCTAGGAGGTGCTCATTCCCCCGTAGAAGACCAAACTACTGGTGGAATGATGAACTGACCGGTCTTCGATCAGTCAGCCACCGAGCCAGAAGAGCGGCTCAGAGGGCGGTAGGTAGAGTCGATCAAGGGCAGAAAGAGTGCGCCTACAAGGCAGCCCGCAAAACCCTCAAGCTCGCCATCCAGCAAAGCAAGAGGAAATGCTTTAAGGAACTCTGCTCAGAAGCAGACATAAACCCGTGGGGGAGAGCTTATGGAATCATGATGGAACGATTCAGAGACCGTTCATCTCCGCAGATCACGTGTCCCACCCTCTGCTGAAAATCATCCAGGGGTTATTCTCCCAGCAAGAGGAGAGCACCGACACATTCCAACCACCTCTGAATGTGACGGCCATCCCGTCAGTCACCAGAGACGAGCTGCTGGAGATCTGCGGTAGAATAGGAGACAATAAATCGTCGGGCCTGGACGGAGTACCGAATAAGGCCCTTAAGCTTGCTGTGAAATCCAGGCCGGACATGTTCGCTGAGTTGTTCGAAGCGTGCATGTCCGAAGGAATATTTCCAGCGGCATGGAAGCGACAGAAGTTGGTACTTCTGCCTAAGCCTGGTAAACCTCCAGGTGAACCACCGTCATACCGACCCATATGTCTTTTGGACACGGTGGGGAAAATGTTAGAGCGGGTAATCTATAATAGATTACTCCCGGTTGTTGAGAGCCAAGGCGGCCTTTCAGATCGGCAGAATGGGTTCCGTAAAATCAGATCAACCATTGATGCCATCAAATTGGTTACTGGCTTGGCCGAAAATGCAATCCACGGAAAGGGTGGTACCAGCAAATATTGCGTGGTAGTAACCCTGGGCGTGAAAAATGCATTAAATTCGGCCAATTGGAATCTAATACGCAAATCCCTAGCGAAGGTTGATATTCCCGCCTATCTCGCTGCTATTGTCGATAGTTACTTAACTGAAAGGAGGCTCTGGTATGACACCGATGACGGACCCCAGGAGTGCGTTGTTTTCGCGGGTGTCCCGCAGGGCTCCGTATTGGGCCCACTACTGTGGAACATTATGTACAACGATGTACTTAATCTTCCCCTTCCGGAAGAAGCCACAATGGTTACGCTGACGACATAGTGCTGGTTGTTTTCGCGAAGCATCTCGAAGGTGCTGAGTTATACTCAAGCGAGGCAATCAGTGCTGTTAAATTATGGTTAGAGAGCTCTGGTCTGACACTTGCGGAGGAAAAAACAGAAGCGGTCCTCATCACTAAGCGACGGAAGAACGGAAGAGAAATTACGCCTGTGTTAGAATTGGGAATCATATCATCACTTCCAAGCCGACCATCAAATACTTGGGGGTGGTGATAGACAGGAAGCTCAGCTATATACAACACGTACAGTATGTTTGTGATAACTCATCCACTGCTAGTATGGCCCTGGCGAGGATGATGCCGAACGTGGGAGGGCCACGGCATACCTCTATGTTGCTTGTAGCCAGGGTGGTGACCTCAATCATGCTCTATGCGACCCCAGTTTGGAGCGAGGCGTTGCGGATGTCAGTTAATACTAGCAAACTGAATGCAGTCTACAGGAGGACAGCTCTGAGGGTATGCTCTGCTTTCAGGACTGTCTCAGATGATGCAGCATTCGTCATCTCTGGAATGATGCCGATTGATATCCTGGCAGATGAGATTACGAACATATACCATGCGAAGCCAATCTCTTCCTTATTGCAGACGAAGAACGCTGAGAAAGGGTCGGTGGACTCACAGGCTCATTCCTGCCATCAAGGAGTGGTTGGAGAGACGATACGGTGAGATTAATTATAATCTCACCCAGTTTCTCACGGAACGTGGAGGATATCTCCAATACCTTCACAGGTTTAAATTGGAGACCTCACCGGACTGTCCAAATTGTGATGGAGTCCCAGAGGACCCAGAGCATGTATTCTTCCACTGCCCGAGATTTGTGGAAGCAAGGAGGAGTCTAGAGGAGACTCTGGGAGAGGTGCTGGTACCAGAGAATCTGGTGCGAAAAGTGCGGTCACATGCGCCGCGTGTGGAAGAAAGGTGACGAAGCTGGAGTGTGCTGACTCCGCCCCGTGATGTAATACCTGATGGTGGTTCCGCGGGGCAGGGAGGGAGTCGGGGGTGGTTTTAGTGGGAAAAAATCCCACACGTTGTGTCCAGACCAGTGTCTTTTGAAGATTTCCATCTCCTCAAAAAAAAAAGGAGGACAGCATGCCGGAGATGCGGCCAAGTGGGTCATCAAGCGAAGACCTGCAATTAAAGCAAGAGTTGCGTTCTCTGCAGAGATCGTGGCGCGTCTGGGGAGAGCGTCGCACACACTGCGAACTCGGGACTGTTCCTATAATCTTACGTGGACGATTTGTCTGGGAAAATCAGATTAATGTATCTCCACTGACACCTCAACACCTGTAGAACGTGATAGATATTCTGAAGTATCTATCATTTATCGTGAAAAAGATGCCCCTTAGAATTCAAGTCATGTCCCACATGACTGATTCTCATTTGCCTAATACAACTTTATTCACCTGTTACACGATTTCCCTTCACAAACCCCTACATAGCCTGCATTCCATCTTCTTGGTGTAAGATATAGTATACATTCTGAAGCGGGTGTGTTCGCGCATATTAATTTCATTATAACCTGTCCAGAAAGGAACCTCTAGGTCTCCAATAAACTGGTTAACACCACACAGTCTCGATTACGATGTAAACCTTGCACTCGAGTATCTTAAACGCAATTTACTGTGTTGACTTTTTCCAATTCGAAATATCTGCGCCGATTACTAAGCACCACTTGAATTAACTATCTTTTTTCAGGATTATTGGATGATGCAAGACAGAAAGCCATTTAAATTGATTAACTTTTCAGGATATCGCGTGTGATTTAATCAAATCGAAATGAATATCAATAAATGCGCTGAGCCAAAGTCACATTGAGAATTGTTAATGAATGCAAATTTTATGAAAACAAACTAAGGACATGACAGTAATCTGATGGCGTAGAGAATTTTATAATATTTTGATATGCAAATTTTACAATGTGTTGGAGATAAATAAAATAGTACGACACGCGGTGTAAGATATTTTATCAGATTTATGAGATGATCTGTGCCTTTGCAGATACATATTTACGCGTTTGAATTGAATAATTCTGGCTGCGTGATTCCCAGAAATATTACATATTCAATTTCGTGTATTTTTCAGAATTCATTTCCATGATTTTCATTGAAATTTTCATAACAATTTCGAGATTATGTTGCAGAAATGTTTACCAATTCAAACTTTTTCTATTGAGCATACAACAGTCAATCAATGTGATAGGCATCCAGAAAATGATCTTTTATGCATAATCCAAAGAACAATTATTACTTTTCGAATCAGGACTCGTTTTTATGAGCTGAAATAAATATCTGATGTGCCAATATTTGATTTTTAGAAGCCTTTAGGTTCGTTATAAAGCGTTTGCCTCGCGCCAACGCTTTCTCAGAAACGCCTCATCCTTTTTTTTGACATGGGAAAACCGAGTCCTTGGCCTCGCGAAAAAAGTGAATTTGGTTGCTACCCTAATCACCGCATATCTCCACGAAAAACTCTAAAATTCGCTAATGGAGCCAAAGCATATTAAATTTTTACTTTAGACTTTCCTCGGTCAATCATCCAAATTTTCTTTCTAAAGAGACTAGAAAATTATATCGGATTCTCAGGGACATATATCACTCCACTGCGGTCAGCAGGTCTACTCGTTAGGAAAATCCACGGAGACAACACTCCATAAACTTCTTGATGAGATTTAAACAATCTTCCGAGCGCCTCGATTCGTTCCTCTCTGGACTGTCCCATTCCTGAGAAGCTCGCTCAAGTAAATTTCCCTGAGTCGTTCCTCTTGATTTTTCAGTGTCGTGGCCATGAACCCATTTTCGACTCCACAGACTAGCTCTGGCCCGTATAGCGGCGTCACTGCTCCTTTCCTGGCCAGCTCGTCCGCTGCCTCATTACCTTCTAACCCAATGTGACCTGGAACCCAGAGTACCCAAACCCTGTTAAGACATTCCCATACCAAAATTTGAAATTTACCTAGTAGAACCTAAGTGCCTTAAGCTCCCGGACATTACGAAAATCACCCTCCTTGCTTGCATCTATATGGGCAGATGGGAAGGGGTCAATCCCAGAAGGACCACTAGGGATGCCGTTGGGCAAATTCTCATTACCCCACTGATACACACTCAAGACGGTTTTTGAACTTTGTGTTAGTCCCTGGCTGCCCAGATTACCGCCGTATAGGTAATCATTGGCCTTCTTATTACATTGTATATCCAGTGCAGCATGTTCCGCTTGCATCTCCACTTCTTTCCTCCTATGGACCTGCAAGTTATTAGAGCCCTTGCGGCTTTCCGACATATGTTCTCATCATGTGTCTTCCAGAGTAGTTTTTGGTCTGGTGTGATTTCCAAATATTTTACCTCTTTTGTTTTGAGAATGATGGGGTCCTAAGTCCGCATCAACTTAATGCTGGACCGGACCAAATGGGGAGCAACTTACTCCCTCTTTCCTGGTCCACGCTGGCTGGTGCGCAGTCCAGCCTTTGTGCACTACTTATGAGTGATTCGAAGTCTGATTCGAATTCTGTCGCATATGTTGGGATGTCCTCACGTTTACCCCTCCAGATTAAAACAATATCATCAGCGAACCTATATTCCAGTGTTTGCTAGCTCGCCTATGAGTTCATCAACTATCATGCTCCAGATTAATGGTGACAATACTCCACTTTGTGGACAACCTTGAGTAGTGCTCATAACAATAGAATCTGTACCTTTCGGTATTTCTATTTGTCTACTCTGTAATATTCTGCCCGTCTAGAAGGCCAGGGTGTTTCGAACTCTGTTGTCGATAAGGGCATCTAATATCTCTATGTGCGATATGTTATTGTACGATGCTAGGATGTCCAAAAACGGACACAGTGCTCTTCCTTCGTTTCAATGATATCCCATAATTCATCTGCCAGCCGATATATGTAGTGCAGTTTCGGTTGGCCGTCCTGCCCAGTAAGCGTGCTGATATGGATATAGGGGATTGTGCATTAGAACGTTAGTTTTAATATAGTTGTCTATGACCTTGTCCACCATTTTGAGTACGAACGATTTTACCCAAATTGCTCCAAAAGATTTAAGGTGAAAAGAATCCTTTTTATCCGCTTTCGGAATAAAGATAACTTTTACCAGTCTCCATGCCCTTGGTATATGTCCCAGGCCTATGCTGCCCCTTACCGCCCTTAGAAGCGACTCTCTGGATTAGTGCTGAAAAGATGCCATCTACTCCGGGTGATTTCAGTGGTGTAAAAGTTCCCCCTGGCCACCTCACCCCAGCTTCCGAGCATACCTTTTTCGCTAGTCTCCAGTTCTCCTTTCTTCCCCTTTTATTCGTTGTTGGGGTATCAGGCATCCCTTCACAGAATTCCCTCAAGTCGTTTCGTTTAGCTTCCTGATCGCTTTGCTATAAGTCCTCAGTGTCCCTTTATACCTCTGTCAGTTCTCAGTTTGTTTTAGCCAGTTGAAAGTTTTTCACCTCGTTTCTCATTCTGGCTAGATTCCTGCTTCATCAGGGTATGTCTGTGACTGTGGCTTGACTGTCTTAGCCTAACGCCTGACCTCATATACCCCAATGACAGCTCTGTTGAGACCTTCCATTCCTATTTCTAGCTCTCACCTGTAGATGAGCAAAGTTGTCAATCTGGTGTATTAGTCCAAGTTTGTTCACCTAGTATTCCTTATTATTCTATTTACTTTCGAGTTGTGATCAGAGTGTTCCCTAGAGTAATGTCTAATACCTCTTGCCTCCACTATGTATGCTTGATACTGCTGGGGAAGTGCTCGAAAAGCTCATCAGAAGTAGACTCGCTGAAGCGATACGCGCTGCTGGACATTTATCTCCCCGGCGGTTTGGTTTTAGGGCAGGGAGATCGACAATTGATGCTGTCATGCAGGTCGTGGACGCCGTTCGACAAGCAGAGGCACATAGCCGCCGAACTCGACGGGTGGTGCTCCTCGTAACGCTTGACGTCAGAAACGCCTGCAATTCCGTAAGATGGAAAGACATTCTAGGCACACTAGACAATACCTTCAACGTGCCGAACTATCTCTTACGGATTTTGAGGGACTATCTGAGGAACCGCTCCCTGCTCTATGAAACACTAGAGGGTCAAAGGTGGATGGAGATCACGTCGGGGGTAGCACAGGGATCCACCCTAGGGCCGGACCTCTCGAACGCTACCTATGACAGTCTGCTTAAACTCGACATGCCAGAAGAGTCGCGCCTGGTCGGCTACGCAGATGATGTCGCAGCGCTTGTTGCTGGACGGACTGTCGAACAGGCGCAAAGCAGACTCGGCATATCGATGCGACAGGTGAGCGGATGGATGACTACTCATGGTTTCAACCTTGCACTGGAAAAAACCGAAGTAGTCATCCTGACTAAAAAGAGAATTCCGACCCTGCGTCCCATATCGTTCGGCGAGTCGATAATCGAGTCAAAATCAGCGGTAAAGTACCTCGGGTTGACTCTTGACTCAAAGATGAGCTTTTCTGAGCAAATCCAAGCAGCAGCGAACAAGGCTGCGGCTGGAGTTTCGGCGTTAAGTAAGCTAATGGCAAACATTGGGGGTCCTACGTCTAGTAGGCGACGTCTCCTGATGAGCTCAACGCAGTCTGCCCTGCTCTACGGCGCAGAGGTATGGGCTGGCGCTTTTAACAAAGAGGTATATCGTAGACGCCTCCCGCAATTACAGACACGGGGAGCTTTACGGGTGGCTTCTGCGTACCACACAGTCTCTGAACCGGCCGTGATGGTGATCGCGGGAGTTATCTCCATTGCCCTTCTTGCTAGGGAGCGTCAGGCCATATACAAGCGCAAGGGAGGTGGTTGCTCGCGAAGAACGGCAACACACTCTAGACGAGTGGCAGCTCTCTTGGCAAAATGAAACTAGAGGCAGATGGACTGCGCGGCTCATCGGCAACTTAGGTGCGTGACTGAATCGGAAGCATGGTGAGACTGACTATTTCCTTACCCAATTTTTAAGTGGGCATGGAAGTTTTCAGTCTTACCTGCACAAGATTGGAAAGGCGCGTTCTCCGGATTGTGTGTTTTGCAATGGAGTTGTGGACGACGCCCACCACACTTTTTTTTTCTTATGGAAGGTGGGATGGGGTTCGTCAGCAGCTCTATTTAAACACAGGGGATCTCTCTCCAGACAACCTTGTCGAAGAGATGCTGAGGACTACTGACAGGTGGAACCGTGCTGCCCATTACGTTCGGGCCCTTCTCGTTGCTAAGAAGATAGAACTCGACCGGTGGAAGAGCCGAATGGCAGGGAGTTCCTTGAACTGACAGTTCCCTTCCTCCTCTCCCCTCCCGTTGATGAAAGGAATTCCCTGATTTGAAGGCTCCGCAAGGCGGGAGAGTTCGGGGGCTGGCCCGAAGTAATGTGACAAACGGTTCCAGGCTAGCTCTCTGACGATGGGGAGGTGTTTAGTTGGTAGTCCGACGACGTATCGAATCGGGAGTCCAACACTGTGTGCGTAAATGCATTCACCTACCCTACCCCAAAAAAAAAAATACCTCTTGCCTGGTGTTAGTGACGAATGTTGGCTTGTTCCCTACATTATGTATTTCTAACTTGTTACTGGGGATGAATTCAAGAAGGTACTCACCTAATAGATAAATGTCGCTGCTGCCCCAGACCTCATGGTGGAAGTTGGCATCGCAGCCGAGAAGAAATGATGGCGCATTCCTTTTGCAGAACTTCGTCAGTCTAACGACTACATCCAATGGGATCCGGCTATCGTCTACTGAGAAGTATCCTGATACCATGGCTGCCTCTCGAGTTCTTCTTCCGGCTTCCAGTGGGATGGACGGCCAGTCTCCAGTTTGAAACTCTGAAAGGCATATATATTTTAAGTTTCTTTTGAGAATGTTCCAAGCTCTTAATTTTTCACAAATTGCCTGCATGCTTCCTACTTGCTTCTTCTTGAATCTGCCCAGGGTTCTTGAATCAGCATTAATCCAATGTTATCCTTGGAGCTTCCCTTGCAATTACTTCGGATACAGCGTTTGCATGGTGGAGGTTTACCTGGGCTATTTTAGTGCTGGCCATCGGCTCCGTTGGTATTTGGAGCTCTTCCCCAATATTGGGTCATTGCCCTCACAGCAATATTTTGGATAATTCATTTGTAACATTCTTTCACGATAAAAATGAATTTTCATCAAAAAAACATCCTGAATTTAGTGGCGCACCTAATAGGTAAGTCGCCCCGCAATCTGAATCCGAGGTACCATCTGAAATTTGTTGGGCGGTGCTGTCTGATTTTAAAAGTTAAGGCTAGGTAAGTTAGTTCAGTCGCTCCTTCTTAGAAAGCTGTCTGACAGGATCCTCTGTCGAGGCTGGAAATAGACTATAGTCAAGAGACTCTCAGATCACTAGACTTTGTAGTGAAGTCTTATATTGCGGACCTTAGTAGAGTAAAACGCTGCTGCAACTATTCTTTAGATATATAATCTGTGGGTACTTCGTAGATAAGTTAATAATTGCACTCACTTACGACGGGCATCGGAATATGATCGATTAAGGACGGACGTGGTTGAAACGTACCTTCGATACTTCAACGGTTTTGGGCTGATTACGACTATCATTATGAATCGTTGTTCTTTGGCGAGGGCCGCGTGTCGGAGCAGTCGAACAACGAATCTATCATAGGCAAACTTTCTCTAGGCGTTGTTGGCTATGATTTGATTGATTGTCCCCCCATTTATACTGTACTACTGTACTGTATACTCTTTCAAACGCTTTCATACACTCTTTGAAGCATTCTAACAGGGATTACTTCGATCCTGGCCAAGATATTTTTCTTGAGAGCTTCGGGGGTCCTAGGGTCGTCACACTTGATTTGAGGTAGTCCCACAAAAAAAAAAAAATCGCAAGGGGCCCAATCAGAAGAACACGCTGGCCAGTTCAAACTCCTCTGAAAGAGATAAGGCGTCCTGGCAACCTTGTCCTCAAATAGTCCATGACAATGTTTGCTGTGTGGGCTGTGGCCCCATTCTGCTGAAACCCGACGTCTTCCAGTTCAAACTGATCCTATTCGGCCGAGAAAGAAATGAGGATCATGGTCATGTAACAAACTAAATTAGCCGGAACGGTTGGGTTGTCTTTCTACGACGGCGGGGGGGGGGGGGGCGGGGGGGGGGGTGATATAGCACTTCACACGAAAGGCACGCTGTCCACAAATGATTGAATGCGCGTTTTTAAAAGAGGCTTTCACACAAAATGTAAATGTTGGCGACTGAGTGGAGTCACAACAAACCCTCCGTCCTCGTCTGTCGAATGATATCATTCCCCACCAGCCACATCTGCTACATTAGGAATGCCCCCACTGTCTACCCCATCTGCATGTGGCGCTCCATTCTGTACTTAAGCTACTTATAGTATCTGCTTTATGTAGTAATTTATAGCTTCCATCTAGCGGCTGAAATCGAAGTTTTTATGGCTTGAAATAAATCAGGATAGTCTCAGCTTTCTACAAAGGTGTCTAAAACTCGCGTGCGTTGGCTATAAGCCCCGAGAAGTTGAGCTGATTTTATTTTTGTCAAGTCGATTTCAAAAACTATAATGGATGACAAGATGAGCAGATCATCCAAGTAAATAGTGTTAAGGTCTTGATGTCTGAAAATGCTATCCCTCTGGTAAGTTTGAATTTCATTTTTCAGACCTAGAGGTGGACTCAAGCACTCAAAAAGACCGAATACCGCTTTCTCAAATATCTTCTTTTGTAACCGTCTAATATTTTCAAGCCTATTGTCAAAAAGAACCCAGGAATTGGATATCTGTCAGGCTTTATCTGCGTGATGAGACAGCGGTAACCGGATGTATTTGCTTTGAAGGCTGACGGCACCTAACTATTGTACATTGAACCCTACTTTGGCGGGCTTCAGTTTGACACCAGTTGGCCCAGAGAAGACGGGCGGGCCGGTAATAGCTATGTCATGCTGGCATGCTGAGAAGATCTTCGATGACGATGAGGCGGATATAAAGGTCTGCGACAATAGCTAAAATTCCGTTCATCATCATCATCAACGGCGCAACAACCGGTATCCGGTCTAGGCCTGCCATCTTAGGCAGGTTCTGTCTCGTCTTCTTTTTCTACCATAGATATTTCCCTTATAGACTTTCCGGGCGGGATCATCCTCATCCATACGGATTAAGTGGCCAGCCCACCGTAACCTATTGAGCTGGATTTTATCCACAACCTGGCGGTCATGGTATCACTCATAGATTTCGTCGTTATGTAGGTTACGGAATCGTCCATCCTCATGTAGGGGGCCAAAAATTCTTCGGCCGCACGTCATCGGGAATAATTTCAATCCATCCTTCGAGTCTTCCTAGAAGAAATGCAACAACGATACAATGTACTTCGAAGCCTGTAATTTGGTCAGAGCCTCAACGATTTTCGTCGACTTTGCAGTGTTGAATGCATTTTTTACTTCGAGTGCCACGACTGGACAGCATTTGTCATCTCGTATTGCAGCGCAAGCCAGGCCAATCACCGTGTTGATTGCATCGACGGTTGATCTCCCCTTACGAAACCCAAATTGCTTGTCGGTTAGGCCTCCTTCCTTTTCCGCAATAGTGAGCAAAAAGTTGTATAATACTCGTTCCGATAGTTTGCCAATGGTGTTGATAAAATATATCGGTCGATATGAGGAAGGCTTCTGGCTTCAGAATAAGTATCGGTTTTTGCAGCTTCCATTGCTCGGGGAATTCTCCTTCTTTAAGGTATGCCGTAAAAACTTGGACAGACATACCTGGTGCTGTCCTGGTTGAAACTTTCAGGGCGATATTCGGGATTCCATCTGGCCTTGGGGTCTTATTTTCAGCGAATTTGCTTACTGCATCTAGAATTTCCTCTTCTGCCACTACACTTCGTCGGGGTGTACATGGAATTTAGGCAGATTTGTGTAGTTCACATCCTCTGAAAGAGAGTGTCTACTATATTTTGTGGCAATTTAGGACAGGTAATCGGGGAGGAACGCTTGCCTTTCAGTGATGATATTACCGACCTGTAGGCGCCATCCCATGGATCAGAGTCACCTTCAGTACACATCCGCTAAATTCCACCAGAAATTGGGATTGGGATTGAGTCGCTCGACAGTGATTCAGATTTAGTTGGATAAATTTCATTTGTACTTATTTAAGAACGCCTTATTGAACACTGGGTAATTATTGATTCCTGCAATATGGGCGCTGTCGCTATTTTTGGTTTCGACACAGAACACGCATTTGGGCGCAATCCTTCCCAAAATGGTCTTTTCCTCCGCACTTGCAGCACATACTAGATCTGTCTTGCGAGCTGGTACAGGCTTTCGTAATGTAGTCAAACTGCCAGCACTTAAAACATTTATGCACTTGGCTTTGCTCTCGTATCCGGCAAACCACCACTCCAATGCGAACTTTGCCTGCTGCTATCGTCTTTTTTCACCCCGTACGTCCGATAAGCGTGACATTACCACTCAGTTCAGTCAGGGAAGGATCTGCTTTTACTTTCCGTAAAATCTCCGCGTACGTCAGTTCGCTGGTTTTTGTTTTCAAAAGTGATCATTTCTTTAACGGAACCATTCTCAAAAAAATCAGGAGGCTGCCACTATATGGTGCCTGCACTCCGAAATACCTTCCATACCGATTCGGTTCAAATAAAGTTAATAATTTTATACTACTATAATTTTTAGTAATTGGCGGCAAAACCCCCCTTAAGCACCACCATGGTAGTGATGTAAGCTATAACATAGAGCACGACCCTACCGAGTTTGGTGAAAATCGTACTGTTGCTAACAAAGTTATAATAGGTCAAAGTTGTCGTTTCTACGCAAATTCTAGACTATGGATGTCAATATCACCTGAAAGTGGATACTCCCACATAATATATGCATATATTACGTGCTTCGTACTAATGGGACAAATGCACACTCAAATGTCTCTATATAAGAAATACACAAAACCTTTCGTACATGAAGCGTCCAGCTTCCGGTTTTCCGACTTGTTTACATGGGAAAACTGAGTCCCTGGCCTTGCGAAGAAAGTGCGTTTGATCGCTACCCTGATTACCGCATATCTCCACGAAAAACTCCAAAATTTTCAAATGGAGCCAAAACATATAAATATAAATATATATATATATATATAAATTTTTACTTTAGCACCCCCATTAGCACCCTGGACTGTTCCATTCTTGGAAAGTTCGCCCAAGTTAACCTCCCTCAGTCGTTCCTCTTCATTTTTCAGTGTCGTGACCATGAACCCATTTCCGACGTCATAGACTGACTCTGGCCCATATATCCTCGCTGCTCTTTTCCTGGCGAGCTCGTCCGCTAGCTCATTACCTTCTAACCCGATGTGACCTAGAACCCAGAGTGTCCAGACCTTATTGAATGAGCCGACCATGTTCATTCTGTTAAGGCCACGTGTGTACCTTAATCCCCGTTGAGAAGTACATCCTTCGGCGTTTTATAAATTTCTAGACTTTCGGCCACGTCTAATTTCGTTGCATCGCTTATGTGGTTCACCAACCTTACGTTCTCCCTGAAAACCGTGTGTCTACTTAGGACGATATGTTCCGCTACCTTTGATCTGAAAACCGTCGCACCTTTTTTCCGCCAAATCTGCTTCCTTTAGGTGCTCCCTAAAATATCCGATGTATACTTTCCTTCAATCCGCTTGGGGAGCTGTTTGGCCAGCCCGACCTTTCCTGTGCTTATCCTCTATGTATTTCCATCAGGAAATGAGTGTCAAAGAGAGAGGCAATTTGGGATTTAAGGGTGGAACTCACTATTTGGCAGAGCCGCAGAAATCTGGCCTTGCTAGTGTTGAGACCTATTTTCGGATTAACATAATGAAGCAGTTGATCCGGAAAAGCTTTATATTCAACATTTACCCTATTTCCGTGCTTGTTAATGGCGTCTGTCGCCAAAAGTTGTGTCTGCGAGTTTCTTCAAGTTCAGCATTGGTACTAACTCTGACTTAAATTTATCTCAGTTCGTATGGACAATTTGAGTTCCACTGCATACTGGTCGTACATACCTGGCGAGGTTTTACAGATTTGTCTTGTTTTCTCGAACAGTAGGAAGTAGTAAGAAAAACTAGACTAAAAGATCTTGTTGGAAAATGCGGTAAGACCATCTCAAAGTTAGTTGACGTGAAAGTGTCATGAATCTATTTCAGCAAGATTCTCCATTTCTGTTGACTGCTAAATCGCTCCAGAAGGTGTGCCTCCAGTTGAAGTCGCCACTGAAGCATGTGAGATCAAGGGCACAGAATTAAAAGTAACCATGTTGAATTCCTTAGGTTGAGAGTTAGTTTGAAAGTACCAAACTGACGCTGCTCGTTGGTGTGGGTTGGAGCAAGTGTTTCACAAAATTCGCGGAAAGCGTTGGCGGATGGACTGGACGAGTTTTACGGGCGCCTTGAGCGTAAGCGATTGTCATGCTTTGTGAAAGTTGTACTAATGTATGCTTGACACCGGAGACTTCGGTTGTTTTCCAATTTTTGGCAGCCTCTCTCCTGGCTATGGTAGTCTTGACTCTCAGCTTGACCGTAATTGCAACAGTGCAGCACCCCATTGCGGGTATCATGCATTCCCCGCACGGGTGGCTTTTTCTTGCACCTCACTCACTTGTGCACAATCCTACAGTTTAGGTCGATGTTGCCGAAGTTCTGGCAGTTAAAGCACTGCACTTGTTCAACTGACTTCACTTTTTCAAAAGCCACCTTTTGATGAAGGATGTACCTAATTTTTATGACTTCAATGAACTCTTTAACTTGGCCCGAAGTTGGCCACGAAGAGCCCTGATTGCGATTTAATCGAGAGCGTAGGGTCTTCTAACTGGAGAGCTTTAGTCCTTTTGGTCACAAAATTTTGCGGCCGAACATATTTTCAGAGAGTATTCAGGTTTGATATCCGACAGAATATCGGCTGGGTCTACTTCTTGGACTGTGTCCTTAAAGAAGAAGTGGTACTTATTATGGCACTCAGTCAATCCCTTTGCCTTTAAGAGGCATGAGAATCTTTGTATAATCCTCGACGGACTTCGCGAATATAAGGATCTTATCAGTCCTCGTCTCTTTAAGGGTTGCTTTCAATCCCTTTGTCTTTAAAACCGGCAGAAGTTGTGGTACATTCAAACGATTCCCGTTGATGGAAGGGATCTTTTCTTTTTTACTTTTCGAATTGGACTTACGTGCTTAGCACTAACCGACTTCTTTCTCTCAAAATACAATGTCTCAATAATTTTGAGATGCATTAATGGATGGCTTCAAATGATAAACACTTTTACCTTAACGATATTGGAGCTTTGTCAGAAAGCTGGCAAAAAGTTGTCCCTAAGGATAGATTGAGCAATTCATTTGTAACCATTATTTCACAAGAAAGTTGAT
This sequence comes from Hermetia illucens, assembly GCF_905115235.1. Taxonomy (NCBI): domain Eukaryota; kingdom Metazoa; phylum Arthropoda; class Insecta; order Diptera; family Stratiomyidae; genus Hermetia; species Hermetia illucens. The sequence goes on along the minus strand of NC_051851.1, from coordinate 2,554,642 downwards.
TTTTCATAAAAAAAAAAGTGGGGAACTTAATCGCTTCGCAATCTCAATGCGGGGTAACAACTGGAATTTTTTAGACGACACTCCTTCTCAGAAGGTTGGCTGACAGCATCCTCTGACCAAGCACCCTGAAGAAGTGCCTGGAAATAGAGCATGTGCATCAGCCTGATATTGTTCTGCCGCTGGTGACAAGCGTTGTCGGAAGCGACATAACTTCTTACCAGCAAACTTATTAACACAGTGGGTGGCTTACCGCTGATGTTAACGATATAAGGACAGCCATCTACCCTCTGGATTGCCTTCTACGGATCTACGGAAGAAAGCGTTAAAGGGGAAAATCATGGTTCCGTAACGAGTCGCATTGACCGGAACGGTTCGGTTGTCCTCTTCAAAGGAAAAGATCGATGATTTCTTGAAAGAGAACACCATACTGTAACAGGCCTCTGGTAGAGCCCCCTTAGGTTTACTACAATCCACCCAGGTGGAAATGTATCCAGTACGAAAAGAAAATGAAAGCGTCCCATAGGATGCAACAAGCCTGTTTTCACAAGCAAATTGTCTGGGTTCATAATCGGGTGGCAGCAGTTCATGGACAACTACGATTTTGTAAGAATGATTCGGTGAATGAAACGCCTCGAAATGCCAAAAATGTTCGGCTGTCTCCGTATTGAATGCCGGGCAGAATTTTCAGTGATGGCCCGAATCCTCTAAACGTTTTCTGGGGTGGTGACGATTTTCTGATGCACCCTTCGAATACCACTTCCCACCATCCACATCTGCTGCAATAGGGATGCCCCACTCTCAATTCCATCTATCTCTGGCGCTCCACCTTGTAGTTAAGTTACTTATGGAATCTGCTATCTTAAATAGTTGATGGCTTCCAGCTAGCACCTGAAATGGAAGTTTTTGTGACTTGAAATAAATCAGGATAGCCTCGGCTTTCTGCAAAGCTTGGCTTGAAGTTACGTGCGTTGATTATAAGCCCTGAGAAGTTGATGCCTTCCTGTACAAACATGGACTTGTCTCAGCTGAATTTATTTTTGCTCTTCAAGTCGATCTCGAAAACTATTCAGAAGTGTTCCTGCACGCTGGATAACAAGATGAGCAGATCATCCAAGTAAATGGTGCAAAGGTCTTAATGTCCGAAAATACTATCCCTCTGGTAAGTTTGGATTTCATTTCATTTTTCAGACCTATAGGTACACTCAAGAACTCAAGGGGTGGTAATTACCAGTTTTTCAAATACCTTCTTTTGTAACCGGGGTCTAAAAGATACCTTTTCAAGCCTATTGTCAAAAAGAACTCAGGAATTGGATATTTATCAGGCATTATCTGCGCGATGAGACAGCGGTGGCCGCATGTAGGACTTGAAAGCTGGCGGGACCTTTATTTTGGCAGACATGTGTTTGGCACCAACCAATTGGCACAGAGAAGATGGGCCGGCCGGTAAAAACTATGCTCAATGAATCGATTGGTCCTCTGATCGAAGACGATGAAGCGTCTATAAAGGTCTGTGACAATAGGTACACTTCCGTTCTCTTGGCAACTTGTTGGTATTTAGATCAGTGAATTTGCATCCAAAGAGAGGCCCGTTTGGGACTGGAAGTCTTGAGTCAGGTTGGTGTACTCTGTTGACGTGGCAACCATGATTGGTTGGAACCTCGCCATTTCTTCATCTTCTTCAGCCTTTGTCCCGTCCAAACGCGAGGTAGGCTCATCTTCAACGGTTGCGCTACCTTACCCGGTCATACACCTGATCAAGATGGATCAGGAGACTCCCAGATCACCATCTAACAGCAAACTTTCGAGAAAATTGTGGCTCTGCTCCGTCAGTCTTCATCGAAGCGGCGATGTATCTGGAATACTTTATGCAGCTGGATCAAATAGCTATTATCAGAGCAACATGGGTATAATGACGCAAATTGCTGCTTATGACATCGAAGTGAAATTGTGATTTCTAGATTTAAATCACTTAATTCACGGTTAAGGAATCTGTAGGCGTGCTTTATCTACCACTAAAGCTGGCGGTGGTGTATATTCAGATGGATTGTGAAAAGTAAATAGCCTTTGGTTTGAAATCGATTATTCGCCCTTTGACCTATTGTGAACATTAACTACACGAAAAACGATTCAATGAAATATTGACAATCATAAAGTTATGGGGTTCATAGCTACCCTTCCAGGGCAAATTGTGTCAACACAATAAGTTCATAAATTAGATTTTAAGCACGCAACCCTCTCAAGTTTTTTGTTCCATATTTTATCAATCCAGAGTTGATGTTAGAAACGATTAGGAGCAGCCAAAAAACGTTGCCGTGCATTTCCCTTTAAAATTCCCGACCCCAAAGATATCAACCCTCCGCGCACCAGAAGCGACTCTCATTCCATTCTAAATCCGTCCCTCTATCTTGAATATCTGGGCTGTGGTGGTTTTTCTATACGCCACTTGCTCTTATCGTTTTAAATAATGGCAATTCAAGTTTAACTTGGACAATAAGAAGTGAATAGATAGGGAACGGAGCCCTAGTTCACTTCTTATCCAGCTACGACGGTATACATGTATTAAGTACGTTGCGGTAGCAAATGTTTCAACAGTGCAACCCTTAGATAACACAGTACGTAGAAAACCATAAAATTGCTTACGTGGGATGGGGTTGGCAGGCAAGGAGCGGGCCTAGTCAAGGTCTGGGGCTGGGCTTTCTTGGCCGCTTAAACCTGAAATTCGGCTCTTCCGTTCCATGCACAGGTGGTGTAAAATTCATATCGTTTTCCGTTCTTCCCTTCCGCAGGATATATAGGACTCAGCATAGTGAATCAATAGTGTACTATTCTATTAAAGTGCTCGAGTAAGTGGAATAAAATAGAATTCGGGAAAAGAACATGCTCGGAAGGCTCTCCACATGTACATATGTGAGCCCCGCTCTTTGCTTGCCTTCTCTGAGTTGTATATGAGACGGGACTTCCTAAACGTTTTCAATTTTCTTGAATGGCTGAAAAGAAGCGTATACTATATTTTAGACTGAAGAGCCCCATTCAGTGCAGACGTGTAGCAGAGGCAGTGGATATTTGCCGGCCATATCATCTCCTCGTCTTTTGGTAGCCAAAAGCAAAAGTAAACCGTCGGAAAGTAGCCCCTGAAAGCTGGAGAGGGTAGAGTTCGGGCTTCGGCTAAATATTAAAAGCTGATGCCGTCGTTGGCATGTACTATGTATGACGGTTTAAGTGAAACTCCCCGCAGGGATTTCGGTAGTTTTTAGGGAGAATACCAACAGTTGGGGTGGATGTTTATGAATGAACATAATCTAGTCTGGCTGGTAAATATTTTCCTAGACTGGTAACTATAAATGTTAGTTATTGGGTCTTTTACTTAATGGATTCAATTTGCGAACATCGAGGGTTGCGTGATATGTTCAGAGGATAATTCTGGAAGTGGACGTGTTGTAGCCGATTGTGAATTAGTCGTCGAAAGGGGCTGAAAACAATGGTTCTGGCTTACATGGCTCCACAAATGTTTCAAAATTCAATATATCAAATCATGCTTGCAAATATTACTCGCGCATCTTCTACAGCATCTCATGAATGTACATGTAGAGCTCCACAAGGAACATCCAACACATCGTCCTTGACAGTTTCCATTAGCCTTATTGATTAAATTTTTTTCAGGACTACCGACGAAGAAGTCAAAAGCAGACCAACGGATGGTATTTTGTATTCTTCTGTTGGCTCGCGTTCAAACTTCACCCGAGTCGGTACAATACCATCCCAAAACAATAAAACCCAGGAACATTCGGTTGCCTGGCCAAATTCACATTCGGTACGTTCGGAAGTACATCCTGAAAATTCAACGAAGGACGAAGGGAATGTCCAGAGAAAAGTTCGCAGTGTCGATTCCACAATACAAATGTGAGGATGCTCTCTGCATGAAAGTTTACTCCTGGTCTCACATTTTGTTCGCGGAGAGACCAAGCACCCCCCAAAAATTCAAAGGAAGATAAAATGGTACTTAGGGTTTTGCTGGTTATAAATTCTAATATCCTGTTCAGAGATCTCAGATGGGAATGAATGTCCAGGGAGCTACCGTACAGAAAATAAATGGAGAGAAATAGATGGGAATGTTGGTTTGCTTCCTCTGGGGTGGGGGGACGGGGGAAGGCTTCTGCCTCCGTTTGCTTCTAACCAACAACATAGGTAACCGACAGCTATGAGGAATGTTAAAACAAACCCAAAGAGTAGGATGCCAGATAAAAGGCAACGTCATGGTACGATTGCGGTTTGTTTGCTAGACGGAGAGAAACATTCAAACATTTGCTGAACTTAATGGACTTGCAAGTAGTTAGGCCACTACTAACATCTGTTCTGGATGCTTGGCTCTTTGAATATTCGCCTCCTCATCAGCGGCATAACCGCTGTTAGCATCATCGTCATGGTCGTCATCAGCTTCACAACCTTCAGCATCCCTCGAATGCTGTTTAATTCCTGCCTACTTTTAACTCGTTTCCAGGAAGATGTCGGGCTCATGTGGTATCCTTGTGTTTCGGTTTACCTCTCTCGCTCGGCTGGAACTATAACTACACCACGATAGTATGTGAAAACACTTATAAAATGAGAATTGCTTGTCGTCGAAAAGAAATGAAGCGTCAGCTTGTTGGAATCTGTGCCCTCCTCCATTTCTTCTACTTTCTTCCTTGCTTCGCTCCGAGTTTTTGTCTCGATTTCTAGGATCCGCGTGCATGTCCATGCCACACCACATATTGTTTGCACACACGGTCGCATCGGGCAATACCAAACTATAGGATATTGTGCTACACTACTCCGGGGGCCAACAAACCGACAAGCCATAGGGCCTTTAATGGAAAATCAACAGAAGAATTTAATGACGCATTTCAGGCCCCGAACAGTGTTTCCAGATAATGCACCTGAGCATAGTGCTGTGTCAATATTTGCCATTATATTCCCTTAGCATACACCTGACTGTTAGATAGATGGATGGATGGTTGATGGCTCATCGTCGGCCCCCGTAGCCTGTTCCAGACAACCCCCTTCGTCCTTTCTATTATGATACGGTTGCGGCTTCGAATCGGCTGAGCACAGAGGTCATGACGCTTTGCTTATTTTAACTCTTCAATTTCAACTTGTTTGTTTTTCTTTTCTCAGGACGGTATCTCCCAGATATTTCGGAAGTGATAATGTGGATGGATGTTGGTTTCTAGAGTAGTTCTCTAGGATAGATAGTTTGTGTAAAACGAGTCAGTAGCTGAGTAGTTAAATTCAAGTGAATCTTGAAGTGATACGATTCAGCAGATGCTTCGCAGGTCATATCAAGCCAAGGCTTAACCGAGTGTGAAGCTTATTGTGGTTGAGGATGGGAGTAGGATCGGCTTTTCACCGGGAACATCTACACCTACCTTGCCAATTAAGAGATCCTTTCTCATTCTTACCAAAAAATTAAAAATATGCATTTATGTTTTGGGAATACCACTCAATTCATGCAAAAAAAAGTCCCCTCTCCCAACAGCGGGAGAGCACCAGATAAGGGATGGTTTTTGGTAAGTTCCAACCAAAATTCAGTCTACCCATGCTTTTGTTTCTCGTCATGTTTTATGCGCATTATTCGGTTTGTGTACTGTAGCTTATTATAGCATTTCCAAAAGGAAGACGATAAAGATACTACCTTGCTTGCTTTGTCGCACATACCTCTCTAAGGATAAAATGTCCTCGGTGGAGGTTTTGAATTTTAAGAGCGTACGTGATATATTTCAATGTCATTTCCATCAGGTCTTCAAGTTTCGGTGATTATTCTCTTGTCGTTAAGGCGACAGACATTCTTGTGGTTTATTATATCAGCTGCCTTGATATTTGGCAGCCTAGCTACATACACATAGACATAGTTCATTTGTCATTTTGTAAATTTTGCTTAACACTCGCTTCATAGTCGCCGACCTTAAGAGAAATATGTTGATGATTTCTGGGCTCAAATTTCTCATATTTGTGAGGAAAGTCTGCTTTATTTTGAATTATTCTTTATCTGATAGAAAGCAATACTTCTTTTGAGTTGGTCCACCATAAAAGAGTCGTTTCGTCGACAATTATCGTTGTTTGGCAAGCAAAATTCAAAATGAACATAATAAATTAATGTTTTAAACGGTGAATCTATGAAAATTGTATTTTCAAGGGGTTGGTGAAGCAGCCACAGCCAAGGAATGGTGCAGAACCTTTTCTCGTTCCCAAATCTCCGTCTCTGTCAAAATCACTTGAACATTATCAAAGAGTTCTCTGAGGTATTTCTCAAAACGATTACTGATATCTTGACCAATGATTAAAATTCATAAAAATAGGTTGAATGAAATTGAATGACAAAGCTGTCAAATGGGGGGTAAGTGCGTAGAGGATTATGGTTGTTTGGACGGTAGAATCGGCCTTTATGAGGCAATGTTGGCGATTTGGGTATACCCTACAAGTCACAATGTCGAAGTCGCTGAAAGGAAGAAGAGACCCTCAAGTACTTGCTTTCCAGTTGTCCAACTATAACTAGAGGCAAGCTCTGGAGACAAGAAAAAGAATTCAACGAGATTTCTGGTTGCAAAGTAGCTGAGTTTGGTGTCATTCGTGAGTACTACGACCAGTTCTACACAGCTTGTCCTTCCCACAGCACTCACGGTCTTAGAAGTTGCTCCTCGCAGCGGCCGCCTAAGCCTTCCTACCCCACTCAAACCATCGCATCCAGTTAATCATAAGCACTGACAAATTGCAATTCAATTCCAGGAGGTAATTTACATCCAGATAATTGTCTGTGAATCCATTTTCTTTACAGAATAAAAACATACTCATTTTGTTGCTACACCTCAATGCCGAAAAGGGTCGAGAGATAATACCAAATTGCGACTGAAGTATGTTTGTAGCTTAGGGTAATTAACCATAAAAGTTAGGTTTCTCCAGAGCAACCTAAACAGAGTTATTGTTATCGAAGTGAGATTCCTCTCTAAGACAATCTCAGAGAGTTAATTTTCATAAAACATGTAGCAAAGATATATTAAAAATCGAAACGTAATTGCCATTTACCCCTTGGTGGGGTATAGGGCGTCAACCACATCTTGGCGCCATTTCTCACAGTTACCTAAAATGTGCTTCAGCTCCCCCCAATCCGTTCGCACATATCTCTCCACTAGCCTATTAACGAAAAACGACGAAATTTTTTGTCACTTTTATAAATGCCTCCTGTTGACTCCTCCGCACCACAACATTTACTGGAGGATATCGCCTCGCGAATCAGCTTGAATAATCATGCCCTTTCCGTACCTTTCCGGCACACCAAGCGTAATGGTTGATGGGTCTCTCCGCTACTTATTTTATGCTTCTTTCACCGAGTGGGAAAAATTCCTTCTACCAACTTTGCGTCAAATACAATGGCAAACCAACATTTTTGACAATTTTATTCACAATACCCTGTCACCTTTTAAATTTCTTGAAACTCTAAAAGCCCTTTCAAGTATTTTCAATTTTAATACAGAAATTTTCCAATATTCGAAAATGATCATTAGCGTCTGCTTTTTGTTGTTGCTCCGTCGACAATTTTATTTACAAAATCCTCTCACCTTTTAAAACTTCCTGAAACTCTACAATCCATTTAAGTATTTTCAATGTTAATACAGGTGCTCTCTAATATTCCAAAATGATCATTAACAACTTCGTTTTGTTGTTGTTTTCGCCATGCATTGTATGGTTCGGTCATAGATCTGATTATGCTGTATTTTGGAAACGCATTTCTAGCATTTGTTTCCGGGTAGCATGCGAACGCTGGGATATTGTGGGAATTTTCGTTGCTGACCAGAGGCCGGCTCGATACACTACAAAATTACTGCAAAATATCAGAAAAATTCTACCAGAATATGGTCGTAAGACAGATCCTGTTATAATCCCAGCTGATCACGAACTCGGACATATTCTGAACCAGAAATTATCGGAATGTTTGGGCAACTACTCGTGGGTCGATCAGCTAATCAACCTACTAGAGCAAGGATAGAATTTTTGGAGGTATTTTGTTTACTTATTGTGCAGGTGGGGCTTATAATGGGATGCGGTGCCGAGGTTTGAGTTTCTTACTGGAAAGGCTCACATGGAAATCGGGAACAGAGATCGGAGGCGGTGCAGTTTTAAAAGTGAGGAAGACTGGAAATGCGCTTTGCTTCCATCGACCTTCCATCTTGGTTTTTAAGAGAAGCTGACTTGTTCCATTCAAAGTGGCCGTTTAGTGATGTCCTTGCTCTGTGGCAAGTCTCCCGTTATATCGGAAATTCGATAAAAATGGAATGGAATAATGTTTTTCAAATCTCCGTCCCGTTGTTCGTGGAAATTTCGGGGTGATAAAAAAGGTGAACTGTAGTGAAACTGGTGATTTGATTCCTGACAAAAGCACAAGAACAAGTCGGTCGCAATATTGGTATGGATTAGAAATTACAAAAAGAGATTGAAATGGACTTGGTATGAGATAATCTAAGTAGGGAAGAGCCTGAGGAACCGTTAAATTTTCGCATGAACCGGTAAATATTGACTTACATGAAACTTTCAGCTTAATTTACGGGAAGTGTTCAAGGGAGTATCTACTCCGTTTAACTATTTTCCCCACAAACCCGATACAATTCGACTATTTGCAAGATATTTTCAGCAAGAACCAGAAGAAATTTTCCGTATGATTTATTTTCTTTTCGGACCGATTTAGCTTCTTCGGCACTGGGACAACTTTTCCCGGACCCCGGCCACCCACTCACTTTTAGCGATTCAGTAGTTCTTATCCGTTTAGCGTTTCTTTCGGACATGACACCAATAATTAACGACAATGAAATTAAAATTGAGCCCGTAACCACCTTCTTCGCAAATCTTCCCCTCTGAAATTATGGAAACAAAGAATGCGATACCGCGAATCCTGCACCCGCCATGAACTGTCAATTTTTCCAACCACGAAACTGCACTCCTCCAACTACTCGAAGAACCAGGTAGCCATTCTGCATCAAACCGCCCTCTACCCAACAACTAAAATCCCTAAACATCAGTTGTCTTCGGCATTATTAGCATCCACGATACTTCGTCCTGTCCGGAACCTACACGTTAAAAATGTATTTCAAATATGCAGCATAATCAGATCTATAACCGAGCCATGCGATGATGAAACCAACAACAAGAAAAGGTTAATGATTAACTTTGAATATTAGGAAATTTTCTTATTAAAATTGGAAATATTGGAATGAATTTAGGGTTTCGGGAAATTTCAAAGGTATGATGGTTTTGGGGGTAAAATTTTTGAGAAAAAAGTTGCAATGATTTTATTTTAAAATCAGTGAATATTTTGGGAAAATGCTTCGCTATGAGCGCATCACCTTCAAATGCTTTCATGAACTAACCCTAATTTCCAGCTTTCCATCTACGCGAATGCACCTGTATGACCAATTTTTGATCTGAAGGAAAATTGTCTGACGGCCATTATGACTATACACCAATTCTAGCTCTGCGAAAGCCTACTGTCTCAATCTAGACCTCACACGATGAATCTGACACAAAGGGAAGGTGCCGCTTGGTTTTCGCTACGGTAGACATCATACCAGCTTACGGTGCGATATGCGTCCAACTTGCCCAAAAGTGGAATGATCATCTCATGCATCACGGTCTCCGTTTGAATTTGAACTAAACACAATTTTCTACAACTGAAGTCAATGGAACAGGCACTATCACTGCCAATTTTAATGACCTGCCGATAACTGGGTGATTTAAGTGTCTCAGATGAATGCTACCAGCCAACGTTGAACTGTTATATAAAATTTCTTTATGCATTAGCGTAACATGGATGAAGTAGCATTTCACAATTGGCGTTCTTTGTGATTGACGCATCACCGAACGAAATCGAAAATTGTGGGGACCTGAACGCACTTGCCATCTTGGTAGAGCAGACAATTGAACTTCGTAAGTGGTAACAACGTCGGGGATGCGTTTTCGCGTGTTGGAGCACTCAACCTACCAGGCATCGTAGAATTTCGTGAATTGGCACATGGTCAAGCGGACGATAATAGTCCTTTTGTACCACTATCGCTTCATAGGAAAATTCACGAGCTATTTCACAACATGTCACATCCCAGCGGCCGAATTACTAACAAAACAGTAACCCAATGCTACCTTTGGCCTTCCATTCACAGGGAGTGTTTACCGTGCCAGAAATCCAAAGTGGCACATCACATTCACTCTATGCCTACTAACTTTCCTGACACCGACCAGAGGTTTGATCACGTGCACATAAACCTAGTTGAACCCATGCCCGACCGGTTTACCAGGTGACTTAAGGTGAATGTCTGCTTCACACATTGGATTGCGCGGTTTAGATGCTATAACTACATTTCAAGGATATCAGTTTGAGAACGCATTGTTCCCAGCCTTTTCCCAATTTGTTGAAGAATTGGCCCAATCGCTTACCACTCAACAGCAAACGGATTAGTGGAAAGGTGGCATCACACCTCAGTGGACGAAAATACTAGGGGTTGAGATCATATTACAAACCTGAGTTAAAAGCCCCTCCCAGATAATATCTTTACGTAACAACATTCCGGATTTCAGGTGAATTTTTACGAGCCGAGAACTGCGCCCCGATCCATATCATTTCCTTGACTCGAGCTCCAAGATGTATACCATCTACATTCCACAACAACTTTTTACTGTCCACTATTTACAGTGCCTTTATAGCGGATTAACGTGTTCTCTAACTTAATATAATAAAATAGTATTTGACATATTAAGCGGTTTTTATTTAAATTTGTTTCCACGCAAACATTAGCGCAAAACGAATGTTCACAAAATCTAACGCTGTGTCGCCCTCTGTGCTGGCCGACTATAAAAGACAATGAACGGCGCCTCGCGTTATTGGAGACCGCCACCTAAACGGGACAAACGTTGCAGTAGAAGAAGAACAACAAACTTTTTCTGCAAAGTTTCGTAGTTTATTCTCAGAAAGTATGAAAATTGACAAAAATACCAATTAGAAGATACTGGAATTGGCCATTTTGATTTCGTATTTTGATTTGTGAAATTCAAAAACAGTGTTTAGATACTTTAGAACATTTGTGTAAAATTTCAAGCAAATTATTGTAAAAAGAAAACGCTGTTCCTATGAGAATATACACAGAATCATTTAGCGGCTCTTTTCAAGTAATCCAACTACTCTCAATTCTTCGAACCCTTCCTTACAAACGAAAAGCAGAAAATATCTTGAACAAAAATTCCATTTTTCTACTTCCTTTTATAATAATTTATAACCCACATGTCTGTACTCATCAACAATTGCAGACATTTTGAACAACATTCAAGCATATACCGCTCCATAAATTTTCAATCACACTTGAAGGATTCAAAAGGAAAATCGCATCGACCTGATGGTACACGATAATCATCATTTTCAAATATTATGGAGGGATTATCGTCATCAACATCGCCATCACCCAGCCATCATCATTTTCCACTAAGCCGACTTTTATCCACATCATCAATAATAATTTTTCAAATAATAAAAAAAAAAAAAACATTCTTTCACGCTACGATGATAAGAACTATGCAATTTCGTGAAATCACTACAGATGTATGATTCCTTCTTTGACGATGAGTTTTCGTTTCGCTGCAGTTTTTTTTTTATTTAAAGGACTTCGCCTTTCATCCCCTACTCGGTTGAACAGGGGATGAAAATCTGTGCATGGAGTGCACGGTATAAGATAAATCCTCATATGTGGGGATGTATAGCTGCGAATTTGAAGGAAAATGGAGGCACACTTGACTGGGTAGAGAGATGCATTAATTTCACGGAAAAACGCAAGCAGGTTTTAAATAATTCAGGCACATACACAGATTGCCAGTAGGGAAATACGAGCGTATAAATCCAGGGTACCCCTATCCATTCTCATCTATCTTTCTGTCCCGGTGTTGAATTACGGAACGTACAATCTATTTTGAAATATCCATAATTGACTTTCATACAACACGCTGCAGCCCCCCCTTTCGTTCTGTTCCAATCCACTGTAATTCACTGGAGTGTCCAATAAGTTTCCACTCAATAGTTGGTCTAACGCTCAGAAACCACTTCTGAAGTGGTAGTAACAGTTAGACACAAAGAGGATCTCGAACGAAGATAGATGTGATACAATTTCCTGGGAAAAACTATCTTGACCAACTACCCCATATTCGTTGGCTATTGTATGACTTACAAAACCTCAGATGAAAATAGGTAACATCGAGCAACCCCATCACATCACCAGCACACGCAACGCACCCTCAGATACATGGGAATGAACCGAGAAAAGTGAGTAGCCTCTGAAAGCATTTTATTTCCGATTTTTTAGAGGTTAATTGCTTCTGACATTAACAGACCTGAATAATAACTCCATGACCCGATTTTCAGTCTATGAGAATAGTTTCACTGTGGGCTATACGTTTATGAGTTTATAAGAGCGAGCATAGCGAGTTGAGGGTTGTTCTGTAGAGTGGGTCATGCTGCCTGCCAATTCCATTCCCTTTCTGCTTCGTTGTATTGGAGTCGGAAATATTTACTTTTGCGTCGTTAAACTTCTCTTTTTTTTTTGAAAAAAAAAATCCACATCTGTGCAGGATGTGATGTCATGGGTTTTTCTCGTTGGATAATCAATGGATTTGTATTTGATGTGACATACAAACTGTCGAAAACATGACATGACAGTCCATGAAATATAGCTAATATTTTTTGGGATGCTCGGAATTAGAAATTGAGTGATTTCTACTTTTTGTGTGTGTGCAGTCCATGAGCTTTCCTTTCCAGAAAGATATTTTATTCAAGGGAAAAATTTGCCTCTAGGGAATATGAGCTCTTCCAAGATTGGAGACCTTCAGGATAATCGTAAGAAGCATATCAATAATTCTAGTTATTGCTGCTTTACAAATTCCATATCTAAGAACAAATCCTGCAAAAAGTGAAACCACTGCCAGCGATTCTCATATTAATATGTATCATCCCCGAAAAACCTTAAAATCGTCCTTGTTCGTCCTTTTCGTAGTTGTCAAATGCCCTAACGTTGGTGAATTTAAAATTTGACTGATCTTATTTCAAAGGTAGTTGGTACATCTCCCTGGGGGAGCGTCGCTAAGCTTATCCCAATAACCTTTAACATATTCCTTACAAAAGGTTAACTTTGCCTTACGGCCCCAAAATAGCAGTTTCAACAAATCCAGGAACATTCTCTCACCCCTCATCATTTTATTCAGCCCTTTCAACTGACTGCCACGAGTTAAACAAAAGACACTTTGTGGTTTTGCCCATGGCAACTTATCGAACGCTCCCTCATCTGTGCCATTGGAGGAGCCTAATTGAAAACCATTGCCCACTATTAGGTGAAATTTTCATGGCAGGCCTAGAAAAGTAAATGGAACGACAGATGATCAAACCTTGAGTTTGGTTACGCTATGCGGATGATGTTCTGACCATTGTAAAAGAGGGAATAAGCACGATATACTTGACTAAATCAACAAGTGACACCCTAATAAAAAATGCACAATGAAAGATGAATCAAACGGTGGCATTCCCTTCCTCAACATCAAAATCCTAAAGAGAAATAATGGCTTCGAATTCGACATATATAGGAAGCCATTGAGTACACAACGTACCATCGCCAGAACGTCTAACCACTCACACCAGCATAAAGCGGCTGAAAGAGGTTAAGCGTAACAAATTGGACCCTTACGAGATTTTCTTCATTGGAAGAGAGCCTGAGGAGCACCGGCTGAATACAGATATAGGTAACGCGCCGAGATTCACTGGTACCACAAAGAGGTTATGTTGGCTAAGATGTAATAAAGGCGGACATTGTCATGTGTTGCTCGATCATTCGCGCTGTAGGTATAAATCATGTTGAGGACGAAAACGGCCTAACTTAGTCTTAAGTATGACCAAAGCAAGTTTTTCATTGTCTAAGAAATATGAGGTTCTGAGTCTTTATGACAGACTGGATTAATTGGAGAGAAACTCTCACACACTGTGTGATTTCACGGCCCCCTGTTTTAGAGTAGGCAACCAACTTTTTAAATAAAACTACTTTGGGGTTCCGCCAGAGTAGTCTTGCTCTTAGTTTAGTGACGGTTTGGAGGACGATTACCCGGACTGCCTAGAACCAACTGCGAGGTTGCCCTCAATCTAAACCTGGTGCAACCCAATTAAAGTATTTCAACGGGAGGCTTGCTAAACTAATTGTAAGGATAAAGACCCAGGTTTTACTATGTTTCTTTCGACCATCTTTTTATATATCAAAATTGAAGCTATTCTTTATCCTTGGTATCACCCTCATTCTACGACTGAAAAATGTTCCCTTGGTTTTTAAAATTGATGCAGCATAAATGAATAGGTCTTAGAGGAAGACTCCAGCTTTGCGATTCAAACTACAGTCAACACCCCTAGACCAATAGCGGTATTTCACAATCTTCCTTGTTCTGCTTGAAGTGCGCTTGAAACTAAAGTCATTTCTGAATATCCACAGTAAACCTATGGTTAAAAAATTTAATACCGGTTGATTGAACTAAGCCTCACGCAAATTCAATTACCTTGGGGAGCCTTTCTCAGAATCTGTCTAAATTAAAAAAATTGTAAAAGCTGGCCGTAAAGCTGTTTATTTCTGTAACTTCCCAAACCACTTATGATACACCTCTCTATTCAGAACGGACTCCGTTGCATTCACAAGGAGGCGCTAACTGTTAGACGTTAGACCAAAACTCCAGCTGTGGTCTTGTCCGCTCAATCGAAGTACCTTCGATTCGTTTGTCTTTGCTCCATAATCAGTGCACCGAATGACATTGACCACAAGGGCAAGATTCTCTTTTTGGTCTAGATGAAACCATGAGCAGTCTTCCATCCGTTTGACTTTCACATCAATGCACCTAGTCTGTGCTTATTCAAGAGTGTCAACACGTGTCCAGTAACAAGTGATGAAACGTCATCTGCATAGCCAACCAGGTGCGGCTCTAATGATACGTAGAGTCTTAGCAGACTTTCGTAAGATGCTTTTCAGGAGTTCGTTCCTAGGATGGGTCCCTTTGTTACGACGTGACTTCCATCCTCCTCAGGCCTTCCAGCGTCTCATAAAGCAGGGTCCTCCAGTTAATTCCTCAACGCGAGAGATAACCCGACAGGTGGAATGAATATTCAAATGTGAGAAGCATACTACTTGTCGATCAACACTGGGTGTCTCAGCTCGATGAACGGCATCCACAAACTCCATGACAGGACCTACTAGATTTCCCTGGTGTAAAACTGAACTCTCGGGGAGATAAGTCGCTGACGGTACAATCGCTTTAGGTGGTCTAATGTGCTTTTGGAGTATTTTCCCGCTGTGTCATCTGTCCGCTCAGAGTCTCCTTTATCGTTGCTGACCTGCGCGGGCCTTGCAGCGACAAGAAGAAAACTCCTTCGGACAAGCGCAAGTCTGCTCGTTAGGGGAACATCACTTTATATATCTCTGCCAGGTTACTGTTAAATCCTGACGCGCTCGCTATTTTCCAAAAAAAGGATTCATTTTTCAGCTTTAATTTTACCTTACCTGTACCTGCCACTGTGGTGCATGCTTCCACCCGCTGCATTGTTCCAAACGGCGGAGCTTATGATACTCCCTCCGCAGTTTGGTGATTTCCACCATCTAGAAATATACAGAAGGCTTGTCAGATGCCCCCGAGGCATGGAAGCCCGCAAGCTGTCGTTACCAGGTTCATAACCAAATTTACGGCGGTAAAATCTGCAGCGCCACCACGCTCTGGAGAGTTATCCAGCGGGGCTCGCCCTGATTCGAGAGCTTCAACGAATCGCCCAATGTTCACATTCCATGCGCTGAGAGAGTACCAAGCTGATACTCACTGAGAGGAAGCGTTTGCCATTTTGAACATTTCGTTTTCTTTTAGATTATTTTTTTTTCTCGTCGAGGCCCCAATATCATCCGAAAAGTGGGTGGTTGTCACGCCGTTAGGGAGGTGTAGCGTTAATACTCCGTCGTGCATATGCGGTTATCTAAAGTAAAAGACCTCCGTCTGAGGATCCTATAAGACACCAATGGTTACGGGAATATTTTCGATCCATCTTTTAATTCACAATGCAATTTTCATTCCTGCAACAGGAATCGTTAGAGGAAAATGGGAAACTCTCTTCAAAAACTGGACATGGCAGGCGCCGAACAATTTTCAAGAATTTGCCGCACCTGTTTACTGCATAAATCGAACCAACATGCCGGCAAGTTTGAACCATGTGCACAAGAAATTATGCTCCTACAGATTCCAAAGCTTCAAAGTTCAAAGCAACGTCGATAAGAAATTTCCTGCGATGTAAAAATTTTGGAAGAGTCTCAAAAGGCAGAAAAAGTTCAACATAAAGATCTTAATTCGGATCAGGCAACTGATATCGTCGAGACAAACAATGATGTTGACAGAGAATCGAGGACCACGTGTCGACTAAAAATTATGTTGAAAAGCCGGACTGGACAGTGGTTCCACAGAATGATGGGCCAGCACTTTGAGGGAGCATGATCTCTTCCTGGGCTTTAATGCGAACCCAGCTCCAATTCTAGCTGCGGTCCCAACTCCTAAAGATCCATCTTCGACGAAGCTTAGACCAGGGAGACCAGTAAAGGTACTCAAAGGAAAACCAGGTAATCCAAGAGAGCACCACGCTGCTGAACAGGAGGTCAAAGATAATTCAGACATTGTTTGCACGGAGGAAGTTCCAGTTAAATCTGCAGCCTCTATTCCAGAAAGGGATCAATCAATTGCTTGTGGGTGTCAGCAATGGGAATAATTCAGTGGAGCACCCGGAGGATCGATCAGCTGTAGCGAATCGAATAGTCCTAACAAATAAATATGGCATTGATATCTCTATTACTAAACAGAAGACCAAGATAGTCATATGTGGACTTTCTTTGAGATGGCGACACCTAAGTTCCTTCCGCACTTAAAGACGTAAGACAGTGTGACGGCTTCACTGCTTTTCTCAACTGTGTTATTGAAGAGCAAATTCATATGTAGATCCGAAAATACCCTGAAAAAATGTTCAAATTCATCAGTGTTCCTTTCCTTGAGGATCCAAAAACGGTATTGATAAAACCGAGAAAATGTTCCGGCTAATTTCCGGGAACAGAGTATAATCATCTGAAAAACTGGATGTTCTCGCGTCTGAACGAAAAGATGTGCATTTTTTGGGACAGAGCAATTTTCGGGAATGCGAGTGTCTACTCGAACGGTAAACGCAACGTTTTGCTTATAATCTTCATGTGAATGTGTCCTTACGAAAGGGTTACCCAGATTTAAGCATTGGAAATGTCTATACGACCTCGGGCTAAAGATGTCGATCCGCATGGACCTCACTTTGAAAGGGGGGAAGAAATCATTTAATTTTGATTGCTTTTTGCCAGCTTTTGCAGACACGCTTACGACTCCTATTATTTTCCATTGCAATAATTTCCGTGATTTATAAATTATAAATAGTTCTGCTTAGTCCAAATAAGCCCCCCCCCCCCACCGATGAGCAGGTGACATATATAATTCAGTGTACAATACCGAGAAATTTGGTGCAATTTTTGCTGTTGTTAACGAAGTGATATGATTTCAGACAAACTTTTTGGGCTTCTTTACGTTTTTCTGTCATTTTTCAAATCAAAGTCCAAGCGGACAAACAAAAGCATCGCATCCTGTAGTATAAATCCTGAAACCCTGAACTTCCGACTGATTCCCTAAAGCATGGTCCCATCAACAATGTACTGAATTAGTGAATGTAGGCTTGTATTCCTTTGCTATTTCGATTGAAATTTGATATCCTTTTCTTGGAAAAGATTGAGATAATCAATTCTCTTTGAAATTACATGGCATCTCATGTCAAATGAATCTACCAAAAATCCTGAAATCCAAATTGTTTTTTAAAATTAGTGTACACCGAACATTCCATTCGATTATCAAGTTAAGTACATTTGGGTATTTCAGATTGACTTTATTGTTATTTCATGCATTCACAAGTGCCATTAAAATGAATGAATTGAATTTATTAGTTGAATTAAATAGCTTTAGTTGTAGCCATTGTTATTCTCCGAAACGATAAAGGCTAAATGTAAAATAGACATTTATTGTTGTTTTCTGTCTCAGTCTCTCTCTGTGCGCCTCCCACAGCCCAAATTGAAAAAAAGTATTTTATAGCCTTTCTCTATTCAAACAGCTTTTATTACATAGCGAAGAGTGTACACTTCATTTTCAAAATCGTCTCTTGAAATCTGAATACAAAAGCAATGATCTCAGAGAATCAATGACTCTCGGGTGTACTGAGTGGAGAGAATATTGCTAAAAGGACGATAGTAAAATTCTGACGACACTAAAGGTGTTGAGATCCATGAAATTTTATTTGATTGAGAGCAAAAATCTGAATATCAAGAATAATTTATCTTCCTTGAAAAGAGACCAGCTTAAATTTGAGACCCAATGAAATATAGTCGTTGCGTTTTATCGCTGGTTTTGCTGATGTCCCTAATATGGATGGTTTCAACTCCTGTGATCCGTCCATGTTGCAACTATCCTTGGTCACTTTCTCTC
This sequence comes from Hermetia illucens, assembly GCF_905115235.1. NCBI lineage: Eukaryota > Metazoa > Arthropoda > Insecta > Diptera > Stratiomyidae > Hermetia > Hermetia illucens. The sequence continues at coordinate 2,536,045 of NC_051851.1, read as the reverse complement.
CATGACACTTTTTAACTTTGAATGACAGGCTGCAATCAGAAAGGTGCTTTTTACGTAGGCTTGTTTCGTCTGTGTTTAAAATCTTGCACGAGCCATCGACAAGGTGATTTATTCATGGTTGCACTCTCCACGTAGATTTTTTGAAACGTGATAGCGTGACTTTTTCAAAATTTGGGAGCCACCCCTCACTTACCGAAAATCCTTCAATCATGGGATTGAGAAAAAATATGGGATTTTCCTTAAACATGAAAGAATATGAAGAATAAATAAACCAATTAGAGAGGCACCGGTAAAAAACTGATGCACAGATGTTAGGAGGTAACCAGCTTGCCAGATCTATCCCAAGTGGCGAAGCTGACCGTACCGATCCGCTAGCACCTAGGTGCAACTGTGCTGAAGTGCCTCGTCGACACACGCTTTCAAGCTTTTTTGTTAGCCAGAAGGGAAGTCCTTTTGGAGACTTTAGCTCCTCATGTCATTTACAAAGTTTCCACATATCCTTCATAAGGGAGGATTTATCAGCAAAGTACGTGAAGCTGACCGAAAGCTAAGCGGCCATTAAGGCCTTGTACTCAGCGGGGACATCCTCCAGGCCGATAGGGTGGTGCAGAAACGCATTAAACATTCTGAGTGGCACTCAAGGTCACTCTCCTCTGGGTTCCCCGTCAGAGGAACATAGAGAGGGAATGAGCGGACTGATGGATTGATCATGTGGACTCTGCTCTTGGCAGTCTGTGTCCCGCTGGCGACGGTCAAGGGTGAAATCTAGTCCGACTACTTAGCTTGTGCCAAGTCAAGGAGTGTCCAACTCTTCCTAGAGTTAGGCGGTGGTCACTAGGTAAACCATTGTTTGAGAACCTCATAGAGATCACTGGTTACATGACGGGACGGCTGCTTCCCTTCGTGAATATTAGGGCCTAGCTCTGAAGATCTGAATTCGCTGGACTCTGCCCCCTTGCTCTCATAAGAGTCATGGTCTTACGAGTTGGCGAAGACATACCACCTGTGTCAAGTCAAGGAGTGTCCGACTTTATCTAGAGTTAGGCTACAGACACTAGGTAAACCATTCTTTGAGAACCTCAGAGAGATCTCTGGTTGCAGGGTAGGAGAGCTACTTTCCTTCGTGAACCTTTGGCGCTGGCTCTGAAGATCTGAGTCGGCTGGACTCTTCCTGCTTGCTCTCATAACAGCAGTTAGTGGCATCGAAACGTCGCCAATTGGGTTCCTCGAAGCGGTTACTAATACCTACCCACCTAACCTGTGTGAAGTTGGCATTTGAACATGAAAAAATATTTACTTATTGAACCGACTTGTAACCCGTATACCGCTATCGAACATGAAACATCTACAATGGATAACATCCTCCGTTGTTGTGTCTCCTGTCTCTGATGTTGATGTCGCCGGGTCATGGAAATCCTCTCCTCACCTCTGTATCTTCCATTATTATTGTACGTTAAAGGGACATATGTTGTATGAATTCTACGGATAGTTAAATGGAGAGGGGAAGAAAAGACACAAGTATATATGTGTGTGTGTGTATGGTGGGGGAGAAGCTACAGCTTCTGAGCTCTCAGACCGTGTTGGCCCATTGTACTCGCCACCCCCGTCTAACGGAATATTCCGCATTCGTTAACGTATCGCAGGATTTCCGTTAGTGGATGTGATGCTACCCGTCGCAATTGGAGAACGTCAGCACCAAAGATCTGATGCCTGATGCGTCCATAGACGGGGCATTCACATAGGAAATGCTCCGTGGATTCCGCTTCCTCATTACAGGAGGGACACGTATCATCTTCGGTAATTCCTATTCTGAACATATGCCCAGCTAGTGAATTATGGCCTGTCAGAATGCCCACAATACACCTGCAGGTCCTCCTGCTTTTCGACAGGATAAACTTTGCGGTACGTATGTTCGGTTCTGGCAGGAAAAGTTTGGTGTGTCGAGCAGCATTTAGGCTCTGCCACCTGTCATTATGGGAAACTTATTCCCAGTTTTTGAAAACAGATTTAGCCAATGCTACTGATACCCCAATTGCTGGCTCCGGTCCCGGCATAGGGGAGATTGACTCCTCTTTCGCTAAAGCGTCCGAGATTTCATTTCCCTCTATGCCACAGTGACCAGGTACCTAGAGTAGTTCCACCGTATTGAATCTAGACATAGAGTTCAAACGGTTTCTGCATTCCTGAACGATTGATCAAAGGACTGCTCAATGCCCTCAGTGCAGCTTGACTGTCACTGCAGATTGCGATGCGCCTGCTCTTCAACCGCTCGTCAATCACCCAGTTTGCCACCCTTAGGATCGCATAAACTTCGGCTTGAAAAACCGTTGCATATTGTCCCAAAGGAAAAGCCCACTTCTCGTTTTTATTCGCGAGGTAGACTCCGGCTCCAGAACCCTCTTCTGTTTTTGAGCCATCGGTGTAGAAGACTTCGGTATATCCCGCCACGCATTCCTCTGGGTCTTCCCAGTCCTCTCTACGCTTCAGGGTAACTACATATCTTCTACCAAACAGATGTATGGGGACACGAGAATCGGAAGGCATTGTAAGAACTGAATTGAGTCCTCCCAGTAACTCTTCCAATGCTCTGTGCTCCCCACATCCGTTGTTTTCCCATAGATCTAATCGAATTAGCCTATGAGCTGCTCTCATTGCAGTGCTTTGAATAAATATACCCAGGGGCTGCAAATTGAGTAGTGCATTGAGAGCTGCGCCGGATGTCGTGCTCATGGCACCAGTGATACCCAGACACACAGTTCTTTGCAGTGCGGCTAGTTTACGGTGAAAACCTTTTTGTTTCACCTTAACCCACCACACTACGGATGCATATACGAACATCGGCCTAATGATGGCAACATATCATATATCCACATTACCACATGAGGCCTGAGTCCCCATGTCGAGGCAAAAGTCCGTCTGCACAGCCCATAAGCTGTGAGAGCTTGTTTCATCTTTACCTCTACATGTTTGTTCCAAAGAAGTTTTTTATCTAGAGTGACTCCCAGATATTTCACTTCTTCGGAGAGTTGAAGGGTAGTACCCCTCATCTCAGGGAGACAAAGTCCATCCAGTTTTCTCCTTTTTGTCAATAAAACCATTGTGGTTTTATCTGGATTAACTGACAGACCATGTCTAAGGCACCAGCTGTCTATCAAATCAACGGCACGTTGTATATTCCTACACACCGTTCCAAGATCCCGATCAACAGCAAATACAGCCACGTCATCAGCATAAGCTTGAGCGTGTATTGGCAAATTTTGCAGTTAGCATAGCAGTGAGTCGATCAGCATACTTTACAGAAGCGGCGAAAGCACACCTCCTTGGGGGCAGCCCTTCGTCGCTTCTGTAGTCAGGTAGCGATCGACCCCTACCACAGCGCACAACAATCTTTGCGTTAGCATAGCATGGATCCACTTAATTAAAGCATCATCAACACCATGCGCTCTGGCGGCATCACAAAGTTTTTGAAAAGGCGCACAGTCAAAAGCCCCTTCAATGTCCACCAACACCCCCATCGCGTACTCACCATTCAAAGTTGCATCCTCTATCTTTGTGACCAAAGAATGAAGAGCAGACTCACAGGACTTTCTACGTTGGTAAGCATGTTGGTTTTCACTAAGTGGGTGTGACCTAAGTGCGTTTCCACGAATGTGACGCTCCACCAGTCTCTCCAAACCTTTCAGCAAGAATGAAGTCAAGCTGATCTGTCTGAAGTTCTTTGGATTAGAATAGTCATCTTTCCCAGGTTTCGGTATGAAAACTACCTTAACCTGTTGCCAAGAAGAAGGCACGTAGCCCAGAGCAAGACATCCTCGAAAAATATTACACAAGTATATAGTATTTGATTAGGAATGTATTTGGAATAGGCTTCGTTCTTGTATATCTTAGAGCACTGCTGTAGGATCTTTCGTTCTCGGAATCTCTCTATTTGAGACGGGAAATATCGGATCAGAAGATAAAGCCAAAAATGAGGAGAGTTCCGGTAAGCTATTTGCAACAAGAAAACTTAATCTACTGAATTTTAGGATGGAATCCAGGGATTTGTAGCCATAACGAGAGATCATGGTGACTCCTAGGTAGGTGAGTTCATTCGTAGTGAGAATGGGCGTTTCGTGAAATTTATGGGAAAGGATAGCAATGTCTTTCCTTATTTTCAGCGGCATCCTCATACCACCGCGAAACACAATCGTTTAACAGTTCTGAGGATTAAGGAATAATTTCCAATGGGTGAAGTGTCGGTAAAGCTGGTCCAAATAGGAGTTCAGACGAGGTTCGTTAAGAGAAATGTTTTTAGTGAGCGTATAAAGGATTAGGTTATCCGACTATTGTAGGATTTTTATGTGATTAAGGCCAAGAATCGGATTAGGAAGGTCAGTGGCGAATAGGAGGAACAGGATGACAAAAAGGTCTGACCCTTGGAGAAGTTGTTGCATGTTGAGTTTTAATTTCTGCCCATCTACGAAGCTAAGGATTAGATCGCAGTAATGCGGATAGAGGCTGAAAAGACTGTCCGTATTGCCTTAAGGAGCCGAAAGCTTTTCTTAAGCTATAGTTGGAGTCTTCTGGTTTTTTTTTACGTAGAAGATTCTCCGTTTTAAGACAAGAAGCGCATGCTCAATCGAGTGATTAGGTCGGTTGACGTACGTCGCCAAGTGTGCAATTGGAGTCACAGTGCTTCTCGATAATGGACTTAATGGTCCGTGCGAAGAACTCGGTGGAGGAAAAAAAATGGAGGTAGACCTGTAACTATGAGGATTAAGAAGGTTTTCATTATTGGGGGGATGGGAATTATATGAGGACTCCTCGAATCACTGGGGAAATGGGTATTCAGGAGCCATTGGTTGATAATTGAGGAAAGGGAAATGCTCCGAGCCGATTTTTTTAGGACTATTGATAAGATTTTATCGAGACTTAGCGGCTTCCTGTTTTAAGACGTCACGATTGACGCTGTGACGATGTTCTGTGTGACAAAATCTTGATGATCCGCATGATTTAGGGGATGAATCAAGAGGTTTTGTGTGAATTGGGTACGGTAGAAATATAGGATCGATTAAAGTCGGAAAGTTTCGAAATCTTGATCGTGGTTCTGCAATGAGCAATGATGTACTTGGAGGAAGTGTTTTGTTGGTAGAATTGGAGTGATTCAAGGCGAGTAGTGAGAGGTGTAAGTATTTCTATTTTAAATTGTCTCGTGACGAAAGGCTGAATGCCGATAACGTTAAAGGCTCATTCCGCCTTCAGTTTTTCAGCGACGGCTTGAGCCGAGAAAAAGAAATCAAGTCCCCGAAGAATAAGGTTGGTTACCTTTTCGGAGGGTTGCACCCTTCCCTTCCCCCCAGTTATTATTGTTTCCCACAATTATTTTCTTAGTCATAGAGTAGTCTTTGGGGATATGAGAAACGATTTGATGAAAATTACCTGACTTCTTTGTTGGGTAATTCTACGGAAGGACACGTGCAATTTTCTGCTTGATTTGTTTGAAACGATTCATAGATTCCATTATACGAGCAGTGGAGTTCTTCGACCTACCTTCTTATTTTTAGTCGTATTAGCCTAACTTGTGGTTGATTTAGGACAAGCTAGTGCTGCCTCCTTAAGTGCTACTGTTTTGCTGGTTCCTCCTCCGATTGTTGTGGCTGTGTTGTTGACATTAGTTGAGGATTGGGACCACTTAAAGGTCTATTTAATCGTCGCTTCCAGAGAGACCATGGTCACCCCCGGAACTCTCGGATTACATCCTTTCTTCAGAGCACCTCCTCGAGCTTCTGTCATAGAATATATCAGGTCCAAATCAAGCAAAAGAGAGTGACGAAAATGCAATCTTCCTGCTTTGGAATCGAGAATATAGAGTGAAAATGAAGCATTTAGGACCTAATAGGTACAGCTTAAGTGAAATGCATCTGTATTCAATCCAAGTTTCAACTCAGTTGTCTTTCATCCCGAAGTATATGAACAAAGGTCTAATAAATTAAACAATTGAATTTGGTTAATTGAAGAACAGTTTCTTCCGACAGATTTTGAATGAGTATTTAATAGATGTTTTATGTTATGCACGTAAGCCAAATTTGAGTTTATAATATGAAAGGGAATTTGTCAGTCCTCTTCGGGTCAGCGGATCATGCAAGTCTTAAGTCCCGAAGGTCCTTGTTCACCTATATAAACTGCAAATGCAGCATCCAGCCGCTAATCTATGTATATATTCTTTCGCACAGGTTGTACTGATACCATATCTCATCAACAGACCAATGCCTATAAAAAAATTTCTTCTTTGCTTTGTCGGCAAAGATGCGGTGATACCAGCTGATTGCAAGATCCTTTTCGGGTTGCGGGCCAGGAGCGAGTTCGGAACCTACCTCCCGAACGCAAAGCTCCCACTGTATCCGCTATCTTAGCGCCGGTAGCCGCGAGGGATGCCACCGTCTGCTGAAGCACGGACATTTTGCCCGTGATTTCCCGCGACACTTCACTGACTACGGGGCGCGCATGCGCCTCTACCGAATTCGGAAGCTCAACTCCGACCTTATCCCCGCTCCACTGCTTCATCTCACGCAGTAGTTGGAGCGGCCGCCTAATGTGAGCTTCATCAGTAAGTGACGAACAGTTGCTGTTCATATTGGAGGTCATGAGCTTTTCTTTGTAGACTGACTTGCAGACCACCATCAGGGTTCCGCTGTGTTCGTGCGAATCATGAATAACGGAGCGATCACACTTGGCTTCTGTCGTATACAGGTTTGGAACGACGCGCACTCGCACCTGGCTCTTGTCAGCTGGCTTGGACTCAAAATACGGCTGCACGGTCTGCCTGGTCAGCTCTTGTCTTTCAAACGAATTTTCACTACTCTGCTCGGTTGAGGCGTTAATTTGCTTCTTATCTCGGGGTCACTAATATGGTTAAACACCAATTTATGATTTTTTAAAACAACTTATTTAAATGAGTATTTTTTAGCTTTTTGACTTTTCTAAATTAAGTTAAACATTGTATTTTGTCAGAGCGAAAACAAAATTCCTTGACGAAGTCTATATTTCTTGACAGACCCAGGCAGGCTATTTATTCTGCAGATGTCACCATCATCAACGGCGCAACAACCGGTATCCGGTCTAGGCCTGCCTTAATAAGGAACTCCAGACATCCCGGTTTTGCGCCGAGGTCCACCAATTCGATATCCCTAAAAGCTGTCTGGCGTCCTGGCCCACGCCATCGTTCCATCTTAGGCAGGGTCTGCCTCGTGTTCTTTTTCTACCATAGATATTGCCCTTATAGACTTTCCGGGTGGGATCATCTTCATCCATACGGATTAAGTGACCCGCCCACCGTAACCTATTGAGCCGGATTTTATCCACAACCGGACGGTCATGGTATCGCTCATAGATTTCGTCATTGTGTAGGCTACGGAATCGTCCATCCTCATGTAGGGGGCCAAAAATTCTTCGGAGGATTCTTCTCTCGAACGCGGCCAAGAGTTCGCAATTTTTCTTGCTAAGAACCCAAGTTTCCGAGGAATACATGAGGACTGGCAAGATCATAGTCTTGTACAGTAAGAGCTTTGACCCTATGGTGAGACGTTTCGAGCGGAACAGTCTTTGTAAGCTGAAGTAGGCTCTGTTGGCTGACAACAACCGTGCGCGGATTTCATCATCGTAGTTGTTATCGGTTGTGATTTTCGACCCTAGATAGGAGAAATTATCAACGGTCTCAAAGTTGTATTCCGCTATCCTTATTCTTGTTCGTGCTTGTGTTTGACCAGTGCGGTTTGATGTTGTTGGTTGATTCGTCTTCGGTGCTGACGTTGCCACCATGTATTTTGTCTTGCCTTCATTGATGTGCAGATGTCGCGGCTGCCAACCTGCACTCAGGCGAGTGAGTTTCCACCCGTAATGAATTTCGCTAGCTTGGTGTGGAGCTCGGACGAACCTCCGCTAAACGGTTTCACACTGTCACGCAATTTCACTCTGAACCAGACCCTAAAATTGCGACAGTAAGAGAGATGATCTAATTCCAGGTGACGAAGAGCAAAAGAAGGTTAGCTTCCCATCCAAACCACTTAATCAGGAGACTACTACAGCAGGATAGCAGCGACTACTACTTATTTGAATAAACCTCATTTTCTTATTGCAGTCAGCGCCTTCCTAAATTCCGGACATTTGGCACCTCCGGCAATGTGCCGGTTATCCTGTCCCTCTTTGGCTACGCACAATAGGCGTTTCGGGTCCCTATTGCACTCTCTGACAATATCGCCTTTCTCCCCACACCTTCTGCATCGATCGGACCGATCAATGCTGCTGGTGCATGCCTTCGCGAAGTGCCCAAACATGAGGCATTTAAAGCACCTCTTTAGTGAAGTTTGCTCCCTTAAACGGCAAACAACCCATCCAATCCGAACCCTTCCGGCAGCTAACAACATTTGCGCTGCCTCCGCTGGCACTCGTATGGTGGCCGTTTGAGTGCCACCATAGGCTTTCCGTAGACCGACAACAGACTCCTCTGTAAGTTCTTTCAACTTGAATTGCTCCTTCAGAGCAGTACAAATTTCTCCTTTCGATGTAACTTCATCGAGATCCTTACATTGTATATAGATCTCATGTTTTTGGGCACGTACTGCGGCATTCTCCCCTAGTGAGTTTTTCACTTGAGTGTGAAAGTCATCGGTTTTGCCACCCCTGGATCTTTTCAGCTCGAACATGAGATCCCCTTTCTGGGTTCTTCGGATTCTGTTCACATTTCCGCTCAGATCTTTTAGGTCGGGATCAGCTTCGACCTTTTTGAGTATCTCCGCGTAGGACAGATTGCCCTTACTGGAGATAACAATCGCATCTGGACGAGTTCGCACTTTTGCTTTTCGTTTCGCTTTTTTGTTGGTTACTTTAGTCCATCCATCGTTTTCGTTCGTCTTGGGCTTCGCAACGCTGGTCGAGTTTCCTAGATTCGCTGTATGCTTTCCTCCTTCTGAACTGTTGGTGTTGATTTTCAGGATGTCCTGTCCGCCTTTTTTTCTCTTAGACGCCTGCTGATTATTTAAAGGATCCCCCTCTTTTTCACGTACTCGCTTATTTCGCTGGGATGCGATGGGGTCGCTTGTGATACTGTTGTCACAGCGGGGTTCGGCGTGTTGTTATTATTCTTCTCCTCCATCTGTGATCTATTATAGAAGACTCTAATGGCCCTCACCATATTCTTTATGGCTTGGTGCACGTTGTGCTTGTCCTTGATAAACTCGGACAGCTCAACTATCTTTGCCCCAAGCTGGGTGAAGGGTAATTCCTCCGGATCGGGACTCTGCTCCGTATAAGTCCCGGCAGGGTTACTCCTTTTACATGGTCCTTCACTTTTGGCCTGTACTTTATCCTTCATCGTCTTTGGTATTGGTGGAAATCTCAAAGTTGGTGAGCTTCTTTTGAATGGATCTCTTCCTTGTTCCTGGAGCACCTCCTGCTGTCGAGCATCTTGAACATATGCGGTGGGTGTTGTCATGGTTTTTGTTGTCCAAAAAGCTGCTTTTAGTTCATATTTGTTTGCTATTGTTATTGGTGTTCTCGGTAAAGTCGTACTTCGCTTGAATACCTCCTTCTCCAGATCCAAATCACTTGTAGCATTATATGCCACGGTGGCCAAGTTGTCCACCACCGAGGCACTGCGGTCGAGGATATCGACGACCGGGAGCCCGCTTGCTCACTCCCAAAAGCCGCCGGTACTGGGGTTCCGAGCCCCTGCACCGTAAGTTTCCTCCTTCTCTCGTCTTCCATGGTGGTTTTATGTTCTGGGTATCCTTCCCATAGCCATTTTGGTCCGCGCACCAGAGATGAGCAAACACTAGCCCATGCACAGTCAGAAAAGAAAAGTGCATGAACACATATTTACACATCAATAGGTATGCCCCAATCCGCCAGCTGGGGTCGCGCCTGATGGGAGATCTGGCCACTCCTCACAGGTCGTTCAATCCACCTAGGTTAAGCATTGTTAGAGGTAGTTACCTTTTAGATGGGGGACCTACTATGCCAATTTTGATTGTGCACTTCTGTAACTTGGTAAATAATGCTCAATACTTACCAGGTACTCTTCATTTAGATGAAATTTGTAGTTACACTAATGATCAAAAAAAAGTGGCCACCTACCTGGTGTCGAAAGAGTGTCAAATATTGCCGCCGCATGTAATATTTCGGGGTTTTTCGTAATTTTGCAATGAAGCAGGTATAAAAAGGGACATCAGAACATCAAAGGACATCAGTTCCTAACAAACAGACGAAGTGCAAGGATACAAAATTTAGAAATAATGAAAAATCATTCAAAGGTGGAAATAGTGCTTTTTTAATAATTTGTCGAATTAAAATGTCTCCAAAACAGCGGTAAGTAATTATTATCATTAACTTAGTAGAAAAGGATAGTAAGAAAAAACTCATCAAAAATTAAGCTTGCCTCAAGGACTTTTCACAAGGATAATCCTGGTAGAGTCCTGGAAGCAAGCGGAGAAATCAGTTTGAAGATTAAAAATTCATATATTTGAATTATTTTGAAAAAATCATTTTGTTTGAAAAGAAACTCAAGAAAAGTGTATACATTTTTTCTACAGGCAATTAACGGAGGAAGAAAAAGGACGCATCGTAGGACTAAGCGAGTCTGGCAAATCACAACGCGAAATCGTGAGAATTTTTAAAAAATCGGGTGTCGAAGTTTCGAGAAGCGGCGTGCAGCAAGTTTTGCGACGTAAACAAGCAAGCGGCAGTGTAGCACGTAAGAAAGGCTCCGGAAGACCACGAAAAATGAATAGCAGAGACACGAGAGCGTTGGAACAACACGCGCTGAGGAATCGGAAATCGTCGATCGCACAAATATCTAAAGATTTTGTGCCAGCCAGCGGAAACTTAGTAAGTCTCCACACGATTTCACGCCGTTTGAAAGATGTTGGCATTCGCAGTCGGCGCTGTCGAAAAGTTCCGGCTCTTAAACCGAGGCACAAAGCTGCAAGATTGGTTTGGGCCAAAGACCATCGAAACACCGACTGGACTAAAATCATTTGGTCGGACGAATCAAGATTTTGCCTTCGATCGGACAGGCCGCAACGCTGTCTTCGTAGGTCAGGCGAGGAATACAGTGAGGATTGCATCCAGGAAACCCAGAAAGGCAACCCTGGAATAATGGTATGGGGCTGTTTTTCCTCAAAAACAGTAGGTGTACTGCACCGGGGACCAGTGAATACAAAAATCAACTCAGCTGAATATAAAAATATTTTAGAAACATCACTGGTACCAAGTCTAGCGAGGTTCAGAACACCTCGCCTATTAACTTTCCAACAAGATAATGCACCATGCCATAAGACAAGGCTCATATCCGATTGGTTGGCCCAAAAACATATAAGGACTCTTGATTGGCCTGCTCAAAGCCCTGATTTAAATCCCATCGAAAATATATGGGACCATATTGATCGTGAGATTCACGACAAGACAATTAACAACTTAAACGAGCTATGGGAAGCTGTTTGGGTGCCTGGAATAGAATCTCCGAGGAGTATTTAGAAGTAGTAATTAATTCTATGCCAAACAGAATTGATAATGTTATTAAAAATAAAGGAGGACATACCTCTTATTAATAATAAAAAATTTGTTTTTTATTTATAAATAGCCTTTACACTTCCTACCATAGTATTTGTAAAACAGATATTTGAAATTGTTATCAATTGGGGAGAAACTAGGGTTCAAGTTTGGATTTTCGGAAAAAGTTTGGGTGGCCACTTTTTTTTGATCATTAGTGTAGGTACAAATGCACCCAAAGTTCATCCATGACAAAACCGCAAAGTCTTTCAGCGTCTTCTAAGTAAATACCCGGATACAAGTGCATCTGAAATTCTGCAGTCCATTTGTCACCCATATAAATTTCCCCAATAAAATTGACTTGAATTATGTCCATGCACTTGAAAGTACTTCACATTTCATTCAATCTACGGACAATCTGGTTACGACAGTCACAAGATGAACAGTAAATAGTGTTACTTACATGTGAAAACTTTCCAGGGAGAGTCATCTTCCCTGCACATCATCCAAAATGCGCAATCACTGCAGTGTGCTCAGCAATTGTTCTTTACAATATGAACACCATTTTATTTATCTTTTCCCTCCCCGTTCTGTTGCAACCAACATTTTTGATACACAAATTTGTTGCTTTCCGTTTCGAGCGTGACCAAATGTAATTGCACCGAAGCATTTCACGAGTACCAGTCAACAAACAGCGACGAGGGATCAAACAAAGAAATTGGAGAAAGAAATCGAGAAGTCATGGCGACATTGTCGTCATAATTTGCCCTGAGTATTCACCGGGTTGTCAGGATTGGGGTGAAAGTCGGGGGAGAGGGGGTGTTGTGCATGCCAAACATTTCCTAAAGAATACTTTCACACACATACCCAAAAGTGAAGATTTAAATTCTTATGGCGAAGCCCTTGCAATGAATGTGGAGCGAAGGGGGATGTTTGGGTTCAATCACGGACTAACTGGAACATTCGCTGCGTTTAAGTAAATTTAATTTTATTATTCAACTCGAGTGCGTTTGCCTTCATTTATGCCAATTGAATTTGAACTTACGAAAAGAAGAACCTCGCTCCGAGTTGCTGTTGCCTTGCTGTTTCCTACCATGCAAATAAATGAAGAAAAATCGGGGGTGGCCCAACGGTGGCTTGTATTGCTTTCCGATGTGCATGTAACAATGGAGGCAAACCAGCACGAAACTTTGGGACTGCCAGTTACTACCCCCAGTTTCCTGAGCCGCATCCTATGTTTACCCTTATGTCGCAAGAATGTGGAACAGGATTGAGTTGCTTTTAATGTTATTCCCTTGCCAGCCATTGCCGCGCCCCAGATTTTATCCCATGCCTCCAAAGCACCAAGCACCAGGCCAATTTCTTTCCTCCCTTAAAGACGGGAACCGTTGATTTGTTTATGCTTGCAGGACAAGCATCTGAATCAATGCGAGAATTGTCTTTTCCGCCTCAAAGCTCCGGATTTTTCTGTTTATTTCAAACATTCTGAATTTGTTGTGTCTTTTATTAAAACATAATACCCACCCCCAATACCACAGCTCGTAATTTTTACATGTTCCGCGAGGGCATTATAGCGAACATAACAATACCGTTGCCGTTATAATGGCTCCGCGCTTATTGTGTAGCTCGTCCGTTTATTCGTATCCCTAAGGTTGCAAAGGGAACTGACAAACCCTAAAATGCATTCATACTGTGTTGCTGGTATTGCTGTTAGGGTTATTCAGCTCTCCCCTGATTCCATGTCTATGAAATCAGGCTTTAAGCATACAAACGAATGGCATGCGGCATGCAATATTCTATTTTATAATTCTGATTTGCCCGAGCGCCGAGTCCCTGCTTCTCCTTGCTCCCCATTCATAATGCACAGATTCAATCCTGTCGATCCCGATTGTTGGAAGGCCATTATTCCTTCTACCCTTGGAAGCTGAAGAGTAGCTGAAATGCATACACATTGCATGGTATCCAGGCTATATGAATTATTTAAATCTCCCGCCAGATTTCAAGAGACCATTTCGCTACATATAGTCGTGCTCGTATGAGAATGTATGGGATAAACGCCGTAAAAGGGAACGCAGGGAACTGAACTCTCACAGTGGTTTCGAATAAAATTACAGATAGAGGGTGGGGGGTGAAAGCAAAAGCTTTCACTTCAGTATGCGATGACTGCAATTTGCATTTCTGATAACCGAGTTATGACTACAGTGCCAATGTCAGGACAATGGCTGCAACACGGCTTTGATAAAGCCTGTCCCATACAGCTTGTGTTCAGCCCCCACCCCTCGTCTTTTTCTTCTACGCGTTGCAGGTCGCTGTAACCAGATCGTGAAATTAAATATTTCCTATCGACCTTTTTCCAACCTTTACTATTTTTTATGCGGAACAAGTCCCATTGATACACATCTCTACCCAGTGTTTGCGGCTGGAATAGTAGCAACCCCTGCAAGACTCCCCAATATACATCATGCAGATTGTAGGACACGAATAACATACCTTACAGTCCCCGCATTGCACGTGTTAAAAATCAGGGCTGCCGCATCGTTGCACCAACACCACATAGCAGTGGAGCGACCATTGCAACCGCTTGCACAGGCCAGAACAGGACCAACGAAATGAAAAAATCCGAGGTGCGGTTTTAACTTTTAATACACTTAATCTGGGATTTGATTTATGAAAACGCGAACATGAGAAAACATAGCGAAGAGAAGATTTTCGAATGTGGTTTGCATGCGATTGCATTTTTAATGAATGTGTGGCAGCAGGAACTCGGAAATATGGTCGTAAGGACACTCGGGTTAGGGCGGCATAATCGCACTTGAGTTCAAGTGGGGTTTTGCCATGCTCTCAATAGGATCTACGACAAAACGGGAAAACACCCATGAAATTGTGTAAAATACACAGGAAGGATTTAGAAAAACCGAGGAACATTCATTCTATCTGCAAAAGGACACGCCAGGTCTTCAAATCCAGGCTCGCTCAACCTCATAATACATCAACTCCCACTTCTGTGCTTCCTTTCATACGTCAAGGACGACTTAAGTAATCTCAATGCAGCTTCTCTATGCAATGACTTTATTGTTTGATTTGCTTTTCATTTACTCACTCTTTTATGTCCACATCTCTCCAGGATTTTCAACTACCACGAGAGGGAAATCTCCCAGGAAAATGTTAATTCTTCAGCTTTTCTCTCCTCCCTCGATATTTTTTTTTCTTCTTTCTTCACTCCCTCTCCTTTCTCCCCCCGTCTCTATCTTGACTCCCAGCCACAATTTTAAATTAATGCATAATTACATTCATAAGTCAAGATCCATTATGTGCAGGAACGTGAGAAGGAGGGGCAAACAGCAGGACAACATCGTGTATATTTGATGTATTTTAATTATATTTTAATTAAAAGCTGCTATGAAATATTGAGTTCTTTTTCTAATTAACTGTTGTTTGTTTTGTTACAGGTGAGTATTAGAATGCATAAAGATTTGTAAGTATAGTATCCAGGGAGCGGAGGAGAACAGACGGTAAGCGGATGTTGCTTATTAAAAGTAATCCTACTTTATAGGGGTTCCTCATTTAAAATTAGTTTCATTATTATGTCGCGGAGTTCGTGACTTTTTGTCCATTATCCATCACTTACTGTTTGTTGTATCGAAATTTAGCCTGGATTCTGGCTGAATTTGATGTATATTCACGCTAATCAGCAAAGGAAAAGAAGATCCCGAGCTGCCGTTTGCATTCCGACCACTGCGCATGCTCATCAGGATCCGCGTTGCCGGGGAGTTATCAGATGTCAGAAATGCCTTCGATCCCATAAGATGGATAGTTATGCTAAACATATTAGAAAACTCATTCCGCGTACCGAACTATCTCCTGCAGATATTGAGGGATTATCTGAATGACCGTTCCTTGCTCTATGAGACTCTAGAAAGCTAGAAGAGTATGGAGGTCACGTCGAGGGTAGCACATTCTAGGGCTGGACCTCTGGAACGCTTCTTACGATAGTCTGCTTAGACTTGACATGTCAGAAAAGTCGCGGTTAGTCGATTACGCAGACGCCAGACGTATTGTTGAACAGGCGCAAAGCAGACAGGGAATATTGATGCAACTGGATGACTGCTCATGGTTTCAGCCTCGCGTTGCAAAAAACTGAAGTAGTCATCTTGACCGGAAGAAAATTCATCCACTTTACGGCGATTTTCCAAGCACCCAGGCGTTCCAACCTATTCACCATTTTGCAGGTCCATTTTGCAGGTTTAAATCTCCTCTACCAAAAATGACCACGAATTAAGCTCCTTTTTTTGAAATTCTCAATATTAACGAAGATACGAGCGTTTAAAGTTTTTCAGGAGATTTCTCCACTTTATCGTCATTTTTCCAGCACCCAGACTTCCAACCAATATATCATTTGGTAGATCTAAATCTCCTCCGAGTTAAGCTCCTTTTCTCAAAATTTTTAATTTCGATCGGCGTTTTCATGCTCGACTGGAAGTTGAGCTTGAGACAACTGGAATATGGAGCCAAATAGCAACAGGAGTTGTTTCAAATTAGTTTGTATAGGAGTCCGTTTGCCCATACGGAGTCAAGGGCCTATTCTAGATCCAATTCGGCGGCTACGGTTGGTTTTTTTTTCGACATTAAGTCAACAATAAATCAACAGTTGACAGTGTCGTGAAGGTAGCTCAGTGCATGTTGGTGATTGGGAATGATATTTTTGAGATTACGATACTGGACAAAATAGGTCTGAAATTGTTTGGTTCGGAGGAGATTTCCTTCTTTCCCTGTTCTTGGTAAGGACGATATTGAGAAGAAGAGGAAATTTGGAGTTCAACTTCAAAATGGTCGGACATGCCCGGTGATGTTTGTTTGGTTTCATCAGGAAGTAGTCGAGGATAGACTAACTACTCGGTCTTGTCGGTGCATCTGGCAAAACCATCTCAATGTTGGTGAGCGAAAAATGGTCGTGGATCCATTTTAGCAGAATTTCCCCATTTATATTGACTGCCCTAGGAAGTGTGCCTTGAGTTGAAATCGCCCCGAGAAGAAGGTATTTTGTCTGGTTCAAGGATCAACAGATACAGTCCAAAAAATGAAAGAGTCAGAGTGTGGCTACTGCAATTGAAGCATATCTAAACTTCTCTCATAATACAGACGGGGATTGATCAATTTAAATCATGATTTGAATCAATGATTTGTATCAGATGTTTTTTTCTTTATAAAAATCAAGATTAAAATCAAATTTGATTTTTTTCAAATAATTAAGGGGGGAGTACAGTGTAAGAGGGTCTAAATGAGGCCTATTTTCGGAAGTGAATCAATGCTAAAATTGGCAAATTAGGTATTTATTGTTTAAATGGAATTATTGGCCACATTTTTTTCTTCAATTTAAAAAAGAAGAGCTTCCTAGTCTCTTCCTAGCCCCCTCTACGGCACAAAACGGTTTGGCGTATAAAAAAACGGCGTCCATTGGCGGACACGATTGCAGCCCTCCGGTTGGTCTGAAACAGAAAAATCAAAATTCTTAGTTCTCAGGACATTTGTAATTATCGTGTGAACCTCTCATTTAAGCAAACGGCATTTTAAGCAAAATCGGTTTCCTCTTTGATGGCTTCCTCCTGGGCTCTTCTCCTGGCTTCTCTAAGGGATAATTTGCCAAATCATGCTGTTGAAACTTTCATTTGCATTTTGATTAGAGGCTCCTACACATCCTGTCAGAAACTCGTCTCCTGTTAGGTCCTCAAAGATTGGTTCCATTGCAGCTATAACTCCATAGGGAAGGACGTCCTGGTGCTTGTATCTTGTATTCCTCATTTTTTGCCATAGCCCCACATTTAGAGTTAAAAAAGTTAAAATCTACCACTTACCATTTACCATTGGACAGATAACATGTATATCTAACTTCCTGCGAATTAAAGCAATTTTTTGGAAAGTAGGTTGTCCTGTATTAAACTAAATATGAGAGTATTTTAATATAAGATTCTAATCAACTCTTTGGTGCGGAGGGATTCCATTCGCTAATACAAAGGAGCATACAATTGCGTTGATCTTGTGAGGCTTCCATCTTTTCTTAGTTGACCTGTGGCTATTAAAAAGATTTTTCTAGGCAGGCGATAGCTGCACAATCCATAAACAATCTCATCATACTTCTAAAAACTCCGAGGTCTCTTTGAATACATTTTCCAGGAATCTGATGCATTTTGTATGTCCTAGTTCCGCCAACACTAAGTGCGAAAAATTAGATCGTTTTTTTGCATGCGAAATGGTATTGTTAGACATGGTTTTGGACGATCATTCAAGAAAGTTGCAGACTTTGCTTTGAGTCCTTTCTAGACCTGTTCCCTCGTTTTCCCGAACAGCGATGCTGTTACCTTGCAAATATTGCTGTTGTAGATCTGTTACGTTATACTTCACAAAATACCACCAGTACTTCAAACCTAGTTTCGTGATCGATTGAAAACCGAAAATCTCGATCATACTGGTTTCAGCAGTCATACTTGCGTCTGTGGACATGTTTCGTATTCTCGGCACTCTCATGATTTTTCTGCTTACCTTGAACCAGGTAATTTTCCTTTTGAAGATATTTCAACGGGGGGTCACCACTTTGAGCTTTACCAGGTAAAGTATTTGGAAGAAGCGATAAATTGGCCGCGGACTCAACAATGATGATTGAGAATCAGTTTTTTTCTAGTGTTTAACGTGAGCACTTGTCATTTAGGCCTTACCACACGGCTTCCTTAAAACAAGGATTGATTTTGTGATCACAATTAAAGCGCCACTGTGACAAGTAACAATGATAATAGTCTAAACTGAATGTATGCCCTTCATTGACACTGGTGTATGCAAGACTTACCCAAATCTCTCCTGAAATAAAGAATACCGCACCCGAGTTGTAAGCGCAATTCTACGCTTAAGGATCGAAGGTCTCTTGAAAATAACTCCAACTCCCTTGAAACTCCCACTAGGGACCAACCACAAATAACCGAGCTAAGAATACATACCCCAGGAACTCAAAAGTCTGCGGTTCCCATGGCACCAGATAAATTCTGATGAGGGCTTCGTGGCCGAAGCCACTTCAGATAAGTTTCCGCGCAGGCTTGGAACCGATCGCCCTAGTTAGGACTTACAACACTCGTCTATTATATGACGACCAACAAGGCAATCTGAATACAGCGTTTCCCGCTGCCACCATATGAAGGTTTCTCCTCGACCACTTTGTTTTGATTCGGCCGACAAGGTTGCTGCCTCGTCATCTTAGAGCACCGTGATGTCACAGATGGCAAGTTCTGACCGTAATATGTGTTTTTAAAAACCAATAATAAGATCTTCCGCCGAGAAAGCTTGTCGAATATCTAAAAAAAGAAATGAGAAAATCACTCGTTCCAAAGATATTGCATCTTTGACAATCTGTTTCCATTCAGCTTGTACCTGAAAGCGTCTTTGGTGTTTTTGTCAGTTCGTTGTCGAAAACTTACCTCCTTCTAAAGACGAATTTTAAGTTTTCATTCTTCCTGGTACCCTCCACTTCAGTAAATCCTGAAGCTTATTGGTCTGAAAGGGATACGTACTACATCAGTCTCAGTTTATAGTTACATGAGTAAATCCGATCAGAAATTTCACTGCTTTTTCGTCTGTGTTGCTTGTCTGGACACATCTAATGACCCATATATAGACCGAAACCGTCTGTTTGCAACCGTGGCTGGTCTAAGCCTGGACAACTACTATCTTATTTAAGGATAAGGTCGGATTTCCCCTGGGAAAGTTAACGTCGTTTAATATATCAATTCTGCACAGGTCGCTCTTACTCTACTTTGTACGAACAACGTAACCCAAATAAAACGGTCGAAAACAGATGCTCCTCCCAATCCAGATTACTCTCGTGACACAATATCGATGCGTTCAACGCGCAATGCCAACGCTCAACCGACGCGTTTGTCGGCCGATGATAAGAAGTGGTCCTTGATTGCTTCCAGCCGAGGACTTTTGTAAACTTGCCGAAAAATACGGGAAAGTAGTACTCTGAACAGTTGTTGTCACTTTCGAGGTGTTGAAACGTGAAACCCAATTCGTCTAAAAATCTTGAGCAAAAGTAACCACTGTTTGGTGAGTAATTGGGACGACCTCCGGCTATCGCGAGAAGCAATCGATCATGGTTACAATATACCGTCAAACATGAGAGGGTGACAGTGGGTCGGCTAATTCCAGGTGAACTTGTCAAAAGCGCTGGTCAAGCAAAGTAACTGATTTGCTGCTAATCTTGAAGCTCTGCCAATGTAGTCACAATCGACAATTTAGTAGTTATGTCAGTTATGAGACGATTTTTTATACTCACCAAGGGAATAAGAATTTTTAAAAATCAGCACCAGTGATAACGCGTGTGAGATCTGTATTTGTTAAACGATTTTTAAGAAGAGCGTAATGCCCGCTACCTCCTATTCGAGTTCGCTGGCAACGCGATCAAAACTGCCTGTACCGCTACTAACTTTATACGTGCGAAATTGAGCATGTGCTCTGGCAAACCAGAATGCCGGTCGGCTTTTCCAAAATGGAGGTAATTTTCGCTAAACACTCTATCTGACTCGCTTTTGCAGTTGGGAAGACGAGGAAAGTTGGAGTTCAACTGCAAAATGGTCGGACATGAAAACTTTGTTTGGTTTCATCAGGAAGTAGTCGAGGATATAGAGAGAGACTACTCGGTCTTGTCGGTGTATCTGGCAAAACCATCTCAATATTGGTGAGCGAAAAATGGTCCTGGATCCATCTTAGCAGTGTTTCCCCATTTATATTGACCGTCTTGTCGCCCCAAGAGGTGTTCCTTGAGTTGAAATCGCCCCCAAGAAGAGTGTAGAGAGTGTAGAGATTGCCTAAAATTTGCAAGCCACAGACTTCTTCAAAAATATAGTGTTTTCGGACTAGGAGGGTACTGCCTGAATTATTATCGTTCCGAAGTTTACGTTATGCCTGCTTTGTGAATCTCTGGAAGGCAGTAGAAATCTGCCTTCAGAGTGTCGATTGGGCGATGGCACGTTCGACGTGACACGCGGGGTTGAATTTGACAATACTTCCATAAGTTAAGGATAAAATAAATCGCAGCGTCAATTGCTGGGTGCAGAAGCGAGAGCTTCTACCAATTCTCGGAAACCATTGTTTGGTTGCTGGGCGTTTGATTGATTCGCTACTCTAGGAAGGGATTTCAGTGCAGCTTGCGCGTATGACACCCCTAGGCTGGTCAAACTTTGTGAAAGTTGAATCACTGTTTGGTTGATTGAAGATTTCTAAGTTGCGTTCCCGGTTTTGGCAGTTTCCCGTCTGGCTAGCATCTGTTTATAAACTGGACACCCACGATAGCCTGCAGGGTGCCCAGTTTAGCCGCAGTTGCCGCAGTGCGAAACTTCAGTCGTGGGTCTTGAGCATTTCCACGTGGATGGCTCTTTGCGCATTTAACGCTTCTTTGCACTATCAAACAATTTTGGCGATACTCCCGAAGTTTTGGTAGGTTTAACACTGCACTTCCTCCACTGGTTTGCCCTTTTCAAAGGTATTTTTTTGATGAAGGATGTACTTTACCTTGAAAATTTCACTTAACTCTTGGGAGGGCTCATAGTTGACTATAGAAAGAGTAAATTGAAATTTTATAGGGAGCGATAGATTCTCCCTGTGGTGGGCCTTATTTTCAGAAGTGGATACTCTGAAGTCAGTTCGGTCATAACTTCTTCAAAAGGTCAGTTTCTCTGTTTAAACCGCGGATAATTCTCCACTAAGTTCTAAGGAATAGAGGGGCTCTTGTGGTGGCACTGAACCCTTGCTTTGGCATTGTCCCCCGTGGACTCCGCAAAAATGAGGGTTCTATCACCTCTCTTTTTTTAGGGTCGTCTCTAGGCCCTTGCTTTTTACTGATATTAGTAGTTGCGGGACATTATTATTCCATGCCATAATTGGGGGAATTTTCTCCTTTTCGGGCTTTAGGGCACTAGCAAAGGAGGCACTGACACTTGGGGAGCTCTTACACTTTCAGCACTCACCTATTGCTTTTTGGGCTTTTTCCAACGACAGATGAAGTTAAAAGGGTCTTCTTGTTGCCCCTCGTCGACAACCTCAAGGCACATCTTTTCTGCTTCGGGTCCCTGCTTTAGGTCTCTACTTAGGCTCACTTGCGGATTCTTTCCGCGTTAGGCGGGATGATGAAGTCACTGCTTGACGTGGCTCGCGCAGTGGAGGTTAGTTGCAGGGACTTCACTGTGTCCCTAAGTTCGCTGATCGTTTCTGTCAGCAGTTCGATTTGAGTACACTAATTCTCATTTTGCCGCAGCATATCATCATAATTAGCTCGCATTTCGTCGTGGTCGTTGGTTTCCGTAGGCATTTGCCATTGTCATTGGATGGCAAAGGTAACTTCAGCCCCGCGTCATTCTCGGAGACTTCGTTAATACGCTGGGCATCGTTGGTGGTTCAGCGGCGCTTAGGACCGCTTTTCATCGTACTCGTTACCCGGAATTGCTAAAATCTATTTTTCAAAAGGGTTTTGTTACTTTACGAAAGAGAAGGAAACTTAATTTTGAAAATTGGTCACTACAGAATGCCTAAAACTTCGTTGACGAATCACAATGCCCGGCGACAATCTGGCGGCAATACAAATATCTGCCCCTAAAAACTGACAGTCCACATTCTTTGAGTCGAAAAAAAGCATCTGCTGTCCACGGTAGTCAGATGCAGGGTGACCGCAGATAGATAGATGCAAAATGTGAAACACCAGAGATAAAAGATATCCTGTACCATATTTAGATGTATCCCACATGAAAAGTCGCATCATACACTCTCACAAAATATCTCTTCTCTCGCGTCCTCTCTATTTATAATATTTGCAGTTCATCAAGAATATCCCCGACTTAGTTTCTCTGTAAAATTAGCAAAAAGACTTTCCCGCACCGGGAATCGAACCCGGGCCTCCTGGGTGAGAGCCAGGTATCCTAACCACTAGACAATGCGGAATACACTCCCAGGGCTGCAGCGATTGGTACCCTCGACCGACATGAAAATCCATTCTATTTTGAAATCCCATAACGAGATTAATTCACGTGGCCAGTCGTTCTGTCTGGCCTCAATGAGTTCCGTTTGTTTACTCGTATCTACATCGCGCTAATAATAACTGAATAACGATGAATTATCATATATTCGCAAAGTTCTTGGCAGCCGCTGTAGAATCTGTATATTCAGGCCCGTGAGGAATCTATAAAACATGCAATGTGCGCTTGGATTTCAATAATAATTTGCATAAATAAAATTTCTTGGGAAATTTTGTTTAGTTTTTCTCGTCAATATTTAGATGCAAATAAAGATTTGAAAATTATTGCATTTAGATGCGGCAAAGGAGGCAAAAAAGGAGAAGGTCGTAAATGAATTTTGTCAATTATATCTGGGAGCCATGGTTTTATTTGTTTCTTACTCTACATTCATTATTGTCCCGGAAAATTCTATCTAAAAGGCCAAAATAAATAATACGAAGAAAACTCGCTTCGTCAACCCATTACAGTTGAAGTATCTTTCGCTCCTGTAATTGGGTTGCCTGTTAGTTAGTTTAGTTAAGTTACCTGGGAGGAGCCGCAGCTCCGAGCACTCAGGCCATTGTTAGGCCCATTGCACTATCCCCGTAAGTTCCCTATTCAATGGCTTCCCGCCTACGGTGTTCGCAGGCTTTAGCGAATCTGAGAACATTCTCCAGAGGTAGACAGTGTGCAGAATCTTCATTGAAGAAAACCTTACCAAGGGGTCTTCGTCTGAAATCTGAGGATCCCGGGCAGCTGCATAAAAAGTGGAGGGTCGTCTCCTCCTCCTCCTCCTCATATTGGCTGCACATAGCCGAAACCACTACCCCAATCTTTTCCATATAGTAGTTTAAGGAGCAGTATCCCGTCAAAAACCCTACTAGGGTTTTCATGTCCCACTTGTTAAGGGACAACAAAAATGTCATTCTAGTGGTCCTAGGCTCTTTCAGAAGGATTTTCGCTTGCCGGCAAGAGTCCAAATTTCTCCACTCGGTTGCGTGAATCCTTGCAATTTCCCCTTCAGAGTAGACTTGACAGTAGGTTGTCGGATTCTAAGAGCTGGTTCTGGCCCCACCATTGTGGATCCAGACCCTAGGCGAGCCAGTCGGTCAGCCTCCTCATTACCGGCGATGTTAGAGTGCCCCGGCACCCATATCAGGAATGTTTCGTTCATTCGGCCAAGTTTCAGCAGCACCTGATGACAACTCCACACCAACTGGCTTGATATGTCGTTGCCATTTAGTGCTGATAATGCCGCCCGACTGTCGGAACAGATTCGAATGGTGCGACCCCTCCACTTTTGTCGCAGACACTTTTCTGCTGCCAATGAAATGGTATATAACTCCGCCTGGAATATGGTCGTCATTTTTCCGAGGGGTCGGGTCAGTTCTATAATCGGATCTCGGATTCTCCGAGTACACCCCTGCGCCCGATCCTTCCTCCATGATAGAGCCGTCGGTGAAGATTATTAGGTCTGCAATCTGAAAAGACTCATGGCCACTTGTCGACCATTCTTCTCTTTCGGTGATTGCGACAGTGTATGTCTTTTCAAAGGCGAATCTGGAAACCATATGATCGGTCGGGATCAGGGCTACCTGATGTTTTTCAAGGAATTTCCAGATAGACGCATGACCGTTTGATTGGCCGCCTTTCCACGCCCCAATGGTATCGAGCCTATATGCGTCGTTGGCTGCTTTCCGTTTGACCTCCAAGTGAATGGGGGGTAAATTTAGGATAGCTTCAAGTGCCGCAGTCGTCGCAGTACTCATTGTTCCAGTAATACTTAGACAACCAAGTCTCTGAATCTGCATTAGCAGCTTCCTGCTGTTAGCAAAGTTCAGTCTTGGCCACCAGACGATGCATGTATACATCAAAATGGGTTTTATTATGGATGTATACATCCAGTATATTCGTTTGGGTGAAAGCCCCCAAGTCTTCCTATCGCATTCCTACAGCACCGGAGCAATCTGCAGGATTTCTGATATTGTTCCTGGATATGATGCTTCCACGTTAACTTGGAGTCGAAATGTACTCCTAAATACTTGACTGAAGGATCCCTCACAGCAGAGGGAGCGGGTGCCGGTGTCATTGGTCCAAAGAATATGTGCTTTGAGCCAATGGGCAGGTACACTAGCATATTCCAGGCGGAAATATACGCCATAGACAAATGTGCCTCCTTTAATCTGCAAAGGGGGCAGAAGGTAGCTATTCTCACCGATAGCCAAGCAGCGATCAAGGCACTTAGGTTCAACCACGTGAACTCTAAACTGGTGTGGGAATGCCTTGAGAGACTAAATAAACTCGGCTCGTCCGACAAGGTCTGGATACTTTGGGTTCCAGGCCATGCTGGGTTGGAAGGCAACGAAGCAGCGGACGAACTAGCCAAGAATGGAGCAGAGACGCCTTTACACGGGCCGGAACCATTCTGTGGAATCGGAAACGGTTTCATGACTATGACTCGGAGAAATGAAGAGGAACGGTTGAGGGAATTATATTAGGCTGGCCTACCAGGGATGGAGCAGTCCAGAGTGCTTATTGGGGGATACGAACCCATGCGCACAAAGGTTTGCTTAAACCTCACCAAAAAGGACCTGCGAATCATAGTGGGAATTTTCACTGGTCACTGTCGATTGAACTATGATATTACCTAGGGAAGTTAGGGATATCTACGGACACTGCCTGCAGGTTTTGTGAGGAATATGACGAAACCTCTATACCAGTCTTGGGACAGTGTCCGGCACTTGTGGAAAATAAGTCAAAGCATCTGAGAGAACACTTAACACCAGATGCAAAGCTGAAAGATCTGAAAGTAGGAAACATACTAAAGTTCCTAACGGTTACAGGCCTCCTTGAGATACTATGATCAATAGGTACACTATAACCAGCAAAAGGGGCACAATGGTTCTTCAAGGACGCAGTGCGACTTTCCCTTAACAGAATAGCTGTGCCAGCTGGATTTCCGACCCTGCTAAGGTGGGTAGCGTATAGCTGCCCCACCTGACGTTCCTAGTGAACATAACTAGTCCAGTCTTCCTAGCGTTCATCGTGAGTCCACTGCGGAGGCACCAGCTGTGGATTACATGCAGATTTGCATTCAAGCAGTCACATACTGTGTCCGCAAACTTGCCGGTAATTGTTACGGCTAGGTCGTCCGCAAATGCTTGCGCGAAGACTTTTTTGTCATCCAGGAGCCATAGCAGGGTATCCATTACCAAGGGCCTCAGTGGAGAGAGAACCCCTCCCTGTGAGCACCCCTGAGACATCCTGCTTCAATAGACCTCTGACCGACCGATATGTGAATTTTTCTGTAGCATGTGAAGGATCCAACTGATTAGCAGCGGTTCGATTCCATGCCGTCTTACCGCGAATGAGGCATAACTGAAGGCACCTTCAATGTCCATGAATGCACCTAAGGCGTATTCTTTTTCATGGAGTGCTGTCTCCGTGGATTCGCCTTTCTGGTAGGCGTGTTGCCTACGGTGAAGTGGGCACTTAGGAATGTGTGTATCCCTTATGAACTGATCTACTAGTCTTTCTAGTCCTTTTAGCAGAAAGGACGTTAGGCTGATCGGTCGAAAGTTTTCTGATCGGTCGAAAGTGTCTGTGTAGGTGGATTTTCCTGGTTTTGGAATGACCAACACCTTCACATCCCGCCATTTAATTGGAATATAAGCGAGTGCTAGGCATGCACGACATATATTCCGAATGTGTAGACCCAGGGCATCCATTCCCTCTATTACCAGCGCAGGGATGATGCCATCCGGACCTGCAGACTTGTGTCTATGGAACGAATTAAATGCCCATTTCACTCGCTCCAGTGATACTACTTCGCATGCCAGATTCCAGTCTCTCGGTTGAAGGCTGTATGCGCCTGTTGGCCCCAGATTTTGGATGCTGCCTAGGAAGTGCACTTCAAGCAAATGATTTGCCGTTTCTTCATCGCTTTCTATGTATTTCCCATTCTGTAAACGTAAATAACCCAGTTTCTGGCTACGTTCTTTGACCAGAATCCGCTTCAGCTTTGAGGTTGCCTCAAGAGAGTTAGTCTCTTTGCAAAAGTGTCTCCAAGATGGTCGTTTAGCCGATCTTTCTGTGCCTCTTTATAGCGATTCCAGCTAGGGACTGATTCACCCTTCAGAGCACGATTGAGGAGCATCCTTGTCGTTCTCCTCTGTTTTGCCAAATCCGAGTTCCACCATGGTGTTTTTACCCTTCTTTGGCATCTTGAGTAGACAGCTTTCTTCGAAAGCTTTTCTCATGCTAGTTGTGATCATCTGGGTTGTCTTTTCAATTCCAGCAATGGATTTAATGCACTTCCCAGGGATCGTGACTCGGACGCTCAATTCTATTTGATACAACACCCAATCTGTCTTCCTCGGATTCCGAAATGGAGAGGGTGGAGGTGGATCCATGCCCATAACGAAATCAATGCGTCTGTGATCCGAGAGTGTGATATCGTTTGATACTCTCCACTCTCCGATCAGACACGCGATGTCAGGAGATGCCACCGTGATGTCGATGACCTCTCGCTTGACGTTGACGTTGAAGAAAGTGGGTTCATTACCCACATTTAGGATCTGCAAATCGGTTCCTACTAGATACTCCAGTAGTTTCGATCCTCTTGCATTGATGTTCGAACTTGCCCAGCATATGTAGTGAGCTTTGACATCACATCCTGCTATTACCTCCTTGCCTCTACTTTTGGCATATTGGATAGCTCTTATGAATGTTCCACGGGGACCGTCTTCTGCGTCGTAAGGAAAATATGCAGAGACCGTAGTATCTCTTTATCTCCCTATTGACTTTTTATGGTTAGCTTAGCCGATGTGGTGTCGCCATCACATAGGTCGTTAACCAAATTGGCCTGGAAGTCTTTGGAGGCTACCATGCAGGTGCGGGGCGATCGCTTCGGTTGGCATACAATAGGTCAGCATGTTGGAAGTTTAAGCCCCGGACTACCCCACCAACAACCCACAGTTCTTGTATGAGGATGCCTGTTAAAAACTGCTCGTGAAATTAAATCCTAAAAGAAATATCTCTGGTGGATAGGTAGAAAGCTTCAGAAAGTGTGAGCCTTTGTTACATAAAGGGTACTGCATGTCATTATATACTCATATTAAAGTAAAGAAAAACTTCTCCCATTCACTTAGAACGCTTCCTTTGAACGTCCTTGGATAGCTCTGATAATAAATCTAATCCTGATACTATTAAGGGGCATCTGTTGTAATTTAGCCCACAAGCTTGAATGGAACTAATTGCATTCCTTTATTATAACAATCGTTCTAGCCAGGTCCATTAAACTTTCAAGATAGCAACAAGTTCCAGATATTTATCTACTGAAGATTCCTGAGCCTCATTACAAAACCCAATCCACATACCTCCTAAGCCTATGTACAATCCCCGTTTCGCTTGGCGTGAAAGGACCTTTTCTTAGAGATTAGCGAGAAAGGAAACTGTAATAAAGTTTGTGGAAAACTTTTAAATTGAATCTTTTTTCATCGCGACAAGAATTCCATTTATATTATTTCAGATTTTTCGCTGTGTGTGCTGTCGCGTTCGGAAAGTATTTAAAATCGGATTACAAATCTGTACTCTCACCGATTCATGTACCGCTTTGAGATCCACTTCTCTAAGATACTTTGGTGTTCTTGAACATTCTTGGGCTCTCGTCAAAAGTCCGAAATTGATGGTGGTGGAGGAGGAGGAAGAGGTCGGGTCGGCCCTCAAGCCACACCATAAGATTAAAAACTTCTTCTGATTCTCTGATAGCTCTTCTGCTCTTGGCTTTTGGTCTTTTCTAGTTTCCTACCCGGAATGACTTTCAAGATATTACTTAAGTTCTTTTTTATGGTAATCTAATCAGAAATTCATTTGGATTGGAATCTTAACAATGTTTCCGGCTAATAGTATTGAGAAATCTTTAAGATATGGTTTTAAAGTTCGTTGCGATGTAGCTCGGCCAGTAATGGGAGTAATGTAACTAAGCAGCTATCTTAAAGTCATATTTTAGGTGTATTAAGATGTTCATGATGATAGCGATGATGGTGCTGATGATGATGATGTCGGTGATAATACGTATTAAAACCGCATTGAACCGGACTTGGGGAATAATGGGGAGATAATAAGGAAGGATTAGGAGTGGGTTTCATGGTGGTATCGAATAATATTCAAATAAATGATGAGTGATGATATTCAATAAGTTCAATAGTTGATGAGTTGCTCTGGGTGAACACCTGGTCTCTCGGTTCAGTGAGGCTCGGAGACTCATATTTCAACAATTTTATCACTCCTCGAGTCAACTGGAGACCGGAATGGATTTAGTTGTCAGGATTAGTCGCTTCATATTACATACTTGCAGTTATTAGTTGAAATTATGTGCTACTTCTCCTACATTCTAAATCCTTTGACTATGGTGTCTGACTCGTTTCAATTTAATGAACCTCCTCCTTCGCCCTCACCAGCAAGAGCAGAAAAAAAGAAGCGGGGACGCCACTGGTTCAATGCCGGTATGTGAGAATGGAGCCAAGCGGCCCGGACACCTTTAACCTGGGAAAGCTCCCGTCGGAAGAGGTTTGTATTGCGTATGCCGACACATCACCCCGCCACAGCTGAAACTGCGCAGGTTCAGCGAAGTAACCCGGGACTTAGCATCCGCTGCTAGTGTTTCAGCATCTCATTGGACTGGGGATGTTATGCAATGATCCTGTGGCATTTGAAATCCAGGAGTTTGCCTAACTACTAGACTCAAATTGCATTCCCTAGTCCGTGATGGTTGCGGCTGGTACACCAAAGCGCGGGATCTATTCTCGACAAAGGGCCTCGGCACATGATTATGTAGTAATGTCAGTCTGAGGTATTGCTTTAGGCCACCGCGTAAACCTACTGATGATTGTGAGGCAATACTTGTAGCCATGTGAATTTCGCAAAGGGATGGAGATGGATGATGTGGAAGCGCTCGATCAACCTTTCCTTTTTTTGGCATGGTATGCACTGTCTGATTCAACAGTTTACGTCCTCGTTGATGGGCTACCAGAAGTATTTACTGGTAACTAGCCGGTTTGTCGTCCTGATGCCTGGGTGCGGAAGATCGTGTACTGCGTGGAATACTTCCTTGTGAAAATCGACCGGAATAAATGGCCTAGGCCCTCTGTTTGAAGTCTCGGAGATTAACTAGGATTTGGAGTGGAAAATAGGAAACTCCTTGAACTTGTGGCTGGAGTTTGTCTTCAGACTCTGAACCTCTTCGTCATCTCTCTGCGCCTCACATATTGCCATGTAATGGACCACTGCGGGAATTGTAACCTCCGAGGTTCGTTTCGTGACAAGATGTCTACAACGATGTTGTCTTTTCTAGACACGTGTCGAATGTCGGGAGTAAACTGGCTGATAAAGTTCAGGTGCCGAAATTAGCGAGAAGACGTAAGAACGTAATGGGCTTATGGTCTCTGAACACAGTGGACGGCCTGCCCTCAAGGGAGTGACGTAGGTATTTGATAGAGAGATACGCGGCGAGTAGCTCGCGATCGTTAGCGTTGTAGTTGCGTTGAGTTGTTTCGAACATAAGTTTAACGGTTACCAGGTTTGGCGCTAGGCGTGCATCTGGCCGAGGGAATGCCAGAAGTGGAGTAACAACCGGCTGTTGTGTGACGGTTTGAAACGCCAAAGTATTCACACCACTTGCAGCACGAAAAGCGATACCATCAGCCACTACCTCCGGACAACAAAAAAGGTGAAGTACCTTGGGACTAAGAAGTGGATGTGGCTGCACCACCTGATGCGGTAGTGTCCAAAGAAATCAGACGTAAGGAAGCGCAATCCTCGGTGGGGACAAACTGGACACACCAGACTCTTTTCGCAGCGGTAATTGCATGCAAGAATTGGAAGACCAACACAACTGTAGTGAGTAACGCTTTATAATCCTCCGGGGTAGGGCCTTCATCGCCTTTGAGTTGTGGCAATCAGTCTAAGTTCACGATTGTGAATACCGAGCTGCGCAGGACATAATATGCCGAATGTTGGATATCCGGCCCTCGAAGGAAGGCAGGTGACATCATCCACATGCCGGGTGAACAGTACCCGGGTATGGACTTTGCACATTGGAGGGTAAAGTTCATGAATGCCAAAAACGATCAATCTAAAAACGCGGAGACTTTCAACTTGGTATTCGAACTGGACCAAAAGAGTCTGCAATTCCTCAAGGATAGATTGAAGTTCAATCGTATGAGGACACTGTAGAACATTATCTTCATTTTGAGAGCAAAGAACAATGGTGGTCCCCGAACAAAATAGGTCAAATTACAAATCTAGTTCATTCAGGGGGGAAATCCGACAAGGAGAGGGGGGGGGGAGGGTGTGATCGGATCGACGCAAACCAAGAACCGCAAACTAGTGAAGGTGGTAAGTGGAGAGCAGGATTATGATCTTTGTGATGAGATGAGATCTTTTATGGATGAAGACAAATTCGGTAGTTCTCAGAGAAATCAAACATGTGGGAATGAATCTCTGGCGGTAGCGTGTGAGGAAAATCTAGTCACAGACCAACCGTCGCATATACTTTAGACTAAGCTTAGCTATTTTGGGTTGGTCAAATTAACCTACAGCATGGGAACGCCTTCCTCTATCTTCTGGCGGCAAGATTGACAAAGCGACTGCCCTTACATTTTTCTCGTGCGGGGGGTGGGTATCGTGTCTGGGTATCTGTGTTTATCTTGTGTTTGTTTCGCTGCTATGAGCATTGGATTAGTTAAAGGAGAGCTAAACCACTGGTCTGGAGGGCAGCGGTGAAAACATCTCTGTCAGTGAATGGAGCGAAATAGGGCGAATTTTTTGGCAGGTTAGGATCTAGATTTATTGTTTCTTCAATGTTTAATCCGGCTATGGAAGAAGTTTAATTTTAGGTTGAAAGTTTCTTGAAGCATATATGATGTCAATGCTATTAGAGGTTATCATTGGCGATCCAAATGAGTAGCCCAACTGACGAACCGGGCGAAGACAGCTTTTGTATGTCTTTGCGTCTCTCCCTTGGAACGACTTGAAGGAAGGTGCTCCAGAGTCGTAGACGCCAGTAGTATGATGGTATGAGTTACTTTGAGCGTTGGCCAGCTTTTGCATGGTAATGGCGATGAAGAGGTGAAATTGGCAGTATGCAGGTCACACATTAAAAAGGTCAGTGATTCCTTTTTTGGCACTGTCAAGTCGCTATTCTAGTGAAACCATTAAGTGGAAACCTCATAGTAATAGTCAGTATGTAGTGGAGAACTGTGGGGATAGGTAAATTTTTTAAGAAATCGTGGGAAGAAGTGGAGCGAATTCGTAGGTACTGGCAGAAACCTGGCACGTACTTTGTTGAAGGGTTATACTCTCTCTTTAACTTTGACTTTCCAGTTGACCTCGATGAACCGGCGTAGGAAGTATTTGACACAAATTGACAGTCTGATGATACTTGAAAACAATTCGATCAGCTAGTCAGCCATACTTTGATGACAGTAACCGAAAAAAGCCTCTACCAAAATTGGCATCAACAAAAACTCCCAATTCACATGCCTGCATGCATGAACAGAATCTAAATTGGTCACCGAACATCCAACGCGAAACTAATCTGAATTTTATTTTACTAACTTTATGTACTTTTGCGGAGCCATTTGGGCAAATACTTCGCATGTTCCGATGGCACCAGCAAATGTTTCAAAATATCCAAGATGACGATTAAATTAAACAAAATGACCAACGGATCAGGTTTTCCGGGAGCTCTCGGTGCACAATGCGTGTGTAAAATTGCTTGTTTAAAGCTTTTTGCAATGGAATTCCATGTAAGCTAGTCCCCAGAGGACGTGTATAATGATGGACGATGGCGATGATGATGGTTTTTATGGTTTGATACTTCCAGAGAGAAAAAGTAAATACACGATGAATGGTGGTGAAACGAACCAATGGGAAAAGTATCTGTTAGATGTGTTGATTAATAGGCAATTTGCAACAAATTACTATTCGCATTGATGCTCGGTTTATTGGTTTCGCTTTGTTACGTGGGTAATTTGGATGGATTTTAAGGGTCAATAAAAAATAATAATAAATTCAAGCGGGAATGGTAATTAGCAATAATTTTTCTGATGCCTAACACACAGAGAGAAGAGATAATTTCTTGACATTGTATAATTCGGAGCATTTTCGCAAAAACATGAAAATTTATAGATTATGCGGGACTAATCATATAGCCGAGCCCGAAGATTCCTAGACGATAGCAAATGACTCAAGGCATATATACATCATCAATAGCCAAATGAGCCGATGTGCAGCTGTTTGGCATCTTATCTTTATCTAGGTGTACCCAACTGTCAGCAACGATTTTAGTAATTAGTATCCTCTCCTATTATCATTAATTCTCCCGAAGCTTAACCTACACCCCGAGATGCCCTCAGGATGAGCAAATTCGAGCTCAGAAGTTCCACTTTCGCAATTTTCGGGCTCTGGGTAGAAGTGTTACGGTAGGCCTTCGTAGACTTTCTCTGTGCATCTAAAAGTCCTGCCATTGCGCTGACTACTTTTCCGAACACAAGGAATCAAGCAAACTTTTTGCCCCCGAAGTCCGAAGACCTCCTAATTGTCATGAACTATCGCTGTTAAACGGAAGCTAG
This sequence comes from Hermetia illucens, assembly GCF_905115235.1. Lineage (NCBI taxonomy): Eukaryota > Metazoa > Arthropoda > Insecta > Diptera > Stratiomyidae > Hermetia > Hermetia illucens. Next base: position 2,502,861 of record NC_051851.1, on the reverse strand, counting down.
GCGTTGACGAACCCAGAACGGAGAATATAGGTACTGGCAAGCCTACATAGACACATTGGCCATTTTTCCAAACGTGAAGTTTAACCTTGCCCTCGTAGTCTCCTGAGCTCATCAACCACTCTTATCCAGGTTTATGAGAAACTTTTTAACAAGCTTCATTTCTTCAACGAGCCAATCAGACCAAAGGATTTGTATCATAGATTGACTGTGGATATTAGTTGATCCAGCTGAGAATGATTACCTGACTCCAATCAGATTTAGTTGGATATTTGGTTTACGGCTGCTCTTCAAAAGACATATGCTGGTCCAATTGACATAGTTACGTTGTTTTAAAATGACCAACTCATTTGACCTATCCATAAATGGAAATATGCAAGTGGCACTCCCCTGATTTCTAAGTAAGCTGAGAGTTCCGTGATTTTCTGGCATCTCAGAGATATTTCAACAAGTCCCCACTATATGTCTACTTCCTGGTTCTGACTAAAGCCGGGTAATTGTATGCGAAGTTTGCAAGGGATCCTCCCTCTTCTGTACAATTTTACACTCCCCCCCCTTTTTCATGTTTGGAGACCCCCCTTAAATTCACTTAGAACGATGTAACCCACTATATGTGTGAGGATTCACAGTTCCCAACTTTCTACCAAATTCAGTGTCAGTAGGTGGAACTGTTTCCTACAAAAATGCCTGTGACAGACCGATAGACACAAAACCTTAAAAATGATTAAATGCTAGCTACACAGCTTTTCCATCTTTCTGCCAATTTGTGGATGCCTTGCCAGCAGAAGCGTTGGTCTTTTAAAGCGTACCATTCATCGAGCCAGTTTTTACTTACTCGTAAGAACTGAAGTGCTGCCCAGCAAGCGCGTGGCTCATTGGTGCAAGTTGGAGTCAAAAGGCTCCAAATCTGGTGAGCAGGGCGGGCGGGGTAGGATATCTCGACGAAATGCAGCAAGGTGTCCCTGACTGATTTCGATATGTGTGCTGGGGCTTTATCGTCCTGAAAAGTGATTTTTTTGGTTTTGGTGTCCTATTCTGCTCGCTTTTTCAGCGATGCATGATTCAAATTGATAATATGCTATCGGTAGCGTTGCGTATTAGAAGCATCAAACACAGAAGATCCTTTCTTCCTTTCGCCTGGATCGTCCCATGATTTTTTCACATTGAGAATTCTCGTGTCATCCTCATCGAGCAATGTTTGCGGTTCGGTCTTCAAACTTTTCCAGTGATCTTCCACTTCCTTCTTTTCTCAAATCCAAATTGCCACTTTTGAATCTTCGAAACCACCTTTTGCGGTTTGATATTTATACCACTGACTTGCAAAATAGTCATGTTTTACATTGCTGAACCCTATTTGACTGGTAACCCAAATAATACCAACAATGAGTACTCCGACTCCACGATCCCTTAGAAACATTCGTCAAAGACCACAGTGTCAAAATCATTCATGGACTCGTAGTGCCAGGGAATGCTGCTTTCTGTATTCTGTTCAACTTCGTTATGCAGTGTACTTTCCTCAACGCAAGTCACCACAAAATCGAGCTGCAAATGAAATGAAACGTATTATGACAGTGCGCACCTGGAGAACCTCCCCTTTTCGGTTGAAAGTAGTTTTGTAGGTATAGTAAACACCAAGGTACTTCGTACGAGTGAACAATGTTTGGCCCATCAACTCAGGGAGGCTGACGTGAAGTATTTGGATTTTATGGTGAACAGCATCACGTCTGTTTCCGCTTTTTTACTGGTACTTTTGGTAAGTTGAATGTATAACAATCTTGTCTCAAGTCTCCTAACTTTTGACATTGATACTATGCATTGAGAAAGGCAGTTCTCCCATTCAATGTGTACCGGAGCCTTTTGGATAGTCTCTTTTTGTTGTGAAGAGTTACTTCTACCTATATCTTGCAATACGGCCAAGTTTTTACTGGTTGTAGTGAATTATCATGAGCGGACAATTCATTGTCTCATGGCGGACTGTGTCAGTGGATTTGCCTTTCAGAGACCCATAATAAGACCTGTTAGTGCTGGTGTATACCAACGTTTTAAGTATAATACAATGGAAGTGACGTCTATGAACCTAAAATCCGGCGCAGAATCGTGGTTTCACTTCCCAGCTTCGTGATTAAGGCAACTACATAGGGAACGGGTATTCACTAAAGGTTCAGCGCCTCGTCAGACGACTTTGTTCAAGCCCCGCCTAGTCTCCTCAAAAATGGCGGATTCTTTATTCATTTGACAGCATCTTTCCGAGTCGCTGATAATTTTAATGCATATTCAGAAGTTTAACTTCAATTCTAACAATAGCATCGGAAGCAATCAGTATAGCTTCCTCTGAAGTTTCAACGTTTTAATCCAATTTCCCCGGTTTTTTGTTATATTAGAATTGGTTATTGGAAATTGATCTTCGTATCTAAACGCTTTCTCCGATTAACATTAGTCAATGCTAGTTCCAAAAACTTAGCGTTAATACCAATGAGGAAATATAGACTATTTGCCTTTTTCTTTTTTGATGTCTTTTCAGTCCCCCAAGGGGATCCAAAAAGTTTGGAGGTTCATTCCTGCAATGTAGACCTTCGCCAGTCAAATTTTGCTGATAGACCTCTGGACGGCGCTAGGAAATCCCACCAGGATTGGTCTTGGCAGATGATAACTTGATATCCCCGAATGATATGTGCAGAGTGAAGCCTGAAGTTTTCCTAAGGCATGATCCAGCATCCATCGTTTCAAGCCTCTCGCGTTAGCTTTTGATTGTTATCTCATCCACCGAGGTGACTCGTAGGTGGTTCCTGGCCACCTCATGAAAATGTCTCGTCGCGCCATCCTTCCAGTTACTACCTTACGCGATTAATTTGGTCTCATTTTCC